>NC_034178.2:34181327-35381327 GCF_002021735.2 Oncorhynchus kisutch
GCGTAGGCTATAACGATGTGTAGACTAGTAGGGGTGGCAGGTAGCCTAGCGATTAAGAGCGTTGGGGTGCTGGTTAGAATCTCTGAGCTGGCTAGGTGATGTGCCCTTGAGCAATGCACTTAACCCTAATTGCTCCTGTCGCAATTGTAAGTGTTCACTGTAATTACAATAGACGTCGATAAGAGTTTATAATATAGGTTTAAGGTCATATACATTTGGTAACACACTATCAAAGCAAAAAGCCTTAAACGTGTGTGTTTTTCATAATTGTGGAAGGAATCTGGTTTGAGGGCCACTGTTGTCCAGTTAGTCACCAAAATACTCCGATATTTACTAAAAGCCTGCTCATCGAGATGCTGGAGGAATGGGCGGTGGCAGCTAAGGTACTTCCCGCCTAGTGGGTGTGTTTTACGCAAATGACCATTGCATCCACCTGCCAGCGCGTTTCCCCAGCAGTCAGGAGCGAATACACTTTCACCAGTAACACTGGTTGCATGTTTAGCCGAGTTTCAGACGAGGAATTCTTTAAATTGACAATTTTGAAGGAGCTGTCACATTGGACTTGTCACAACTTCTGGTCATTAAACTTACACGAGATTTACTTGGAGAGACGATATTTTCAGCTGCGCCTCATGAGCATTGGACCGGGCAGCGGTAAACACACCGGGCTCCAGGTGTATCTCTATAAGGACTCCTGCAACCGGGCCACGGCACCCCGGATCTTATACATTTTTAACTTGGAGAATTGAGGCGAACGATTCCGTGGAATTCTGTTGGTTTCTTCGATGACTTGTAAGGTTGGACTTGGACTCAAAGTTATTTGTGTAGAGTAAAGTGACAATCAGGTATGCCTAATTATTTATAACGTTAATGATTTGCATTCAAACAGCCTGCAATTGGCTCGCACAGCACCGTCATTTATCATTTACTTTATATTACCGTGAGAGGTATACCTATGCTGTTTACTTTACTGGTGTGTTACATGGGACATTTGGTTACCTCAAAATAACTGTGACAAAATGGTTTTAATAAGTTCTGTACTGGCATTGTAACCCTTAAACATGTTCATTCGATTAGGCTTAATTAGCCTTGTGAAAACCATCATGAGGCTATTTCAATTATAACAATGAACTGTAGCATTTGAAAGTGTGACAGTAATATTTGGACACTTAGACTTTGTTATAAACATCGAAGTAAATATTATATTTCATGTCAGTGAGTTTTAACGCGCTTTAAATTAGTATTTTGATTTTATTATATGCACGCTTGCAAGTTGCGCATGAACTCCTACCAGTTTCAGATTGTTTCCAGCATTAAAATCTGAAAAATGTATAGCTTTATCTCTCGCAGTCCAACACCGATAGTGTTGATGTGAAATTGGGGAAATATTTCTCGATATGATTCATTTCAATTGCCAGACTACTTATTCATAGCATATTGCTTTGTTCGCACTGGAATTTGACAGCTGAAGTGTTTTCAAAATAGCATAACAATTAAAAAATGGTTCAAAGTGGTTTTGTAATACACTAGGTGTTTTCTTTTTAGAATAAAAATACGGACGGGATGGATTTAGTAATCCACAAAGTTTATTTTGTTGCTGGTAAAAGCGCACAAATCATTAACAGCGCACACATGTCTCTAAGAAAAGCAATGCAGTATTTAGCCTACCCACGCCTGAAAGGGAAAAATAGCTAATTACCAAATAATTGGGAACATGAACAAATGTAGGCTACTCTTGGAATACGATCCCCTATAGACCGTTGAATTTACAAGCGCGGCTGGACCAAGCAGGGAGGGTGATTGGCTGAAAGCGCGTTTTAATAGTGGTCTTTACCACCCTGCGCTTGTAAATCATGCTCAACATGTCGATTGTCTTGACTCTTGACTCACAATATAACAATAAGTTAAGTTTGGCTGTCTAAAACACATGCACGAATTGCGAAAAGACAATTGGTCAACACTCACCTTTTATAGGAATGGTCTTGATAAAAGTCATAAACGAGGTACCGTTCAAAATGCCAGTGAACCGATGGCGGGGGGATACGTTGCCTTAATGTAGATGTCATGTTTATTATACATGGTTGATCCTTTGATTAGAACTATGTCAAGGCTACTGACCTTGATTCCTGTATTTAGCGCCAAATATGTTTTACCGTGGCCCACGCTATTACACTGCAACTACACTTCTTGCACTTTCTTCAAGAATGTTAAAATGAATACATTAGATTGACCTGTTTAGATAATCAAATCAAGTGGAAAGTCATCCCTTTGTGTGTGTGTGTGTGACAGTGTGTGTGTGCGCCTGTATGTGTGTTTGTGTCTGCCTATGTGGTGTGTGTTGAAATGTAATTTGTAAATAGTCTGTTGTTTAATTTAATTGTGTAAATATATCTGCCCTTGACTTAGAATAAACAGCTGGCCAGTTAACAAATTGCCCATAAATAGCTGAGGTTTGCGCTGATGTTTATACTCGTAAATCCCCCCTAACCAACCCGTTTGGTTCGAGGATATATTTTGGACTGTAGGCTCTGGCTCCAGCTCTCCAGCAGTCTACATGTTGAGTTTGTTTGTGGTGGAAGTGCCCTTTAAAATGTGCCCTCTGGCAATCACATGCAGAGGTGGTTAGATGGCCGTCAAGCCATGAAATAAGACCAATTTGTAGATTTGTTAAATAACGTTTCTAGGCAACCCTGTATACCCATAAAGAAGCATGCAGTATTCTGCTTACCCTTTATAACTTGAGTTTATTGCACATTCCTGTTTGATGTGGTTGGCTCCTTTACACAATTTAATTACAATGTTATATACAGTTTCAATCAACAGTCTCAAATGGATCTGGCAAGACTGATTTTATTTATCTTCAGTACCGTATTGTCCTTTGTAGAGATGAGATTACATCAGTGACCATTTGTCACACTGAATTGTGTGACAACAAGGTATATTGCGTGACGGAGACAAGGTAGAACCTTACATTAGGTGACTACAGTACATAATTACAGAGTAGTGCACAGGGTTGGTGGTCATGCAAGAGGATTGTGTTTGGTGGGACTAGGAGACAACAGCATCTTCTTGCACAAGAGGCAGGGAACAGTGGAGGAGGTGTCATTGTGTCACACATACATAAAGGTCAAATATGACTCTTGCCAAATGGAATTGTATAGAAAACTAAAAGGCTGGATTCTCTACGTTCGAACGGCATTAGGTCCCAATGGTCTGGTTATAATCCCTGAACATCAGTGATGTACTTCAGATGTTCACATCTTCAGATGTTCACATCTCTCACAAATAAGCTCTCATGAAGACCAATGTTTCGAGATCTACACTCAAGGATGCTGTGTTATAATGTGTATGGCTTTTCGCAGCGGAAGTTTATAAATCTTTAATTGTTGACCTCTTCTTTCCTCCAGTGTTCTGCGATCGTTCTATTCCTGGAGGTTGGTTTACCATGCTGTTGGACAGTCTGTGGACGGTCCACATGCTCCTGGCCCTGGTTGTCGGGGCTCTGTGCAATCACAACATCATCGACCCTCATGCTGCACCCCGCGTCTTCATCTCCTTCAAAGGTAAGAGGCAAATGTCTCTGGTCTATTTCTCCCCCAACCACATCCCTATCTGTTTAGTGTTTTGTGCTATTGGTTTCTACGTGGTGTCTTGAGTTCATGCAGTGTTCTCCTCTAATAGCTCAGTGTATCGTCTTTAAAATAATCGCCTCATTTGCTGTTTTCTGCTACTCTGAAATGTATGTGTGCACCCTTATGTGTGACTGATGAGTTGATGATCAGATAAATGGGACGATTCTGGCTTTGATAAGTGCTCTAGATTCCATAGGAAGAACTCAGACTCTCAGGTTACACTGCAGACCCGTCCCAGTGACCACTAACAAATCATGCAATGCTAATTTGCTTCCCCTCTTAAACATCCTGGCATGGTAATTCTCAGCAGCTGCTTCCACTTGACTGTATGTACGAATAATTAAAAACATAAACAAAGATGGAAAAAATGGTTCAAATTGAGGTTAACAAAGACAACAGTGTATTTTTGAGAAGCCTTTTGCGTCTGGTACAGAATGTTAGTTATAAGGTGTCCTTGAATCAACATGATTAGATTCTCTGATGTTTTTGAAATTGAAAAGGAACAATCTAAAAGTGAAATTGATGCATTAAAAAGACGTCGCCTGCAGCATATTAGCATGTAATAATAACACTATCATGGTCATTATCAGATTGGGGGTCCCTCTACAGAACGACACATCTCAGGGCTTTGTTCATGCACTTCAGTGGTCATGTAGATGAGGTGGGGTAGGGAGGGAGCAGGTAGCGGGTATTACTGAGAGCAAATTGCCTGGTTCAGCCAAGCAGAGCGCTGTCTGTCCCTAAGGTCTGTCCCACTCTCAGATCTAGCTTGTGATTAGCAGCCGGAGCAGAGCTAAGGGACTGAGCAGTGCCCCTGTTTGCTTTGCCTTCCATTTCCCTGGGCTCTCTCCACGGCACCAGTTGACTTAATTAACTGGACAGGCACAGTTCACTACTAAAGGTTCTTTCCCTTTTTAATCAAGTCGGATTTTACATGTCACTGAGCACATATCCAGAGCTCAGAAATTCCTTCATGTTTTTTTCAAAATATTATTTACCCAGTTCTCTAGTGTAATATCTGCAAATATATTGCTTTTACTCAACTGTAGGTTGGTCTTTTCGTTTTTTCCGGTTCAATGCCTTTCTTAGAATGGATGACTTTTTATTCAAATCTTTTTCTCAGAAGTATGTAGTTGAAATTTTAGCCAGTTCTTTATTCACCTGCAAGACTCTAAAAGAGTCATTCATTTCTGTTAAACCAGCTTACTATAGCAGTATTGTTTAGCTGACGAGAAGACGGAGGAGTCCCTTGCTCTCTTGCTTACCTGTTTGTTTTTCTCCCCAGTCAACATGCATGTCCCGGTCGACTCTGCTTTTCTCCAAAGCTCTGGAGAGAGCATTTTTCCTTTAAATATTGTGAAATGCACTTAATTGTTTTTCTAATCTCTTGGTAACCTCACCTATATATCATAGTGTTTTAATACGTTGACTATTGGCCAGCAATTTAGGTTACTAGATTGTTGGCAACAAGTTTTAGATCCTCTTTATAGCACCCTTAGATGTTTTGGCTATGGGCTTTGGCACAGCATAAAGTTGATAATGATATATTTTTTGCTAGAATATACTCGTTATGAACGTGCCGTATAAAGGTGCTGTATCATATTAAACATATCTCTAATTAAAAACTTTAAGCTTTACATCCCTCTCTTGGTTACCTGACGGTCCGGTCTCTCAATATTACAAAGTTGGCTGCCTGCCAAAAACTGATTAACTCTGTTTCTCCCGAGACGGTTTAAGGACCGTGACCTCTTACTCAAGAGGCCCTCACTTCCCCATTAAAACAGGTCGTACACATGTGGAGAGTAAATCAAGAACCTCTTAATTGTTTTTTTTTTCTTTCCCCTTTATTTTGTGCTTCACTTAAATGTTTCCCCGGGGAACACCATCTATGATCCACAGTCTGGTCTACTGACTGAGTGTCCATTAAATTCAGATATGTTAGTTAGTATGTCTCAAGATATTCACTCTAATGCTTGATAGTTAGAAATGCTTATGTACTGCACATACAGTATGTTTTGGAGCTAAATGATGTAACTGTTGATATGAACCACAGTGAGGAAGTGTAGCCATCAAAAGGATACTCCTCTGTAGCTAGCGAAAACATGAGGTAAGAGCCTTGGAAAAGTAGACTTTGGTCAGGCTTACAACTGTCTCCGGCCCTGCAGGATCACAGCCAGGGTGAAGGACTTTGATAGCCAGAGCTGTGAAGTCTGCTTCAGTTAGGAGAGCTTATAGGAATCTGTGTAATCAATACCGCACAGCTTGTTTAAATTGCCAACCTAACTTGGGCATAAAGAGAAGTGAGTCGCCATAGATAATCAATTGCACTCTATGGGTGTAGCTCAGACAAGACTGCTGTCTCCAGAAATCTCCAAGAAGGGAATGTCTCCTCCCGTCTTCGCACGTAAGTCAGAGGGCCTGGAAAGAAAATGGAAAAAACAGTGAATATGTTTTAGCCTTTCCCCAATGACCGTATTTTTAAGGATCAAAGTTTAGTTCCGAGCCAGCGGGAATTCATAGGGAGTGAAATCTGCCGTAACTCTGTGTGCCTGAGCCAAAAAATAATATTCCTTTCTACGGAACTCGATGACCAACACAGTTCTATATTTATGTAATAAATGGAGTTAAAGGCATTATTCCAGATTGGGTTTATTGCCATGCAAAAGGATTGTGTGAGAGAATACAGGCCTCCAATGTGACAACTACTAAGTTATTGTTTACATGCAAGGCCCCTTGTAAATCCATTTAAAGATTACAACAGATTTATCTGTGTACTTTTACAGATTACTCATTCCGTATCACAGTTTGACAATAGCCATGGAGAATGACAAATCATTTGGATGAACAAATGCACTGCTAGGCATTGCTCCAGGGAAGTTTCTCCATTATGTTTTGGTATAGAATTCCCCTGCATCACAGATAAGTGTAACCTTACTATGTTGGCCCATATTCCCCCTCTGACACATTTCTGCTCATGGATCTAAATTCATGCTTATAGCTCTGCCTTTTGAGGTCTTAAACCACACGTGGACCCTGGCTACAGCTGTGCTGGTAAATACGTAGCTTACTATAACTGACTAAATGCTTATTGTACTCTTATAGAACGTCAGCTTTTGTTTAATGTTATTGTAAAAGGCACAGGGTCAAGAGCCACTACAGTTGTAAATAGCATGACCATGGCTGTGAAGGTGACATAGCCCTCCCCTGCATCCGCCATCACTAGATACGTGCTGATAAGACCGTGGAGCACACTAGTGTGTATACTCGCATATAATTGGTTGTGTTTGATGTTGTGTTTGCTGTTTCTAGCTTCCTATTAACTGCTAGCGAGAAGTTATACATGCACCTTTACTCTCCCTTTCACCTTTTCCCTGACGGACTTAATGACATTTGAAACGGCTGTTCTCCAGTGTAGTCCCTGGAATTATGGACCATGGTGGGAATGCCGTGACATCACATTACTCCCCCATTGGCATACAGGACCAAATCCACTGGAAGGGGGTCCCTGTTACCACCGTGGTTGTGGAATGCCAGCGGTAGGTGGCAGGAGCAGGAGGAAGCTACACTGAATGATTGCCCCTGTCTTTCAATCACAGTTGTCATCTGCATCCTCCACATCCATGCCGGGGGTAGCAGCAGACTCTATTTCGGGTGCTGTTGGGGTTAAAAACTCCCCTTCAGGGCTAAAAGCCCTGCACTCATGAATGGCAGTGCCCTTGAAGTACAGTATTAATTTATCTGTAATCTAAAGTGTTATTTGGCAGTGTTTTTCTGGGTTAACGCCTTAGAACCTGCACAACAACAGAAAAGGATTTAAAAACCATGAATAAAAAGCAGCTTAATACTGTTAGTACATGCCGTTTAGCAATAGTTGTTTTCCTTTAAAAAAAATCTGAGTGCCAGTTCATCTTTCAGCTAATCCCCCAGTTGTGCCCTCTCACTGTCTCCACTAGTCAATGTTTAAAACATTACAACATTGATACAGAATACAGACAATAGCCCAAGTGTTCACTTAGGTTAGGAATACATTAGACAGAGTTGTCTCATCCTGAACTCCTGAGTATGTTTGTTTACATGCACACTAATAGTTTGATATTAAACTGATTATTATTAAACTGATTATGGCAGTAGGTCGTACACATAGAAAAAGTGTGATTTATCAAACAATCCTATGAGTGTCATACACACATGGAAACATGACTCTCTTGGGATATACTGTCCCTGTCCATACAGCCAGGCTTCTCAGTACATCGCACAGTCAGGAATAAAGAAGTCTTCGGGAAGAATGGTGTGATTGTGATAACATACAGAAACTCAATTCCTTTTGTTCACCACACCAAGAATACATCACAATCAAATGCCAACCATATTACCTCCAAAGAGAATTATCTTTGTTTATAGTCAGAGCCGTGTATATTCCCCCTCAAGCCGATACCATGACGGCCCTCAAAGAACTACACTGGACTTTATGCAAACTGGAAACCACATATCCTAAGGCAGAATTTATTGTATCTGGGGATTTTAACAAAGCAAATGTGAGGAAAATGCTACCGAAGTTCTACCAACACATTGGCTGTAGTACTCGCGCTGGGAAAACATTGGACCACTGCTACTTTTCGAAATTCTTACAAGGCTCTCCCCCGCCCTCCCATTGGCAAATCTGATCATGACTCCATTTTGCTCATCCCTTCCTATAGGCAGAAACTCAAACAAGAAGTACCCATGCTAAGGTCTATTCAACGCTAGTCTGACCAATCCGAATTCATGCTTCAAGATTGTTTGATCACTCGGCCTGGGATATGTTCCGGGTAGCCTCTGAGAATAACAGCAACAAATATATGGATACGGTGACTGAGTTCATCAGGAAGTGTATAGGAGATGTTGTACCCACTGTGACCTACCCAGACCAGAAACCGTGGATAGATGGCAGCATTCGCGCAAAACTGAAAGTGCAAACCACTGCATTTAACCATGGCATGGTGACTGGCAATATGGCTGAATACGAACAGTGTGGTTATTCTCTCTGTTAGGCTATCAAACAGGCAATACGTCAATACAGAGACAAAGTGGAGTCGCAATTCAACGTCTCAGACACGAGACATGTGTGGCAGACAATTACTCACTACAATGGGAAAACCAGCCACGTCGCGGACACCAACGTCTTGCTTCCGGACTAGCTAAACACCTTCTTTGCCCGCTTTGACGATAACACAGTGCCACCAACGCGGCCCGTTATCAAAGACTGTGTGCTCTCCTTCTCCGTGGCTAAACATGAGTAGGACATTTAAGCGTGTTAACCCTCGCAATGCTGCCGGCCCAGATGGCATCCATACCCGCGTCCTCAGAGCATGCGAAGACCAGATGGCTGTAGTGTTTACGGACATATTCCATCTCTTCCTATCCCAGTCTGCTGTCCCCACTTTCTTCAAGATGTCTACCATTGTTCCTGTACCCAAGAAAGCAAAGGTAACTGAACTAAATGACTATCGCCCCGTAGCACTCACTTCTGTCATGAAGTGCTTTTAGAGGCTAGTTAAAGATCATTTCACCTCTACTTTACCTGACACCCTAGACCCACTTCAATTTGCTTACCGCCCCAATAGATCCACAGACGATGCAATTGCCATCACACTGCAGACCGCTCTTTCCCATCTGGACAAGAGGAATACCTATGTAAGAATGCTGTTCATTGACTATAGCTCAGCATTCAACACCATAGTATCCTCCAAACTCATCATTAAGCTCGGGGCCCTGTGTCTGAACCCCGCCCTGTGCAACTGGATCCTGGACTTCATGACAGGCCTCCCCCAGGTGGTGAAGGTAGGAATCAACACTTCCACTTCGCTGATTCTCAACACAGGGGCCCCACAAGGGTGAGTTCTCAGCCCCCTCCTGTAGTGTCCACCCATGACTGCGTGGCCAATCACACCTCCAACTCAATCATTAAGTTTACAGACAACCCAAAAGTAGTAGGCCTGATTACCAACAATGATGAGACAGCCTACAGGGAGGAGGTGAGGGCCCTGGGAAAGTGGTACCATGAAAATAACCTCTCACTCAAAGTCAATAAAACAAAATCAAGGAGCTGATTGTGGACTTCAGGAAACAGCAGAGGGAGCACACCCCTTTCCGGGATAGCAGTGGAGAAGGTGGAACGCTTCAAGTTCCTCGACGCGCACATCCCTGACAATCTGAAATGGTCCACCCACACAGACATGGTGTGGTGAAGAAGGTGCAAAAGTGCCTCCTCCACGTCAGGAGGTTGAATTTTTGGGGGGCTTGGCCACTAAAACCCTCACAAACTTTTATATATGCACAATTTAGAGCATCCCGTCGGGCTGTATCGCCGCCTGGTATGGCAACTGCACCGCCCGCAACTGCAGGGCTCTCCAGGGGGTGGTGTATCACCGGGGGCAACCTACCTGCACTCCAGGACACCTACAGCACAAGATTGTCACAGGAAGGCCAGGAAGATCATCAAGGACATCAACCACCCATAATGTGGTTTCCATATGAAGATCATTAATATAGGGACAATTGGCTGTGTGTATGAGGCTATTACCTCCATGACAGTTTCCATGGCTGTCTCTCCAACCTGCCCTGAGTTTCATGGCACCTCAAGCGTACACATTTAGACACACCTTTACACCGAATACCTAGCTCATAACACTCCTATGGACCACAAGACGTGTTGAATCTATGAAACCAAACCGCTGTCATCTGGCACAAATGAAAATGTTTGGCTATGTTTTCTAATTACAGTTAGCAGGCCAGTGGTGGAGAGGTAATTACTGACAAAGCATTAAAAAAAAATATATTACATTGGCCCTGGCCCAGACCTCAGTTTTCTCCCCATAGCAGCTATATTTAATGAGAAATGCTGTGCTCCGCTAAGTGTCAGGCACATAACGCTCATCTGTAATATAGTTGTTAACCAGAGACAGATGAAGGCCAGTGGATATGTGGAAACACTGCCTGGTCGTGTCTTTCTCTCTGGGTTTTGTATTCATGATACACGTGTCAAGTGTGTCACTTCTGTCAGGCAAGCAAGTCTCACTCTGTCAGATGCATATTGTTTGTGTACAAAATTGTGTGTGTGTGTGTGTGCTCGCATGAGAGACAGAGAGAGAGAGATTGTTGAAGCTCTATGCTGTGAGGTCAGTAGATTGAGCTCTTGTGTTCCAAAACCAGTTTTGATCCTCCACTTTGGTCCACATGATAGGAGGGGGTGATGGGGAGCGGAAGGGAGTGGAAGGGAAGAGATGGGAGGGGAAGTGAGGGGGGGGGGGGGGTAGTGGAGGGAGGTGAAGGTAAGGGTGTGTAAGGGGTGAAGGGGAGGGTGGCATGAGTCCCCCCCACTTAGTGAGTGGTTGGCTGGCATACCAACAGTATAGCTCCATGGATTAGTAATTAACCAAAACTATTTGTAAATCTGTTTACACAGTGTGAGAGCACTAAAGGCAGAGCTGTGTTTCCTACTTGACAGGATTAGTCATGTAGAAAGCTGCCTTCATCTTACACCTACCCCTACCCCTACCCCTACCCCTCACCCTTACACCCCCACCTCACCACCACACCCCCTCACCCTTACCCCCTCACCCTCACCCACATCAGGTGGTGTGTTAGAGGGGTTTGTGATCCCAGAAGGGTCACACATGGGGGAGTGGTTCTGCACATACTGTCCTAAATTCAGTTGTAATATTGTCTCACATCTTCATGTGCTGGTCAGTAAAGGCACACTGTAGGTTTTATGACAGCCCATGAATTGAGGTCATTGTAGTGATGGGTTATAGAATTGCTGTTACAGAATCTTGCCAGTTGGCACTTGAGTCTGCAGAAAGCTTACAGTACAGTACCTAAGGCCATGTGGCCATTTTATTAATTTTTTAATTAACCTCTAAGCAGGGAGTCATGCTGAGACCACGTTTTTATGCCATACTGAGACCACAGCCATGAAGTCTTTAAGAGAATATGTATCAAAAACCACTTGGGTGGTCCTCATTTTTTATGCTGATAAAGGGTTGGGGCTTCTCTCTGGAATCTATTGGGGTTAAATAAGAGTTAGTAGCATTGCTCAGTGTGTGCACATCTGGGCCCAGTTGCTGAAAGATAGATGTTGATAAAGACTGTGCTTTCATGCTTTCATGAGGGATCTGTTGTGTGGTAGTGCGTGTGTGCGGAGTGCATATGTGTGTGTGTCATTAAGTGTGTAAACAGATTCTGTGGAGGAACAGGAGACACAGGCAGGTCCAATCCCCACTGTGCTCGGCAGGGACCCTAAGTGCAGCAGGCGGATTATTCTGGGGAGGGAAACTGAAGGTGACAGTGTGTCATCTAAACATAGCCCTCCCCATCTCAGCCGCTCAGTTTCCTGGTGCAGAGCCCTCTCTCCTTCTCCCACTCCCTCTCCTACTCCCACTCCCTCTCCTACTCCCACTCCCTCGCTCCTTCTCCCACTCCCTCTCTCCTACTCCCACTCCCTCTCTCCTACTCCCACTCCCTCTTTTCTCCCACTCCCCCTCTCCTTCTCCCTCACTCCTATTCCCACTCCCTCTCTCCTATTCCCACTCCCTCTCTCCTACTCCCACTCCCTCTCTCCTATTTCCACTCCCTCTATTCTTCTCAAACTCCCTCCCCCCTTTCTCTCACTCCTTCTTTCTTCCTTCTCTCTTCAATTAACAAGGGAATGGCAGTAAATGCAAAGGGAGTGGAGTGTTTGGGATTCCTGGAGTGGCAGTGGTGATCTCTTTTAGCACACACAGGAACAGAGCTGCTGACGTGTGTGTGTGTGTGTGTGTGTGCGTGTGTGTGTACGTGTGTGTCATAAAAAATAAAAATAAATTAACCAGGTAGGCTAGTTGAGAACAAGTTCTCATTTGCAACTGCGACCTGGCCAAGATAAAGCATAGCAGTGTGAACAGACAACACAGAGTTACACATGGAGTAAACAATTAACAAGTCAATAACACAGTAGAAAACCTGTGGACATCCTCGCTGGACTCGGGTTCCTGATTCTTTTAGAGCCTTGTCTTCATTGAAACTGAGATCGTCCCAAAAAGACTTCTGTTTCGCACCCATGTTGTTGCATCTGTTGCTCCCTCGCCATGCTGCAAAATCCAAATCATCCAGACACTATGAATAACTTCTTCCCTACTGTAGCAGACCAGCGGGGCCTGTACACATTTGTTTTTATATTGATATTGTGAAGGTTACACTGAAACTCTTACAGAGAACGTGTGCAGACATTTCCAGTCTACAAGCAAAGTCAGTCTTCTCTCCCATTGGTAAGGAATGACCTTTAGTGAACTACATGCAGCTACAGTTACAGATGGCTTGTACAGTGCCTTGCAAAAGTATTCATCCCCCTTGGCGTTTTTCCTATTTTGATGCATTACAACTTGTAATTTAAAAATATTTTGGGGGGGATTTCATGTAATACACATACACAAAATAGTCCCAATTGATGAAGTGAAATGAAACAAATAACTTCAAAAATTCAAAACAGAAAAGTGGTGCGTGCATATATATTCACCCTCTTTGCTATGAGGCCCCTAAATAAGATATGGTGCAACCAATTACCTTCAGAAGTCACCTAATTGTTAAATAAAGTCCACCTGTGTGCAATCTAAGTGTCACATGATCTGTCACATAATCTCAGTATATATACACGTGTCCTGAAAGGCCCCAGAGTTTGCAACACCACTAAGCAAGTGGCACCACCAAGCAAGCGGAACCATGAAGACCAAGGAGCTCTCCAAACAGGTCAGGGACAAAGTTGTGGAGAAGTACAGATCAGGGTTGGGTTATAAAAAAATATCAGAAACTTTGAACATCTCACGGAGCACCATTAAATCCATTATACATTTTTCTTAAAGACTATGGCGCTACAACAAACCTGCCAAGAGAGGGCCGCACACCAAAACCCACAGACCAGGCAAGGAGGGCATTAATCAGAGAGGCAACAACGAGACCAAAGATAACCCTGAAGGAGCTGCAAAACTCCACAGCTGACATTGGTGTATCTGTCCATAGAACCACTTTGAGCCATACACTCCACTGAGATGGGCTTTATGGAAGAGTGGCCAGAAAAAACAAACACGCTTGGTGTTCGCCAAAAGGCTTGTGGGAGAACACCATCCCCACATTGAAGCATGGTGGTGGCAGCATCATGCTGTGGGGATGTTTTACATTGGCAGGACTGGGAAACTGGTCAGAATTGAAGAAAGGATGAATGATTCTAATTACAGTGAAATTCTTGAGGGAAACCTGTTTCAGTCTTCTAGAGATTTGAGACTGGGACGTAGGTTCACCTTCCAAATGACCATAAGCATACTGTTAAAGCAACACTCAAGTGGTTTAATGGGAAACATTTAAATGTCTTGGAATGGCCTAGTCAAAGCCCAGACCTCAATCCAATTGAGAATCTTTGGTATGACTTAAAGATTGCTGTACACCAGCAGAACCCATCCAACTTGAAGGAGCTGGAGCAGTTTTGCCTTGAAGAATGGGCAAAATTCCCAGTGGCTAGATGTGCCAATCTTATAGGGGCGGCAGGGTAACCTAGTGGTTAGAGCGTTGGCCTAGTAACCGGAACGTTGCGAGTTTAAACCCCCGAGCTGACAAGGTACAAATCTGTCGTTCTGCCCCTGAACAGGCAGTTAACCCACTGTTCCTAGGCCGTCATTGAAAATAAAAATTTGTTCTTAACTGACTTGCCTGGTTAAATAAAGGTAAAATAAAAAATAAATAAAATAAACATACCCCAAGAGACATGCATTTGTAATTGCTGCAAAAGGTGGCTCTAAATAGTATTGATTTTGGTGGGGTGAATAGTTATGCACACTCAAGTTTTCATTTTGTTTCTTTTTGGTTTCCCAATAAAACATATTTTGCATCTTCATAATGGTAGGCATGTTGTGTAAATCAAATGATACAAACCCCCCCCCCCAAAAAAATACATATTTTAATTCCAGGTTGTAAGGCAGCATAATAGGAAATATGTTAGGGGGTGAATACTTTTGCAAGCCACTGTATATGGACAAACTTAAGAGAGCAAGATTATATTGTCACTTTGTCCAAAAATATGATACAAAAACTGAGAGCAATACATGGTTCTCAGAAATGAGCTCTCTTTCAGAACAGGCTTGCCAGGTTCAACCGGAGCAGTGAAACTAAAATGTTTCCCTCACCTGCAGGGTTTTACCCTTCAAGGTGACTCTTTTCTAGGTGGCACAATTGGCACATCCTGTGGGATTTGGTGGCTTTTCTCACCAGTCAAGACAGAGCATTAGTGCTTACTGGATAAACAGGTCTAGAATCCTGCCTGGCTTTGTCCTTTTGTACCCGGCACTCTCTGCTCTCAGTTTGAGACCTGAACCACAGTGTATTCTTAGATGTAGTACTAAGCCTGTGGAAGATACGATTAAGGTGTCAGTGAGAATGATAGTCCAGATGGATTAGATGCCTAATAATTAGTTACGTGTGCATGCATGGATGGATCCTCCCTAAACCTGAGTTGAGGCTGGAAGGCTACCTGAAAACAGAACCCTGGTGAAAGTGAGGGTATTATAACAGGACCAACTTAAAATGCTCTGATTTACTGGAGTGGTGGGAAAAAGAGAGAATGAGGGAGGGAGAGACAGAGAGGGAGCGAGAACCTGAATGCAGTGACCCACGCAGTGATCAAGTGCAGTTTGACTGAGCCATGACCTTGACAGGCTTCTTTGTCTTGTCATTTGGATACAGGGAGAACACAGCACCAGTGCTATTCTCGGTACCACAATGGCTCATGACAGCAGCACTTGGAAAAGTGTCTTTTAAGATACGAGGTGAACATGCCTGTAGAGTTGGGGATGGGTGGTTGTACAGTACATTCATGTAGTTTTAATCTTGTTTTGTCCTCCATCTGTTTAAGGAAATCTCTCTCAGGGTGTCAGGGTGGGAACAAGATGGTTGTGATGGCTCCTGTCTTTCATGGTAGCTACTGTTGTTTAGTAATTGGCTAAATCTCAAACTTGTCTCTCTCTCTCTCAGCAGTATGGGGAGCACGTTGAGGCACAACAACCATCCTCTGAAAATGTGTCCAGCTGGATAATCTATTTATTTAGTTGATGTTTGTTGGTATATCTCAGGAGTTATGCCACGTAACATGGGGTATGGACTTAACCCTATTTGTCTTAAACAGATAGACAGTAGCACTCTTACATGCATTCATGTACACAGCTCCTTTCTCCCAAGAGGTGAGCTATGTGGGAATTCCTCCGAATGTTTGTGCCAGCAGGCCTTACTCTGACTGAGGAGGTCAAGGGCGCTCTTCCCCTCTGATCATTCCGCCCAACCATCATTTCTCACCCTTCTGTCAGTCGGAGATTCTGTTACCGTAGTCTCTCTCTCTCTGGGCTGACACTGGGAACACCATGCAGTCACCAAGCTGAGTTATGAGGGTGGGCGAGTAACGTTTAGACCTGAACCAAATGGGCTCAACTGAGTTGGACCTCAGGAAGAAAAGGTCATATAAGTTGGCCATAGTACGATGTTGCAAACCAACTATTTAAAAAAGAAGACTCCATGCACCATGTCTGAACGTACAGTTCTGGGCATTAAAACATTCTGTTTTAACAAAATGCTAGCTACATCGTTAACTTCAGGTCATTTTACATAAAGTACACCAACTAAGTGTTTTCCAATGCATGCAACAGATATAGACAACAAGCTGGAATAATATGGATAATATAACAATATCATTTCCAGAGGTACACCTCTAAACGTCAAGTACGTTTTCATTTTTTCTGACTTAGATTAAATTACCATCAGCATTTCACCCACTCTCTCTCGGTTCCCTTTATGACTGTCAAGTCCCCCCACTCCACCTCTTCAACTGGTCAGCTGTAGTCATATCCCCCGTTTGGAACAGGGGAAACTAAGCCCTTAGGAAGGCACAATGTATGGGAAGTGGCCCCAAAGAGCACTCAGGCGTAATAGGATGCGTGTTGCTTTGATGCTTTTGTGGTGGGGCGTTTTGAAATGCTGATTTCTACTTTTCCCTTTGCTGCCTCTTGCATGTTGGTGGAGTAGGTAGGTGTTGATTGTTATGTGAGGAGAAGGACTCGCATCCACATCAATTGAGGCCATGCCAGGGCAGCTTTTACCCCCTCTGGTTTTGTTTGTGGCTCATCTTTTCAAGCCCCCCCTTCCTTGGTGGTGCCTCCTCTCCATTGGTGAGGGAGTGAAAGGGGGGACCCCGGCATGCATTCCCCTTGTTGTTGTTGTTGTTATGTGTCGCCCACACACTCTTCCCCCTGTGAAGGTCCCGCAGGCCTCTCAAGCCACAGGGGCGTTTGTATAGGTCTGCCTCCCATTCACAGAAGTTCATTCACATTCTGGGAGACCTGGGGGTGGGTGTCAAACTGGCATCAGGCCTTTTTGTCAATGAATGCCCCGCACCGCATCCCACAGGCCTCTCTCTGTGCTGCATGTACTCTATAGGTCGGCCCCAGAGAGGATCGCTTTGGAGATGCAAAGGGACGACAGCTGCTTTGAATATGGGTGAAAAATGAAGTCCTTGGGTGGACATGGGGGTGCTTGGATGGAGTCAGAGGAGCTGGGAGGATTGTTCACTCTCTCTCCTCTGGCTGGCCTATCGCCATGTCGACATGAGCCCGGTGTTGTAATCAGAAATATCTGTGGATATTATGGGTGTGGAGAGAAAAGAGAATGCTTTTTTAAATGCCTTGGTGAATGCTATGACATAATACTCCACTTAAGATTTCATTCATCTGATTTAATTTCTATTTGTTCCAGCTCTGGAGTTCTCTTATTCTCTTACCCCCCTCAGGTGCACCCCAAACCTGAGCTCATCAATGGCTTCCCATTGTTTTACAAATCTAGAGGGGGGGGGGGGGTTTACAATGTTAAGTCTCTGTTTGACTTATTAACTTGGCCGCTTGTTTCGCCCGCTTCCTCTCTGAATGGGGGTTAATGAATACTTTATTGCTACTTTACTGTGTGTATCTCAGTGAGCGTATTTAATCCCCCCCCCTCCCCCCAGAGACGTCCCATGGCGTTTCCCAGAGTATCACGACAGCCTCTTTTGCATTTCCTTTCTGTGGGAAGACAAACGAACCCAGAGTCTGAGAAAAACCACTCACTCATACACTCCGAGAGAGGGAGAGAGGCAGTAAGAGCGAAAGAGAGAGAGAGGCAGAGGATAGGATAGGATTACACTCTCCCACTCCTCCTCAGTTAGGCTCTCCATCGGTCCACAGACAATCTCTCTCTTGGGCTACAGCGTGGATCACATTTCATCCACAGTTGTTCTCTTCCACTTGCCCAGTTTTGGCATGTTTGTGCTGTGTCTTCCAGGACATGAATAGAGCAAAAGAACGGGGTGAGAGACGGAGAGACAAAAATTGTAGACTATCGGAGGAGGATAGGGATGGAGTGAGTGAGCTGTTTGGGGGCAGAGCGTTGGGATTTGGCTGCAGCCCTGTCTGTAACTGTCCACTGTGGGCCGTGGCAGCATGCGGTCACTTCCCTGGAGTTGAGAGCTACTAGTGAGTAGTCAGGCAGGCGTCCATGTGTTTGTCACCATTTAGGTTTTATTTCTGCTTCCTTTTGTGCCCGTATGAACAAACTACTCAACCTCACGCTTTTTCACTGTTGGATGACAGATATCATCAGCCCCTTTGTAACGTTGCTTTTTACTCTGTGGACTAAGAAAAGATACAGCGCATAACTCTGTCGGCTTAGGGTAAATGACATGGCACGGCTGTGATGATGACAGTTGGCTATTTTTATTCTATGTTATTAAGTAAATGCACCTCCTCATTTTCCGCTACGGGGGAGGAGGGTGTGTGTGACCATGCAGAGGAGGGTGCCAGCCAGGGAGGGTCTCCCTCTGGATGCACCTCTGTCCACCCCAGGACCCCTGAGCGAGCTATGTCTATTTAATGGGACCTGCCTTCTCAGCAGAAATCAGGCTGAGCTGAGCTATTGAAACAAACCAACCAACCCGGGGGAATGTTTAAGCGGTGGGCCAAAAGAGCAGCGGCAGATAAGCACCTCTTCCTGTTGTGTTAGACATGAAAGCAGCATTGAGTAAATGTAATTGATCGTAACTAATTAGCGGAGCGCAGATAAACGATGCCGAGCGGATGAGATGCAGTGGATTTAATGACACACTGGAGGATAGAATGCACTGTGGAATTAACTCTTCAACATCCGTCCTGACACGGCTTCAAGCACAAGATGACGCTTGGTGTGTGTGTGTGTGCATGAGTTTTTCTCATTGCTGGCCATGCTGGTGTATGGAAACCTATGCAGTTTAGATGATTTAATTGACAGATTTTTCCAGTCTCTAACATTTATACCCAAAAGTAAAGGGTTTTGGTGGAAATAAATAGAAGAGGGTTTAATAGAACTAGGCTTTATGTCCGCTCCAGAGAGAAGTAGTGACCTTGTTGGGCTAGTTTGGGTTGACTCTCTCTTCTCTCTTTACTTATCTTGGCTTCTGCTCTCTTTACTAATCAGCACTATACCAGGTTGACTCGCTCTTCTCTCTTTACTCATCTTGGCTCCTGCTCTCTTTACTAATCAGCACTATACCAGGTTGACTCTCTCTTCTCTCTTTACTCATCTTGGATCCTGCCCTCTTTACTAATCAGCACTATACCAGGTTGACTCTCTCTTCTCTCTTTACTCATCTTGGATCCTGCCCTCTTTAATAATCAGCACTATACCAGGTTGACTCTCTCTCTCTTTACTCATCTTGGATCCTGCTCTCTTTACTAATCAGCACTATACAAGGATGATGTTGCCATGGTGAAAGCGAGAGAGGGTGTGGTTCTGTACTGACCAGACCTGTTCTACTGTTCTACTGCTCCAACCCCATGCCAGTCCCTATAACAGCCACTCCTCTCCATGTCACACGTCAGCTGGCATTGCCAGGAAGGCCCATGCAGCACAGCTCTGGTTTTGTCTAGTAGCTGGAATAAATAATGGGCCTTCCTGAAAAGAGAATCTGGCAAGACTGCGAAATCTCCCAAACAACTCAGAAGTGACTTTATTATGGTTCCACTTGTAATGATTTCTGTGGTTTGATTTGGAACGAGAAAGTGTCTTGTGGTGGTTAAGCTGAGGCTTCAGTTTAGTGGTTTTAGTGTCATAGATGCATTACCAATGGGAGCTTTTGTAACACACCGTAATTACATTTGAACAGCTACGAGGGACCTGTTAATTGGATTACCGTAGGACAGAGAGAGTAAATCAATACAAGATCATCATATTGCTCTCTGAGGCGTTCATGGCCTCCTTTCAAATGAAGGTCCAGGAGATGTTTTGCCATTTGCTTTTGAGTTGTGTTACAATGAAGACTTTCTTATTGTCTCCAAAGGTATATTTTGTCAACCCCTTAGCTAAGTGTTTCTAGGTCAATAGTGAAACTGAGAGTTGGTGTTGGATCACTTGTTTAGTTTTTTTTCCACAGTCAGGCTTCTATCTCAGCTAAGCTGTCATTGTCCTCTGTTCAAAAGAACCCCAATTCTCCTTCTCAGTAACATTCTTAAGTTACCTGCCAATGGCTGCCATTTGAGATGGAGAGGAGATTCACGTCCATCAGTGAAAGACGAAATGCGGTACGCAACTGCCTGCCATATTTCCTGTCATGGAGTTTCATCTCCTACTTTCCTGTATCAAACACAAAAACGGTTGCCAGCAAGATATTTTCATGCCAGATATTTCCACATTTGATTAACATCATGTTGATCTGCATCAGTGTGATATACAGAAGGCCTATGGGCATTACTTGACTGTTTTTGTCTGTGCTCTAGGAGGCTGGCACAAGTTACTACAGCAGCTGCACCACGATCAAATGTGATTAGCTAAACAACACAGTTTTTCCTCTACTCAGTATATGAAGATGCTTGTCTTGTCAAAATGCCTCTGTGTACAACCATGTGTGCTTGTGGTTTGAGTAATGGGAATATACAGGAGAGCAGATCTGAATCTTGTGATTGTAGGTGTAAGGTACTCCGTTTCAGAGTAACTTAGGTTCTCACTTCATTCTTCAGAAGCTTGTGAGGAAATAGAAACGGTCTGGAGGTCGATGGTGGTGTACATCATCTGTGAAAAGGAGTTTTCGAAGGTAATGTATCAATGTCAACACATTCTGGTTTAGAGTGCATGGATAATCCAAGTTGTTCTCTCTCCATTCTTCTCAGCTTCACAGTAAACCCGATCTGCCCGCTGGATAAAAACAGATAGGTTTGCATATGTCTCAACATTTTTTGAATGCTGTTGAAGTCCCCACACATGGAAATGTGTTTTAACTACAGCTAGGAATGACAAAAGAACATTGCAACAATTCAATGTTTCTTTCTCTACACCCAACAGCTCTCCCACATATCACAGCTGAGACAGTGTGGGGTTGATGCATAAAGCATCCGACAAAATTGATTTAGGACATGTTAGCTGTTGATGTACTGCACTTTCACATTATCCAAAAGCCCAAATATTTCCCCTTCAGTGCACTTTCTCTGGCTTTGATTCAAGTCAAAGATCTTCAACGGATATTCTGCATTCTCTCCGAGCATTCTGTGGAAGAGAAACTTGCCTGGGGAAGCAGATTACCTTCTACCTTACACAAAAGCTCCGTTTTGACTTGTCTTGCGTAATTGCCGTGGCAATTAAAACAGTTTTTCAGAAACATCACGACGGTGCGATAGAGGCCAGGCAAATCGCAGAAGGCTACATCTCGATCTTGTTCACAGCTGTGCAACGTCTCTAGTGTAGCTGCTATAGAGAAGAAAAGCTGGCGAGCAGAAACAAACAGTGGGCCAAGAATCATATCTGTGGTCCAGTCCAAATCAGATGAACAATATTACTAAGATTCCAGTAAGTGAGAGGCACCTCCTTTATCATGATATACATGTGGTTCTTTCTGGAGCTCCTCTGATATCATCTGCATTGACCTGATGCAGATGGAAGAAGTGGAGCTTGGTTGGCAGTCGTGGTACTTCGTTGCAGGTGGTACCACCCTGTCAGCAGGGCTGGCAAAATGATTGTATAATCGTGTAACCAACAATTATGGACAACAATCCGTGATCAGGTGACTTTATTTGCCAAGAGCAATAACAGACGGGCGCAAACAGCTACAACTCAAGCCAACCGGCGAAAGTGACAAGCGCAAAATACCGTCAAGAATACAACCATAAGTTTCACCAAAATTTCCCCAATAGGGTACAGGCAATGCCCAGGGTGAAAAAAACCAGACTGGCGCGATACAATAAACACAAAACAAAAACAATTCCACACAAAGACTTGGGGGGAACAGAGGAATATATAGATATGCAGTGTGATTATGAAATGTAAACCAGGTGTGCAGGGAACAAGACAAAACAAATGGAACAATGAAAAATGGAGCGGCGATGGCTAGAAGACCGGTGACGTCGACCGCCGAACACCGCCCGAACAAGAAGAGGAGCCGACTTCGGCGGAAGTCGTGACAGACAGAGGTGTCACCAAAGCTGTGTTGTATTCATTAGGGATGTCGTAGCTAATTTTCAAAGATGCATTATGATGCATTACAAGCAACAACAACAAAAAATCTAATAAAATGACAATTATGACAACCGTGGTCATTTGCATGACAATTAAACATGACCCACATTTCCATAATTGTAATAAGCCCTTACCGGTCAGTCTCTTGCTGTGACCTTCGCACATGGGAAGTGCTGAGACTGAGAGACAAACTGAAAATGAAAGTACATCAAAAGGAAACAAACAATTCAAACAAGAGAGAATTAAACCAAAGGAGAAAGACCCTAACAAGAGAACAACTTGGTCGCTGTTGTAATCGCAAACACTTAAAAAGGATTTTGTGTTCATCTGCTTCGTTGTGCCTCTTCAATAGAAGAGCAGTGGCACCAGAGATAGAAGACTACTGACCCTGTACAGAACAACCGGTACCCTCCCAGCATTCAATCCTGCCTCCTCCTCCTTTGTGTATTGTTAGGTCCTCATGCTGGGTGGTCGTGGTTCTACACCCCACACAGACATTACATTTGTGGAACACCCTTTTCATTCCACGTTTTTCCCCCCACTGGATCAAATCATCTGTTTGATGTTCAAAATCCTTCCCACAAAGCCCCTTCACTATACATTCAGATTTTTTGGAAGAGTATGACTTTGATTACTTTGTATAACTCAATATGAAGTCATTCTCATACTAAGTGGATAGTAAGCACTCTCGTAAAATGACTCTGGGGCCCCCTCGTGAATGATGTAACTATTAGAGACGTGCCTTTCAGTGTATCCGTGTTTCCTTGCTTGAATAGAGCCAACAATAACATGCCATATTAATTGCTTACATACTGGGATTGGGTTTTGTTCCACTTGGCACAGCATGGGGAATCCATTAATCTCTTCCCTCAAACAAGGGGATGCTCTCCATCCATGGTTTGATGCCCAGTTGATGGTTAATTGCTGAGACATGGAGGCCACAAAGGAGTGCTGAGAAGTACTGGAGCATGCTGGGCTTTTACACAGGGCCAGGGCCAGACGGAGATCTCAGCTCCACAGAGCAGGTTGGGTGCATCAAAGCATAACACTGCTGCCTCGGAGGAAGAGGAAACGCTGTGATAACCCCAATTATAGACAGACCAAATAAGTTAGTCGTTGGCTTCCATTGTACTTGTTCCTTTACTTTTCTCTCCATCTCTCCCTGCCTTGCTCCTTTTTACTTTATAACTTCAATTTCCCCTTTATCCATCTGTGTCGTTTCCACACGGCTACACCAACAGGCACTCTGTCTGCAACCAGGTGTGAGGTATCTCATCTATGATTTGTATGACATTTAGAGAGCACCCTCTCATTGAGCTTGTACTTGATCCCGTTGCCTCCTCCCAACCACATCATTGCCTTACTTGCTATCTAGAAATTCACTGAGAAAAGCAGTTGGAATATACACTTCTGACCTCACTCACTACCAAAACTCCTCCAGCGATGGGCTACAAGGTCATGGGGTAGAATGCCAATTAAACATTAAGACTGTCAGTTTAGACTGCAGTTGAAGATTTAGTTCCTCTGGGAGAGACTACCTGGACAGTCCCCGCTGGGGGAGAGGAAGAGCCTTTATTTCACTCTTTTTCTGAGTTGTCAACCTGTCTTTTATTTACGGTGCATTCAGAAAGTATTCAGACACCTTCCCTTTTTCCACATTTTGTTACATTACAGCCTTATTCTAAAATTGATTAAATACATTTTCCCCCTCATCAATCTACCAACAATACCCCATAATGACAAAGCCAAGTATTTAGACCCTTTGCTATGAGACTCAAAATTGAGCTCAGGTGAATCCTATTTCTATTGATCATTCTTGACATGTTTCTACAACTTGATTGTAGTCCACCTGTGGTAAATTCAATTGATTGGACAATATTTGGAAAGGCACACACCTGTCTATATAAGGTCCCACAGTTGACAGTGCGTGTCAGAGCAAAAATCAAGCAATGAGGTAGAATGAATTGTCCGTAGAGCTCCAAGACAGGATTGCGTCGAGCCACAGATATTTCTGCAGCATTGAAGGTCCCCAAGTGGCTTCCTTCATTCTGAAATGGAAGAAGCTTGGAACTAACAAAACTCTTCCTAGAGCTGGCCGCTCGGCCAAACTGAGCAATCAGGGGAGAAGGGCCTTGGTCAGGGAGGTCACCAATCAGGCCTTTATGGTAGAGTGGCCAGACTCAAGCTACTCCTCAGTAAAAGGCACATAACAGCCCACTTGGAGTTTGTCAAAAGGTCCCTAAAGGACTCTCAGACCATGACAAACAAGATTCTCTGGTCTCATGAACTAGATTGAACTCTTTGGCCTGAATGCCAAGCATCACTTCTGAAGGAAACCTGGCACCATCCCTACAGTGAAGCATGGGGGTAGCAGCATCATGCTGTGTGGATGTTTTTCAGCAGCAGGGACTGGGAGACTAGTCAGGATCGGGGGAAAGATGAACAGAGAAATTCTTGATGAAAACCTGCTCCAGAGCTCTCAAGACCTCAGACTGGGGTGAAGGTTCACCTTCCAACAGGACAACAACCATAAGCACACAGCCAAGATAATGCAGGAGTGGCTTTGGGACTAGTCTCTGAACATCATTGAGTTGCCCAGCCAGAGCCCGGACTTGAACCCAATCAAACATCTCTGGAGAAACCTGAAAATAGCTGAGAGGATCTGCAGAGAAGAATGGGAGAAACTCCCCAAATACAGGTGTGCCAAGCTTGTAGCATCATACCCAAGAAGACTCAAGGCTGTATTCAGGTGCTTCAACAAAGTACTGAGTAAAGGGTCTGAATACGTATGTAAATGTGATATTTCAGTTTTATATTTCTAATACATTTGCAAAAATGTCTAAAACCTGTTTTTGCAATGTCATATGTCACTGACCTCCTTGATTCGGTCTTATGTAGCACAATTTGAAATGGTGTTTTTTGGATGAAAGCATAGACACAGAGCTACAAAATGGTATATCATACATTGCATTTGAGGAACAATGGGAAAGTATTTCTGCTTTGAAAGTTGATTAACTCGTTACCTCACTTTTGAAAAAATGGCCTTGAATGCTTTGGTACCTACTGGAGAGCTCTTCTTTGTCTACACCCATTCAGCATTGTCCCTACCCTTTTAAGCTTTAGCTCCACCCATCTCTTTAAGGGTTGATCCGATCCATTCTGTCCTAACAACAACCGTCAAGCACCCAAGCTAACTGGCTAACATTGGCTAGTTTGCTAGCTACTTCCAGACACAAATGATAGAACAGCTCACTGACCATTTTACGCACCCTAGCAGAGCTGGTTTGACTGTTTTTAGGTTATCCTGAGCGTTGGTGACTGCAACTGTACTGCTGGCAACAATTCACTCTTTTTTGGCAATGTTTACTGACACTGGCCATATTCAACTGGTGTTGAGCATTTGTAAATTCATCAGTTATTCTGCTCTCTGGCACACTCAAGATGAGAGTGCTCTGAAATTGGAGTAAATAACCAGAGTGAATTTACCAGCTACGTCTATCAACAGTTGTCGCAGTGGCATTCTATTGAAATGATTACTTGCATAGTGGAGTCTGTTGTTAAGACATGTAGCTACAGTAGCGAGCTAGGTAAGCAATAAACCCTAATCCTAACTCTTGACGTTACTACCGTTCATGAATCTGCAGGTAGCTAACCAACCAGGTTCAATGTTAGCTAGCTAACATTAGGCTATATCTAGCAAAGCAAATGGCTCTGAGATACGAATAATAAGATCATACATGTAATGTTAGCTAGTGAGCCAGCCAGCCAGCTAACGTTAGCTTGCTAGCTAACAGTACACTTTAACTTTAAATGAAAAATACTCTCTGTCAAAATTAGAAACGTGTAAAATCCAGAGACAGGTGTTTTCTCCATCTCCTTAGCTATCATAGTCTAATTCCACTGATTTCAAAACTCAGTCCTTCAGAAAGTGGAGAGCAACACTTATGCGGTTCTACTATGCAATACATTAAAAAGACGCATTCGACAGGATTACCTACACATGCTGACCAGCTCAAAACAAATAGAAGTGTGCTATATGGCAGACCAATTCAAACTCATTTCTCGGCATGTTCAGCCCACTCCTTATCTCAGCCAATCATGGCTAGCGGGAAGGTTGCCACTTTTTCTGTGGCTAAACCAACTAGGATTGTAATTTAATAATTTTATTTGTATTTGCAGATGGCATATAAATATGTTATTAATGCACATGAATGTTCTAGAAGGCATTTATGCCAAAAACACATTTTGGTGAAAAAACAAAAGTTTGTTCAAATGGCTCTCCTGTGAAGTAGTGACAGGCGACATGTGCCTAGTTTCCTGAAACGAGTCACATATGGGGTATTGTGTGTAGATTAATGAGGGGGAAAAAACGATTTAATCAATTTTAGAATAAGGCTGTAACATAACAAAATATGATAAAAAGTAAAGGGGTCTGAACACTTTCTGAATGCAAGTGTAGCGAACACCTCACAGACCCCAGACATAAAGGTAAGAAAACAGCGAGAGACCTTAGCTTTGGTGAATGGAGGTTACTGGTTGGGTCGTCTCTGGCTCTCTCTAGATATTCTCATGCATCTGGCCCTGGCCTGACCCCCGTAGGGCTCAAATGAGATTAATGTCAGGGCCCCTGGATGCTAGAGGGCTGCAGAGAGCTTAGAAGTGCTTTATTCTCGTCTCTAAGAGTGGACCCATGGATTTAGAGTGCCTGATGTGGACACCAATAGGGCTGCAACGCAACTCGGACTCCCGAGTGGCACAGCGGTCTAAGGCACTGAATCTCAGCGCTAGAGGTGTCACTACAGACACCCTGGTTACATCACACCCAGGCTGTATCACAACCGGCCGTGATTGGAGTCCCATAGGGCGGCGCACAATTGGCCCAGCGTCGTCCGGATTTGGCCGGCATAGGACGTCATTGTAAATAAGAATTTGTTCTTAACTGACTTGCCTAGTTAAATAAAGGTTAAATAAGTAAATAAAATAGGCTAACTGGTATTTGACAGGCCTACTGTGTGTTAGAACGTAACGCTTAGACCTTGAGTGATGGACTTGATTCAGAACAATACAAAATCCGTTTTTAAAGAGTGCTCTTAGTGTAATATCATCCATATAATATTATTATATACATATACAGTGGGGCAAAAAAGTATTTAGTCAGCCACCAATCGTGCAAGTTCTCCCACTAAAAAAGATGAGAGAGGCCTGTAATTTTCATCATAGGTACACTTCAACTATGACAGACAAAATGAGAAGAAAAAAAATCCAGAAAATCACATTGTAGATTTTTTAATGAATTTATTTGCAAATTATGGTGGAAAATAAGTATATACACTGATTGTACAAAATATTAGGAACACCTGCTCTTTCCATGACATAGACTGACCAGGTGAATCCAGGTAAAAGCTATGATCCCTTATTGATGTCACTTGTTAAATCCACTTCAACCAAGAAACAGGCTAAATAAGGATTTTTAAGCCTTGAGACAATTGAGACATGGATTGTGCCATTGAGGGTGAATGGGCAAGTGCCTTTGAACGGGGTATGGTAGTAGGTGCCAGGCCCACCGGTTTTCGTGTGTCAAGAACTGTAACGCTGCAGGGTTTTTCACACTCAACAGTTTCCTGTCTGTAAGAATGGTCCACCACCCAAAAGACATACAGCCAACTTGACACAACTGCGGGAAGCATTGGAGAAAACATGGGCCAGCATCCCTGGGGAATGTTTTCGACACCTTGTAGAGTCCATGCACAGACGAATTGAGGCTGTTTCAAGGGAAAAGGGGGGTACATCTCAATATTAGAAAGCTACTCCTAATGTTGTGTACACTCAGTGTGTATGTATGTATGTATATATATATATATATATATATATATATATATATCATCATGTTTTCATGTTAATAAAGGATTGTTGTTGAAATCTGTGCAGTTTAAGAATTTGAACTCTCGTTGTCCAAGTGAGAGTGAGAGTAGGCTCATCGAATCCAAACTGTTCAGAGGGAAGTTTATTGTATTTGTCATACAGTTTCTGCTCTTTCTTTTTCTACCATGTTTCCTTTACTCACAGCTTGACTCATAGCCTCCTCCTCCCATACCACTCCCTGCTGCTTTCTGTTGTCATGCCATCCCAAAAGTTATAACTGAATGTAAATGAGTAAGCCTGTCATGGGTGTGCAGAGGGAGTCCCATTGTGAGTTTCAAATGTTTGGGGTCAATACGAGGCTATCATACACTGGGAAGAGCTATGGATGTCACATTGTGTGAGAAGCTAGTTTAGTGTTTGAGATGATAACAGGAAGTCCGAGTGATGCATGTTACCACTCTTCCACTGGAAGACAAAAAGATTGGAGGAGATAGAGGGAGAAGGGAAGCCCTCTAATCAGGGGGGACGTACATTCCATCCAGAGAGATGGATGGAGCTTTCTTCTACACACAGACTGAGTGCTCTGCTACCATAAGCAGCCGCAGCGCCTCCGCTGAGCTCTAAGTGCACTTAGCGGCGGTGGAGATTGGGGGTGGCTCGTGAGAGATATTGAGCTTGGACCACTAGCTCAGATAAGCCCGGCAGGGATTGAGACGCTTCGATCACTGAGTCATTATGGGGAGTCTATGGTTATAGCTCTCTGCCAATGTACAGAGCAGGATGCTTATGGTCCGGCTTAACAGGCACTGCAGCCCAGCATCCCCCTACAACCCACTCCCAGCCTGTAGTCAGGGCATTGTGGTTCAATAGGATCTCTCAGGGATTTAATACTGATTCTATATAAGACTGGGAATTGAAAGGGACCTCATGATACAATATTATCATGATACGTAGATGCAGATACGATATGTGTTGCGATTCTATATACGTCTCAATTCTATATAGTGCCTTCAGAAAGTATTCACACCCCTTTACTTTTTCTACATTGTTGGTGGCATTAAGGTGGGATTAAAATTGATTTAATTATTTTTTGTCAACGATCTACACAAATTAGTCTGTAATGTCAAAGTGGAAGAAGAATTCTACAATTTGTAAAACATTTGACATTTATTGTGCTGATAAGATTAAACTATAATTATGATACCAATTGAATTTGTATTGAACTTTTTCCACTGTTTTTTTTCTATTTATGTTTCTGTCATATTTAATGATACATTTAAAATAAAATATTTGGTATGATGCCCTGGTGGGTGAGTGGATGGATTGGAAGGAAGGGTGGAGGGGAGGGTTTGGGGTTGTACTATTTTTCTGTTCTCATATCTGAAAATCTATAAATAAAGTACTACAAAAATGTACAAATGTAACACACATATATCTTGATTACATAGGTATTTAACCCAATGAGTCAATACATGTTAGAATGACCATTTGGCAGTGGTTACAGCTGTGATTCCTTCTGGGTAAGTCTCTAAGATTTTTGCACACCTGGATTGTACAATATTTGCACATTATTCTTAAAAAAATATTCAAGTTCTGTCACGTGGTTTGTTGCTCATTGCCAGACAGCCATTTTTTTTTTGTCTTGTCACAGATTTTCAAGACAATTTACGTCAAAACTGTAATTAGGCCACTCAGGAACATTCAATGTTGCCTTGGTAATCAACTCCAGTGAATATTTGGCCTTGTGTTTTAGGTTATTGTCCTGCTGAAAGGTGAATTTGTTTTCCAGTGTCTGTTGGAAAGCACACTGAACCAGTTTTTCTTCTAGGATTTTGCCTGTGCTTTGCTCTATCCCATTTATGTTTTATCCCCCACAAAAGCACCCTAGTCCTTGCTGATGACAAGCAAACCCATAACATGAAGCAGCCACCACCATGCGTGAAAGTATGAAGAGTGGTACTCAGTGATGTGTTGTGTTGGATTTGCCCCAAACATAACGCTTTCTATTCAGAACATAAAGTTAATCTCTTAGCCAAATGTTTTGCTGTTTTACTGTAGTGCCTTATTGCAAACAGGATGCAAGTTTTGGAATATTTGTATTCTTTATTTTACTCTGTCATTGAGGTTAGTCTTTTTTAGTAACTACAATGTTGTTGATCCATCCTCAGTTTTCTCCTATCACAGCCATTAAACTCTATAACTGTTTAAAAGTCACCATTAGCCTCATGGTGAAATCCCTGAGTGATTTCCTTCCTCTCCAGCAACTGAGTTAGGAAGGACTGATTGTATGGTTGTATTGATCCACCATCTAAAGTGTAATTAATAACTTCACCATGCTCAAAGTCAGCTTCTTTTTTTTTACCCATCTACCGATCAGTGCCCTTCTTTGTGAGGCATTGGAAAACCTCCCTGGTCTTTGTGGTTGAATCTGTGTTTGAAATTCAGTGCTCGACTGAGGGACATTGTATGTGTGAGGTAGAGAGATGAGGTAGTCATTCAAAAAACACTATTATTGCACACACAACCTTTCTAAAAACATAATTCCAATTTGACATTATGGGGTACTGTGTGTGGGCCAGTGACACAACATCTCAGTTTAATCCATTTTATTAAGGCTGTAACACAACAAAATGTGGAAAAGGTCAAGGGGTGTGAATACTTTCTGATGTTTAGGTTGAGAAATTAGTTTTACTGCGGCTACAGCCAAATAGTGCTAGCTAGCGTTTCTTGGCGTCACAGTATTGACATAAAATAGGCAAAAATATATATTTCTATACTACACTGTATCAATTTTTTTCCCCTTCCCTAATTCTATGTCAAATATACTCTCCAGGAATAATGAGCAAAGTTTTCCATGTTTTAACAGGACACATTCTAGGACTGTGAATGAGTTTAAAAACCCAACGTGCTTTTTTTTTTTTTTTCCAGTTACGGCTTTACTGTGGGATGCGCTGATGGTGTATGACTTGTTGCTTCTACCTCAGACCATGCACCATACACAGACCGAGGGCTCAGGTAGTGCTTTACTGGGATGTAGGCCTACAGTAGTGGGATTAAAGGCCCTGCTCATACAGGAACATTGAAACCCGCTACAGATGAAGAGCGCTGTTCTTTCGGTGGTTGTTTTCACAGGCCTGAGGCAAGGACTATTACTGATACGGATTCAGTGAAGTCTGTGATGCCAATGTAGAAATGTGTTTGTTTATGTGTACAGAGGACTTGTTTTCTCTAACATCAACAGGCTTTTCTCTCCTGCTCTGTGGCAGCGATTACATTTTCGTAACCAGGGCACAAAATCTACTGTGGCAGCAGTACTAGTTTCATAGTGAGTGCTGTGTAGTGTTGAGAGGACTGTACTGTTATGTTAAACTCTCTAAAAGAGCAATTCACCTGATGTTCACTCTTTTTCTGACCTCAGTCATACCGCATCATTATGTTCCCTAAAATGGGATATTTCATAACATTATGCGTGATTAAGAGTGTTGAGCAAAATGTTGATGCTCCCAAGTAGTGAAAAGGAGGATCCAGTCTTCCTGGTGATGTCATTGTTTGAAAGGACAGTAGCCTTTTGTTTGTATATGTCGTGCATGTCCAATGACATTATGGTCAGAAGCTAGCCTGGCATGCTATGTCTCTGTATTGGCACTATCTTAGTAGAGAGGGTGACTTCTCTTTCATACCTGGGGATCAAGTGTAGGCAGGTCGGATGTAGGAACTGTTGTGGGGTTTGGTATGCTTTGGTCACATGTCTGCCTTTCCCTTTCTCTCTCGCTCTCTCTCTCTCTAAATGTCAACTAATTACCCCTCTTCTTCCATGGCCCAGTGTCCTGTTGGCTGATTGATCAATGTTGAAAGCGGATCCCTTAAGTGAAAGTGTAAAAACTCTCTGCAATCAATGATTGACAGTTTGGTTTTCGTCTATTAAGGTCACCCAGACAGACACTATTAGCCTGTCAGAGCTGTAGGCCAATCAAGTAATGAGTGGAAATGAAGGTTTGTTTTGTCTCTTCAGATTCTCCCCACTGGGCACACATGAGTTGAATCAACGTTGTTTACACATAATTTCAATGAAATTACGTTGAGCCAACGTGGAATAGAGGTTGAATTGACGTCTATGCGAAGTCGGTCTAGTACCTGAGGGAAGTAGAGAGGTGGGGGCTGCAGTCAAGCAGACTAGGATTTAGTGCTATGAGCAGGACAGAACAGAACCAAGAGGGAAGAATGATTTTGTGTTGCTGTCATCTCTGCTCCCTACAAATGCAATTCAGCTTTAGGGTACAGTACCTGATAGATTAGCTGGTTAATATACAGCTACATGTGGTCATATACTGTATCTGACCAGTATGAGTAAATCCTAATCCCAAAGTATGTTGTGTTTAGTCATCTGAGTCATGAAATTGTACAGTTTGGCATGAAAACATGCAGAGGTACACACCAAAAAGCTATTGCATATCACTTCTAAAACAGCTTGCACCTGCAGTTGGTAAATGCATTTTGACGTAATTCACTTTTCATTTAGTGAAAGTGAGGAAATTAATCTGGGTGTTCCAGTTGAGGATCTGTTGGCCTGTCATGCTAGCAGCTCACACATGACTTTATTTAGAATAATATCCCTGTGTTTCCCCTTCAACAAAGGAGACTTGGCTGTAATTGGCTCGGCTCACATACAGGCAGAATGAAGACGTTTTCACATAGGCCCCCATCTCTCTCTCACTCTGGGGTGGAGATGAGGATGTTTCTTAATTCAGAAAGCATATTGTCAGAGGCGCAGGGTCTCGGTGAGATGACGGGTGTACGGCGTGTGGGGGTGTGGGGAGGTCACGCTGTGGTGTTTTGAGGGAAGGGAATGAGGGATACTTTGGCTTTGTAGCTAGCTGAGGTCCTAAGCACAGCCAAACTAAACACCTCAGGAACCGGCCTGATACGAACGTTGCCTCATTCACACGCTTCTTGCTTTACTCTCTTTCTCTGACCTTGGTCTTTGATTATCTCATTCTTTCAGTTCTAAAAGCTAGAATCATTAATTGAAACAATAACAAAGCGGCACCCTGCCTCTGTTTTGGGAAAAAGCTGAGGGGTGGGCATGGAGAAATGTAACCACACTCAAATTCATAGACAGAGCTATGGATGCGAGGCTTGACCATCCATGATATAGAAATAATGTCTTGATTTCAGTTTATAGGCACAACTTAACACACTGGATTTTTTTTTTTAAACGCTGCTTAGCTTCATTGCAAATGGAAAAACCTACAAGAATGAACCAGCCGACCAGTTGATCTCTTGTTGTCACCGTGTCAAGTGATGATGATACCAGACAGCTGGTCTAGATTCACTACTAACCCTGATCTTGATAAGAAATTATCATTCAGATCATTTTATTTTCAAATATTTAATGGATTACATAAATTAGAAACAAATAAAATAAGAGTAGGCTACACCAACATTTGTTTTCCATTCATACTGTCACGGTCTTCCTCCTCTTCATCTGAAGAGGAGAGGCAAGAAGGATCGGAGGACCAAAATGCGGCGTGGTATGTGTTCATAGTGAATTTTAATAAAGAGAACACTGCAACACTATACAAAAGAGTAACAAAAACAATAAACCAATGACGACCGTGAAGCTCCAAAATGAGACCTGTGCTGACACAAGCCACTAACATAGACAATCACCCACAAACACACAGTGCAACCCAGGCTACCTAAGTATGATTCTCAATCAGAGACAACTAATGACACCTGCCTCTGATTGAGAACCATACTAGGCCGAAACATAGAAATACCCAAATCATAGAAAAACAAACATAGACTGCCCACCCCAACTCACGCCCTGACCATACTAAATAATGACAACACAAAGGAAATAAAGGTCAGAACGTGACACATACGTAGATTTGCCTGGTTAAAACGAGGAAATACTGTATTTCAGTTGTATGGACGGATTGTCAAATAGATTAATCGCCCCTTAGTCTGCTCAAAGTAGGACTCATTTATTCGCTGGGCAATGTTGGTTGCAATTTAAATCAGCTTTTTGGGGTTCTTAATTAAGTAGTACAACAGTTAAACTAAGCTCATGAGGCATTTATAAGTTTTGTTATTCACGAATCAATGAGTATATAAAAATGGATGTAGCAACTAAGGATTCTAGCTTTAACCATTGCCCTCTCAATTTTGCCCTTTAAGCTGTTAAGAAACATGAGGAATGTTGGGGATTCTTTTGGTCTGAATGAGTGTGTGTGTGTGTGTGTGTGTGTGTATGTGTGTGTGTGTCAGAGAGGGAGAGTTGAAATCAGAGAAAGCTTGTCCTCATCAGCTTAAAGTACTTCCCACCCCCTGTCTCGTCCTGTTAGCTGCAAAGAGATTACCAGTGACAAACTGGGAGGACCAAATCGGCTTGGCAAACTCCAACTCGCTGACCCTGGCTCCCATTCCCCTTATCCTGTATCTTCTTTACAACTCCACCTCACATGGACTGGGAGTAGAGCAGGTGTAGAGTAGAGCAGAGTTAAGTCTGATAAAGCTCTGGGGATTGCAGGAAGCGATCTGAACCATTTGTGACAGTTGTGTGTACGTAGGCCTACCAACTTGTGGTCATTATTCCATACAATCCATACAGTGAAGTAGAATAATTGAGATTGTTTTAGCAATTCTGTCATTATTTATGTTATGAATTATTGTTATGTTTAATGGACATTGAGTATTGTACAGAAGTACTGTCCAATAATGTGAAGGGACAAGAGCATTGCCACAAACATGACAAATGGAAAGACAGGATTTTTCTAACCAGATAGAATGCTATAGTGTCTTAAGGGAGACTATTACCTCTTTCTGGTTCCCGAAGCGGATCAGACAGCCAAGGCTAGAAAGGCCCTTTAAAACTGCCATGCAGGTTTAAAGGACTGTCACAGTCACAAACCACCATGGCTTGAGCTCAGTGACTTCTGCTCCCTGTGTCTGGCTGAGGCTGGTTGGGGCTGGCTGTCTGATAGTGTTGTGCTGGAGGGGTTAACCCTGTGGTCTCTCATTCCCATGGGAGCAAGTGTTGGGGATGTAGGGTACTTCAGCACACTGCTTGGAGAGGCGGCAGCAGACCATAAACACCATGCTGTTGGTGATGGGCTAATCACCCTTATTTCAGATGAGTGCCCTCTCAAAAGAGAAAGAAAATGATGAGGCAAAAATGCATGACCCTGCTGACATAAGCGTGAGAAAACACCCGCTTTGACTCCTAATCCCGTTTCCTGTCCTTCCGGCATGGGAAACGGGGCACCTGCCTGGGGACTGAGCCGGGTCCGTTGCTATAGGAGGGGCTGACTGGGCCACCCGCTGGCCCAACCCCCATAACTAACCCTATCTCCCCTAACCAAACTCCATGTAAGGGGCGCAGGCTGCAACTGTTGGACACTTGGGAAGGGGATGCTGATAAAGCAATTAGTGTATCCTCCTTCATTCCTCCATCCCTAAAAACAGAACACACTCACACAAAGGGCCACACAATGCCATTCCCCTCACACTACATCCCTCCCACAGGTCAGGAAGATAAACGCTGAGGTGGCGCTGTGCAGTGGAGGCCAGGCCCAAAGTGAAGCAGCAGCAGGCGGCTAGTGGCTGGTGGGAGGAAGAGCCCTGTCACAATGGCCTCTGTCACATTCTGTCTGCTCTTCCTGTTTTCCACAGGATGAGGAGAAACAATAATGCTGTCCAACACTGTGACCCCACACTGGTGTACAAATAGGTCGGAAGTTTACGTATACTTAGGTTGGAGTCATTAAAACTTGTTTTTCAACCACTCCGGAAATTGCTTGTTAACAAACTATAATTTTGGCAAGTCGGTTAGGACACAAGTAATCTTTCCAACAATTCTTTACAAACAGATTATTTCACTTATAATTCACTGTATCACAATTCCAGTTTAATACACTAAATTGACTGTGCCTTTTAAACACCTTGGAAAATTCCAGAAAATTATGTCATGGCTTTAGAAGCTTCTGATAGGCTAATTTTAAAGTCTACCTTCAAACTCAGTGCCTCTTTTCTTGACATCATGGGAAAGTCGAAAGAAATCAGCCAAGACCTCAGAAATAAAATTGTAGACCTCCACAAGTCTGGTTCATCATTGGGAGCAATTTCCAAATGCCTGAAGGTACCACGTTCATCTTTACAAACAATAGTACTCAAGTATAAACACCATGGGACCACGCAGCTGTCCTACCACTCAGGAAGGAGACGCATTCTGTCTCCTAGAGATGAACGTACTTTGGTGCGAAAAGTGCAAATCAATCCCAGAACAACAGCAAAGGACCTTGTGAAGATGCTGGAGGAAACAGTTACAAAAGTATCCACAGTAAAAACGAGTCCAATATCGACATAACCTGATAGGCCGCTCAGCAAGGAAGAAGCCACTGCTCCAAAACCGGCATAAAAAAAGCCAGACTACGGTTTGCAACTAGACATTGGGACAAAGATCGTACTTTTTGGAGAAATGTCCTCTGGTCTGATGAAACAAAAATAGAACTGTTTGGCCATAATGACCACTGTTGTTATGTTAGGAGGAAAAAGGGGGAGGCTTGCAAGCCAGGGAACACCATCCCAACCATGAAGCACAGGGGTGGCAATGTCATGTTGTGGGGGTGCTTTGCTGCAGGAGGGACTGGTGCACTTCAGAAAATAGATGGCATTATGAGGAGGAAAATTATGTGGATATATTGAAGCAACATCAAGACATCCGTCAGGAAGTTAAAGATTGGTCGTAAATGGGTCTTCCGACTGGACAATGACCCCAAGCACACTTCCAAAGTTGTGGCAAAATGGCTTAAGGACAACAAAGTCAAGGTAGTGGAGTGGCAATCACAAAGCCCTGACCTCAATCCCATAGACAATGTGTGGGCAGAAGTGAAAAAGCGTGTGCGAGGAGGCCTACAAATCTGACTCAGTTACACCAGCTCTGTCAGGAGGAATGGGCCAAAATTCACCCAACTTTTTGTGGGAAGCTTGTGGAAGGCTACCCGAAACGTTTGACCCAAATTAAACAATTTAAAGGCAATGCTACCAAATACTAATTGAGTGTATGTAAACTTCTGACCCACTGGGAATGTGATGAAAGAAATAAAAGCATAAATAAATCATTCTCTACTATTATCCTGACATTTCACATTCTTAAAATAAAGTGGTGATCCTAACTGACCTAAAACAGGGAATTTTTACTAGGATTAAATGTCAGGAATTGTGAAAAACTGCGTTTAAATGTATTTGGCTAAGGCCTATGTAATCTTCCTTTAGGGGTCATCATATGGGGTCACGTTAGGTCACCATCCTCTTTCCTCTGGTTTGTAAATCAACTGCAGACTTGAGGATACAGCTTAAATGTTAGAGAGAGAGATATGTCCAGTTATCTTCCAAAGCTCTGCATGATGTCTCCCCATGACCCTCATTCTCTTACTCAGTTGAAACCCCTGTCTCTTCTTACTTTCCTTTAGTGGTGGAAAAAGTACTAAATTGTCATTCTTGAGTAAAAGTAAAGATACCTTAATAGAAAATGACTCAAGGGACAGCATACTGTATCAGTTTTCAGGTAAGACCCAAGGGCCGACTGTGTTGAAGTAATTTATTGCAACAGGGGCAGGCAAATGACAGGTCAAGGCAGGCAGGGGTCGATAATCCAGAGTAGTGGGGCCAAGGTACAGGACGGCAGGCAGGCCCAGGGTCAGGTCCGGCAAAGGTCGGTAATCCAAAGTAGGTGCAAAGGCACAGGACGGCAGGCAGGCTCCGAGTCAGGCAAGGGTCAAAACCAGGAGGACGAGATAAGCGAGACTGGGGAAAAGCAGGAGCTGAGACAAAACACTGGTTGACTTGAACAAGCTAGACAAACTGGCAAAGACAGACAGAAACCACAGGTATAAATACCCAGGGGATAAGTGAAGATGGGCGACACCTGGAGGGGGTGGAGACAAGCACAAGGACAGGTGAAACAGATCAGGGCGTGACATACTGTAAGTCACCAAGTAAAATACTACTTGAGTAAAAGTCTAAAAGTATCTGGTTTCAAATGTACTTAAGTACAGTGGTTGAAAAATTGTCATACTTGAGTAACATTTTAAGTAAATGCTGTACATCAAATTCCTTATATTAAGCAAACCAGATGCCACGATTACGGACAGACGGTGCACACTCCAACACTCAGACATCTTTTAAAACTGAGTATTTGAGTTGAGTGAGTTTGTCATCCATGCTGCATCTGATCTGACAATGTGTTATCATGATAGGTGCATGAATTGGGCCATAATTCTGTTCTGCCTGAACATTACAAATGCAACAAGTAATTTTTGGCGTCAGGGAAAATGTATGGAAGTAAAAAAGCACATATTTTCTTTAGGAATGCAGTGGATTAAAAGTAAAAGTTGTCAAAAATATATGTCCATATCCTCTGCTTGATGTAAAAAAAATGCCAAAAGAGAACAATTGACAGTTTTATTTATGGAAAATAGAGCAATTTCTTTACCTCTATACACCATAAACAAATGACCTTGCAGAAAGAAAAGCGCAACTGAATCAAAAGGAAAGCAGTGGTGTAAAAATACTTGAAAGTACTACTTAAGTAGTTTTGAGGGGGTATCTGTACTTTAATTTACTATTTATATTTTTAATAACTTTTAGTCTACTACATTCCTAAAGAAGATAAAGTATTTTTTTCCTCATACATTTTCCCTGACACGCAAAAGTACTCTTTACATTTTGAATGCTTAGCAGCAAATGGTCCAGTTCACCACTTGTCAAGAGAACATCCCTGGTCATCCTTACTGCCTCTGATCTGCCGGACTCACTGAACACAAATCTTTCATTTGAAAATGATGTCAGAGGGTTGGAGTGTGCCCCTGGCTATTCGTAAAAAACAACAACATTTGTGTCGTCTAATTTGCTTAATATAAGCAATTTTAAATGATTTATTCTTTTACTTTTGATACTTAAGTATAATTAAAAACCAAATACTTTTAGACTTTTACTCAAGTAGTATTTTACTGGGTGACTTTCACTTTTACTTGAGTCATTTTCTATTAAGGTATCTTTTACTTTTACTCAAGTATGACAATTGGATACTTTTTATTTTACCACTGTGCGCGTGTGATGTGTTGGATAAATAAGATACATGATGGCTAATGAAAATACACACGGGACCCTTTAAATCCACAAATTATGCAAATTGCCCTGTAGACTGATAAGCTTATGGTCAAATGTATTTCCATCGACTGGTATATCCATCAATGAATAAAAAGCGTTATTTTGCAATGTAATTTTTTTTTTCAACGGTCATTTTTGACGGCAACTTTTTTATTTATAATATTTTTTTGTGGAGCTGAAAGCCAGAAATTGCAAGAAATGTGGCTAGACACATACTGTTAATGCATGTGGGTAGACAGGGCATAGTAATTCATAGTCACACATTGTCTTCCAGTGAGTGGAACCTAATGGAAGACTGTTTCAAAGTGATGGCAGGGGTCACGACCCTGGACTCAGTGAAACATGGATGAGCCTCTTTCTGCCCATTCTTCTCTGTGTGTTTGGTCTCTGCATCTCTCCTCCTCTCCTGGTGAACACAGGCTCATTTGGATTCTGTGCACTGTGCAGTAATGCCACTTCACCCCAGGACAATCCCTGTTTCCTGATTCCTCTCAGGCCGGGGGGAGATAACCCTGACAATGAGCTAATCCCAGATTATACTGGAGCATGGCCGGCCACTGCTGACCTTTCACCTCTCGGTCTCAGAGCTGATGCTGGAGCATGCTCAGCACTGCTGAACAGCACTCAAAACACTGTGAGATGGAAACCAGGTCAAAGCCGGTCGACCAGAGACACAAGCCATGTCATCTCTCCAAGCATTAAAATCCACTGAGTGCCTACAACACAGATACAACACAGGAGTGTGTCTGCAATAATCATCTTAACTTTGGTTTCAAACCCCCAGAGAAAGAGATGGGGGAGGACTCGATCCAGAATGCACCTGATTAACAGCAGACTGTGGTGTAGACACACTGACTGGGCTCGCAGTCCGATGGGGAAGATGTGGGGAGGGGAAGTGTGAGATAGGAGCAGGGTTGAGATTTGTCACTGTTGAAAAGGAGATAAAGCACATGACCACAGAGAGAGAGAGAGATGTTTTTACCCAGAGAGGATCTCCTTCCCTCTCATTCACCTTCTCCTTTTCCTCACTCTTTCTTATGCACCCTTTCTTAAGCTGTTTCTCTGTATGAGATGGTGCTTGGACAGTGCTCGGGGCAAACAAAGCAATTCCTTCCCATTTCTGCTTGTTTCAAAACCAACTGTTCTAATTACGTTTTGCCTCCCCCTACCTTCTGAACAAGACGAAACATTAAAAGAGGAGAGTGTCTTCTTCATGAGGAACGACTCCCTTAGAAATCCATCATCTCCTCCCACCCATGTTGACACTGAAGTAGGCCACAGCTGTCTGCGGCTGCAACATTTAGAATGACGATAGAGACAAACATACAGTATGCCTCTCCCCATATACCTTCCCAGCCTGTATCCTCTCTCACCAAGCCTGTCCATCACTGGTGTGGGGCTGGCTGGCAGCAGGAGAGGAGAGGGATTAGGCGACAGGAATCAGAGGCCCCAGTGAAGGGCCATCACTCCACATGACAGCCCATCAGAGCTGACAGTGAATACAAATGAGTGCCTTTAGCTGGAAGGGAGCAGCCATGAGTGGGTCCTAATTATAGGGTAGGTGAGTCCCGGGGTCGGGGGTGATAATGAGGTGGCGATGGTGGTAAACAGAGATGTGTCAGAGGCATAGAGGGACATCACAGCACAACCTGTGAACTCTGTGGGGTCAGAGCTATACACTAATGATCTTCATCTGGTAATGCACATTCATGTGACACACACACACTCTCCAAGCCTCTCCAGGTTCTCCTTTACCCAAATCCAGATAGCAGATGTTCTGAAAGAGCTGCAAAACCTGGACCCGTACAAATCAGCTGGGCTTGACAATCTGGACCCTCTATTTCTGAAACTATCTGCCACCATTGTCGCAACCCCTATTACCAGCCTGTTCAACCTCTCTTTCATCTCGTCTGAGATCCCCAAGGATTGGAAAGCTGCCGCAGTCATCCCCCTCTTCAAAGGGGGAGACACCCTGGACCCAAACTGTTACAGACCTATATCCATCCTGCCCTGCCTATCTAAGGTCTTCGAAAGCCAAGTCAACAAACAGGTCACTGACCATCTCGAATCCCACCGTACCTTCTCCGCTGTGCAATCTGGTTTCCGAGCCGGTCATGGGTGCACCTCAGCCACACTCAAGGTACTAAACGACATCATAACCGCCATCGATAAAAGACAGTACTGTGCAGCCGTCTTCATCGACCTTGCCAAGGCTTTCGACTCTGTCAATCACCATATTCTTATCGGCAGACTCAGTAGCCTCGGTTTTTCGGATGACTGCCTTGCCTGGTTCACCAATTACTTTGCAGACAGAGTTCAGTGTGTCAAATCGGAGGGCATGCTGTCCGGTCCTCTGGCAGTCTCTATGGGGGTGCCACAGGGTTCAATTCTCGGGCCGACTCTTTTCTCTGTGTATATCAATGATGTTGCTCTTGCTGCGGGCGATTCCCTGATCCACCTCTACGCAGACGACACCATTCTATATACTTTCGGCCCGTCTTTGGACACTGTGCTATCTAACCTCCAAACAAGCTTCAATGCCATACAACACTCCTTCCGTGGCCTCCAACTGCTCTTAAACGCTAGTAAAACCAAATGCATGCTTTTCAACCGGTCGCTGCCTGCACCTGCATGCCCGACTAGCATCACCACCCTGGATGGTTCCGACCTAGAATATGTGGACGTCTATAAGTACCTAGGTGTCTGGCTAGACTGCAAACTCTCCTTCCAGACTCATATCAAACATCTCCAATCGAAAATCAAATCAAGAGTCGGCTTTCTATTCCGCAACAAAGCCTCCTTCACTCAAGCCGCCAAGCTTACCCTAGTAAAACTGACTATCCTACCGATCCTCGACTTCGGCGATGTCATCTACAAAATGGCTTCCAACACTCTACTCAGCAAACTGGATGCAGTCTATCACAGTGCCATCCGTTTTGTCACTAAAGCACCTTATACCACCCACCACTGCGACTTGTATGCTCTAGTCGGCTGGCCCTCGCTACATATTCGTCGCCAGACCCACTGGCTCCAGGTCATCTACAAGTCTATGCTAGGTAAAGCTCCGCCTTATCTCAGCTCACTGGTCACGATGGCAACACCCATCCGTAGCACGCGCTCCAGCAGGTGTATCTCACTGATCATCCCTAAAGCCAACACCTCATTTGGCCGCCTTTCGTTCCAGTACTCTGCTGCCTGTGACTGGAACGAATTGCAAAAATCGCTGAAGTTGGAGACTTTTATCTCCCTCACCAACTTCAAACATCAGCTATCTGAGCAGCTAACCGATCGCTGCAGCTGTACATAGTCTATTGGTAAATAGCCCACCCTTTTCACCTACCTCATCCCCATACTGTTTTTATTTATTTACTTTTCTGCTCTTCTGCACACCAATATCTCTACCTGTACATGACCATCTGATCTTTTATCACTCCAGTGTTAATCTGCAAAATTGTAATTATTTGCCTACCTCCTCATGCCTTTTGCACACATTGTATATAGACCCCCCCTTTGTTTTCTACTGTGTTATTGACTTGTTAATTGTTTACTCCATGTGTAACTCTTTGTTGTATGCTCACACTGCTATGCTTTATCTTGGCCAGGTCGTAGTTGCAAATGAGAACTTGTTCTCAACTAGCCTACCTGGTTAAATAAAGGTGAAATAAAAAAAATAAAAAAATAAAAACTCACATACCATGCTTTGAGACATTCTTAAGCAGTTCCGGGTTCACACCTTTTTAATATTAAGGGAGCTCTATGCAAGAGACTATCAACAGCATGCCGTGAATGCCTGGGTATGTATGCATTATTGTGGGACAGCTGGCGAGATGGGGTGGGATGATAGTACCCTGTGCAGTTGTCAAATCAAAGATGCCTGAGGATTCGCTTTAGCATGGCTTTCTTGCTGTATATACAGGTTTCCTGCAGGAGAAGCTAGAAATTAAGTAGAGTATTGGTATTCAACACAGGCCACTAATAAAATGAAATTGCAAAGGTTTCGGTTCTAGCTCCACATGTAAGAGACAGCAGTTAGGTAACACACACAGCACAGGACACAGGCATGCTGTCATGTCTCTATTTGTTTGCTTCTCCAGCAACAAGGCGCCGGGCTGTCTCTACACTTAGATACTAAAATACAGTGTGCAGGGAAACGTGACCACACCATTGAGAAACAAAAACATGAGTTTACCACCCCCTCTCCATTGGCCTCTAAGGCATCACCAAGGAAGACTGATCATACAGTATCTCCTCATTCTAACCATGAAGCCGTGCTCTTTTATCTTCGTTATTTGGTGATTCACATTTGCTGTCTGATCTGACACTGCCAGCCACTCTGACCCTGTCCATGCTCTGACCATACTCTGACCTGACCCTCTGCTTTAACCCTCAGTGGTTTTCTAGAAGCACTAGCTCAGTACGCAGCAGCTGCTGTATTTCCATGTCCCATGCTCTTATCATCATTCATTTTCATTTAAGTAGCACAGCTACTCATACCAGTGGCGGTCGGTGCTGTTTAAGAGTAGGGAGGACATTTTTGTTTTATGAGAATGATCTTATTTCTATAATCATCATATCATATTGGATGACTGTCATTCATATTCCATTAAATGTAACATCGATAGGTTTAGACTACTACGAAATAAAGTTTTTAACAAATTGGAGTAATCGAAGTGACAGAGTGATTAGTCCAAAAAGTTGCAAATTCATTCAGGTTTTTATTGGAGTTTCTATTGGACAAATTCAGATTTTTATCTGTGGGTTTATCCCCACTTCATTCTGTTTGCTTCTGGTTAAGAAACATTTTTCAACAGAATTGGCAGAATGAATATGCCCCTGATCACCTGCACACAAAGTTCACTTTCATAGCAGCCACATACAAACAGCATCATCACTTTGCTCGTTGTATAATTCCTTCTCGCATCTACACGCTTTCCTCTCACCTTTACCCATTCGCTTGTGGACTTCAGTGCACAACACAATGGCTATCTGTGACAAGGCGAAAAAACCTTTCCAAGCCAAACCATAGTCAACTTAGCTACTAGAACTAACGCGCTAGTAAACCCACTACAATCACGCAGTACAATGTACATCAAACAGTTTAGCAGTTACATCATCAATGAAACATTTGATTTCAATTCAGTTTTTTGTTCCCAAAACTAGAATCTGTTATGAACAGAGTGGACTAAGTGTTGTAGATTTTACCCTTTGCCAAAGTAAAAACAAAAGTTTTGTTTAGAAGGAGTGCAATGGCGAATTGACTTAATGCATCTCTCACTTCACAGAGTAGGTGTTCCCGAACAGAAACATGCAAATACATGCTAGAACGATAGCTCTTGCTTGGCTCTACACCTCTCATTGCATGTTCTATGACCAATTTGTTCCCATTGGAGATGACAGACTGTGGTCTATCTTGGGTTAGTTATAAAAATCTTTGGTTCCAGTGTTGGATAGCCTTAGCCAGCTAGCTAACATTATTCTCAGAGTAGTTAGCTAGCTGCATTAGATAGATAAGTAAGTGAATGTGTAAAATATACAACAGAATATAGCTAGCTCTCTCTCGCTCTGCTGCTTCTTCTTCTTTTTTTAATAGATTACTCACCACATGTTATGCCCTGCAGTGCTAGCTATGCTTTCAGTACTATATTCATTCTCTGATCCTTTAATTGGATGGACAATTTGTCAGTTCATTCTTCAAGAGCTCTGATAGGACGTTGTCATAATTACTGTGTAAGTCTATGGAAGGGGGGTGAGAACCGTAAGCCTCGTAGGTTTTCTATCGAACTCAATATATATAGGGGAGGATGGAAAATAGATGTCCTCCGGCTACACAATTTTGCTTCCCAGAGAGTGCTGTTGAGGCAACAAAACATTGGGTTTCAATCACTTATTTATTGACGTGATTATATTTAGAATTATTTTGATCTAAAAAGGATAACATTTTTAATGTATCACTATTTAAATTGTTCTGAAATTAACAGAGTAGGATGGTCCTTCCCTTCCCCCACTGAGGAGCCTCCACTAACTCATACTCTCTACAGTACCAACCTCCAGCAATCACACGGGCATTCTTTTTACATGTGTCACCTCGCATGCAGCCAACTCAAAGCCAAATAACTCCTGTTAATGTTTGACATGAAGAGAAGTCGTGTTGAAAGGAGCTGTTAAAGGCAAATCAAAGACCCTGTAGGCTCTGGGCTGCTGATTAGAAGAGGCTCCCCTGTGGCTCATGTGTGCAAACTGGGACTGAGGGGATGTCAGTGGTGGTGTCAGGCTTAATCTTGTTCCACTGGAGATCAAATCAAATCAAAGTTTATTTGTCACGTGCGCCGAATACATCAGGTGTAGTAGACCTTACAGTGAAATGCTTACTTAGAGGCTCTAACCAATAGTGCAAAAAAGGTGTTAGGTGAACAATAGGTAAGTAAAGAAATAAAACAGCAGTAAAAAGACAGGCTATATACAGTAGCGAGGCTACATACAGACATCGGTTAGTCAGGCTGATTGAGGTGGTATGTATATGTAGATATGGTTAAAGTGACTATGCATATATGATGAACAGAGAGTAGTCGTAGCGTAAAAGAGGGGTTGGTGGGTGGTGGGACACAATGCAGATAGCCAGGTTAGCCAAAGTGCGGGAGCACTGGTTGGTCGGCCCAATTGAGGTAGTATGTACATGAATGTATAGTTAAAGTGACTATGCATATAAGATAGATAGAGAGTAGCAGCAGCATAAAAAGAGGGGTTTGGGGGGTTGGGAGGGCACACAATGCAAATAGTCCGGGTAGCCATTTGATTACCTGTTCGGGAGTCTTATGGCTTGGGGGTAAAAACTGTTGAGAAGCCTTTTTGTCCTAGACTTGGCACTCCGGTACCGCTTGCCATGCGGTAGTAGACAGAACAGTCTATGACTGGGGTGGCTGGGGTCTATGACAATTTTTAGGGCCTTCCTCTGACACCGCCTGGTGTAGAGGTCCTGGATGGCAGGCAGCTTAGCCCCAGTGATGTATTGGGCTGTATGCACTACCCTCTGTAGTGCCTTGCTGTAGAACCTTTTGGTTCAGGACCCATGCCAAATCTTTTTAGTTTCCTGAGGGGGAATGCCCTCTTCACGACTATCTTTGTGTGTTTCTAGTTTGTTGTTGATGTGGACACCAAGAAACTTGAAACTCTCAACCTGCTCCACTACAGCCCCGTCGATGAGAATGGGGGCCTGCTCGGTCCTCCTTTTCCTGTAGTCCACAATCATCTCCTTAGTCTTGGTTACGCTGAGGGATAGGTTGTTATTCTGGCACCACCCGGCCAGGTCTCTGACCTCTTCCCTATAGGCTGTCTCGTCATTGTCGGTGATAAGGCCTACCACTGTTCTGTCGTCTGCAAACTTAATGATAGTGTTGGAGTCGTGCCTGGCTATGCAGTTGTGGGTGAACAGAGAGTACAGGAAGGGACTGAGCACGCACCCCTGTGGAGCTCCAGTGTTGAGGATCAGCGTGGCAGATGTGTTGCTACCTACCCTCACCACCTGGGTCCGGCCCGTCAGAAAGTCCAGGATCCAGTTACAGAGGGAGGTGATTAGTCCCAGGATCCTTAGCTTACTTAGCAACTTCTCCAAGGTGGCATAGCAGTTCAGACGTCTTTTGTCCTCGTCTTGTCGTGTCCTGTATATATATATATTTACAACTTTTTCACATACATTTTATTTTTATTTTCCATCAACTCATCTTCAAAACACTCTCCTGCAACCCGCCTCACCAATGTATATTTATAAAAAAGTATTATTTACCTCAGATCTGTAATCCTCCAAGAAGCTAGCCAGAAACTCCAAGAAGCTAGCCTGAAACTAGCCAGAAGCTAATCCAGAAGCTAGTTCAGAAGCTAGTTAGCTCCTTTACTGGCAAATCGTTAATATTCAGCTAACCACGGTTTGTGGTCATCAGCTATCCTTTAGCTCGAAAATCTATCGCCAGTTCTGTACGGCGCAGCGCGGCTCGGAACGGAACATACCGGACCAATTTTTCTCTCCATGTCCCTGGACATTCATACCCGGATCTCACAGCTAGCTAGCTGCTATCCGTGTGACCATCGGCCTTCGTCGATTCCGGAGCAAACATCAATTATTCCGGAGCTAGCAAGCTCCGTCAATCACTCCTGAGTTCCATCAATCACACCTGGGCTGCAGTCACCTATCCGGACCCGTTTTACTGCCTTCGCGGAGCCCCACCGGGCCTTCACAACTGGACTGCCGACGTTATCTACCCGAAGGAGTTATTCGACCGGCTCCTCCGTCGCGACGTTACCTGAACGCCCATCTGCGGCCTGCTAACCGTTAGCTGTCTTACCGGCTGCTATCTGAATAGACAATCGGACAATTTTTTTATTATTATTATTTTTTTAAATTATTTTTTAAATTATTATTATTATCTTTTCTTCTTGGGCCTCTATAACTATATCTATTGTTTTTATTTTTGTTGTTGTTGTGTGATTTGGATTAATCCCCTCTACCACACGGAACCCCACTAATCTACTGACGGAACGTAAGGGGTGGCTAACAGACCTCCATCCTATGCTAGCTTGCTACCGATGCCCTGGCTAGCTGTCTAAATCACCAACCAACCTCTCCACTCACCGGACCCTTTTGATCACTCGACTAAGCATGCCTATCCTTAATGTCAATATGTCTTGTCCATTTCTGTTCTGGTTAGTGTTTATTGGCTTATTTCACTGTAGAGCCTCTAGTCCTGCTCACTATACCTTATCCAACCTATTAGTTCCACCACCCACACATGCAATGACATCTCCTGGTTTCAACGATGTTTCTAGAGACAATATCTCTCTCTTCATCACTCAATACCTAGGTTTACCTCCACTGTATTCACATCCTACCATACATTTGTCTGTACATTATACCTTGATGCTATTTTATCGCCCCCAGAAACCTCCTTTTACTCTATGTTCCAGACGTTCTAGACGACCAATTCTCATAGCTTTTAGCCGTACCCTTATTCTACTCCTCCTATGTTCCTCTGGCGATGTAGAGGTGAATCCAGGCCCTGCAGTGCCTAGCTCCACTCCTATTCCCCAGGCGCTCTCTTTTGACGACTTCTGTAACCGTAATAGCCTTGGTTTCATGCATGTTAACATTAGAAGCCTCCTCCCTAAGTTTGTTCTATTCACTGCTTTAGCACACTCTGCCAACCCGGATGTTCTAGCTGTGTCTGAATCCTGGCTTAGGAAGACCACCAAAAATTCTGAAGTTTTAATTCCAAACTACAAAATTTTCAGACAAGATAGAACTGCCAAAGGGGGCGGTGTTGCAATCTACTGCAAAGATAGCCTGCAGAGTTCTGTCCTACTATCCAGGTCTGTACCCAAACAATTTGAACTTCTACTTTTAAAAATCCACCTCTCTAAAAACAAGTCTCTCACCGTTGCCGCCTGCTATAGACCACCCTCTGCCCCCAGCTGTGCTCTGGACACCATATGTGAACTGATTGCCCCCCATCTATCTTCAGAGTTCGTGCTGCTAGGCGACCTAAACTGGAACATGCTTAACACCCCAGCCATCCTACAATCTAAACTTGATGCCCTCAATCTCACACAAATAATCAATGAACCTACCAGGTACCTCCCCAAAACCTTAAACACGGGCACCCTCATAGATATCATCCTAACCAACTTCCCCTCTAAATACACCTCTGCTGTCTTCAACCAAGATCTCAGCGATCACTGCCTCATTGCCTGCATCCGTAATGGGTCAGCGGTCAAACGACCTCCACTCATCACTGTAAAACGCTCCCTGAAACACTTCTGCGAGCAGGCCTTTCTAATCGACCTGGCCGGGGTATCCTGGAAGGATATTGATCTCATCCCGTCAGTAGAGGATGCCTGGATATTTTTTTTAAATGCCTTCCTAACCATCTTAAATAAACATGCCCCATTCAAGAAATTTAGAACCAGGAACAGATATAGCCCTTGGTTCTCCCCAGACCTGACTGCCCTTAACCAACACAAAAACATCCTATGGCGTTCTGCATTAGCATCGAACAGCCCCCGTGATATGCAGCTGTTCAGGGAAGCTAGAAATCATTATACACAGGCAGTTAGAAAAGCCAAGGCTAGCTTTTTCAAGCAGAAATTTGCTTCCTGCAACACTAACTCAAAAAAGTTCTGGGACACTGTAAAGTCCATGGAGAATAAGAACACCTCCTCCCAGCTGCCCACTGCACTGAAGATAGGAAACACTGTCACCACTGATAAATCCACCATAATTGAGAATTTCAATAAGCATTTTTCTACGGCTGGCCATGCTTTCCACCTGGCTACTCCTACCCCGGACAACAGCACTGCACCCCCAACAGCAACTCGCCCAAGCCTTCCCCATTTCTCCTTCTCCCAAATCCATTCAGCTGATGTTCTGAAAGAGCTGCAAAATCTGGACCCCTACAAATCAGCCGGGCTAGACAATCTGGACCCTTTCTTTCTAAAATTATCTGCCGAAATTGTTGCCACCCCTATTACTAGCCTGTTCAACCTCTCTTTCGTGTCGTCTGAGATTCCCAAAGATTGGAAAGCAGCTGCGGTCATCCCCCTCTTCAAAGGGGGGGACACTCTTGACCCAAACTGCTACAGACCTATATCTATCCTACCGTGCCTTTCTAAGGTCTTCGAAAGCCAAGTCAACAAACAGATTACCGACCATTTCGAATCTCACCATACCTTCTCTGCTATGCAATCTGGTTTCAGAGCTGGTCATGGGTGCACCTCAGCCACGCTCAAGGTCCTAAACGATATCTTAACCGCCATCGATAAGAAACATTACTGTGCAGCCGTATTCATTGATCTGGCCAAGGCTTTCGACTCTGTCAATCACCATATCCTCATCGGCAGACTCGACAGCCTTGGTTTCTCAAATGATTGCCTCGCCTGGTTCACCAACTACTTCTCTGATAGAGTTCAGTGTGTCAAGTCGGAGGGTCTGCTGTCCGGACCTCTGGCAGTCTCTATGGGGGTGCCACAGGGTTCAATTCTTGGACCGACTCTCTTCTCTGTATACCTCAATGAGGTCGCTCTTGCTGCTGGTGAGTCCCTGATCCACCTCTACGCAGACGACACCATTCTGTATACTTCCGGCCCTTCTTTGGACACTGTGTTAACAACCCTCCAGGCAAGCTTCAATGCCATACAACTCTCCTTCCGTGGCCTCCAATTGCTCTTAAATACAAGTAAAACTAAATGCATGCTCTTCAACCGATCGCTACCTGCACCTACCCGCCTGTCCAACATCACTACTCTGGACGGCTCTGACTTAGAATACGTGGACAACTACAAATACTTAGGTGTCTGGTTAGACTGTAAACTCTCCTTCCAGACCCATATCAAACATCTCCAATCCAAAGTTAAATCTAGAATTGGCTTCCTATTTCGCAACAAAGCATCCTTCACTCATGCTGCCAAACATACCCTTGTAAAACTGACCATCCTACCAATCCTCGACTTTGGCGATGTCATTTACAAAATAGCCTCCAATACCCTACTCAACAAATTGGATGCAGTCTATCACAGTGCAATCCGTTTTATCACCAAAGCCCCATATACTACCCACCATTGCGACCTGTACGCTCTCGTTGGCTGGCCCTCGCTTCATACTCGTCGCCAAACCCACTGGCTCCATGTCATCTACAAGACCCTGCTAGGTAAAGTCCCCCCTTATCTCAGCTCGCTGGTCACCATAGCATCTCCCACCTGTAGCACACGCTCCAGCAGGTATATCTCTCTAGTCACCCCCAAGACCAATTCTTTCTTTGGCCGCCTCTCCTTCCAGTTCTCTGCTGCCAATGACTGGAACGAACTACAAAAATCTCTGAAACTGGAAACACTTATCTCCCTCACTAGCTTTAAGCACCAACTGTCAGAGCAGCTCACAGATTACTGCACCTGTACATAGCCCACCTATAATTTAGCCCAAACAACTACCTCTTTCCCAACTGTATTTAATTTTTATTTATTTATTTATTTTGCTCCTTTGCACCCCATTATTTTTTTATTTCTACTTTGCACATTCTTCCATTGCAAAACTACCATTCCAGTATTTTACTTGCTATATTGTATTTACTTTGCCATCATGGCCTTTTTTTTGCCTTTACCTCCCTTCTCACCTCATTTGCTCACATTGTATATAGACTTGTTTATACTGCATTATTGACTGTATGTTTGTTTTTACTCCATGTGTAACTCTGTGTCGTTTTATCTGTCGAACTGCTTTGCTTTATCTTGGCCAGGTCGCAATTGTAAATGAGAACTTGTTCTCAACTTGCCTACCTGGTTAAATAAAGGTAAAATAAATAAATAAAATAGTGATGAGTTTTGAATGCACTATGGTGTTGAACGCTGAGCTGTAGTCAATAAATATAATTCTCACATAAGTGTTTCTTTTGTCCAGGTGGGAAAGGGCAGTATGGAGTGCAATAGAGATTTTGTCATCTGTGGATCTATTTGGGCGGTATGCAAATTGGAGTAGGTCTAGGGTTTCTTGGATAATGGTGTTAATGTGAGCCATTACCAACCTTTCAAAGCACTTCATGGCTACGGACGTGAGTGCTACGGGTCTGTAGTCATTTAGGCAGGTTGTCTTTGTGTTCTGGGGCACAGTGACTATGGTGGTCTGCTTGAAACATGTTGGTATTACAGACTCAATCAGGGACATGTTGAAAATGTCAGTGAAGACACCTGCCAGTTGGTCAGCACATGCCCGGAGCACACGTCCTGATAATCCGTCTGGCCTCGCAGCCTTGTGTATGTTGACCTGTTTAAAGGTCTTACTCACGTCGGCTACGGAGAGTGTGATCACACAGTCGTCCGGAACAGCTGATGCTCTCATGCATGCCTCAGTGTTGCTTGCCTCGAAGCGAGCATAGAAGTGATTTAGCTCGTCTGGTAGGCTCGTGTCACTGGGCAGCTTGCGGATGTGCTTCCCTTTCCACATCAGAGAAGCACCTAGCTGGGTTAAAGGTCAAATGCAGGGTACTGTGTGTGTATATACAGTGGAAGTTGGACGTTTACATACACCTTAGCCAAATACATTTAAACTCAGTTTTTCACAATTCCTGACATTTAATCAGAGTTAAGATTCCCTGTTTTAGGTCAGTTAGGATCACCACTTTATTTTAAGAATGTGAAATGTCAGATAGTAGAGAGAATGATTTATTTCAGCTTTTATTTCTTTCATCACATTCCCAGTGGGTCAGAAGTTTGCATGCATTCAATTAGTATTTGGTAGGATTTTCTTCAAATGGTTTAACTTGGGTAAAATGTTTCAAGGTAGCCTTGATTTACTATTATTCTGACATTTCACATTCTTAAAATAAAGTGGTGATCATAACTAACGCCTGCTACATTAGGTTAGATTTATAAAGACTGTATAGACCACATGAGGGAGGAATGTGCACAACACAACGACGAGAGGGATATAGACAGTTTGTGAATATATATATACCTTATCTACTTTGAAGAACTAGTAAAATGATTTAGTTAGACAGTTCTGCAGCATACTTAGTCAGGCAAGCCTAGCTGACTAATGGATGACTAATGACAGTACAGTATGGTTTGGCTGGCTGGCTGGCTGGCTGCTACTGCCTGAGCGTGAATGAGATGATGACTTAAAAAATAATAAAGTATTCAAATAAAAACTAAATGTAAATATTGAATGATTTGAATATTAATGTCTTATTTTTCTATTGATGTCTATCCAATGTGGACCTGACAGAGACAATGGAATATTTTCTATGTTTTGGCTATTTCATGTTCCCTATTGCCTTTGGAATTGCCATTAAAAAGCTCTAAAATAATTTTAATGGGATCATTTCCTAAAGCTTTTAATGTTGAAATGTTGTTTTTGAAACAAATCGAAAACCGTGTTTCTTTAAAAAAATCTTCGAACCGAATCCAAACCGAGCTCAAAAAGCACTAATCGCTCAGCAATAACAGGAAGTCACTGTGAGAAAGTTAACAACTGTTCGTAGACATGCAGGTATCTGGAGATGGACCATATCTGTGTAACTAAACTATACTGGATTCCCCACGGTTATGGTTATGGTGGCATCTTACCCTGGTAGGACGAGGTCACATACTCCGATAACGCTCTTAGAGTATCGCTGTGGTTGTTTCAGAGGGTGTACCAGTTAACTGCCTCATCACATTTACTTTTACTGCTTTGTCCTGACACTTGGTAGTGAGGTGCAAATTCATTCACGCCCAACCGCTAAATATCACACTGCATTTCCAGAGTTAAACACAAGCTGGCTCGTTAACAGCTGATTACTTCTTCCTGAAAAACTCGGATTACATACAAATCTCTCACATAATTTTAGTGGCTATGATGATTAGATTCATCTATTATTAGATGATAAATCAACCAAAACGCTGCATGCAGAATTTTCTCATATTTGTCCTTAAACTAGTTGAAGCATGTTTACAGTAGAACCTTGAAGGAGAAACTTCTTGGCAGCATTAAGCTGCCACATCATGTTTTTCTCTTACACCCCACATAGCCTGGTTCCTCTCTAGGTTTCTTCCTAGGTATTGGCCTTTCTAGGGAGTTTTTCCTAGCCACCGTGCTTCTCCACCTGCATTGCTTGCTGTTTGGGGTTTTAGGCTGGGTTTCTGTACAGCACTTTGAGATATCAGCTGATGTACGAAGGGCTATATAAATAAATTTGATTTGATTTGATTTGATACAGTTTGGACTAGACGGTGACAGAATGGCACAGTGAATGGTTGTAGCTCTGATCACCAGATAGGAGAGCCTGAGCGCCGAGCCCATTCCCAGGTCCATCCTACCCCTGGCAGGCCTAACCAACCACTGACATTTACTCTGCCTGAGAACAACTGAGCCTTTCTTATATGTACAGGGCTACAGGCAGCAGACACTTCCTAATTATGGCAGGGAGAGAAGAATAACACAGACGTTAATGAGAACGTCTGACTTAGACTTCCATAAGGTAATGGATGACGGGTAAATCTGTTAAACCTGTGGCACCGTTGCCTGGTTGACACATTACTGCACCTCGTAAAAATTGGACAGAACTGCCAACACGCAGCTCATTCTGCCCTTCCTATTGGCGTTCGGTTTTTCCTTAGGTCCTAAATCTATAGGGGTTGAGATCCCGTCCACTGGTGTTGAAACGGAGTGGGCGTAAAGGAGTAGTGTTGACCACTTTGCCATTTTTCTTCACGACATTGACAGCTTAAAAAAAATATTAGATCCCAGTTTCTGACATGCACATCCTTTCATGTGAGTGAGCATGCCACTTCTCCCGCCCCCCTCTTAAACACCCTAATTATCACTACTGCAACTCCAGTGTGTGTGAAATCACACACCTCGCCTCGCTCCAAGGAGCTGAAAACGGCCTCAGGCCTCTAGTAGTAGTAGTACAGGCTTGTGTTAGTGTATCCAAATTGCATTGTTTGTTTTTCAATAAATATGTCCCAGTGAATGAATATGGTTTAACTGGATACACTGATGTTACTGCATGTATTCTAGCCTTAAAACTCACTACAATTCCACGAAGGAGAGACTGTCATTTTTAAAACGGAAACCACAGAACCTAGATGGCTCATGTGGTATAAAACCAGATATTTTTGCAATCCCTGCCCCTATTTTCAATCTGGCAGATTCCATGTAACTATTCAGCCCCCCCAACCCTGTTTCCCTCCACTCTGCCACCCTCCCCTTCCTCCAGGCCTCTGCAGAGACACAGGCAGTCTTCATGCAGCAACATGCCCTGTTCTGTCGTTCTTTGGCAGGGCCCACACTTTTAATTTACCCAATTTGAAACCAAAGAAACACTGTATGTAGCTGGGTGGAACACCCACATCAGGTTCATGTAGCTAATGTGAGCCGCACAGTTGGGTGCCAGAAGTATTTTTTCCCCATTTGTTATGTTTAACCATACAGTCAAACATTTTCCATTATTCAATCATTCGCCTCATTCATCTTGTAGATTTGCCAGGAAAGTAAATATACTCCTAAATCATGGTAGATGCGGTAATCTGTCCTTAATGAGAGGAAGTGCTCATGTTTCTAAACCCACCACAAAACATGATTCATTAATACAGTCTATATTATAAATCTACAATTTCTGGTTATTTTGGTTATTTGAGTGGATTGTGCATTTATATACTTAATAAAAATATAAACGCAACATGTAAAGTGTTGGTCCCATGTTTATTTAGATGAATAAAAAGATCTCCGATATTTTTCATACGCACAAAAAGCTTATTTCTCTCATATTTTGTGCACACATTTGATTACATCCTTGTTAGTGAGCATTCCTTTGCCAAAATAATCCATCCACCTGACAGGTGTGGCATATCAAGAAGCTGATTAAACAGCATGGCCATTACATAGGTGCACCTTGTGCTTGGGGACAATATAAGGCCATTCTAAAATGTGCAGTTTTGTCACAACGCAACGGCCACAGATGTCTCAAGTTTTGAGGAAGCATGCAATTCAAATCAAATTTAATTTGCCACATGCGCCGAATACAACAGGTGTAGACCTTACAGTGAAATGCTAACGTACAAGCCCTTATCAAACAATGCAGTTTTAAGAAAAATACCAATGTAAAAAATAAGAAATAAAATGAACAAATAATTAAAGAGCAGCAGTAAAATAACAATAGTGGGTACCGGTACAGAGGCACCGGTTAGTCAAGGTAATTGAGGTAATATGTACATATAGGTAGAGTTATTAAAGTGACTATGCATAGATAATAACAGAGAGTAGCAGCAGCATAAAAGAGGGTAGGGGAAGCCGTTTAGAAGCCTCTTGGACTTAGACTTGGTGCTACGGTACCACTTGCCATGCAGTAGCAGAGAGAACCGTCTATGACTAGGGTGGCTGGAGTCTTTGACCATTTTTAGGGTCTTCCTCTGACACCGCCTGGTATAGAGGTCCTGGATGGCAGGAAACTTGGTCCCAGTGATGTACTGGGCTGTACGCACTACCCTCTGTAGTGCCTTGCGGTCAAAGTCCGAGCAGTTGTCATACCAGGCAGTGATGCAACCCGTCAGGATGCTCTCGATGGTGCAGCTGTAGAAACTTTTGATGATCTGTGGACCCATGCCAAATCTTTTCAGTCTCCTGAGGAGGAATAGGTTTAGTTGTGCCCTCTTCACGACTGTCTTGGTGTGCTTGGACCATGTTAGTTTGTTGGTGATGTGGATGCCAACCTGCTCCATTACAGCCCCGTTGATGAGAATGGGGGCGTGCTCGGTCCTCCATTTCCTGTAGTCCACAATCATATCCTTTGTCTTGATCACGTTGAGGGAGAGGTTGTTGTACTTGCACCACACGGTCAGGTCTCTGACCTCCTCCCTATTGACTGTCTCGTCATTGTCGGTGATCAGGCCTACCACTGTTGTGTCATTGGCAAACTTAATAATGGTGTTGGAGTCGTGCCTGGCCGTGCAGTCATGAGTGAACAGGGAGTACAGGAGGGGACTGAGCACGCGCCCCTGAGGGGCTCTGTGTTGTGGATCAGTGTAGCACATGTGTTGTTACCTACCCTTACCACCTGGGGGCGGGCCGTCAGGAAGTCCAACATCCAGTTGCAGAGTGAGGTGTTTAGTCCCAGGGTCCTTAGCTTAGTGATGAGCTTTGAGGGCTGTGAGCCGATTGGCATCCTGACTTCAGGAATGTCCAACGGAGCTGTTGCTAGAGAATGTAATGTTAACTTCTCAACCATTAGCAACCTCATATCGTTCTAGAGAATTTCCACTTCCAGCTTCTTCACCTGACACCAGCTGTCTGACACCAGCCACCCAGACAGCTGATGAAAACTGAGGATTGTTTCTGTCTGTAATAAAGCCCTTTTATGGGGGAAAACTCATTCTGATTGGCTGGGCCTGGCTCCCAAGTGGGTGGGCCTATGCCCTCCCAAGCCCACCCATGGCTGAGCCTCTGCCCAGTCATTAGTGCTTAATGTATTTATTTAAATGTACTAATTTCCTTTTATGAACTGTAACTCATTAAAATTCGAAATTGTTGCATGTTGCGTATATATTTTTCTTCAGTATATTATATAAGACAGCTTTAACACTTGAAATGGAGATGTCCAGTTTTGCCAGGGGATCTCAAGAATATATGCCCTTGAACTCAGCATTTTCATGCAAAAAAAAAAGAAAAAAGTAATCTAAACCCATGGGCAATTAACTGAAGATGGTGAGTTATAGGTAACTGTCAAAATAAAGGAAACACCAACACAAAGTGTCTTAATAGGGCATTGGGCCACCACGAGCGGCCAGGACAGCTTTAATGCGCCTTTGCATAGATTCTACAAGTGTCTGGAACTCTATTCGATGGTTCTGCCATGAGAAATTCCATAATTTGTTGATGGTGGTAGAACATGCTGTCTCAGGCTCCACTCGAGAATCTCCCATAAGTGTACAATTCGGGCGAGATCTGGTGACTGACACCCTCATTTACTCAAGTGTTTCCTTTATTTTGCCAGTTACCTGTATGTGGTAACATGCTTGCCTGCAGCCATGGGATCTCATTGTCAGTGGCCAAGTATTCTCTCAGGAGGACTGATCCTGTTTGACTGTGGGGCTTCTGAGTTCCCCCTTTGATTTCTGCCTCCCTCCTTTAGCCACCAGAAACATGGATTGGCTCTCTGGCCCGTTTCTGTGTAATCCCAGAGGAAGTCCTTATGACTTACCCTGAACCATTAGAGATGGGGAAATCGAATATGTGGCCATTTCACAACATAGTGAAGTGCACATATGCATTTGAACCTGTTGCTCCCTCTTAACATGTGTCAATGTGTCATGTGTGACCGTGAGCTTGAGTTTGGGCTGTATGGTGGCTGGCTCAGGAGTTAGGGACTTGGGGCATCGGCCAGAGAATAGGCTATTAAGAAACAGTGGGTTTGGGCTTCATCTTACATGACTCCAAGCTACATCCACTAACATAACCTTTTCTGCTAATAGAATGGGAAGCGGGCACCATCTAGAGATATCCAGACGGCGGGAAGGGGATTGTCCCTGTTCAGTAGACTAGAGAGGAAGGACAGGACCGCCACCAACGACTTTACTGACAATTCTCAGCTCAAGCTACAACGGGATCACCTTCCTCTCTGTGCACCATTACTCCTGGGAGTAACGTTCATTTCAGTGTGTGTGTTTGAGGGATCAGGAGTACACGGATCAGGTTCCCTCACCAGCAACAGGAAGTCTAACTTTCCCCACTAATAGAGCCATTGCCATTCAACTGGGGGAACTTGTCCACTCCTGAAACAAAGCCCCCCTCTGTCCTACAGGCCCCCCAGAGAGAGCTAAAACCCCACACGCAGTAATGGACTACTTTAAGAGCTGATCTGCCTCTAATATATTCGCTCTTATGTTGCTCCAGGTCTCCAAAACTCCAAGTCTGTGTGGTGAAAATGGCGTCCTGCCCTAATGCGGATGACACACAGAGCTCAGAGGAGTTCAGGTTTTGAGCCTCTTCCTGTACTAAAACTCCCCTGGCCTGCCCTGCAGAGGTCAAATTCCTGCTGCTTCACTCCCTCTACTGTTGGGGATCATGCACCTGTCCTGTAATATAGAGAGAACCAGCACTTCTTGGAATAGGCTTTAGATTGGCTATATACATGGTAGTCTTGAATGAAGTAAGAAAAAATAAGAACAATAATCATGTGGTATGAGGCACCCTGTTCCCTCCAAACTCAACCAAATCTCTCATTCTGCTTGTCAAATGGTTTGACAGCAAATGAAGTAGCCTGGTTAAAAATCACCATCCGTGTTGATCATGCACGTTTTCCCCTCTGTCGTTGTGTGCCTTAGCTTGCTGATGGTGTCTCAGTGTTTGTCCAGTCCCTCTCCAGGCCTCCTGGGCTTGTTTCCACAGGTGGCCTGACCTCTGAGGCAGGGTGGCGTAGCTGAGCCCAGTCTCCCGCCATTATGAGCCCTGGATCAACATTTAATATGAGCACACTCCCCAGTGCTTCTGTCTGTCTGAGCAGAGGGTCGAGCAGGGGATAGGAGGGGAGAGGAGAGCAGGGGATAATGTACAGTAGCTGGCAGACTTTTCCTTTCAGATTTCCTATTCTTTTTTTCCTTGTGTATTTACCCCCAACGAGACCCAACGAAAGTTCCATTTCTCTGACTGATACGACAAAAGCCTAAGTGGCATGTTGGGTTTACAATGAGCTCAATGCCAAATCACCGGGAAAATGGCCTCTAATGCTAGTATAGGAACAGTAGTTTCCTCTTAGTAATGCTTTAATTGCAGTGCCACAGGAGCATTAAGGAACAGATGGAATATGATTTTCTACGCAGCCTAGTAAACGTTCTGTATTTGTTTAGAGAACGTTCTTTCACTAACAAGGGGAGGGAGGGAGTTATTATCTGAATATGTATATCTAATGCATAACAGTATTATTATCTAAATATGCATATCTAATGTATGACAATATTATATAAATATGTATATCTAATGTATAACAGTATTATTATCTAAATCTGTATATCTAATGCATAACAGTATTATTATGTAAATATGTATATCTAATGTATAACAGTATTATTATGTAGATATGCATAGCTAATGTATGACAATATTATATAAATATGTATATCTAATGCATAACAGTATTATTATGTAAATATGTATATCTAATGTATAACAGTATTATTATGTAGATATGCATAGCTAATGTATAACAATATCATCCAAATATGCATATCTAATGTGTAACAGTAGTATTATCTAAATATGCATATCTAATGTGTAACAATATTTTTTCTAAATATGCATATCTAATGCATAACAGTATTTATTTCAAGTGTTATGGATGTTTAAGGTTTTTGGTTTGTGGAAAATTAACATATGGCTAGCTAGCTATAGATGTTTAAAACGGTCATATGTTTGGTTTGTCACCACGCTTTAGTGTACATTATGACTCCATTATCCGTCCGTTGTCAGATGATTATGGGCTTCGATTACATATGTTTTGGAGCTGGATACGGAGAGCTCTATAGAGTCTATTGTTGCTCTGTAGTGCTCTGACTCCCTCCTCACCAAACAGATGGTTACATTCAGCTACTCTCTGAAAACAAACATACGCTGAGGAGTTGCTGACAAACTGGTTCAGAAAGGGCTTAAACTGGCCCCTGGAGTGTCTCTGTGTGTCTCTGTCTGTCTGCCTGCCTGCCTGCCTGCCTGCCTGCCTGCCTGCCAGCCAGCCAGCCAGCCAGCCAGCCAGCCAGCCAGTGTGTGTGTACATGTGCAAGTGTGTGTGTGCATGTGTGTTAAACTTCACATCCAGTAGCACACAGCCAATGATATACAGAGGGGTGTAGTTTGGGGACTCATCATTCAACCAAACTCTCAAACACAAATAATCACGGGGTGAGACCACATGTCGCAGCTCTTATGCATAGGGCCTCGACAGCTGTCAATCACACAGATGACCTATAAACAGACCCTTGGCAGACACTCTTATTAAATCAAACTGTACAAATATAGCAAATCTAATGCTATGAATCGTTGATTATTGACGTAACCCAGAGTTAAATTTAGATACGGTATGGAAGACTGGTAATATCAGATTCCATGGTAAGTATGTTGAGAAACGTCTGTGGATGGAGTTTATTTTAAGGTCCTGTGGTTTGATGGGGGACATGGGGATGGCTTTCGTCTTGTCTTGGTATTCAGATAACTTCCTGAGAGACAGTCAGACAACCAGATAGGAATGTATTTTTCACCCTGTTCAAACAGGGATTGAATATAAACCAGCACACACCTTCTTTGGCTTTATGGAGGCATGTTTTTTTCCCAGAGTAGGGTGACCAGTTTAGAAACAGGTCCTGCATAAACATGGATATTAATAAACTTATTTTTACCCTTTTGCTATATCAGAAGGATTTGTTATTTGAAACTATGTTGTGCAGGTTTTGACTTTGAAGCTACAACAGGACCATTTGAAGCTGTGATACAACAGGACCATTTGAAGCTGTGATACAACAGGACCATTTGAAGCTGTGATACAACAGGACCATTTGAAGCTGTGATACAACAGGACCATTTTATTTGAAGTTGATCCTCTGATTATGTGCAGACATACCTTAGTTCTGATATATAGTATGTAAACAGTAAAATACTTTAATTAGATCTACATCTTTCCTATCTGTCATCTACTATTTTTTCCTGACCACAATTTAACCACTAAAATTACCATAGTTGTGGCATTGTGGAGATGTTGTTTTTTGGTGGACTCCTAAATTAGTTCAGTAGAAGCTTATTGAGTAAAAGCGCAATGTTTGTCAAGCAGCAGTATATGATTGCCACCCTTCTAAGCCCTACACTGTAGGGTCCCATTGATTGTTTGTCTTTGGTGTCGGGCCCGAGCAGCGGAGAGACAGTGGGCCTCTCAAACAGCACTGCCCTGTCTGTACATGGCTGCTGAACCGTGGAGAACGTATCAAACAAAGTCTCACAGGGAAGGGTCTATAGGAAGGGTCCTGTTACTCTCGACACAGGAATGTCTGTCAACTGCATTCTTAATGTAGCCGCAGAAGACCCACTCAGACCTTCAGATGACCAGAGAAATCCTTGGCAGATGTCCATGCCGGTATTTAACAGAGATATGGAGGAAAGACAGTATTGAGATGGCAACACAATGAGACGCTCTCTAGCACGTGTCACTGACCGACTGTATTGGGTTTCAACTGTGTTGATAAAAAAAGACATCTCATAACCCCACATGGGTATGCAGGACAGGAGGGGTGGAATGTCTCAGTTGAGCCTGCATGTGTGTGTTAATCTGTTTGTGTACAGCAGCTGTCTTTCCCTAATGGATATTTTTGCTCTCTTGTTCCCCCTCCTCTCTGCAGAGCTGAGGTCCACCGGCACTGCCCAACACTTTGCCTACCTGCTCAACACGTCTGACTACCGTATCCTGCGTATGGACGAGGACCACGACCGCATGTACGTTGGCAGTAAGGACTACATCCTGTCCCTGGACCTGCATGACATCAACAAGGAGCCGCTCATTGTAAGACCTTACAGTCACTATCCCTGTATCTCTTCACCTTCCCTTACCTACTCTCACCTCTTCTCCCCTCACCCTTCTCCCCTCCCCTCACCTCTCCTCCCCCCTCTCCCCTCTCTCATCTCCAGAGCTCTATGATCCGGGGTGAGGCTAACCCTTTGCCTCAGCTCTCAAAAACGGCCCCCGAGGGTCATATGTCTCATTTCGCTGCCCTGTGTCTGACATTTTGATTAGCTCGCCTACAGTTTGTATTGGACTGCACTATTTTCTGGAGACAGGGGTTGTAAAAACAGTGTAAAAACAAAATCTGGATATGACCATTCCAAGGGGGCTAATAGTACCCTGTGGCAGGTTTAGCCCCACATCTATAAAGTCCAGTGATGTTGAACGGGTTGTGCGATGTGTTGGGTTATTGCTATAAAATGACCTTTGTTCCCCCCCGCCTTCAGCTCCACTGGCCTGTCTCTCAGCAGAGGAAGACTGAGTGTGTTCTAAGTGGGAAGGACACCAATGTAAGTATTTCTGTTGACTCTCGATCTCCACACAACTAATTCAGGATTTATGTTTCAGATCAGGTGACTTGTGCCACCTGTAATATGTAGTAATGTATTTTCTATATTTATCTATCTATAAAGTGTGTATATATATATATATATATATATATATATATATATATATATACATTTCCGGTCAAAAGTTTGGACAACACCTACTCATTTCTACATTGTAGAATAATAGTGAAGACATCAAAACTTTGAAATAGCACATATGGAATCATGTAGTAACCAAAAAAGTGTTATTTTTTTATATGATATTCTTCAAAGTAGCCACCCTTTGCCTTGACGACAGCTTTGCACACTCTTGGCATTCTCTCAACCAGCTTCATGAGGTAGTCACCTGTAATGCATTTAAATTAACAGGTGTATCTTTAAAAAAATATATTTGGGGGATTTCTTTCGTTCTTAATGCGTTTGATACAATCAGTTGTGTTGTGACGAGGTAGGGGTGGTATACAGAAGACAGCTTTATTTGGTAAAAGACTTTGTCCATATTAAGGCAAGAATAGCTCAAATAAGAAACACGACAGTCCATCATTACTTTATGTCACGTTTGTCATAATGATGAGACCAAGGCGCAGCGTGAGTAGAGTTCCATATAATTTTAATAAACTGAAACTTACCTAACAAAACAACAACCGAAACTTGAATCTACTGATGTAAACCAAGGCAATTATACATAGGCAAGATCCCACAACACAAATGAGGAAAATGGCTACCTAAATATGATCCCCAATCAGAGACCACGATAAACAGCTGTCTCTGATTGGGAACCATATCAGGCCAACATAGACATACAAAAACCCTAGACATACAAAAACTAGAGTACCCACCCTAGTCACACCCTGACCTAACCAAAATATATAGAAAAACAGAGATATTTAAGGTAAGGGCTTGACATTTTAAGACATGAAGGTCAGTCAAAACGGAACAATTCAAGTACTTAGAAAGTTTCTTCAAGCGCAGTCGCAAAAACCATCTAGCGCTATTATGAAGCCCAGTTGAAGGGCATATTTTTTTCCTTTATTTAACTAGGCAAGTCAGTTAAGAACAAAGTCTTATTTTCAATGACAGCCTAGGAACAATGGGTTAACTACCTTGTTCAGGGGAAGAATGACAGATTTTTACCTTGTCAGCTCAGGGATTCAATCTTGCAACCTTTCGGTTACTAGTCCAATGCTCTAAACACTAGGCTACCTGCCGCCCCATATACCTACGGGGATTTAATTTGGCCCTGTAAAATCCTGGTTCCGCTCTGTCTGGACAAACAGACAGGGCAGGACTGGCACCAACTAGTCTCACTCTTCCCCATCTGCCAGTGTAGGGTGTGGATAAATAGATTATACTGGCACACTAATATATTGACATTTCCATTGATGTTAAAGATAATTGCCTCTTGTAATATGCTTTATGTTGTATATAGGTATTATCATACATGTTGATAATCCATTCATGTCTGTCTATGTTTGTTCCCATGCAGGGCGAGTGTGGGAACTTCATCCGTCTGATTGAGCCATGGAACAGGACCCACTTGTATGTCTGTGGTACTGGGGCCTACAACCCCATCTGTACCTACGTCAACCGTGGACGCAAACCGCAGGTTAGAGCTCCACACCTTATTGAATACATTGAGTCTGTGTTCACATAAGGAAGAGGTGAGGGAGCATATGGCTCTGTCTGTAAAATCAAATCAAATGTATATTCATCACATGCTGTGTAAACAGCAGGTGTAGACTGTGAAATGCTGACTTATGGGCCTTTTCCAGCAATGCAGAGTTAAAGATCAAAATGTCATACAAAATTGAAATAGTGACACGAGGAAAACAGTTGACGTCGGAAGTTTACATAGACCTCAGCCAAATACATTTAAACTCAGTTTTTCACAATTCCTGACATTTAATCCGAGTACAAATTCCCTGTTTTAGGTCAGTTAGGATCACCACTTTATTTTAAGAATGTGAAATGTCACAATAATAGTAGAGAGAGTGATTTATTTCAGCTTGTATTTCTTTCATCACGTTCACAGTGGTTCAGAAGTTTTCATACACTCAATTAGTATTTGATAGCATTGCCTTTAAATTGTTTAACTTGGGTCAAACATTTCAGTTAGCCTTCCACAAGCAAGCCACAATAAGTTGGATGTAACGGTCTTCCTCTTCATCTGAAGAGGAGAGGCGAGAAGGATTGGCGGACCAAAACACAGCGTGATTATATTGATTCATGTTTAATAAACAAAGATAAACACGAACACTTCAAAACAATAAACATGGAAAACCAAAAACAGCCCTGTCTGGTGCAAAACACAGAGACAGGAACAATCACCCACAAACACACAGTGAAACCCAGGCTACCTAAATATGGTTCCCAATCAGAGACAATGACTAACACCTGCCTCTGATTGAGAACCATATCAGGCCAGACATAGAAATAGACAAACAAGACATCCAACATAGAATGCCCACTCAGATCACACCCTGACCAACCAATACATAGAAACATACAACACAAACTATGGTCAGGGTGTGACATTGGGTGAATTTTGGCCCATTCCTCCTGACAGAGCTGGTGTAAATGAGTCAGGTTTGTAGGCCTCCTTGTTCGCACACGCTTTTTCAGTTCTGCCCACAAATTTTCTATAGGATTGAGGTCAGGGCTTTGTGATGGCCACTCCACTACCTTGACTTTTCTGTCCTTAAGCATTTTGCCACAACTTTGGAAGTGTGCTTGGGGTCATTGTGATACAGGGAAGTATAAAGTATAAAAATGACTTGTGTTATGAACAAAGTAGATGTCCTAACCGACTTGCCAAAACTATAGTTTGTTAACAAAAAAACGGTGGAGTGGTTGAAAACGAGTTTTAATGACTCCAACCCAAGTGTATGTAAACTTCCCGACTTCACCTGTATATTGTGAATAACAGTTCCTCTCTCATCGCGAAACATCTTTCAAACACTCGCCCTCGATAACCACCAAGCCTTGGTATGAAATAGATCATTGTCATTCTCTGATCCCACATTTCCACATAGTTTTGCGTGAACATAGTGGGTGTGGTTTGATGTAGTTTACAATTTAAGTTATCTGCTACAGTATATTTCCTAGTTCTGTGCTCAGCTCTTTTGCCACCAGTTGCTCTCGGTGTATCATACAATGCATCCATTGGTCAGAGGAAGACATACATATTCATAACTAGAGTGCAGAGGCCTGCCCACCATCCCACCGTAGATGGAGCCACATCTGTGTAAAAGCCCACCATTCGATCCCATAGAATCTGTTTTTCGTCAACATAGCACACTGAACATCCCGTGCCATTTAATGCTCGGGAATCGCGAGACAGAACTATATGTCTTCGTGAATAGCATCCAACGACATATATATCGAACAAAACTCAATGCCACCGGGGTCTGACAATCTGGATGGAAAATTACTGAAGATAATAGCAGATGATTTTGCCACCCCTATTTGTCACATCTTCAAATTAAACCTACTAGAGAGCATGTGCCCTCAGGCCTGGAGGGAAGCTAAAGTCCTTCTGCTACCCAAGAATAGTAAATCCCCCTTTACTGGCTCAAATAGCTGACCAGTCTCTCAAATATAATCCAGTTAGAACCAGGAATTCCCCAAGGTAGCTGTTTAGGCCCCTTGCTTTTTTCAATTTTTACTAACAACATGCCACTAATTTTGAGTAAAGCCAGTTTGTCTATGTATGCGGATGACTCAACACTATTCATGTCAGCTACGACAGTGACTGAAATGACTGCAACACACAAAGAGCTGCTGTTAGTTTCAGATTGGGTGGCAAGTAATAAGTTATCCCTAAATATTTCGAAAACTAAAAGCATTGTATTTGGAACAAACACTCACTAAACCCTAAACCTCAACTAAATCTTGTAATAAATAATGTGGAAATTGAGCAAGTTGAGATGACTAAACTGCTGTAACCCTAGATTGTAAACAGTTATGGTCAAAACATATTGATGCAGTAGTAGCTAAGATGGGGAGAAGTCTGTCTATAATAAAGCGATGCTCTGCCTTCTTAACAACACTATCAACAAGGCAGGTCCTACAGGCCCTAGTTTTGTCGCACCTTGACCTGTGGTCAGGTGCCACAAAAAAAGGATTAGGAAAATTGCAATTGGCTCAGAACAGGGCAGCACAGCTGGCCCTTGGATGTACACAGAGAGCTAATATTAATAATATGCATGTCATTCTCTTCTGGTTTATAGTGGAGGAATAGATTGGACTTCATCACTACTTTTATTTATGAGAGTTATTGACATGTTGAATGCACCGAGCTGTCTGTCTAAACTACTGGCACACAGCTCGGACACCCATGCATACTAGAGGTTGACCTCTAATGCCTACCCCACAAGACATGCCACCAGAGGTCTCTTCACAGAGAGTCCAGAAACAGCCTATGGGAGGAGCACAGTACTACATAGAGCCCTGACTACATGGAACTCTATTCCACATCAAGTAACTGACTCAAGCAGCAAAGTTAGATAAAAAAATAGATTAAAAAAACACCTTATGGAACAGCGGGGACTGTGAAGCAACACAAACATTGGCACACACACACACACACACACACACACACACACACACACACACATGGATTTAGTAATGTAGATATGTGTTAGTGGTGGAGTAGGGGCCTGAGGGCACACAGTGTGTTGTGAAATCTGGGAATGTATTGTAATGTTTTTAAAATGGTATAAACTGCCTTAATTTTGCTGGACCCCAGGAAGAGCAGGTGCCTCTTTGGCAGCAGCTAATGGAGATCCATAGTAAATACAAATACAAATGCATGGGCATCTCGGCCCTCACAGCTAACATCCATTTGGAGAGCATAAGCTGGGGAGTTTGAGTTGTTCAGTCAGTTTCCTCTTGATTGCAATAGCATAAATTCTGTGTTTAACAGTGTTCTCAGAATGATATTGATGTGAGTTTCTGTGCCTCTGCCTCCGCACACATTGTTTTCACCATATCAATTGCGTCCGGTAATATCAAAGTCTCTGCAATAGTGTGTGGCTTCATAGCGTAGCTGGCCTAGCCATTCACCATGGGAATGATTCAAGTGCAACAAGTGAGGCCTTTTCCTATAAAGGCACAAGGTGAGACCCAGATGCAGACACAGGAGGCAGATGGTTAGAGTCCAAGATGTTTATTAACAATCCAAAAGGGGTAGGCAAGAGAATGGTCGAAGACAGGCAAAAGATCAAAACCAGTTCAGAGTTCTAGGGGTACAGAATGGCAGGCAGGCTCGAGGTCAGGGCAGGCAGAATGGTCAGGTAGGTGGGAATGGAGTCCAGAAAAACAGGCAAAGGTCAAAACCGGGAGGACTAGTAGAAGAGAATAGAAAAGCAGGTGCACGGGAAAACACGCTGGATGACTTGAACATACAAGACAAACTGGCACAGAGAGACAGGAAACACAGGGATAAATACACGGACAGGTGAAACAGATCAGGGTGTGACATTCCCCATGATATAACGGCACTCTCTGATTGAATTTAGTCTTTTAGATTTGAATGATTTAGATTTTTAAGGTTAGCCACATTACAATGATTTTTAGATACAAAGACAATATTATAATATATATGTATTTTTGGGGGGTAGATTTTGGAAATTCACCCGTGACCCCATTTTCATATCAGGTGACACCACATTGGGTCGCGATCTCTAGTTTGGGAACCACTGCTGTAATCCATGGCTTCTGGTTGGGATATGTACAGTCACTGTGGGGACGACCTCGTCAATGCACTTATTAATGAAGCCAGTGACTGATGTGGTAAACTCCTCAATGTTATCAGATGAATCCCGGAACATATTCTAAGTCTGTGCTTCTGAAACAGTCCTGTAGTTTAGCATCCGCTTCATCAGACCATTTCCATATTGAGCACGTCACTGGTACTTCCTGTTAAGAGTTTTTGCATGTAAGCAGGACGCAGTATATAGTTATGGTCTGATTTGCCAAAGGGAGGGCGAGGGAGGGCCTTGTATGCGTTTCTTTGCATAGGAGACATGCTGGTAAAAATTTGGTAAAACGGATTTCCGTTTCCCTGGATTAAAATCACAAGCCAAGTGAAAAGCCGCCTCTCCACATTTACTCTCCATCCCACAGCCTCCCTCCCTCCCTCCCTCCCTCCCTCCCTCCCTCCCTCCCTCCCTCCCTCCCTCCCTCCCTCCCTCCCTCCCTCCCTCCCTCCCTCCCTCCCTCCCTCCCTCCCTCTCTCTCTCTCTCTCTCTCTCTCTCTCTCTCTCTCTCTCTCTCTCTCTTCATCCCCACATCTCTCTTTCTCTCTCTACATTTCTCTCACCATCCTACCTTCATTCCTACCTTCACCATCCTCTACCCCCCCTCGATCTCCACTGCTTCATCTCCAGCCCCAGGCCTAAGCAGCCATTGGAGTCTCAGTCTTCACAACTGTCATCCCCAGCGTTACATCTTACCTTTAATGTTACGGCGCTGAATGTTAATTCTCACTCTTTAAATGGAGGTCTTGAGTTTCGTAGAGCCAGGCATCACCACCATGGAGTACTTTACCCCTCTGCTATTTCATGTTGATCCATATGACCGTTACTAACAAAGGGCATCCATCCCTACATCTATCCATCCATCCGTCCATCCACTCATAGCTCTAGAAGCCCTGTGTGATTCTCAGATGGCCTGCTCCCGCTATGCTCCCTCAGCCTCCAGTCCTCACCATATGAGAAGTTGAGAGCTCCCGTTATGGGGTGCCAGTGGAATGTTCTAGTTATAGTACATTAATGAGATGGCTTTTATTTTCCCCTTCATATTAAACAGACAGGTCAGACTCTTCCCATGAGTCCCCCCTCTCTCTCTCTGCTGGTCTGGAGTTAAGTATGGGAGCAGAGATGTGAAATGGTACACCACCATACACACAGCTTTTCCAGACAGGAAGCCAGGAGAAGGCGAAATGCTGCTCATTGCCAGAAATCTACTGTGCTCATTGTCTCATGTAGATGTATACACATACACACACACACACACACACACACACACACACACACACACACACACACACACACACACACACACACACACACACACACACACACACACACACACACACACACACACACACACACACACTCATTCTCACACGTCAGGAACCTGCTTTGACATTTGTAACTGAAGACGTCCAGATATATTGTTATCAGCTTGCCAGATACCATCATTCTTTCTTTTTCAGACGTTATTCAGGCACGTACTATTCACTCAGTTGTAGATAATTTCCTTTCTAAATACCTAAAGGATATATATTAGCCTACACGGGGCTATGATAGCTAGTATTGTCTTAAAAGCCAAATGTTGGTTCTTGGCGGTGGCTCAGGCCAGGATTTAATGTATGTACCATACTGTGAGAGACTGTATTGACTCAACCACATGGTACAGAACTAATATTGATGATTTTCACACCATCTGGTGAAGTTGAGCCACACAGGCATTCCTTGCACAGAGAATGTAGAGAATAAGATATCCACACATTTTACCCACAGGCTTTCCAAGTTACATTATTGAAACAGTCATGTAGTCACATGTCCCAGACCAGTTTACAGAGTTACTGAGCTCATGTCAGGTCCCACCTACTGCAGGTGCATAACATCTAGAATGTGTCGCTGTCTCCTGTTTTAGGCCGCCATGCACCTGCAGATGCCCCAGACCGGAGGGAGGGCTAGCCGCGCGGCCCAACCAAACGATGTGTCCGAAACACTGGGACTAAAGGTGGGAGTGGGTCTGGGTCAGGTGCCCATCACTAGCATGGGCACGTCTGCCTGCCTGCCTGCCTGTCTGCCCCTGAGCCTTACGTTTATGGGCTGGGGAGACCCACTATGGGACCCAGCCAACATGCCATGCCTCTGTCTCTCACTCTCTCTGTCTCCCTGTAGGAGAGGGCTGTGCATGTCTCCCGACCCCTCAGTTCTGTCTGTGCTCATTCTGTGTCTTGAAGCATTTCTGTCTTTATCAGTTGAATTGTCCCACTCTGTTGGGTGTCTAGTGAAGTGGATCGCTTATCTCCTCATGGCTACGCATCTCTTCTCTAGACCCTGTCCATTTTAAGTTTCATCCATCATGTTTGTGTTATCCGTTGCTCTCGTTGTTCATCTGTCCATTTTTGTGTAAGCCTCACTTTCTGAGCGCTCTCTCTCTCTCTTTCTCGTTCTCTCTCTGTGTGTGTTTGTTGAACTGATTTGTCAGTATTTGCGTTGCCTGCTTCTTATGCATGAGAGAGATGGAAGCATTTTGTGATTTGCTACACAAGGTCACAGAACATGTTGATACAGTACACAATCAAATATATATGTTTCATTTGTGATAGATAAATTAGTAACTTTCCTCTCCTCCTCACATTGTCTTGTCACTTGTCTTAGAGGGCACAGAATGCCCCACCCTCCATTCCTTTACCCCCCCCACCCATCCTCCCTCTGTAGGAATGCGGGCCAACCCCTCTCACAGGTCTCACACGGTTCATGTCTGACCCTCTCACACTCCCGTTGGTTCAGGACAAACACCAGCCGACTGTGTCCAACTACTAAAGCAGAAAGGAAATAATAGACCCACATAGCTGAGCATTACTTGAATGTTTGTGCTCTCCCACCATTCGCAGCACAGGAAGGAACTCTGAACCCTTTGAACGACAGGGCCATTGTGTTTTCAGCGTTATGTTTTGAATGTGTTGCATGCAACACTTAATCCTCTGTATGGTAAAATCTTTCATAAAGGTTTAAAAACATGTTCAGAGAATATCCCTTGGCACATGTAACCGTTGGTGACTTGGTGCATGTCAACATCTGGCATCTCTTGCATGGAGCTGCCAACACCTTCAGATTTACATGTGCAGTTGATTTTAATCAAAGGTGAGAGGGAGTCTCATAAAGGTGCACGTAGGAGCCAGTGGAGAATAACTTTGGCAAGCACCTCACTTTCTCCTGCTCGGTTGTTGACGGACAAGGACAGAGATGTCTTCGTCTCTGCTCCCCTTCTTCCTCGATTGAAGAGCGAGGGTTTGGGGGATTTGGTTTGTTCTGGCTTGTGGCAAGGCTATGTCATTGCATGCCATTGGCTGGTCCCACCCGCAAATCCAAATTCCTGCCAATCACCTTTCAGTGCTGCGTATAGAGATACCAGGAGTCATGAGCATCAGTCATCCAGCCTCCATCCAGGAAGTGTTTTCACTGAGCAGGATTGCAGGTGTCAGCAGCAGTAGGGGTACATAAACAGTTATAATCAAGAGGGGATGAGAGACATTTGGCATAGGAGACATTTCTGTGCAGAAAGAACAGCCTTTGACGCATTATTCCCCCAGTCCTTCTAGTGCACTATGGATGGATTTAGAAGAGTTGAATTGAAATTTTTTCTGTATGAAGGAACTCTCATTATTCTATGTTTCATCCTCTGAAACCACAATGCCTTATAGGCCCCAGAGGACCTACTGGAAACATATTGCACTGCCTCATTTCCCTTCCACTAGGGAATTACTGTGACATGATGAAGAGCACTATGAATGTATCGCTTCTTTCTTATGATTTTTCTATTTCAGGAATACATATGGCATTTGGAGCCGGGCAAAGTGGAGTCTGGGAAAGGAAAGTGCTCCTACGACCCAAAGCTCAACAGCGTCTCAGCTTTGATCAGTGAGTATCATCTACACTCGGCCACATGGCTGGAGAATGGCTGGAGAGGTCCCCAGTCCAGTCCCAGATCATCCAGTTCGTCCCCATGGCTCTCTCAGTGACTCTGAGGGACCTTGAGGCCATGTCCCCTGTGTACGACTCCTTTTATTTCCCACTACTAAAAATGGCCACCTCCTCTATCCTCAACTGAATGGCCAATTTTGTTTTTGGCACACTTAAAAAATGTTTCAATGCCTAAGTTATGTCCAGACAGTGTCATTTTCCATTCTGTGCCTATTTCCCACGAGATAGATCAGAGTGGAATGGTCATCTCATCTCTCATGATAAAATCCGAAGGCATTTTGCTTTGTTAGGATTGAAAGAGCTGTGGGCAGTCTGGACACATACCACTGGGTTCACTGTTTTAATAAGCCAATCCTTTCCATCGTGGTTACGTGACTTCCAATGGAAAAATACCAAGAACATATTCACATGATTTGTTGTGGTCATTTACCTTCATGAGAAATCCAATATTTTGCTTACCTGGCCCAAGTTCGAGGAGCAATCAGATGACACCTTGCAACATGTTTGGTTTCTGGTAACTTCATGATGTAATGTTTATGATATCGGTGTTTATGAGGTAGTAGAGCGTTCTCCGCCTGCCACTCAAGGTCAGTCAGCCATGGCCAGACCTCACAGTTGCCACCAATGTATGTTGATTCTGACTTTGTCGGGTGGAATAGTCAGTATAAATTGTCAGTGTAGCATACTGCCAGCTGACCAGGGCGGAACCAGGAAACCAAGGGACTGTTGTCTTCTGAGACCAATTACCCCGCCGCCCCACCCCCCATCTCCACCAGTTAGCATCAGCTATGGGTGACTGATGGCAGGAATTGAGAACTGGAGACTACTTTGTGTTAAAAAATGTTTTATTGATACCAATCAGGAGAAACATTTGAGTATATATTGTCATAGTTTGGGACATTTTTTAAGGTTACAAATGGTCAAATGTAGTCATAGAATGTGTGAAAAAATAAGAAAAAATTGTGGATGACCATAAAAATACTTTCCTTCCCACTATCCCAGCCCAACCCCACATCCCCAGTTCCCACCCACCGGGAAGATAGTAAGATCCTTCCTGGCTGTCACTTCAGTCCCACGGTTCACCCTCCCTCCACCCTACCCGATGCCACCCTTCCCCCTCTACCCACAGACCACCCATCCTCCCTCCTGCCATCGCCAGGTATCCCCCCCACCCCCCATATTTAGACCATGTATTGAGCAACCCCAATTCCCCCAAAACCTGACCAGTCATTTGACTAAAGAAAAATAACAAATACAAATGGATAGAAAGATAAAGATTAGAGAGTCAATTGGGGGGGGTGTTCAATAAACAAATAAATAAATAATAGTAATTAAGAGGTAATTAGGTCAGTAGATAAATAAGTACTGAATTGATGATAAAGGGGACCTAGACTTTGTCCATAATGCAAGGTGTGGGTACCCAAGCCATCCTCCTCTGTAACGACAACAGTGGATTTATCAAGAGATGCGACTCGTAGGCTGCTATGCTCTGTGAAACATATCTACAGGCCCGCAAATGGTGTAGCAGATCTTTTCGACTTTAGAAAGAACATAATGTCTCTCAACCACCACACATGAGAGGGTGGGGCAGTCCCCTTCCAATTCGGCAACAACAACAAAAACATGTCGCGCCCGAACGGAGGCAAAGGTTCTTGTGTCTCATTGTAGTTTTGGGAAACACAACTCTTCTGGGGTGACGCCAAAAAGATCAATCAACAGGTTTGGTGAGGTGAGGTTGTGAGTGTCCAGAATTTTTTTGGGGTGGTCAGCATCATTATCAGCTGATTTACATGGCATTATCACAACACACAATTAATGAGTATTGTCAAAAAGAAAGAGTATTATTAGCCATGTGGGTACAGCGATTGGATGTAACTACATAGTCATAGTCAGTCAGGCCAATACAGGGGGAAAACAACAACAATCAAACCGAATGTACAGTGGCAAGAAAAAGTATGTGAACCCTTTGGAAATACCTGGATTTCTGCATTAATTGGTCATAAAATGTGATCTGATCTTCATCAAGGTCACAACTATAGACAAACACAGTCTGCTTAAACTATTAACACACAAATAATGATCATGTCTTTATTGAACACACCGTGTAAACATTCACAGTGCAGGGTGTAAAAAGTATGTGTACCCTTGCATTCAATAACTGGTTGATCCTCCTTTGGCAGAAATAACCTCAACCAAATGTTTTCTGTAGTTGCGGATCAAACCTGCACAATGGTCAGGAGGAATTCTGGACCATTCCTCTTTACAAAACTATTTCAGTTCAGCAATATTCTTGGGATGTCTGGTGTGAACTGCTCTCTTGAGGTCATGCCACAGCATCTCAATCGGGTTGAGGTCAGGACTCTGACTGGGCCCAGGTAATTTGCAAAGGGTTCACATACCTTTTCTTACCACTGTAGATTAGCCAAAATAAAAGGTGCTTAATATGGGAACGATTACAACTTAGTGCTTGACATTGTCACAACGCACAATTAGAACGATTACAGCCTACGACAAAAAGGGACAGTGGTGGTCGCTGCAACAGGGAGGAGGGAGAGATAACGGGTGCTTGTCACACAGTCACTCGCTTTCACTTTGTTTAACACAGCACAGCAATTCTGAGCCCGGCCCTCCACAATCAAATCAATTGCGGTCGGAGTACCTTTAGTCATTTGTGTCTTAATTATTTCATCAAATAGTGTGCTTAAAGCATCAGACAAGCTCAGTGCATATAGTTGATTTGATTAAAACATATATGGAAAAATACACATTTAAACATTTTGACCAATCGATTGGTCGAAAGAATAGATGACTCCTGGACGACCAATATTTTTTTTTGTCGGGGAAAGGCCTACATCCATTAGTTTAAACAGACAATAATGAACTGAAGGTCCCATACCTTTGTCTCCAAAAAGTTTTGTGGTTTGTTAGCAAAGCCAGTCTCAGCCAAACTAGCCAGTGTTGTAGGAGGCCACGTCGTAGAGCTTGGACATGGCATCTTTGAGCTCAGCCCTCCTATTATTGGCTGTAGTTCTCATAGAAGCGTACAGTGTGCCCATAGTATTTCAGGGGCCCCTTCACCTGTGCAGTCAACAACAAAAGGTCCTTAGTTTGGTAACGGTGGAAGCAAACAATGACAGCACGAGGCTTCTGGCCTGGTCCAGGCTTCTGAATGAGGCTGTGGTGGGCCGTGTCTAGCTCCGGAAGAGAGGGGAAAACATCTTCCCCTAGGACCTCCACGAAGAACTTGGAGAAAAAAGCAGTGGGATGTGTGTCCATTTCTGTCTTTTCGGGTAAATTCACAATCTGGTTCCTACTGCGCCCGTCTAGGTACATTACCCTCACCATTAGGGTAGTGGAGTGTTGCAGTGGTCTAAGATACTGCATCCCAGTGCAAGAGGTGTCAGTGCAGTACCTGGTTCAAATCCAGACAGCATAATATCCGGCTGTGATTGGGAGTTCCATAGGGCGGTGCACAATTGGCCCAGCGTCTGCCTCGTTTGGCTGGGGTAGGCTGTCATTGTAGATAAGAATTTGTTCTTAACTGACTTGCCTAGTGCATTTCAATGTCTCTCTTCAGCTTGACGTTTCTAGTGTTTAGAACAAGGTATTTTCAGCAGCTGCTTCAAGGTCGACGATCCGCCTTGAGAAGTAACTAGAGTGTGGTTGTTGTCCAGTTTCGCATCCATTCTAGCAAATTAAGTCTTGAATCCCGACATGGCACATTGTTGCCTGCCAATGCGGTTTCTCTCGCAGGGCAAAGTTAGATCTTAGTGAGGTGGCCTCTGGTTTGTCAGGTTTTGGCAGTTTAGACGGGTATTACAAAACTGCCTGTACTAACTGCTAGTTAGTACATACTAGTAGTTTAGTTGTTGCTCCGTTTGCCCTGAGCCCCTGTTGTCCTGATAACCCCACCCTTGAGAACTCCCCGTAGCTGTCAAATGCATGCTGAGACACCTGCTGTCATATTTTTAAAAAATATATATATTTCACCTTTATTTGGCCAGGTAGGCTAGTTGAGAACAGGTTCTCCTTTGCAACTGCGACCTGGCCAAGATAAAGCGTAGCAATTCGACACATACAACAACACAGCGTTACACGTGGAATAAACAAAACATAGTCAATAATACAGTAGAACAAAAGAAAACAATATGAGGCCCAACCAGCAACTGAAGGACCAACACCCAGCCTCCCCACTGACTAACTCTGTACATAACTTTAAAAGGCCTGGTTAGTGGCAAACCGTGCAGTCTTCCTTATGTATGATTGTGTAATATAATGTGTGTTGTTCATCTGCCTTTGTCCACATTATGTGCTAAAGATGTCTTTTACACAGGCACCGTGATGATGACAGTCTAAAGATATGTATCTGGACGTAGGGGATGGAAAGCCCTGAGGTATTGGGCACTAGGGTCCTGTCAGGGGACCTGCCAGGGACTAAAGGTTTAATTATGGGGGTGGGGGGTTCTGCGTAAGGAGAGCCTCAGTCCTTCATGCCAAGGGTGTGGCTGGCTTTATATCAAAGAGTCAAAAGTATTTGGCTCAGCCGATTTAATCTCTCTCTCTCTCTCTCTCTCTCTCTCTCTCTCTCTCTCTCTCTCTCTCTCTCCCTCTGTCCTTCCGTCTCTCTTTTCCTTTTCTCTCAGACGGTGAACTCTATGCTGGGGTCTACATTGACTTCATGGGAACAGACTCTGCCATCTTCCGTACTGGGAAACAGACCGCCATGCGTACAGACCAGTATAACTCCAGATGGTTAAATGGTAAATAAATTATTGGCTTCTTTGGCACTCAAGATATCTGTCATACAAGAGCTTGTCTATGCTATTAAGACGACTGTGCTGTAATTTATGCATGGGATGGCACAGATTTGAAAGTACCATTTGTCAACATGTGAGCCGAAACTATTGAAAAGGTTAATCATGTTTATGTTTACAAAATCTAATCCTTTATTAAACACGAAATGCAGACAGTTTGTAAATGATATTAACCAGATGTTCAGTGAAATGTATCTCCTCCTAAGCTTCTCGCACTCCTTCTCTCTCTCCTTCTTCCAGACCCGTCCTTTGTCCATGTGCAGCTCATCCCTGACAGCGCAGAGAGGAATGACGACAAGCTTTACTTCTTCTTCCGTGAGACGTCTGCTGAGATGGGCCAGAGTCCCGTGACTCAGGCCCGCATCGGTCGGATCTGCCTGGTGAGCACAGCCTCAGAATGGAGTGTATTAATAATGAGGCCACGTTCACCTCAGAACTGTCAAATAACAATACATGTGACATGCACAACATGACAAATAAACCCTAGTTTCTTTAAGAAAGGGAAAGGAACCAGTTTTGTCGGGACTTTCTGGGTGTGAAACTACTTGTGTTAGTCTAACACTAACTCGCTGAAATCCACATGTCTATTTAACCTTCCTGTGTACAATGCATGCCTCTGTCCATGAGATGGTACTCTGACCTAAGACCCCATGATCCTCTGACCTCTCCTGACTGGTAGTCTTAAAAAACTCTAAAGGATGTAGTATATTAGGTATTCAGTTAACAGCTTGGTAAAGTCCAGAGCCTCTACACCAGCCCAGCAGCCCTTCGACATCATTATTCTCTAGTGCCTGTGGTAATTAACCACACACTGTCTTAATAAAAGCACGGCCCTGACCTTCTACCCCAGAGCTACAAATTGAGAAGAACAGCAAAAACTAATAACAGGGAATGTGTTTGTCCCCTGTAGGGTATACTTGGAGCTTAGGATGCATCTTTCTGGGCTTAGCTTACAAACATGGAGAGCGTAGTGTTTATTCAGTTAGTCACCATGCTCCAGTTCTTCCACAGCTCACCACTGTGTTTATTTGAATGGGTGAGGCAGTGACCCTGCACACAAACACTCATTCCCCTCTCAATGTTTTTTACACTGGTCCCCAGGGATGCTGTTCTATCATTCTCACTTCCATACACATCTGGATGCTCTTAATGCCATTGACTTTATTGGCTCTATACACTCCTCATACCCCAAAACATGAACAACTGTACAGCGTAGTTGCTCTAAAAATGGAGTACAAAGTTTGTGAAAACAATTTCAAATCCCATTTAGGGATTTATTCCAAATACATGTGTGTAGAAGGTAGTGTGCAGTATGTACAGGCCTACAACCGTCATGTGGGTATTAAAATGCTATATGTGGTGAAAACAATTTGCTACAGCAATATTTTTTAAATATATGACACGGCAGTGTGTTTTCCCCATCAAAGTGGAACGTGCTTTAAGGAGAATGTGTTGGTTAAGGAGGAGGAAACCTCTAAATCACATCTACTGGGTTTGACTGTCCCTCACTAGACTGGAATTTGGCCCTGCTCCATGACAGATGGGAGAGGCTCTAAATAAGAGGAGACAGTGTTTACCATCTCATCCCCCCACAACTAAGAATTTCTCAACGTTTTGCAGGGCCGCTCTCAAAACCGGCCTGCTTTTTAAAATATGTACAATGTATGTGGGTGGCTCCACCTGTTTGTTTTTGGACAGAGGATGTGAGTGTGTGTGTGATGAAGACTGCGTTTTCTCCCCCTCTCTGCAGAATGATGATGGTGGACACTGCTGCCTGGTCAACAAGTGGAGCACTTTCCTGAAGGCACGGCTCATCTGCTCAGTGCCGGGGGCCGATGGGATTGAGACGCACTTCGACGAGCTCCGTGAGTTCTCCTTCCTCCCCTTTACTGTGGTTTCATCCACTATCCACATCAAAGTAAGGAACGAGGAACCAGACAACCTGTTCAATATCTTGAGGTTTCTCATCGATATTAAAACTGTGTCAAATAGAGACCAGTTAAAGATGATGGTGGTAGAACTGACTCCAGACCAGTTGCAGGGGTGGGCAACTCCAGTCCTCGGGTGCCTGAATTGTGTCACACTTTTTCTCCATCCCCTAAAGCTGATTAATCATATTACATTCTAAACTGAAGACCATGATTAGGTGATTATTGGAGTCAGAGGTGTGTTAGCTGGGGCTGGGGCAAAACTGTGACACTAATCAGGCCCCTGAGGACTGGAAATGCCCACCCTTGATAGAGGAACTAGTTGGTGTTGCCTGTCTTTTATAACCCTGCTTGCACTATCCAACCAGGCTCATCTAAGGCCAGTTTTAGCTCTGCATACCACCACCTGACAAGTGCCTGACTATACTGCGCTGCACTGCACACAGCCCAGTCTCTGCACCATATGGCAGCCTCTTCCATTACACAACCTCCTCTCAATCCTCCTGTGGCCCATACGGCATGCTGTAATGGGAATTGCGCACACTCCGGTACTATAGTTGTTATTTTCTTTCAAGATGTCTCAAACAAAAGGCTCCTTTTTCCTTGCTGTGCAGTAAAAGGTGTCTGGGAAGCACTCCCATCCTGTCATAGACTGGATATGAGGGGCTTGCTGCCTCGTGGCAGACAGATCAAGTAGCCAGGTAGCCATTACCATGTCTTCCTATCTCTATCTCACTTTTTCCAAATAGAATGTTGGAATGATAAGAGTTCTGATTATTCTACGACCAAGCCTACAGTAGACACGTTCTAACCTCAAGAATGAAAAGCTTGTGTTACTTTCTATTTGACCTCTGTTTATAGTCCCAGAGTGCGCTCTTGCATTATGCCTAATTGAACTACGGTGTAGGTTATGGTTGATTCATTCTGCTTGCGTGTGCATTAGTCTGGCAATTTTTTTTTCTCTCTCAGTAACGTTTCCATCCAAAGTTTTTATTCGAGTTAAGTCATACCGTATATTAAAATAAAATCACTAAAGCTGCGATGGAAACAGTATGTTTCGGTACAACTTTATAAATGCCGACAGACCATTTGATAGTTCAACATGGTCGGTGGAATTAAATACGCGAGAAATGGCGATGGAAATGCCTTTATCCACAAATATTGATACAACAACTATCATATCGAAGTCAACTTGGAGTCACGTGATGACATGGTCTGTATTCCTCCCACTACGACTCGGGAAACCATGCAGCCTATTAGGCTAAATATGAAATAAGTTACAGAGAGGAAAGTGCATCTTGATCTCCTTTCCAATAATGTGTGTGTGTGTGTGGGGGGTGGGGGGTGGGGGGACCCTGGGCTAGAGCGCACATGCCTCGCCAGTAGGCACATTTCTATTTAATGCAACAGTTTAATGCAACAGTTACAGTTTTGTGCAACAGTGACTAAACTATTGGTAGAGTTTAAAATGCGATGGAAACACATTGAACTTTAGATTTGTATTAAGTACATGGAAGCGAAGAAGTACATGTTGTGTGCACTACGTCATCACACACTGATTCTTTATCTGCAACAAGTCAGTTTGGTGGAAACAACGCCACTGGTTGGAAAATGCACAGATTTTTAGAATGTTTGCATGAAAATCTGCGGCAATTGTATGTAAACCTAGCTACTGGTGCTCTATAACCATTTTGCCCAAGTAAATGAAAGGATATCCAAACCGTGAGCAGCGTACTCTACGGTTATAAACTACTTTGTGTCTTTATTAGTCGGTTCAGTGTTGACACAGGCATGCCGTGCACACTGGGTTTAGAGGAGTGTGGAGGGCTGGCACTGGTTCACATGTACAGTGCACCGTTCAGGATAGTACTTTAATAAAGCTGTAAATGTGTAAAGACACGGGCTGTTGCAGTCTCCTAATGAACAGTGCAGACTCAGCTTAGCAACAGGCTGTCCATACAGTACATCCATACAGTATGTCCCGAACTAGGAAGCAAAGGTCAGACAGACCTGATGCCAGTGGCCACTGCCCACTCCTGCCAGGCACTGTACCCCCAGGAAGTGCATGTGTTTAACTGGGTATAGGTGAGCTCCATGCCAAGTCTCCAGTTTACTGATGGGTTATAATGTCTGGTCTAAAAACAGGTGTAGGACCTTTATTTGAGCCAGTTTGCTACAGCAGGAAAGTAATTCTGCGGCAACAGGAAATGTGAATTATTTTGTGGATTATATATGTACACTACCATTCAAAAGTTTGGGGTCAATTAGAAATGTCCTTGTTTTTTAAAGAAAAGCACTTGTCCATTAAAATAACATCAAATTATTAATAGAGTGTAGACATTGTTAATATTGTAAATGACTATTGTAGCTGGAAACAGCTGATTTTTAGTGGAATATCTACATAGGGGTACAGAGGACCATTATCAGCAACCATCATTCCTGTGTTCCAATGGCACATTGTGTTAGCTAATCCAAGTTTATCATTTTAAAAGGCTAATTGATAAATCAAAAACCCGTTTGCAATTATGTTAGAACAGCTGAAAACTGTTGATCTGATTAAAGAAGCAATAAAACTGGCCTTCTTTAGACTAGTTGAGTATCTGGAGCATCAGCATTTGTGGGTTCGATTACAGGTGCAAAATGGCCAGAAACGAATATCTTTCTTATGAAACTCGTCAGTCTATTCTTGTTCTGAGAAATTAAGGCTATTCCATGCAAGAAATTGCCAAGAAACTGAAGATCTCGTACAACGCTGTGTACTACTCCAGCAAACTGTCTCTAACCAGAATAGAAAGAGGAGTGGAAGGCTCCGGTGCACAACTGAGCAAGAGGACAAGTACATTAGAGTGTCTAGTTTGAGAAACAGACGCTTCACAAGTCCTCAACTGGCAGCTTAATTTAATAGTACCCGCAAAACACCAGTCTCAATGCCAACAGTGAAGAGGTGACTCCGGGATGCTGGCTTGCTCAGAGCCCTGACCTCAACTCTATCGAGCACCTTTGGGATTAATTGGAATGCCGATTACGAGCCAGGTCTAATCTCACTAATGCTCTTGTGGATGAATGGAAGCAAGTCCCTGCAGCAATGTTACAACATCTAGTGAAAAGCCTTCCCAGAAGAGTGGAGGCTGTTATAGACGCAAAGGGGGGACTAACTCCCCCTCGTCGAACATCTCATTCCAAAACCCATGATTTTGGAATGAGATGTTTGACGAACAGGTGTCTACATACTTTCTGTCATGTAGTGTATTTTGTAGGGGGTGTTAGGGCTGACATTTTAAAGTGGAAATGACAAACTTTAGAAGTCTTTTTAAACCTTGAATGCACCACAAGTTTGCAGTTCCTGCTGTGCCACAAATATTCTCAGCAAGAAAGGAGTGATCCAATGAAGATCCTACATCTCTCGGTACATGCTCAGGTTGTGGTGTTGACAGGGGAGAATACGGATGGAAGGATTACTCCAGTACTGCAGGGCAACAAGTTCTATGTGCCTTCTACACTGAACAAAAATATAAATGCAACGTGATGGTCCCACCCATGTTTCATGAGCTGCAATAAAAGATCCCAGAAATGTTCCATATGCACAAAAAGCTTATTTCTCTCAAATGTTTTGCACAAATGTGTTTACATCCCTGTTAGTGAGACAAAATAATCCAACGACCTGACAGGTCTAACACATCAAGAATCAGTGGATTAAACAGCATTATCATTGCACAGGTGCACATTGTGCTTTGCACAATAAAGCCCACTCTGTAAAGTGTGCAGTTTTGTCACACAACACAATGCCACACATGTCTCAAGTTTTGAGGGAGTGTGCTATTCGCATGCTGACTGCAGGAATGTCCACCAGAGCTGTTGCCAGAGAATTGAATGTTCATTTCTCTACCATAAGCCTCCTCCAATGTTGTTTTAGAGAATTGGTCAGTACGTCCAACAGGCCTCACAACCACAGACCACAGTGTCGTATGGTGTCTTGTGGGCGAGCGTTTGGCAGATGTCAACGTTTTCAACAGAGTGCCCCATGGTGGCGGTGGAGTTATGGTATGTGCCTGGATAAAGAGAACAGATTAACTTACATTTTCACTCTCTATTAGTGTAGTAGTAAAGTAAAGAGGACCTTGGGGTAATTATTGTGAACTTTGATGAGCCTTCCAGCCCAGCTGTATTCCTTGTGTGGCAACAGTTTTATGTGTGACTTGCTGTTAGCTTCGGACGCCAGAGACCCAGAGAGTTTTACAGTTGAGAAGAGTTAAAGATTTGGCTCTACTTGAGAACTTGCACCCAAATGACCCCCAGTAAATTGAAACACAAGGTAGAGGCCCTTATCCAGGCACATGTGCTTGTATTCTATGTCAAAATGAATAATGCAAAGCAATTATAGAAATTGATACTGTAAAGGTTTAGATTGTATAGTTTTATATAAATAAGGAAGTACATTGCATGAAATTGAGCATCAACAATATTTACACTTTTGAAGCTACTCTAATCAATCTCACTGCTTCAACAATCCGCAGATACCTGCGTATGGATTTCACAGAGAAGACTTTATGAGAGATGAACAAGAGTGGTATAGGGAAAGAAAGATTGAAAGAGAAGGGGGAGAGGTCGAGGGCAATATCACGCTAAGCTCTAGGAAAATACATTCATACTTTTGAGGAAACGAAAAATGTTAAGACAGGATTTTTATTGCCTTGAAAAAGTAGGAAGGTGAAAGGACAGTTTGGAGTCTGGATTCACTCACAGCTCTTACTAACATGCACGTGAGAAGCCTTCCTGTTGCCAACTCTTCTCTGCTTCGTCAGAATATTTCAACTTCAAATCATGTAGCTTTTTTCATAATAATAATAACATTTTTGGGAGACAACAGACTCAAACAGCCAACTGTATTGAGCTAATGATAGCTCTGGTTTTCTGGCTGTTTGTGATTGCAGTGTAGTCTACGGTATCTGATTCATCACTTCCTGTAGTGGAACAGCTGTGTTTCTTGGTGGGGCTCATCTGTTATATGACAACCCTGACAGCCTTTCTCTCTGTATTCTATTAAGTATGTCGAATTGCTAATCCTAGTGAATAACAATGTGCCCAGTCTATGCAAAAGGAAGAATTGTAGACTTTGCAGAATTTATCATACGTCTCATTGGAGTCCATTGCATGATGATGCTTTCAATTTGAGTTATCACAGGCTCTTCACAGGCTCTTGCATGTAGACATGCAGTGTCTTTATCCTCTGGCCAATGGCCATTCCCCTACTGCACACAAGTAGTCTGACTTACTATTGAGTTATGTTCTGTGAGGTGGATGTGACTCCTGAGAGGAGAATGTGGGCCAGTCAGAAAGCAGGCCAGCGAGGAGAGACTATCACTATTGGCCGGAGGCCAATCAGATCTAAAGTAGGTCTCCTTCTGCAGCCACCTGGGCTCCAACCAGAAATAAACTGGTTGGAGTTTCTCTCTGGGACCCCCAGAGGCATGTGAGGTATGATTTCATCTTCCTCTAAGGCACGTGTCAAACTCATTCCACGGGGGGAATGTCTGCAGGTTTTCGCTCCTCCAATGTACTTAATTTGATTAATTAAGGTCACTGATTAGTAAAGAACTACCCTCACCTGGTTGTGTAGGGCTTAATTGAAAGGAAAAAACAAAAACCAGCAGACACTAGGATTGAGTTTGACACCCCTGCTCTAGGGCTTAGAACAAAGCCCAACTGCCAACCCTCCCAACCTTGGACACCGGAAGTGGAAAGTGTCTGTTCGTCACGTATTAAATAACTCAGATTCTGGAGAAAACTCTCAGGTGACACAGCAATCATGTTGTCTCACTCAAGCCTAGACACCTCAGGCGACTGTGTGGGTTTCATTGCTATATATCTTTACATGGTGTCCCAGTTTGGTCTTTTTTATTAATTGTTCTGCATACATAGATGCTCAATAATGAGTTTCATTACCCTCTGGGTTCAGTTGGGAATATCCGCTACTGGATAGAATGCTTACTGTTCAAGGGTGTGGTCTCTGAAGCGCTTTGTCTTTGTTTTAACTTTGTGGACTGTACAGACAGTACTGTAGCCTTCATCTTGGCCTAGGGAGGAATCCTGTGGACGTTTGTCTCTGTTAGTTTCCTGTTGCTCTGTAAAGATGTGTCATGGGCTTACCCTTCCTGTTTCTGTCAGCAGTATGATGGATGTCAGTCGTACAGCCCTGGAGGAAAAGGCTAGCCACATCTTCTCCTCCTTTCATTTTGACCCCATCCTCACTGCTAGGCTAGTTTATCTCCAATTCCATCAAGCCCACCGCATTTTTTATTAAACTAGGCAAGTCAGTTCAGAACAAAATTCTTGTTTACAATGACGGCCTAGGAACAGTGAGTGGGTTAACTGCCTTGTTCAGGGGCAGAACGACAGATTTTTACCTTGACAGCTCGGGGATTCGATCTAGCAACCTTTAAGTTACTGGCCCAACACTCTAACCACCTGCCACCCCTGCATGATTGTGGTCCGGTCACACAACGTCTTCAAGCAACACAAAGCTTGACATTAGATTTAGATTAGAAGTTGAATCGCTACATGTAGTGTTGCAGGTCTAATCACAGGGTACAGTGAAAATGTTAAGCTCCGAGCTCCAGCAATGCAGGTCAAAGTGAAATAGAAACGATTCATGTGATGATAAAGAGAAATGAAATGCGTGCCTCTGAGCTGCCCTCTAAAAGAGGAGAGGAGAGACACTGTGTGCATTTGCTCCTCCTGTTTGACATCCCTAAGAGCAGAGCTGTTCTGATGGGAGTTCAGGTTTTGCCAAAAGGTGTGAAAAGCGAAAGGTGGATTGACTGGACCTCTGTAAATAGTACCTTCTCTTTGCACTGACGTGATTCTTGCTGTGTATCTCTTTAAGGAGACGTTTACATACAGCCGACCCAGGACACCAAGAATCCTGTTATCTACGGAGTCTTTTCCGTCTCGGGGTGAGTCGTCAAACTTGTTTTCAGAAACTTTTATTAGAAACATTGAAGAATAATTATTTAAATACACTTTCGTTGTCATATGATGTCCCTATTAGTTGTTTCAGTTCTTAACCCGATGAGCTGTCTGTCTCTCCCCTCTCCACACAGCTCAGTGTTTAGGGGCTCAGCAGTGTGTGTCTACTCCATGGCAGACATCCGCCAGGTCTTCAATGGGCCCTTCGCCCACAAAGAAGGGCCCAACTACCAGTGGGTCGCCTACACTGGGAAGATCCCCTACCCTCGACCTGGGACGGTGAGCCTCACCCTCCCATGGCCATGAGTGTTAATACCAAACCACGCTGGCATAAGAGACACTTAGACTTTAAATAGAAACCGTCTGTCTGTCAAGCAGGACACAAACATTAGCCTCCATAGCCGTGTTCTCCTGCTATAAGAGTCCTCATGTCTCCCATGTTGATGCTGTGGATAAGTGGTTGTTGTTGTTTCTGTGGTGAGAGGCAAAGTTTTAATGCTCGTTTCATTTTCAACCACAGTGCCCAGGTGGAACGTTCACCCCCAACATGAAGTCCACCAAAGACTACCCAGACGAAGTCATCAACTTCATGAGGAACCACCCCAACATGTACAATGCAGTGTACCCAATGCACAAGCGCCCCCTGGTGGTCCGGACCAACGTGGACTACGAGTTCACCACCATCACTGTGGACCAGGTGGCCGCCGCAGACGGGAACTATGAAGTGCTGTTCCTGGGAACTGGTGAGTCGTCACTAGTCTATATTCACGTGAAATAAAGTAGGCCTACATAAAGTCACATTAGCGTTACTTTCTATAACTCTTTGTACAATGTCCAAGGATGCTCAACAAAACCTCCGCCAGATGGACCTGGTGTCTTTCTCATGATCATTTATCACCAGGAGAAAAGCTTCTGACCCCCTTTTTGTCAAAATTAATGTTTAACCAATAAACAGGGTCGTCCTTTGCGTCATTCACTTGAAGTAGAAGCTTTTGAGGTCTCTACCTGCCGCTCAGGGCGAATGGGTGAGAGGAGGGGGAATGGAGGTGGGGGGTTACAGTAATGAAATCCATTATACTAATCTCAGCACCAGCATAGTGCAGCAGTAGAGATTTTACGGTTTTTTTTCCTCCCATACGTGCATTATCCCTTTAGTGTGCCGTCTTTGTTCTGCTCTCTTGGAGACTAGAGGGTTTTTATACGAGTGCACCGTGCTCCACTGTGCCCGGAGTCAGTGGAATGTCTCTCCTTTGAGCCGCCTTCAGGAGCACGCATTCATCGCTGCGTTGGGGCACATTGAGAGTCATAATAAATCTCAGGTATCCTGCACTCAGGAATGCCTGGGTGCAGAAATCAAACATGCCATTCTGTAGGGGCGCGGCTGGGCTGTCTGGGGGGAGATTCCTACCTCCTGGCTCCTGTAGAACGGGGCGCAGGGAGGAAGAGGAGAACGTTATGCCAGTTGACATGCGGTACTAAGCAAGTGAAAGAGATGATGTTCATATAGGGGAGCACAAAGGTGAACACTGAGAGAGAGCTGTCTGAAAGAGGTGAAGAGTACTGAAGTGTAAAGCCTGATGGAATGAGCAGTGAGGATGAACCTTTACATAAGCAGACTGTGAGGGCTGTTTGATTGACAGGCAGCAAGGCAGGGTAGTGTCAAGCCACAGTAGGTGTGTGTAGTAATATTAACTCTCAGGTGTTTCCCTGGGCCACAGACAGGGGGACGGTTCAGAAGGTGATTGTTCTGCCCAAAGACGACCTGCAGACTGAAGAACTGGTCCTGGAGGAGGTTGAGGTGTTCAAGGTGAGCACTCACTGTCTTTCTTCTGTCTCTCTCTCTGCCTATATCCACGTCTATTTTCAATAAAGATACTTTAGAAGACTCATCAATGCATTGTGTCCACATTCCAGGTTCCAACTCCAATTATAACCATGAAGATTTCGTCCAAAAGGGTAAGCATGTCTGTATAAACTTACCAAATAGACTTAGAAATCACTGAGAAATGTCCTTATTTTTTAAAAGAAAAACACTTTTTTTGTCCATTAAAATAACTTCAAATTGATCAGAAATACAAGTGTAGACATTGTTAATGTTGTAAATAACTGAATAGACTGACGAGTTTAAGAAGGAGGTTCTTTGTTTCTGGCCATTTTGAGCCTGTGATTGAACCCACAAATGCTGATGCTCCAGATACACAACTCGTCTAAAGAAAATCAGTTTTATTGCTTCTTAAATTAGAACACCAGTTTTCAGCTGTGCTAACATCATTGCAAAATGGTTTCAATTAGCCTTTTAAAATGATAAACTTGGATTAGCTAACACACCGTGCCACTGGAACACAGGAGTGATGGTTGCTGATAATGGGCCTCTGTACGCCTATGTAGATATTCCATAAAAAATCAGCCATTTCCTGCTATAATAGTCATGTACAACATTAACAGTGTCTACACTGTGTTTCTGATCAATTTGACGTTATTTTAATGGACAAAAAAAATGTTCTTTCAAAAATAAGGACATTTCTAAGTGACCCCAAGCTTTTAAACGGTAGTGTATATTTCGTAGGATAAAGAGGAGGGAGTGAATTAAATGAAGGGAAATTATTTAAGAATGCCATGAGCTACCTATATGAAGCTGTGGAACTAATGTTTCCCTTCACAATTCATAGAATGCCTGCAGTCTGGTCGAAACAATAAAAAGAGAAATATGGTAAACGCATTAAGTTAGTGTTGTCTTTCACTGTGGTTAAAATAGTTGGCCTTGGATACATGACATGACATCCTTCTTAGAAAGGGTTACAATTTTACACAGGCTGACAAGAATGATGAATTCAAAACAGCTGATCGTAAAAGCTGAAGGTGCATTGTCCTGGGACAATGGAAATCTTAGTTATACAGTAAAGATGAGCTCTCCCAGTCTGCTCGCAACTCTTCCAAGTAGCAAACTATATTTACATGTGTTTTAATAGTTATATTATCACATTACATTGTTATAGCTTTGACCGACTCTTGGCCACTGTGACCCTCTGCACTGAGACTTGATCTGTGGTAAGTATTGGATATTCCCCTACTTTATCCAGCTGGGATCTCACATCCTCCTTTGCGTTCTAATCTCACAGCAACAGCTCTACGTGTCTTCTGAGCTTGGTGTGACCCACCTGGCCCTCCACCGCTGTGATGTGTATGGGGAGGCGTGTGCTGACTGCTGCCTGGCCCGGGACCCCTATTGCGCCTGGGACGGAAAGTCCTGCTCCCGCTACTCCACCTCGCAGAAGAGGTGAGCATCAGCATGAGCTGCTCAGAATGGCTCTATAGATTGTAAATGGCTTTATAATGTAGATTGTTGAATGGCTCTATAGATTGTAAATGGCTTCATACTGTAGATTGTTGAATGTCTCTATAGATTGTTGAAGGGCTCTATAGATTGCTGAATGGCTCTATAGAATGTTGAATGGCTCTATATATTGTTGAATGGCTCTATAGAATGTTGAATGGCTCTATAGAATGTTGAATGATTCTATATATTGTTGAATGGCTCTATAGAATGTTGAATGGCTCTATAGATTGTTGAACGGCTCTATAGATTGTTGAATGGCTCTATAGATTGTTGAACGGCTCTATAGATTGTTGAATGGCCCTTTAGAATGTTGAATTGTTTCTATAGATTGGATGGTTGATGTATATGGATTGTTAGCTGGCTCTATAGATTGTTGAATGGCTTCCGGTATATGGATTGTTGAATGGTTGAAAAGCTCTATACTATAGGCCGTTGAATGACTACTGCATGCAATGTTTTATGGCAGATTGTTGACTGACTCTATGGAATGTTGAATGGCTTTGCATTTGCATGGTAATTTATTCTCTTCTCTTATTCGGGAATACTGGTCTGACCCCTTTAGACGCAGCCGGAGGCAGGACGTGAAGTACGGGAACCCCATCCGGCAGTGCAGGGGCTTCAACTCCAATGGTAAGACCAGTGTGTGCCAGAGGGTGGATGGAGTAGAGATTTTCAGTGGCGGTGAATACATCTCATCCATTCATTGACTTTATTTATGCCATCACACGGCAACATTTTCATCAAATAGATATGAAATAAAACATTGCTCTTCTGGATTTTTGGTCTTTGTGGGACATGATACTGAATCTATGATTGCCATGGTGTCTTTCTCAGCTAATAAGAACACCTTGGAGATGGTGCAGTATGGGGTGGAGGGCAGCAGCACCTTCCTGGAGTGCCAGGCCCGTTCTCCCCACGCCGCCATCAAGTGGCACCTGCAGAGGGACAACAGTGACCGCCGGAAAGAGGTGAGCGGCCATCTATGACACACACAATATCACTCAAACTAGTATTCTTCCCAAAACACAGTTGCGATCTATACTCTCTGCCCATTGAGCCCAGACGTATTATATATTATATATATATATGCCACCACTGCGACCTGTATGCTCTAGTCGGCTGGCCCTCGCTACATATTCGTCGCTAGACCCATTGGCTCCAGGTCATCTATAAATCTATGCTAGGTAAAGCTCCGCCTTATCTCAGCTCACTGGTCACGATAACAACACCCACCCGTAGAACACGCTCCAGCAGGTATATCTCACTGGTCATCCCCAAAGCCAACACCTCCTTTGGCCACCTTTCCTTCCAGTTCTCTGCTGCCAATGACAGGAACGAATTGCAAAATTCACTGAAGCTGGAGACTTATATTTACCTCACTAACTTTAAGCATCAGCTATCTGAGCAGCTAATTGATCGCTGCAGTTGTACATAGCCCATCTTTAAATTGCCCACCCAAATACCTACCTCATCCCCATATTGTTTTTACTTTTCTGCTCTTTTGAACACCAGTATTTCTACTTGCACATCACCATCTGCTCATCGATCACTCCAGTGATCATTTGCTAAATTGTAATTACTTGCTACTATGGCATATTTATTTCCTTACCTCCTCACGCCATTTGCACAAACTGTATATAGACTTTCTGTTTTTCTATTGTGTTATTGACTGTACACTTGTTTATTCCATGTGTAACTCTGTGTTGTTGTTTGTGTCGCACTGCTATGCTTTATCTTGCCCAGGTCGCAGTTGTAAATGAGAACTTGTTCTCAACTAGCCTACCTGGTTAAATAAAGGTGTTCTCAACTAGCCTACCTGGTTAAATAAAGGTGTTCTCAACTAGCCTACCTGGTTAAATAAAGGTGTTCTCAACTAGCCTACCTGGTTAAAAAGGTGAAATAAAATGTTTAAAATAAAAAATATAAAAAATATATGGGTTTTTGGTATACTATGACCTAAGGGAATTCAAACCATACATCAACTTCGTGACAGGGGATGTGATCTTGTTCAGATAAAGTAGGATTAGTTTAGGAGTAAATCTCCCAGGAAGGACATGATGTTCCCCTCTGTCGACTGCACTTCTCATTCTGTTACATAATGATGCCGAGGGGTCTTCCTCAGGCTACAGTATGTTTCATCTGAAAGCTGAAGTTGTCAGTCTATTGATGTATTACTGTTGTCAGTGTATTGATGTAATACTGTAATAAAGAGATAACAGACATACAGATATGATAACCAGGTGGTTGGTTTTCAACCTGAAGGGATAAAGCCCAAACTGTCCCAGTACCCAAAGGGAGGGCCCATCCATAAAACAACATAAGACCTGCTCATAGTTTCTCCCCCTGAGGCTATTCTTGAAGTTTACTGTGAAGCTATAGTGTAACGTCTGTTTTATTTGGCTTTTCGGTTGGATACTGCCTTTCCCCATTGGCATGGCTCAATTGGCTGGGCTGTTGCTCAACCCATCTGATTCTGGGTATAAAAGCTGTCAACAGCTAATCAAACTCTTGGATATGTTTCAGGAATTACATTGAGAGACAATGGAAAACATCACTAGAGCACTTTTATTGAAGTGGAATTGACTGTCGTATTTAACTGCAGATCAATGTGGATCATGTTAGTGGAAGAATGTACAGGTAGACATAACACTGATATATTGATATAGTAGGTGGTTGGTGGTGCTGGGCTGCCAATAAGAACAGGAGATTAGCTGTCAGCTTGGCCTCTCCACTGATGTTACTATCCTGGCTTTAAATCGTGCCTCATTTCATCATTGTAGATGCAAGTCATAACTCTCTCTTTCTCAGATGCGCTCTGACGGGCGGGTCCTGAAGACAGAGCAAGGTCTGCTGCTGCGTTCTCTCCAGCCTTCAGACTCCGGGGTCTACCAGTGCACGGCCACAGAGAAGAACTTCAAACACACGCTGGTCAAGCTGCAGCTGGTGGTCCTGTCCGGCCGAGCCATCAACAACGTCCTGGTGGAGGGTGGTGGACTGGGGCCATCTGCTCTCCAGTCCAGCGCTTGGACGCCCAGCGCGGGTCAGTACAAGGACCTGCTGACCATCCTGAGCCAGCCAGAGATGGGCCTGATCAACCAGTACTGTCAGGACTACTGGCAGCTGGGAGACCCCATGATGGGAGCCATCAAGGCCAATGACATGAAAGAGCTCAAGGAGCAGAAGAAACCACGCAACCGCCGACATCACGGTGAGGGAGAGGACGAAGAGGAGGTGGAGACATGAGGGGTCCCTCAACTCTCCCAAACTTCAACCGCACCCCAGGGAAACTGGGAAAGACTCAATTCAGGAGACTGACAATCAAAAACCCACAAATAAAAGAAACAGAAGTGGAAAAAAAACAAGTCATACAAACAAACACAGCCCACATCCCTTTCAACAATAAAGTATATGATACACAGTATTTATTGTAGGTTGTATATAGTATCATTCTGTGGATTTCTTTGTACTTATAGAAAAATGCTCTTTGTGTATAGGTACCTTTTGGGTAAATGTTATTGTATTATTGTTATTAATTGTATTATTGTTGTTACTGTCATTACAAAAATCTTAATCTTTCCATCTTTCGACATTGACAGCTCTGTTTGGAATGTAAACTCTGTTGGTAGTAAGCTGAAAGGGGTCATTGTGTAAACAGATACGTTAACCGAGGGTTGGGGTAGATGGGGATATAATGGTTTCCTGTTTGCTTTGACTGAATGTCAATACTCATATTCTCAGCTCACCAGGAAGTGTTTGAACATACAGTAACCTCACAATCAGTGCATAAGGACAAAGACTCCTGACTCCAATTTCAGAGGATGCACAAATGGCCCCACTCATTGGCTAGCTGTCCATTCTCCCTGTGAACCTGTTGTCTAAATGACTATGTTGAATACTGTTGCTGCTAAGCATAATTGGCTCCCCTAATAGGTTGATGCTATTTATTTTCGGCTTCATTGGTTATTCCTCACTGTACAGTATGTGCCATTAACTCAGGCAAACCAATTGTTAAAAATACAATGTTGCCATGTAGCCTATGCATGAAATCATCTCTAGATTACCAGAGTCCGTGAAGGGGGGGGGGGGGGGGGGGGTTGAAACTAAGGTTATTATTGAATGGCCAGGTCAATCGAATAGATTGTTTAACAAAGAATGAAAAAACGATTAAAACCTTACCTTTCAGCAGCTAAATTGTGGTAAATGACATTGTGAGAATCAGAAAGTAAACTTACTCAGAAGAGAAAAAAAACACTGTAGATACTTATCAAATAAATATTTTAAGGACGTCTACGAGCTTTGTTTGGTATATTTTGCAATCTAAACATCGAATGGGACTGAGTGGGACTGAGTGTGAGGTACATAAAGGGTCAAGGTTGTGCACAAAGGGCATTATTCTCTTACCTTCAAATTATTCAATTGAATCTTATGGAAGGTATAAGATATTCAAAACATTGGCCAGGGCCAAACCTTGCACACTTTGGCCAAATACATTTCCTTTTGGTCAACAAAAACAAAGCAGAATTCAGTTTGAGATCAAGCGATGCTAGAGCGGAAGAGGCGAAGCGAGAGGGATAACTGGGCCCAAAATCTGTCTACACCTGCCATTTTTTCTTGTTTTTTTCCTCTCACCAAGCAGAGTTTTTGTTTGGAGGGCAAAGAAAGTGTAGAATTTGGTTAACAAAAAATGTAATGGCTTATTTGCTACTTGTGGCTTATTTGATCGAACAGAAGTTTCGCAATGCTTAAGGTTGTTACGAATGTACTGATAGAAGAAGGACACGTCACCTCCCGGCAACTTTGAGAAAAAAACACTTTGTATCGGAGTTGTGCCTTTTATCACAATCGTATCTGCCTTCTCATTGGCTAGAATGGTCCCACCTGATATTGCCTCCTACCAACTACCTTCCATTTTTGAAGGCATTTATTTTCATTGTTAGAGAGGTCAATGGAGTATCTGATCAATATAATGGATAATCTATGGCAATGCCCAGATCACTTTCACTCAGCAGCCATGTTGGTTCAAACTAAGAGCCATCTCTTTTCATTTACCGGTGCATTTGGATTCTTCGACTTTACATGTGAAAAAAAATAAATGTCCTCCTTACACAACAAAACATTGTAACAACGTTGTGACAATAACCAAAATATTCATTGTGTGCATGAATATGTATTTGTACTGTAATTATGAAACAAAAAAAACTATGTTGTAGTTTTTCTGTTCTTCAAGTGTACAGTATGGTCAAACGTCAGCGAAGACATGAGGGACAGCCTCAGTGCAGCATAAAACAGAATGGAGGAGAATTACTATGTGTAATGTACCAGCAGATATTGATAGGCTCTCTTTTCCACGCTTCACTATGGGATAGTATTCATTCCCAGAATAAAACCAGACGGCCCCTGTTACTCTCCTCCAGTTGAAAACAGGGTGTTACAGCAAAAAAATGATTGTACAATTTCTTGGTATTTTTACGGTGTCTTTTTTTTCTTTTGGTTTTGTATTTCTTTTTTTGTGTTCTTTTTGCTATCAGTTAAGATTCAATGCACAGAGGTGATGTTATTGTAATTACTTGTGTAAATTACTTTCTCTTCCCTTTCCATTGTTGTTGCTGACTAATAAATTAAAGCTCTATATTTTATAAAATATAATGCTCTGCTTTTATTCTGATGTACGGTGTGATGTTTCCATATTCTATTTTGTGTATCACTCAGAACTTTTGGGAATAACTGTTCCAAGCTACCACAGAGAGAGAGAACGATGAGCTACCAGCCATTTATGGCTGACAAGGTCATCATTGGCAGCTTGACTGACAGTGACGCTCTGTTATTATCCAAGATGGAACCCTGGGAGGAAATAGATGCGTAGAGCTTTTCTTCAGCCTTAACATTTTTATCATCTCCTCTCATATTTCAATACGGAATCAAATCAAATCAAATCAAATTTATTTATATAGCCCTTCGTACATCAGCTGATATCTCAAAGTGCTGTACAGAAACCCAGCCTAAAACCCCAAACAGCAAGCAATGCAGGTGTAGAAGCACGGTGGCTAGGAAAAACTCCCTAGAAAGGCCAATACCTAGGAAGAAACCTAGAGAGGAACCAGGCTATGTGGGGTGGCCAGTCCTCTTCTGGCTGTGCCGGGTGGAGATTATAACAGAACATGGCCAAGATGTTCAAATGTTCATAAATGACCAGCATGGTCGAATAATAATAAGGCAGAACAGTTGAAACTAGAGCAGCAGCACAGTCAGGTGGAAGTTGAAACTGGAGCAGCAGCATGGCCAGGTGGACTGGGGACAGCAAGGAGTCATCATGTCAGGTAGTCCTGGGGCATGGTCCTAGGGCTCAGGTCCTCCGAGAGAGAGAAAGAAAGAGAGAAGGAGAGAATTAGAGAACGCACACTTAGATTCACACAGGACACCGAATAGGACAGGAGAAGTACTCCAGATATAACAAACTGACCCCAGCCCCCCGACACATAAACTACTGCAGCATAAATACTGGAGGCTGAGACAGGAGGGGTCAGGAGACACTGTGGCCCCATCCGAGGACACCCCCGGACAGGGCCAAACAGGAAGGATATAACCCCACCCACTTTGCCAAAGCACAGCCCCCACACCACTAGAGGAATCACATGGCCTATACCCTCATTGCTAGTAGATATCATGATCAAATGGACTGTATGATTTGTTGTGGTCGTCAAGTAACTCCAACAGCACACATTGTTGTTCTAATCCCGGACAAAAACACCTGAGTCAACTAACCATCAAGTTGAAAAGTAGAATGAGATGTGCTTGTCCGGGGCCACACACAAAAATTTGATCTGTTGTAGGTACTCCAGGACCGGAGTTGGGAAACACTGCCTTAGAGGATGGCGCTGACTACAAGGCCATGGGAGACGGCATGGTTAAAGCATGGCCTTGAGGATTTCCACACCTTGTAAAAGCCAAGACAGCGGGTTAGAAATGACCCTTTCCAGGCAACACCAGACTGAGTCGCTTTCTCCATGACCGATCTAGCTCATGGCCAAACTGACACAGTAGCCCCTATTATACCTTGTTCTAACATGTGTCTGTTGTGCTGATCTTGTCCACATTCTGATTGAGCCCACATTTGTCGACAGGTGTAGACAATCAAAAGTCTCATTGTGATTAGATCTTCCTGACCGCCTCTGGAGGTAGTCGAAGACGCATATTGTGCGGATGTCTTTGAAGTGTAAACAAATCCGGACAACAAAAGCGTATACATTTGGCCAACGTCACGGTTGTCTCGCCCTGAAAAAAATCACAATGGCCAGCTGAATTAAGATCATGGTCTTCATTTGAAACCAATGGATCGTATGTGGTTTGCCACAACCAAATACTGCATACAGCTCTGAATAAAATGGCCATATAGAAATAAAGATATTTATGAAGAGATATCGTCAATCCAGATGCTCAGATATTTATAAGTGGGGACACGATCAAAGTGGGCACCATCCAATGTACTCATGCATAAATCATCAGATACATTTTTAAGTGTTTTGGGAAAATAAAATATACTTGGATTTACCTGCATTAAGTACCAATTTCAGTTCAACAAAGGCAGATTGTAGCTCCGAAAGAGCCTTGTAAACCGTGGGGGCAACAGCGTACACAACAGTGTCAGCTGCATACAGGTGTAGGTACTTTTTTAGCAGATAGACCAATATTGTTTATATACACAGTAAAATGTACAGGACCTAACGGGGTGGCAGCGTAGCCTAGTGGTTAGAGCGTTGGACTAGTAACTGGAAGGTTGCGAGTTCAAACCCCCGAGCTGACAAGGTACAAATCTGTCGTTCTGCCCCTGAACAGGCAGTTAACCCATTGTTCCTAGGCCGTCATTGAAAATAAGAATATGTTCTTAACTGACTTGCCTGGTTAAATAAAGGTAAAAAAATAAATAAATAAAACTGATCAATGAAGAGGGCAACACAGTGTTTCCTTTTGTCCATACAATTTACCACATCAATTAAAGTGATGCATTGGAGATGGTGTTATGACCTGACCTGAAAGAAAATTACTACGAACTGTATTCTAAGTGTTTATAAACACTTAGAATACAGTTCGTAGCAGATTGATAAACACTTAGAAAACAGTTCGTAGCAGATTGATAAACACTTAGAATACAGTTCGTAGCAGATTGATAAACACTTAGAATACAGTTCGTAGCAGATTGATAAACACTTAGAATACAGTTCGTAGATAGGAAAGATCTAAGCTGAGAGTTGATCAAAGAGTAAAAAAATAAATAAAAAAAAGACAGTTTAGAGATTGGCCGATAATTATTTAGGTCGGAGGGATCACCTCCTTTGCGGAGATGGAGCACATGGTTCGTAGCAGATTGATAAACACTTAGCATACAGTTCGTAGCAGATTGATAAACACTTAGAATACAGTTCGTAGCAGATTGATAAACACTTAGAATACAGTTCGTAGCAGATTGATAAACACTTAGAATACAGTTCGTAGATAGGAAAGATCTAAGCTGAGAGTTGATCAAAGAGTAAAAAAATAAATTAAAAAAAGACAGTTTAGAGATTGGCCGATAATTATTTAGGTCGGAGGGATCACCTCCTTTGCGGAGATGGAGCACATGGGCCGCCTTCCAAAACCTGGGGAAAGTACCTGAGATAATTGTCAGGTTAAAAACATGTGTCAATAATTCTGCAATCAGGGGAGCAGAAAGCTGCAGTAAGAAAGGAGCAAGCAGATCAGCCCCAGTGGATTATTTTTTTATTTTTTACATCAATCTTAATCAAGGCGTCTAACACATCACAAGTAGAAAGTTGTTGAAATGAAAACAAAGATTAACTATAAATTGACAGGTATTCCATCGAGCTAGCTAGAGGGTGGGAGATACATTGAAGTAGACCAATGTTACTTTAAAGACAGCTATAACAACATGATGTGCTCTCTCAGCTAGCCTACAAGGCCTAATCATGGTAAAAGTAATACTTATTATTGTAATGATCATAATAGTAAGGGCAAAAATAATTAGAACAACAACGCCAAGATTAAGTGTCAATATTCTCTTCTGTCTCTCCCACAACACAACAGAGAAGCCCAGGATCACAAATGGCTTTGTTGGGCCAGGGAGATTGATTCTGAACAGGGAGCAGTGAGAGGCAGCAGTTTGGCATCCCATGAAACTGCTTGATTGTTCTGATTTGACCTTCAGAAGATCCTCAGTCAGTGATTGGTCTTTTCCAGTCAGTCACACCCACTCCGTTACTCAGAACTGATAATCCACTGACATCATCAGTGTCCTAACCTGGGGTGGTTGCCTGGTGGGAATTTGAGCAGATCAACTGTTCTTATATCAATTACAATTGCAATGCACTGCATGGAATACTGTATATAGGGTTAGGGTCACATTTAGGTTTATTTACAAATTCCCAGGTCTTGGCAGAAAAAAACTCTTACCTACATACTACCTGACCAAGAAAAACTCCAGGCTCTTCTTATCAACACAACACAAAATTGGGTTAGCAAGGACATACAGTCTAGAAGGATAGAATCATTGGGCAACTCTGCAGTGACTTGACCTGGGTAGGCAAAGCAGATTTTTAAAAAGTGGGCAATGCTGCTCCCTGCTGGACAGTTATAGCATAAACCATGTCATTAGTGGACTAACATTTTTTTCTACAAGCATTTAAAGCACAATTTAATTTGTATCGCTGAAGAGTAATTTCCGATAGAGCCCACGTGTGCAGCTTTTACCGGGAATGCAGTCACCTCTGTCGCGGGAACATTGTCTTTAAACCTATATCACGCTATAATGCAGAACTTCCTAGATAAAGATTGAATAGAGCCCTTAGCATATTTGTTCATACACATTAGTTATTCCATTTATTAATTTGACCATCTGCAAACAACTGAATGGTAATGTCTATTAGTTATACAGTTATCTTATACTCTTGTTCTTCTACCCCTACCAAAACGCATACAGTTGAAGTCGGAAGTTTACATACACATAGGTTGGAGTCATTAAAACTCGTTTTTCAACCACTCCACAAATTTCTTGTTAACAAACTACAGTTTTGGCAAGTCGGTTAGGACATCTATGTACATGAAACAAATAATTTGTCCAACAATTGATTACAGACAGATTATTTCACTTATAATTCACTGTATCACAATTCCAGTGGGTCAGAAGTTTACATACACTAAGTTGACTGTGCCTTTAAACAGCTTGGAAAATTCCAGAAAATGATATCATGGCTTTAGAATCTTCTGATAGGCTAATTGACTAACCTCAGTGCCTCTTTGCTTGACATCATGGGAAAATCAAAAGAAATCAGCCAAGACCTCAGGAAAAACAATTGTAGACCTTCACAAGTCTGGTTCGTCCGTGGAAGCAAGTTCCAAACGCCTGAAGGTACCACATGGATCTGTATAAACAATAGTACACAAGTATAAACAACATGGGACCACGCAGCCGTCATACCACTCAGGAAGGAGAAACATTCTGTCTCCTAGAGATGAACGTACTTTGGTGCGAAAAGTGCAAAACAATCCCAGAACATCAGCAAAGGACCTTGTGAAGATGCTGGAGGAAACAGGTAGAAAAGTATCTATATACTCAGTAAGACGAGTAATATATCGACAAAACCTGAAAGGCCGCTCAGCAAGGAAGAAGCCACTGCTCCAAAACCGCCATAAAAAGCCAGACTACGGTTTGTAACTGCACATGGGGACAAAGATCATACTTTTTTTTTTCATCTGGTCTGATGAAACAAAAATAGAACTGTTTGGCCATAATGACCATCGTTATGTTTGGAGGAAAAAGGGGAACGCTTGCAAGCCGAAGAACACCATCCTAAACGTGAATCACAGGGGTGGCAGCATCATGTTGTGGGAGTGCTTTGCTGCAGGAGGGTCTGGTGCACTTCAGAAAAAAGATGGCATCATGAGGTAGGAACATTATGTGGATATATTGAAGCAACATCTCAAGACATCTCAAGTCAGGAAGTTAAAGGGTCTTCCAAATGGACAATGACTCCAAGCATACTTCCAAAGTTGTGGCAAAATGGCTTAAGGTCAACAGAGTCAAGGTACTGGAGTGGCCATCACAAAGCCCTGACCTCAATCCCATGGACAATTTGTGGGCAGAACTGAAAAAGCGTGTGTGAGAAAGGAGGTCTACAAACCTGACTCAGTTGCACCAGCTCTGTCAGGAGGAATGGGCCAAAATTCACCCAAAATATTGTGGGAAGCTTGTGGAAGGCTACACCAAACATTTGACCCAAGTTAAACAATTTAAAGGCAATGCTACCAAATACTAATTGAGTGTATGTAAACTTCTGCCCCCCTGGGAATGTGATGAAAAAAATTAAGGCTGAAATAAATCATTCTCTCAACTATTATTCTGACATTTCACATTCTTAAAATAAAGTGGTGATCCTAATTGACCTAAGGCAGGACATTTTTACTTGGATTAAATGTCAGGAATTGTGAAAAACTGAGTATAAATGTATCTGGCTAAGGTGTATGTAAACTTACGACTTCAACTGTACATACTTTCCTCTGGAGGAAAAACCCCCACCTACAAACTGCATTGTAGCATTTCATCCAGTAGATGGCAGGGCACACCAGTGGCCATGATGAAAACAAAATGCTATGATGTACGTATGCTTGAATGTCATTCATGCCTTTGTATTGCGTCTGGGTTCAACTGCCAATAAATCAATGAGACAAACTGCACATATTCATCGTCTTTATAATCTTTGTCCACTGGGAATGTACTCAGTCACTCGGATGATGACGGATGAAGTCACTTCAGTGTCACAGGAAACAGAGGCATCCATAGTAAATGGTAAAGCTGAGTGTATTAGGGAAGGCAGAGCGACATTCCATACCTGAATTTGAATTTAAGAATCATGTCACTTTATACTCGTCACATCAATTACAGATACACACATTCTCTTCATCTAACGGAAGAATGTCTCATTGATTCCATGACCATTACCCCAAGCATATGTCAATCTGCCTTCAGGAAAGACCTTACTGTTCAATAACATGTTTAGTGCTATACCATTGCGTGTTGCATGTTTGTAAGCTTCATATTTCTTTATCTCCTTTTTTAAAATCATAATCCAGACAGCAATGTGCATGTTTGTTTGTCATTCCAACATTTCTTAATTTCTTTATTTTTACATTTTGGATTATCTGTGTCCAGTGGCAATTTTAGCATGTCAATCTTGGTGTGGAAAACTCATTTTATTTTATGCATGTCAGAAAAGCCATTACCTAACACAACGCTAAACAATACATTAATTGCACTATAACGGTGAAAAGGGCCTACATTAAGCTGTCCCAACAGTAAAGCTTTATTTTCAGCACAATGGAGTGAATCCTTACCATCGCTAGCTACACCTGGCTATCAGCGGAGCCTTGCCTGGCAGCGAAAAAGTACATTTAGCCTAATTTACTGCCTTTTTAAAAACATAGCTGATAGGGCTGACTTGCTTAAGCAAATGTGGTTTCTACTGACAATTGAGATGAACAAACTATGGCATAAAGGGATGATAAGTGGATAAGAGGCAATCCGTAATTTGATTAAGACATTAATGAGCGAGCTAAGATGGACGTAGTTTACTTTCTAATGTACAACGACAGAATTCAGAACATGGGCCGTTCTTACAGTATCCTGTACACCAAGTCAGAACCGTAGCATAAATAAAGGGGGCATATAAGCAGACAATGAAAGCTCTTCCAATATTTGATGATTACATTTCTCTAAACAGGCTATAGGCTACATGTGTACCACCAAGTCAGAAAAGTAGGCTAAGTTATGAGGGGGAAAGGGAACAAATTATTAGGGTGAGACACATGGGCTACTAAAAGCTACACAACATACACTTACTATTAATTTCTCAGCTACAGTATACATATCTCCCTGGCATTTTACATAATTTCTGCAGCAGCATACAATACATTTTTGGACTCACCATTGTGCTGTGCTCACTTGAACAGGAAGGTGGCGCGGCGGTCCTTCTTGTGTGTAAAGTTTGTTATGAAACTTTGTCATCAAATTCTGGCAGTGGATTTATGGTGCTTTCAAGACAACTGGGAACAAGGTCGAATCATGACGTCAGTGATTTTCAGGTCTTAGCTTTAGAAAGAGGCCTGAGTTCCCGACTTAGAATTCCGAGTTGGATGACTGTTCAAAACGTATTTTTCCAGTTGTCTTGAACTCAGTGAAGTCTGAGATTTCCCAGTTCCGAGTTTCCAGTTGTTTTGAATGCGGCAGAAGTCATGCTGGATTGACAGCATGACCACTTTATTCAACCTTTACTGGCCCATGGTGTTGCATGTGAATGTTTATCCTTTAAAGCTTGGAATAGAGACACTTAAACCCAGACTTGGACCCACAACCTCTCCACCTAATAACAGGCAGGGGAAGCAAAACAGTGATTGCTTTGCAACTGATTCCTTCCAAATCACTCATTGTTGAATTTGCAATCTCCAAATGTTTGTGTAATGTTTATATCCAATGGCTGACAAGCACCAATCTATAATTTAGCTTCATATTTTTACATTTCAGTCATTTAGCAGACACTCTTATCCAAGGATCTGCATATGACAAGGATTGAAAAGCATTTGCCAGTAGATTGTCGAAGTAATTCATGATGATGACTGCTTGTTTAGCTTGCAAAGCTACAGTAGATATGTGAGTTGACATCATTTTATTTGTGGCCAATGACCTTGAGCCTTCTTGGATGGCAGCACCCAAGTGGGCTTGAACTTTCTAGCTCTCCCTATAGATTTTGCTGTGACAGAACACTGAGCCAATGACTGCGCAATTAGAGAAGATTACCAAACACTACGCTCTGTATTTTCTGCTGGCTGCCCCTCCACCACATAAATCACTGAGCTAGGCTGAAACACCTGCATTCTGGAGCTGCCTTACTCAAGAAAGCAAAAAATAGACCAGATTCGTATGTGGCTTTATTAACTCAATATATATATATATATATATATTATTTTTATTTTTTTATTGTTTCGAACTGACATGTGATACATACACAAATAACATGCAAAACATGCAACACCATTTTTTTTAGCTATACAGGTGGGTCTCAAAACAGGTGGGGCTCTGTGTGTGTATTGTTTTGTATTGATAGCTATTGCTGCACTGTTGGAGCTAGAAACATTAGCATTTAGTTGCACTTGCGATAACGTGTAAGTCTGTGTACACGACCAATACATTTTGATTCGATTTTTTCCATCTTTCATCCAATCAATTATTCAGTGAAATCTAACTGGAAACTAAGTGAAAGGCATGTTAAAGTCCCATGTCCCACTGGGTAAGGAATAGCTGTTATTACTGGCTTTTAATCTCAGCGACCGCCAGTTTTAAGAGGGGCAGGAAACGGACTCTCATTCCTCCCACCACAATACAGATGAACAGAAGGCATGAGACATGGCAAGCCTCTCTAAAGGAAGGATATCCCATTCCCATCTCAGCCGTCTTTATCCCATTATACATTCAAAGAGACCAATCTGAATTAATTCCAAGTATCCTGGAGAGTCACTCGAATTGTGTCCGTTTTGGCATAGCACACTTAGGGATTGTTCTTGCTTAACATCATACTAGAATATGAGTTAAAGTTCAATTGAAAAAGTTATTCACTTACAGTGCATTCGGAAACGTTTGTTACATTTGTTACGTTACAGTCGTATTCTAAATGGATTTTTAAATTAAATCAATGTTCCCACAATACCCCAGTGAAAACAGGTTCAGACATTTTTGCAAATGTATTTTAAAAATTGAAATATCTTATTTACATAAGTATTCAGACCCTTTGCTATGAGACTCGAAATTGAGATCAGGTGCATTCTGTTTCCATTGAACACAGTGGTCTACATCATTCTTAAATGGAAGAAATTTGGAACCACCTAGACTCCTCCTAGAGCTGGCCGTGGGGCCAAACTGAGCAATCTAGGGAGAAGGGCCTTGGTCAGGGAGGTGACCAAGAACCTAATGGTCACTCTGACAGAGCTCCAGAATTACTCTATGGAGATGGGAGAACCTTCCAGAAGGACAACCATCTCTGCAGCATTCCACCAATCAGGCCGTTATGGTAGAGTGGCCAGACTGAAGCCACTCTTCAGTAAAAGGCACATGACAGCCAGCTTGGAGTTTGCCTAAAGGCACCTAAAGGGCTCTCACACCACGAGAAACAAGATTCTCTGGTCTGATGAAACCAAGATTGAACTCTTTGGCCTGAATGCCAAATATCACATCTGGAGGAAACTTGGCACCATCCCTACAGTGAAGCATGGTGGTGGCAGCATCATGTTGTGGGGATGATATTTAGCAGCAGGGACTAGGAGACTTGTCAGAATCGAGGGAAATATGAATGGAGCAAAGTACAGAGATCGTTGATGAAAGCCTGCTCCAGAGCGCTCAGGACCTCAAACTGGGGCGAATGTTCACCTTCCAACAGGACAACAACCACACAGCCAAGACAACGCAGGAGTGACTTTGGGACAAGTTTCTGAATGTCCTTGAGCCAGAGCCCGGACTTGAACCCGATCTAACATCTCTGGAGAGACCTGAAAATAGCTGCGCAGCAAAGCTGCCCATTCAACCTGACAGAGCTCGAGAGGATCTTCAAAGAATGACAAAGTACTGAGTAAAGGGTTTGAATACTTATGTAAGTGTGATATTTCAGTTGAAATGTTTTTGTTTTTTATAAATGTGCAAAAATGTATACAAATCTGTTTTTGCTTTCTCATTATGGGGTATTGTGTGTAGATTGATGAGGAAAAAGGCTGTAACGTAACAAAATGTGAAAAAAGTCAAGGGGTCTGAATCCGTCCCGAATGCACTGTATGCTCTACTGTTTAGAGAGGCTACTGTCAACACGTACATAACACATGACAGAGGGCACGATATGATGAGCCTGCTTATGAGTCACTGGTGATTCTGTCCATTTAAGCTTTAAAATGAAGCTTGATCATGTCATTTCATGTACAAGCTGCTTTTTTGAGTCAGCTTTCAATTGCAACATTAACTGAAGGCTCAATTCAATCCGTAGAGCTGAAGATATGAGGTCGTGTTTGAAATTTAAAGGCAACTTTGGCGCATTTTTTCGGAGACTGCATGAAGGTAAACGCTGCATATGTCATTCCAATCACGCTGTATCTTCCGCGATACGGATTGAATTCGAGCCATGAGCGTTTTCCCTGTATTGGATGGATGCTGGACGTTCCAGATAAAACATGTTCTAGCCGTGTACAGCACATCTCAGAAAGGTAAGCGGCTGAGAAGAATAAGTGAGATAGACATAGCAGCCTGGCCTCAAAGCCATACGTAACATACATTGTGTATTTCTGAGCACCTCCAAGATGTATGATACCTACTAATGGTCTAGTTACTTTAGACAGAAATAAAAGTAGGGAGGTTGGTCAGGGAGGATGGGTGGGCGTAATCTGCGACCGTCCAGCAATCTAAAGGTTGCGTGTTTGAGTGGCGTAAGGTACAACTGTAGCATGTTAGCTAACCCTTCCCCTAATCTTTATTTAATATTCACTCAATCTTTCATATAAATTATCCTAGCCTTTGTCGTTAGTTCACCTAACCATCAACGTAAATCCTCCCCTTTATTCTCCTTTGTACTGTAGTTACGAAGCAACAAGCAACCTGGTCTCAGAAAGACATGTAATACTATACATCCTTCAAAACATAGGGAGCCATAGGGACTCGTGACCACATATTCCACGAGTATACTTTTATTACCATCAAAGTCATGAACTCAGTCAAGGAATACAGTACAGAGCCTACAAATGAGCGACAGTCAGGACCTACAGGTGACCACTGGTCTAGATGACCATTCAATTGAGAAATAAAAGGTACATCAGAAAGAGCATGAAATGAACAGACATGGAATACTAAATACAGTGGCACTGAAACGAAGCATTGCTTAAGATTGTGTAACAGTATTTATTTGCGGTCATAAGTAAGAGGATGGTATATTCTCACACATTTTTGAAAATATTGCTGTTAAGCTTTTCATGGAAATCAAAATGTTCTGGCAAAATTAAGACATTGTGTAATGCTATATCTCAATAATGCATATCAATCAATCAGTATATATATATATATATATACACACACACCGTACCAGTCAAAAGTTTGAACACAGCTACTCATGCAACATTTTTTTATATATAAAAAAAAACTTTTCTAGACACCAAGACATTAAAACTATGAAATAACACATATGGAATCATGTAGTAACCAAAAAAGTGTTAAACAGATCAAAATATATTTTAAATCTAAGATTCTTCAAAGTAGCCACCCTTTGTCTTGATGATAGCTTTGCACACTCTTGGCATTCTCTCAACCGGCTTCATGAGGTAGTCACCTGGAATGCATTTCAATTAACAGGTGTGCCTTGTTAATTTGTGGAATTTCTTTCCTTAATGCGTTTGAGCCAATCAGTTGTGTTGTGAAAATCTGTTGTTTGGTCTGATGAGTCAATTTTTTTAATTTTTGGTTCCAATGGTCGTGGGTTTGTGAGGCGCAGAGTAGGTGAACAGATGATCTCTGCATATGTGTTCCCATTGTGAAGCACGGAGGAGGAGGTGTGATGGTGTGGAGTTGCTTTGCTGGTGACACCATCTGTGATTTATTTAAAATTCAAGGCACACTTAACCAGCATGGTTACCACAGCATTCTGCAGCGATATACCATCCCATCTGGTTTGCGCTTAGTGGGACTATCATTTATTTTTCAACAGGACAATGACCCAAAACACCTCCAGGCTGTGTGAAGCCTATTTGACCAAGAAGGAAAGTGATGGAGTGCTGCCTCAGATGACTTGGCCCTTCACAATTACCGGACCTCAACCCAATTGAGATGGTTTGGGATGAGTTGGAATGCAGAGTGAAGGAAAAGCTTCCAACAAGTGCTCAGAATATGTGGGAACTCCTTCAAGACTGTTGGAAAAGCATTCCAGGTGAAGCTGGTTGAGAGAATGCCAAGAGTGTGCAAAGCTGTCAAGGCAAAGGGTGGCTACTTTGAAGAATTTAAATATAAAATATATGTTGATTTGTTTAACACTTTTGGTTACTACATGATTCCATATGTGTTATTTTATAGTTTTGATGTCTTCATTATTATTCTGTAAAAAATAAAGAAAAACCCTTGAATGAGCAGGTGTATCCAAACTTTTGACTGGTTTATGTATATGTTCTCGTAGGTGTCAGAGACATGCATAAGCAATAGACTGGGGAGCAATAACTTTGATCTCTGATCAACAAAAAATGAAGTAGCAAATTTGATTTGACTTCCTGCCTTTCATTGAAAATAATTGCTCAAACTTTTCTTAAATACATACTTCCATAGAACGTGCAGGTGAACACAGAAGCATAGTCCCTTGACAACAAATGCATTAATACACTGTATAATTAAAGTGTGTATAATAGCTACTGTTTGCTGACAATAACATCACTGTCTTGCTGGATCAAGGAAGGAGCCAACCTCTGCACAGATGGCTGGTACTATAAACAGAAAGATTGGACCCAAGTTAGAAGCATGACTAATATGATCTAGGCTCCGCCTTGTTTGACACTGGCCATGTGTTATTTGACTAACTGTCTGGACAGGGTATTGACTGTTGTCAAAGTCTGTAGGCTTTTAACTTACAGGTACGCACATGCACTTTATAGAGGACACCAAGCGAAGAATCACAGTTTCGGCAGCAAGTAGAATATTGCTCAACTTACGGTGATTACAGAGAACTCTTGCAGTACCTAGTTATTGACTATACTGAAAGGGACCAAAGACCGACTACTATTATTATTTTGTTATTGTTATGAATATCTTGAGAATAATTAAACCTATGAATAAATAGATAAATAAACATATACATACAGTATGTTTGCAAAAATATGAAAGATGTTTTTAACACAATTGCTCTTAATTATTCTGTTTCCTTTAATCAACAACAACTTGTAAAAAAAAAAAGCTGGAGGGGGGTAAAAATGGCTTTTACAGGTGGTGCTTTACACAGTCACAATCTAATGTTAAACAACTGTGAAAAGAATATCATGATTGATCCTTGTAGGCTAAATTATATTTATTTACAAATGGATCTACGTACTTTAGGATGTATACGAATAAATAAGCCAGAAGAACTGTTAAACCAGAAACGTAAATGAAAAAAAAAAGAATTTTATAGAAGTTGATCTAAGCGCATAGGATGGATGAAGATATGTTATGACTGAGGCCTGCTGTGAAATTCATAAAGATGAGCTACAAAATGAATTCTAGATGCATAGAAACTACGGTGTAACAAACACAACTCATTTAATATATCGTACATTTACAGTAGTGGCACTTGATGTATGATATGAATAGTTAGAAGTTTATGGAATGATGTAGTCCATTTGAACAATACATGAGCATCAACAGTGCCCTCCACTTGGAGCCTAACGAACAGAAAGACCTTAATGTTAGCAGGATTACCACGTTCTTTCCACCAAGTGCTTATAATTTTGAAATTAACAGCAAAAGTTAAGAATGCATGCCGTTGTGACTACTTCTACAAAGGTCTCTATATACAGAATCTTTACACTGACAGCCACGTGGTGCCTTCCTAAGCAGAAAGCTGGCGAGGGATAGAGATTGGGGGATACCTAGTCAGTTGGTAAACTGAATGCATTCAACTGAAATATGTCAATCGCATTTAACCCAGCATGTTGTGGATGCTGCCTTTCACTTACACTGGGCCTGCTGCATCCCCCAGTAAACATAATTGCTGCAGCACAGACAAAACTACTGATGAGTGTATACAACAAATAACAAAGAGAGCAATGTTCACCCCCCAAAAAGAGATCAAATAGGATCTTTCCATGTGTAGAGAGGGTTGTAAAGGAGGAATGCTACAGATCATTATGTAAAATCAACACTACAAGAGCAAAGCCAAGCTGTTCATTACCTTATTGTATGCCATGATAATGCATTGGAATACTGTGAGAGTAGGACTGGGTAAAAATGTTCCCAAAGCAGGTTTGGTACAATTACATATTTCCATATGCTTTAAAGGGGAGAGTTCAGAGGAAAATATGTAGCTGTTAGCTGCGCTGCATTAGACACAAAAAGCCCCTGTAAGGCCAGAGGGATGTTTCAAAAACACAAAATACATGTAGCCAGATCAATTCAACACTCAGGAAAGATAGGACAAAGGCTCTGTGAGATGTTACTCATGCTGCAAGTGAGAGAGATAAGTCAGTGTCACCATGCTAGTGTGCAGGAAAGACGATTGCTGGGAGTGAAGGAGGTCATAGGAGGGAGTTCACCGTCTAACCCTGCCCATCGTCAACTTCAGTTGCTGGTTGGAGGGGAGTCGGGGACTCTCCGTTACACAGTGACAACGGATCAACCTCCTCCGGGGCTTCAACTGGGGCCTCCACTGGGCTGGCCTCCTCAGGGGCCGGGGGTGGAGCTGTGACCTCTGCTGCACCTTGGGGAGTGGCATCACACGCCACGGCCTCCATGCCAGCAGGGGGCTCTTTGACAGAAGCAGGCTCCCCCTCAGGGGCTGCAGCAGCGGTAGCTGTAGAGGGGTCACTGAGAGCCTGGGGGTCTGCTGGAGCTGGGGAGGGTTCTCCTGCTGCAGAGCTGGTTACTACTGCTGGGATGGTTGCCCCCGAGTCAGCACTCTGTTCTGGAGCTCTCAGTCGCTTCATGATGGTAGTAACCCGCACCGCTTTCTGTGGGAGGCAGTCGCAGAACACACTCAACTCAAGGCGCCTAGTTACTATACATTTTAAAGCTTTTACAGAACATGTAGCCAATTCTAAAGCCTCATACTTGCACTGTCGCCAATCATTTATCCCATTTTGAATCCTCAAGGTCCATAAAACATATATAGCAAATGTATGATCGATAGTGTAATGAAACAGGCAGGGAGCAGGCCTCGAACCCTCGACCGTCTAGCCCGAAGTCCAGCGCTCTATCGACTGTGAAGGTAAAGCATGCTCGAGCGGCAGAGTCGATACCCGCGCTTATAAACCCAGGGTCGTAACAATAGTTCCCTCCCATCTCTCCTTCAGTGATAAAGAACTGGAACAGATAAAAAGAGAGGCTTTACCTTCCACTTGGCTTTAGCAAAGTTCTTCTCTATCTGTGCGCAGACATTATCCTTAATATTCTTATTTGAGGCTGCATTTCCAGAGATCCTGAGGAGATAAAGGGGAAAAGGGAACTCCACTATAATGGGCCTTTGTAATCTTCTCTTGACATGCACAGTACAAGTGACAGCTCAGCAGATGGGGGTGAGTAATACTAATAAAACAACATCACCGACAACCTGTTTAAATGTACTTATTTATAAGAACACTCAGACACATCATACTTACCACAGACACATCAATGAACTAGATTAAATCGGGTTAATTTTCACTTCACATCTGGTATATCTCCTTAGTACTGTGGCCTTGTGGTATATCCCTATAGTAGGCTACTGTGTTAATGTGTATTTCCATACCACTCATGGTTGATGGCCTCCTGAGCAGTCAGCCTCTGATCCTGGTCTACCTCCATCATACGGGCGACCAGGCCTTTTGCTGCAACACAATAAAAGCAATATCTCAACAAACAGCAGTTACAGTTGAAGTCGGAAGTTTACATACACTTAGGTTGGAGTCATTAAAACTCGTTTTTCAACCACTCTACAAACTTCATGTTAACAAAGTATAGTTTTGGCAAGTCGGTTAGGACATCTACTACATGACACAAGTAATTTTTCCAACAATTGTTTACAGACAGATTATTTCACATATAATTCACAATTCCAGTGGGTCAGAAGTTTACATACACTAAGTTAACTGTGCCTTTAAACAGCTTGGAACATTCCAGAAAATGATGTCAAGGCTTTAGAAGCTTCTGATAGGATAATTGGCATCATTTGAATCAATTAGAGGTGTACCTGTGGATGTATTTCAAGGCCTACCTTCAAACGCAGTGCCTTTTTGCTTGACATCATGGGAAAATTAAAAGAAATCAGCCAAGACCTCAGAAAGAAAATTGTAGACCTCCACAAGTCTGGTTCATCCTTGGGAGCAATTTCCAAATGCCAGAAGGTACCACGTTCATCTGTACAAACAATAGTACGCAAGTATAACACCATGGGACCACACACCCATCATACCGCTCAGGAAGGAGATGCGTTCTGTCTCCTAGATTTGAACGTACTTTGGTGCGAACGGTGCAAATCTATCCCAGAACAACAGCAAAGGATCTTGTGAAGATGCTGGAGGAAACAGGTAGAAAAGTATCTATATACCTATATCCACAGTAAAACAAGTCCTCTATCGACATAACCTGAAAGGCCACTCAGCAAGGAAGAAGCCACTGTTCCAATACCGCCATTAAAAAGCCATACTACGTTTTGCAACTGCACATGGGAACAAAGATCGTACTTTTTGGAGAAATGTCCTCTGGTCTGATAAAACAAAAATAGAACTGTTTGGCCATAATGACCATCGTTATGTTTGGAGGAAAAAGGGGGAGGCTTGCAAGCTGAAGAACACAATCCCAACCGTGAAGCACGGAGGTGGCAGCATCATGTTGTGGGGGTGCTTGACTCAGTTACACCAACTCTGTCAGGAGGAATGGGCCAAAATTCACCCAACTTATTGTGGGAAGCTTCTGGAAGGCTACCCAAAATGTTTGACCCAAGTTAAACAATTTAAAGGCAATGCTACCAAATACTAATTGAGTGTATGTAAACTTCTGACCCACTGGGAATGTGATGAAAGAAATAAAAGCTGAAATAAATCATTCTCTCAACTATTATTTTGACATTTCACATTCTTTAAGTAAAGTGGTGATCCTAACTGACCTAAGACAGAGAATTTTTACTAGGATTAAATGTCAGGAATTGTGAACCTGAATTTAAATGTATTTGGCTAAGGTGCATGTAAACCTCTGACTTCAACTGTAATACTCCTGATGGAATCAGACAAAATCCTCCCTTTTGAATTTCTATTTACCCAGTAAGCTGGTGTTTATAGTCTCCTGTGTCTCTACTTCATCTTAAAAGTACCTGACTCTGAGATGTCGTCCCAGTACGGAGAGTCAAACTCATAGTCCCCCGCCAAGATCTTCCTGAACAGGTTCTTGTCGTGGTTTTCATAATCATCATCATCAGTTTCCTCATAGAAAGGAGGGTTGCCTGAAAGCCTGAGGGCCACAAAACAAAAGGAGCTCTTTATCAGCTTGTATTGTAATACCATGTGCACAAATGTCATGTAAAGATTTGATGTATTGCAGTAGGTAATACCCTATAAATAAATAAGATATCCGTATCCGTACTGCTTTTGAGCATACTATGTGGAGTGAAGATGTCTTTCAGTAAAGTACAGGCAACATTCATGTTGTCCATCGGTATAATTCCAAATCTCCCATCCTATGAGTAGACTAACAACCCACCCCTCTTGCAGTAGTATACAGTGGTTCTTCCTTTAAAAGTTGCGTCATACTGCAGCACACCTTGCGGGCTACTGCAGAATTCTATGTCAGATTATTTAATTGTCAGCCATTGTTACCATTAATACTAGTTAGTGCTAGTTTGACTACCAGAGGGCATCTTTCAGAAGCATTTGATAGCCTTCAATATTGGCTGTACTAGAGAATTTAAAACCTTTTTTGTAAGAACATAGTATATGGGATTGATTTTAATAAATGTAACTTAATTCATTTGATTAATATTATGGTGTTTCTATTCCAAGAAAACCCCTCAGGGTTTCCCTTAGGAAGGACCGGAAAATATGGTGATAGACAACGTGACAGTAGGCTACAGTACTAAGAGCATAACATGTATGTAGGTGCTGAGGCTATATGACTGCGCCATCAAATTGATTATTTAGCAGACATCACTTGCTTATATTCAGGCAACACATATATCTTAAGAATATAATGGGATATAAATGAACATTTTCATTTCTCTTAGACTAAAAACCTTAGTGTAACAAGTTTTATACTGTTGCAAAAATATATTTGTATTTTTATAAAATGTATTTTTCATGGTGTGCATGTGCAGCACAGAGGAATAGCAATTCTTAAACTATTGTTCTAAATTCAATCATCTTCTTCATCTTCATCATTCAGTGAATTGAAATTCAATTTTGATGTCGTGCACAATTATTAGTTTCTATTTGGTTTATGTCACCCATTCATTGTCAGTTTAGCACCTTGGGACCCAAAAGCATAATCAGTGCTCTAACTCCCCCTTGTGCTGGTCTGGAGCAATGAAGCAGTGACGCAGGGTACCGTACTAAACCACAAATTACCTCTAAATCCTGCAGCGTAATCTCAAAACTTTTAATTGAGCAACCGCTGTATATGGGCCCATGGATTCCTATGCTGATAATCAAACCACTCACAGTATGTACATGATGACACCCAGGGCCCAGCAGTCCACTGGCCTGCCGTATCTCTGTCTCCCAACCACTTCTGGTGCTGCAGGGACACAAACACAGTTAAAGATTATCTCTTTATATCAGTAACAAAACAATACAATATACAGAAAGCTCTCTATTGAATTTTTTGTTGATGTTCTTCTCACATATGCTTTCCTGCGCTCCCATAAACTGCTCCCCAAAACCAACTCTCGAAGATACCCACTGCTCCCTCTCCCAGGCAGTCTGTGCTCCCCCTTAACCAGGTACTCTAATCCCTCCCCCGCTCCTTCCCCAGTCCTTACCAAGGTACTCTGGTGTTCCACATGGGTCTTTGATGAGCCCGGTCTCCAGCTTTGCCAGGTGGAAGTCACTGATCACTATTTTAGAGTGCTTCAGGCGGTTGAAGTACACCAAATTCTCCAGCTGAGAAAAGGAACAGGGCGATAGCCGGCGTTTGCCCAAGTTTTGCTAAAGTAATCTCATTCAAAACTTACACAGACTTAGAGCAGACTTCATAATTGTTAAATATTGAAGCAGTCAAACTCTTACTTTAGCATCACCCAAGTGTCTAAAAAGGACAGTCCAATTGTCTTTGTTCAAACAAAGCAAGACCAGTGTGGTGTCAATCTGATCAAGGACATTTGCATAATACATTTGCATTTCAGAAAAGTTTGCCTAAAAACACAGTCCAAGTCAAAAGTTTGGACACACCTGCTCATTCAAGGGTTTTTCTTTATTTTTACTATTTTCCACATTGTATAACAATAGTGAAGACATCAAAAATAAAAATAAATGAACTTAGAAAAAAGAAAAACATCAGCCACCTTTTGCATTCCCTAAGAAGATGCAGACACTAGAGGTGCTAAATCAGGTTAACACATATGGAAAAATGTAGTAACCAAAAATGTGTAAAACAAATCAAAATATATTTTATATTTGACATTCTCATTTTTGGTCAAATAGCCCTTACACAGTCTGGAGGTGTGTTGAGTCATTGTCCTGTTGAAAAATAAACCAGATGGGATGTGTGTTGAGTCTCCCAACACACCTGTTGGGAGGTGTGTTGAGTCATTGTCCTGTTGAAAAATCAACCAGATGGGATGGTGTATCGCTGCAGAATGCTGTGGTAGCCATGTAGGTTAAGTCTGCCTTGAATTCTAAATAAATCACTGACAGTGTCACCAGCAAAGTACACCCACACCATCACACCTCCTCCTCTTCCATACTTCACGGTTGGAACCACACATGCGGAGATCATCTGTTCACCTTCTCTGCGTCTCACAAAGACACAGCGGTTGGAACCAAAAATCTCAAATTTTGACACATCAGACCAAAGGACATATTTCCACCTGGCTAATGTCCATTGCTCATGTTTTTTGCCCCAAGCAAGTCTCTTCTTATTAATTGGTGTCCTTTAGTATGGGTTTCTTTGCAGCAATTCCACTATGAAGGTCTGATTCTGTCTAATCCTGATCCGTTTCACCTGTCTTTGTGTTTGTCTCCACCCCCCTCCAGGTGTAGCCCATCTTCCTGATTATCCACAGTGTATTTACAGTGGCTTGCAAAAATATTCACCCCCTTGGTATTTTTCCTATTTTGTTACCTTACAACCTGGAATTCCCCTTAAACCACTAGTGTTGCTTTAGCAGTATGCTTATGGTCATTGTCCTGCTGGAAGGTGAACCTCCGTCCCAGTCTCAAATCTCTGGAAGACTGAAACAGGTTTCCCTCAAGAATTTCCCTGTATTTAGCGCCATCCATCATTCCTTAAATTCTTACCAGTTTCCCAGTCCCTGCCAATGAAAAACATGGTGTTCTCAGGGTGATGAGAGGGGTTGGGTTTGTGCCAGACATAGCGTTTTCCTTGATGGCCAAAAAGTTACATTTTAGTCTCATCTGACCATCTTCCATATGTTTGGGGAGTCTCCCACATGCCTTTCTTTAAGCAATGGATTTTTCTGGCCACTCTTCTGTAAAGCCCAGCTCTGTGGAGTGTACAGCTTAAGGTGGTCCTATGGACAGATACTCCAATCTCCACTGTGGAGCTTTGCAGCTCCTTCAGGGATATTTTTGGCCTCTTTGTTGCCTCTCTGATTAATGCTCTCCTTGCCTGGTCCATGGGTTTTGGTGGGTGGCCCTCTCTTGGAAGGTTTGTTGTGGTGCCATATTCTTAAAATTTTTAATAATGGATTTAATGGTGCTCTATGGGATGTTCAAAGTTTTTGATATTTTTTTATAACCAACCCTGATCTGTACTTCTCCACAACTTTGTCCCTGGACTGTTTAGAGAGCTCCTTGGTCTTCATGGTGCCCCTTGCTTAGTGGTGTTGCAGACTCTGGGGCCTTTCAGAACAGGTATAGATATACTGAGATCATGTGAGACTTAAATTGCACACAGGTGGACTTGATTGAACTAATTATGTGACTTCTGAAGGTAATTGGTTGCACCAGATCTTATTTAGGGGCTTCGTAGCAAAGGGGTTGAATACATATACACGCACCACTTTTCCGTTTTGTATTTTTAAGATTTTAAGTTATTTTTTAAATTTCACTTCACCAATTTGGACTATTTTGTGTATGTCCATTACAAGAAATACAAATACATTTAAATTACAGGTTGTAATGCAACAAAATTGGAAAAACAACAAGGGGGATGAATACATTTGCAAGGCATTATATACCTGTGTTCTCTGTTTGTCTATTGTCAGTTCATCTTGTCTTGTCAGGTCTTACCACAGTGTTTTCCCATCTCGTTGCTTTCTCAAGTTCTGTTTCCTAGTTTCCCCAGTTCTGACCATTCTGCCTGCCCTGACACCGAGCCTGCCTGCCCTTCTGTACCTGTCTGACTCTGACCTGTTTACAAACCTCTGCCTGTCCTGACACCGAGCCTGGTTGCATTTATTTGGGCTGCAATCTGAGGTGCAGTTAATTGCCGATTTCTGAGGCTGGTAACTCTAATGAACTGTGTCTGTGTCTTCCTTTCCTGTGGCGGTCCTCATGAGAGCCAGTTTCATCATAGTGCTTGATGGTTTTTGTGGCTACAATTGAAAAAAACGTTCAAAGTTCTTGAAATTTTCCTGGATTGACTGACTGCTTATTGCTTATTTGAGCTGTTCTTGCCATAATATGAACTTGGTATTTTACCAAATAGGGCTATATTCTGTATACCACCCCTACCTTGTCACAATACAACTGATTGGCTCAAACGCATTAAGAAGGAAAGAAATTCCACAAATTCTATTTTAACAAGGCACACCTGTTAATAATTGAAATGCATTCCAGAGAATGCCAAGAATGTAAAAGCTGTCATCAAGGCAAAGGGTGACTACTTTGAAGATTGTCAAATATAAAATATATTTTGATTTGTTTAACACTTTTTTGGTTACTACATAATTCCATGTGTCATTTCATAGTTTTGATGTCTTCACTGAGTAGGTGTGGCCAAACTTTTATATATATACAGTGCCAGTCAAAAGTTTGGCCACACCTACTCAGTCCAGGATTTTTATTTATTTTTACTATTTTCTACATTGTAACACAATAGTGAAGACATCAAAACTATGAAATGACACATGGAATTATGTAGTAACCAAAAAAGTGTTAAACAAATCAAAATATATTTTATATTTGACAAATCTTCAAAGTAGTCACCCTTTGCCTTGACACCTACTCAGTCCAGGATTTTTATTATATATATACTTCAACCCAATTAAATAAGTCCAAAATGTATTTAAAAGAACCAGTGGCGTTTAAAATAAGAAGTGGGCTTAGTACCTTGAGGTTCCTGTGGACAATGTGCAGGGAGTGAAGATAGGCCACGGCCTCCAACACCTGACGGACCACATTACTGGTGTCGCGCTCTGAATAGTAGCCCTGGTCCAGGATCCAATCAAATACCTCTCTGCCAGTAGCACTGTGGGGAGAAAGTGAGTGGCATGAAGCAGAAGCATGGTGCTGACCTACAATAGATGCTTTGAGCCTGACTGTCTCTGGTTCAAATAATTCACAGATCCTTTTTAATAATACAACTTTATTTGATGTGTCTGACACGGAGACACATTGGGGAAAAATATGTTTGCATTACTATGCAATTACCATAGAAATGACACCTTGCCAAGGGCGAAGACATCAACATTTGACAAAATTACAGTCACCAAACATGCTTAAAGTGATGATTTCTGATGGTTTACCTCATTATCAGAATAAAAGACCCACAAATCAATGCAATCCTGGAGGATATGAGTACCATATATTTTGTGAATCAGTCATATAGACCCCAAAACAGATTTAGAGTTTTATACACTGCTGGAAAGAGGAGATTATTAGCTTCAAAACAATTTAGAACTTGTGTACCAACTGTTCAAATTGAGCACAGCATAGCTACAACAGAGATCCGCTGTTTAGAGAAAATCACCCCCAAAGTGCACAATTGTGCACATCACAATGCAAGTCCCACTGTATAAAACATATTATTTGGCATCACTTGTAGCTGGTTTGCTACTCATTTAACAGTTTGACAAGATAGTGTATTACTAGCTAGATAATATGTTTAAAAATGAGTTTGTGGTTGTATTTGCCAGCTAAACAGCTAGTCAGCTAGCTTGTCAGTTGTCTATTAGCTAGCCATTGACTCATTTTGAAAGGTGGATCTTCTTCTCCTCTGAGGCTTTCAAAGTGTACAGAAACTATGATTTCGACATTCAAATTCATTGGGTTGGCTCGAAAACATGTTGTTCTATTGAATTCTGTTTTAATCCAACAACAGGCCATGCCAATATTTTTTACGAAATGTGCAAGTTTTATGCTAATGCACTAGCACGACTTACGACTGATTATGATAGAGCATGTCACATTTAATGTTTCTATGGTAATGTGTCAAATCCCCAAGAACACAGACTAATGAAAAAAATGGAGCATGCAGAAATGAATAATATCTGAATACCAAATGAAGGCTGCAGAAGGGTAGTTCAGAGCTGTGCTCATATTTACAGGGCCTTAGGCTACCACAGCTCATTCCCTATAAGTGCATAATCAACACATAGACCCCTGCTGCCACAAAAACAGGGGCGCAATCTCAACCAATCAGATGACTCAACTCACAGTTCAAGAAAGAGGAAGTACTCTTTTCTGGTCTTATAGAAATCCACCAGCTGAAGAATATTGGGGTGCTTCACCCTGGAGAGAGCAGACCACAGGGGGAGAGAGGAGAGTTAGAAGGAGTGTACAGATGGAGAGAAATGGGAGTGCCTTCATTGAGATACACAGTACGGTATAATAATGCTCATGAATAAAACACAACAACAGTCAACCATGCCAAGAGGAACAGCAACCATGTGCAGGAAAAAAATGCAGCAATAAACATAATCAATTTAATTTAAAAAAGGACTGAGATCTGCATGCTTAAACATCTGAATTGATTAGGGCATTTATGTGCAATCACGACCACGCGGCAGAACAGTATGGCATGTTTGACCGTGACCACGATAACGACTGCACCGGCTAAGAAACTTCATGGTGAGTTTTGTCAGCGAGGCTAAGAGCAATGAAGAGTTTAACGCTTCACATAATGTGTTAGACAACATGGAAACAATTGGCCGTATGTGGTCTGTGTGCTGCTGGCTTTCAATGGTGCTTCAGGGGATTGGACTGATGGAATGGTATCTTTTCCAGTCACTGAAAGTAATGGCCGCCAACCACAAGAAGATTGATCAAATTCTTCAGTTCCAGAGCTTGAAGAAACCAATTGAAATAGCGAGCCCTATGAAGGTCATGCTTTTGTGTATCGGGAGAAAAGACTCCACGTATTAGATAACCCTTCAAGAAATGACACTTTCATCTTCTATTAAGTGCATTGGCTTTTTCATCTGTATTCTTTGAGTTCCCTACTGCCTGCAACAAATTGTTTGATAAGGCTCAGGTTATGCTAATGTTTACTGGAGAGGGAGGCAATGAAAGGGAGTCTGCCACAACCTGATGATGAATAAGAAGCCTAATGTGAGAAGAATATTTGAGGATTAACAAAGTTGGAGTAAATATTGCTACCCAGTGTGATCATTCAGTGGAATGTAGTTTGCTTTACTTTTTCATCATAAATGCTGCATACATTTTTAGTTTTCTTTGTTATTCGCTCTAATGGATGTCTGCAAATTCACATAGGCCACTAGTATAATACACCATCTCGTATGAAACAAAAAGCATTTACAGAGAATAGTTTTGTGAACGCAGATGCAAAATGACAGAAAGCTGAGTTTAAAGTTCATAACAAAAACTCACATCTTTAAAATAAGGATCTCATTTTTTGCAGCCTTCCGAACTTTCCTTCCATCCTTTTTCAGGAACTTTTTACAAGTAAACATTTTCAGTGTATTTTTGTCCTTGGCCCTGAAGATCTCACAGAACTCCTCTCTGAAAAGGAAATGCACAAACCCACACATTTATAAAGATCAACAGTACAGTTAATGGATTTCTAAATTAATTTAGTAAAGCCCTTGATTACAATTTCATAATTATTGGCCATGGTAACAGCATCCCTAGGTGGACTTGAATAAAGCATTTGTCTGTATTTAAGACTTTTTTTAAAAGTGAACTAATTTTCTAATTATCTGGTTCCATATTGGACAAAGAAAAACACAGACTAGAGGGCTGATATTGGGTTAACTGTATTTCCTGTTTGTTCAGACAGGTGGACTACTAAGAGCATACTTACGATTTAACAATCTGTCCCAGGTCATATTTATCTGTCACCTCTGAGGGATTGTTGTAATCCTTCTTTTCCCCGAGCGTCAAACAGCCAAATGGCATGGCCAATCCTGCCCTGAGGGAGAGCGAGAGAACGACCTGGTATCATGTAATGTCACACACTATTAGCCATTAGTGTACATTATTACACACCACATCAAACAGAATCCCTCAATCAAGAAACATTGCACTGCACTGGTGGCGAGAAAGTCTTTCCAGAGTAAAGGGACTGATAAACAGCCAACGCCAGCTGATGCTATCACTGTTGAGCCGATTGTTTCACTTGACTACTTTGATAATCCTGTATTAACAAACACCCCTTTGATGGGCTGCAGAGCGTGATGTGAGGAGCTGCTAGGGGACTTAACTTTAAAAACAGATCTCATTTACAGCATGCAACTGTGTCAGTCAGCACCAGGGTTCTTTTGAGCAGTCTGAACAGGGGATCCGGATGCTAATGGAGGCAGAGCAGGAGAAGAGAAACACTAATGCAATTGTGCTCACTCAGCGAGGCTGCCAGTGTGCCACAGCAACAAGTGAAGCATTTCCAATTAGGAAAGAGGAGCGAGTGATTATGAGCAGAGCATCCGAAAACACAAATTAAAGCACTTTATGAGCTCCGCATCACACTTACGGATCTAATTTCAGTGCTGCTTTTCTCTCTCTCTAACCACACTGAGTGAAACTGAAGAAAACCTAACTAAGTTTACTGCTGAGAATCAAGATTTTATGGCAAGCTTAATTGGCATGTTATTTTTATGTTTGTTGGGTAGTTTGTATACTTTCTGAAAGACAGGACAATAGAGTCTAAAGACCAGATGGTAACATAACTTTTTCAGGACCCTGTCTTTCAAAGATAATTCGTAAAAATCCAAATAACTTACCAGATCTTCATTGTAAAGGGTTTAAACACGGTTTCTCATGCTTGTTCAATGAACCACAAACAATTAATGAACATGCACCTGTGGAACGGTCGTTAAGACACTAACAGCTTACAGACAGCAGGCAATTAAGGTCACAGTTTGAAACTAAAGAGGCCATTCTTCTGACTCTGAAAAACACCAAAAGAAAGATGCCCAGGGTCCCTGCTCATCTGCGTGAACGTGCCTTAGGCATGCTGCAAGGAGGCATGAGGACTGCAGATGTGGCCAGGGCAATAAATTGCAATGTCCGTACTGTGAGACGCCTAAGACAGCGCTACAGGGAGACAGGACAGACAGCTGAACGTCCTCGCAGTGGCAAACCATGTGTAACAACACATGCAGAGGATTGGTACATCCAAACATCACACATGTGGGACGGGTACAGGATGGCAACAACAACTGCCCGAGTTACATCAAGAACGCATAATCCCTCCATCAGTGCTCAGACTGTCCGCAATAGGCTGAGAGAGGCTGGACTGAGAACTTGTAGGCCTGTTGTAAGGCGGGTCCTCACCAGACATCACCAGCAATAACGTCGCCTAAGGGCACAAACCCACCATAGCTGGACCAGACGGGACTGGCAAAAAGTGCTCTTCACTGATGAGTCATGGTTTTGTCTCACCAGGGGTGATGGTCGGATTCGCGTTTATCGTCGAAGGAATGAGAGTTACACCGAGGCCTGTACTCTGGAGTGGGATCGATTTGGAGGTGGAGGGTCCATCATGGTCTGGGGCAGTGTGTCACAGCATCATCGAACTGAGCTTGTTGTCATTGCAGGTAATCTCAATGCTATGCGCTACATGGAAGACATCCTCCTCCCTCATGTGATACCTTCCTGCAGACTCATCCTGACATAAACCTCCAGCATGACAATGCCACAAGCCATACTGCTCGTTCTGTGCGTGATTTCCTGTAAGACAGGAATGTCAGTGTTCTGCCATGGCCAGCGAAGAGCCCGGATCTCAATCCCATTGAGCACGTCTGGGACCTGTTGGATCGGAGGGTGAGGGCAGGGGCCATTCCCCCCAGAAATGTCCGGGAACTTGCAGGTGCCTTGGTGGAAGAGTGGGGTAACATCTCACAGCAAGAACTGACAAATATGGTGCAGTCCATGAGGGGGAGATGCACTGCATTACTTAATGCAGCTGGTGGCCACACCAGATACTGACTGTTACTTTTGATTTTGACCCCCCTTTGTTCAGGGACACATTATTCCATTTCTGTTCAACTTGTTCAATTGATGTCTCAGTTGTTGAATCTTGTTATGTTCATACAAATATTTACACATGTTACATTTTCTGAAAATAAACGCAGTTGACAGTGAGAGGACGTTTATTTTTTTGCTGAGTTTAGTTGTTTTAAGAGTCTGCAATAATGGGACGTTCATTCTTTCCTCTAATAGTGATCCTACAGTATGCAGTCATGAAAAGAAAGGAGTGTATGGACACATTTTGACATAGTTCCAATGCAGCAACTTTTCGACCAATGTGACTCTTCTGCAGTCATCCCAGCTATGAAGTTGACAGTTTGGAGAGAATCTGGATAAGTGAATGACTTAATAGCTCTATTTATAGTATCTCCCATTGTCTGAAATATATTACATTTGTGTTCGATGTTAGAAGGCCCAATAGATAACATCTCATACCTTTGAATAGGGAAAATTTGAATACAATTACCTTGGATAATCTATCCCTATATTTCCCTGATCTGTCTGACATGGTTGTATGGCACACCAGGAGTGAATGTCTCTATGCACACACAATAGCTGACTATGAGCTATTACTGAATCAATTATTGTCTGTGAGAATAAATTGGATGGAGGAAATCAGAGAGAGTGAGAGAGAGAGAGAGAGCAGAGAGGGAGAGCAGCCAAGTGAGGGCAATCTGTTCAAAAGAACCCTGTGAACTGACTGGAAAGTCCATCAGAGACATCTGAAATGCAGAGAGGAAACGGTGCTCTCTCTGAGATATGTTTTTCATTTGAGGAGAGAGCCTGTGTTGTGTAGTGCAGGTGAGGCAAAGCGTTGACCTTTCTCAGCTCAATCTCTCACTCCGTTAGAGAAAGAGACTCCTGCAGGAGCATCATTTAAATGAGAGCAGAACTGGTCTGGCAGGCCACGCCATTAACAAATGCATCAGGAAAAAATATATTCTACTAATGCACATACAAGACAATAAAAGGAACATGTTCATTCCCCAAGTGGCAATAACAGCCAGAGACAGAGAAAATTATAGAGAAAGAATGAGACAGACAGAGAGAGAGAGAAAGAAGAGAGAGATTAAATAAAAGCCTGTCTGTTACGGTTCTCTTTTTTATAGCTCTGATTAGTTCTATTGGATGCTGCCAAGGTCAAATTCAGGTCCATTAAAGTAACACATCTAATCAAACATGAATAATAAAAATGGAAGTGATTTCAGATAAGATTTTTACTCTCAGTCACTCTGAAGTCACTCAACACACAGGTTCACAGAGAGTGTTCTTTCTTTGATATCTAACTGCAAACGCAAAACTATTTCCATTAGAGAAAATAATACATAGTGCTTATTCTTAGAATCTCTGAAAAAAGGCTAAGAATGAACCTAAAGCACCCAAAGCTGCTTCCTTTTTATATTGATTAATTCATGTAGAAGCCAGAGGCACAAAGCAGAGGTATGAAATATGCAATGACGCAATGTAATAGCACATTTGGATTGACCACCATCAGCATTATCAGCATTATCTTCCTGTGTTCCTACCTTAATCTTCCAACGGGGAGAAGCGATCGATTGCGTGAGACACTTTACAGCACTCTGCAGTGTGACCCTCACCCAGACAGCAGCCCTGCAAGGTGGGCTTTCTATATCTCTGATGTTTTTCTGCAGACACAGCAAAGAATTATGGGAAGGAAAATTGATAACGATAAAGAGCAAGGGTTGTTAGAAACAGCATGCCTTTTCCAATGAGGCAAGGTGATGAGCAAATTAGAATTTTTCTCCTGCCCATTGAAATCGATGTGAAACTCTCTTACTTCATGTTTCGGCATAAAGCTGAATTAAGTTTAACACACGGTACTGCAGTAGGGGATTGCTTTACAACCCAGACAAATGGTATCTGTCTGGGTAGGTAAACTTTACTTACAGGAGAGAACAGCCTTCCTGCCTAATCCAACCATGACATTTTCCAGTTTTTTTTCAGTATTGTATTAGGATCTCTATTAGCTGCTGCAAAAGCAGCAGCTACTCTTCCTGGGGTTCACACAAAACATGAAACCCGACATAATGTTGCTTATAAAAAGAAGTGATGCAGTCAGTCTCTCCTCAACTCTTATCCAAGAGAGACTGGCATGCATAGTATTTATATCATCCCTCTGATTACAATGAAGAGCAAGACGTGCTGCTCTGTTCTGGGCCAGCTGCAGCTTAACTAGGTCTTTCCTTGTAGCACTGGACCACACGACTGGACGATAATCAAGATTAGACTAAACTAGAGCCTGCAGAACTTGCTTTTTGGAGTGTGGTGTCAAAAAAGCAGAGCATCTCTTTATTACGGACAGACCTCTCCCAAACTTCACAACCATTGAATCTATATGTTTTGACCATGACAGTTTACAATCTAAGGTAACGCCAAGTCATTTAGTCTCCTCAACTTGTTCAACAGCCACACCATTCATTACCAGATTCAGCTGAGTTCTAGAACTTAAGGAATGATTTGTACCGACTACAATGCCTTTAGTTTTAAAGATGTTCAGGACCAGTTTATTACTGGCCACCCATTCCAAAACAGACAACTCTTTGTTAAGGGTTTCAGTTACTTCATTAGCTGTGGTTGCTGATGCGTATATGGTTGAATCATCCGCAAACATGGACACATATGCTTTGTTTAATGCCAGGTCATTGGTAAAAATAGAAAAGAGTAGAGGGCCTAGAGAGCTACCCTGCGATACACCACACTTTACATGTTTGACACTAGAAAAGCTTCCATTAAAGAAAACTTGTTGAGTACTATTAGATAGATATCTCTGAATCCAGGATATGGCAGAGGTTGAAATGCCACAGGTTATGGTCAATAATATCAAAGGCTGCACTGAAATCTAACAGTACAGCTCCCACAATCTTCCTAATATAATTTTCTTTCAACCAATCATCGGTCATTTGTGTCAGTGCAGTACATGTTTAGGGAAATATACCTTTGTTATCTACTTTTTTTTTCTTTCTCTAGCTCTCCACTGTTCCCTGGGCGCCGAAGACTTGGATGTCGATTAAGGCAGCCCCCCGCACCTCTCTGATTCAGAGGGTTTGGGCTCAATGCGGAAGACACATTTCAGTTGAAGGCACTCAGTTGAATGCTGACTGGGTATCCCCCTTTCGTTTCCTTTCCTTTTTCTCTCATGCAATGGACAGTGTGTGAAATTGGTGCAGTGTTGTCTGTGCTCTCCCTCTCTATTTCCTCCCTCTTTCTTGCAACACATTCCCACCATTCTAAGACAAACATTCTTGACATTCATTTCTTTCATCCGTCCTAAACCCTGGGGAATGCTGTAGGGTCAGGACGACTCAGATATTGCTTTCCCTCCCTGGAATTGAGTGACTATGATACGGTCAATATGGAGGGGCAGGACAACAACCGTATGGACTAAAGAAAGACTGGTGTCAGAAGACTGGTCGCTGATGTTCTAATATTTGCCATTTACTGTCTTGCACTCTGATGAGAGAGAGGGTCACCGAAAATAAAGGCTATGAGGACATGTTATTACTCCACTTCAACCTAACATGGAACCCAAACCGGCTGCACGCGTGCGCGCCATCTTGCGCCATCGTGCATACATTCATTTTGTCCCCTACACCAAACGCGATCACGACATGCAGGTTAAAATATCAAAACAAACTCTGAACCAATTACATTAATTTGGGGACAGGTCGAAAAGCATTAAACATTTATGGCAATTTAGCTAGCTAGCATCCACTTGCTAGCTAATTTGTCCTATTTAGCTAGCTTGCTGTTGCTAGCTAATTTGTCCTGGGATATAAACATTGAGTTGTTATTTTACCTGAAATTTACCTGAAAGGTTCTCTGCTCCGACAATTAATCCACACATAGAATGGTCAACCGAATCTTTCCTAGTCATCTCTCCTTTTTGGCCTTTTCTTCTCTTGACTTTATATTGCGATTGGCAACTTTCATAAATTAGGTGCATTACCGCCACTGACCTCGTTTGTCTTTCAGTCACCCACGTGGGTATAACCAATGAGGAGATGGCATGTGGGTGCCTGCTTCTATAAACCAATGAGGAGATGGGAGAGGCAGGACTTGCAGTGTGATTTACGTCACAAATATAACTGACTTCTATTTTAGCCCTTGGCAACGCAGATGCTCGTTGGTACGCAGTGTGGGTGCAATAATTTAATCATATAGATTTCTAAATGTATTTTGCAATGCTCGCGTGTTGTCAGCCTGTAAACATGACATTGAAATACATGCTCTGATGGTGTGAGTGACTTTGAAAAGTATTTGCAAAACTGATGCGAGCAGTGTGGGTGCAATAATTTAATAATATAGATTTCTAAATGTATTTTGCAATGCTCGCGTGTTGTCAGCCTGTAAACATGACATTGAAATACATGCTCTGATGGTGTGAGTGACTTTGAAAAGTATTTGCAAAACTGATGTGATTGTTCCAGTATTAGCAACTTAAAATACTATGAAGATGGCAGAAAAGAACCAATCAAGCATTAAGTGCAGTGGAGTCTAGCGCACATTGAAGAGAGCCTACTGTATTCTCTTGAATTGGCCTTTTAGATTAACGAGTAACGTGATAATTGCAGGAAAATTGCCACTGTGGAGACAGGTTAGAGAATAGTGTGTTGCTTTCTTAGTGTGAGGCTTGAGAGTGTGATGGAGTGGAGAGGGGAGGGGACCAGGCTAGGGGCTGGCTGGCTTGCTGGCTGGTTAAGTGTGGGCTGAATGTCAGTGCTGTCAGAGGCAATGCAGGCCCAGTCAAAGATCACCCCTGGCAAACAAATTAAATGCTGCATCTAGCCATAAAGAAGTAAACCAAAAGGGCACCATATTTTCTGATTCACATCTACGACATCTTCCGGATGGCTCTTTATGCTCCCTGAGATGTTTTGTGTGTTAGTCATAATCCTTGTGGCCTGAATAAGTGCACTGCTAGCAATAGAGTATGGCAACAAAACAATCAATTACAGAGTTCTGACGGACTTCAACGGTACACATCGTGGACAATATCCATAAAGTACAATCTTTCCATACAGTAGTACATACTTTCCAGAGCCTATTTCTCTAGCCATGTATACCATATGAGGTAGGGGCCTCGCCCACCTTCCCTGCAACCTTACAGGAGACAGAAAAAATGCAAGCGTTTCTTAAACACCTTCTAATTCCTATCACAATGTTTAAACGAAATTAAAGTTGCCCATCCAATTCGGTGAAATCAAATTTATTTTAACCAAAGGCAATACAAAAGTGAATTATTGCATTTGCAACCATTACACTGTGAAAGGTAAAGCTGCCTTGCATGCAGATATGCTAATGAATGTTATCCATCCTGGATGTATAACAGAAAAAAGTCCTAAAAAGGTCAAGGATGTCTCCGATTCAAGGTGAACTTTGAATTAGCATTGAACAGCTTCAATGCGCCTTGCCATACATTCTGGAACTCTATTGGAGGAATGCAACACAATTCTTCCACGAGAAATTCCATAATTTTGTGTTTTGTTGATGGTGGTGGAAAAATACTGTCTCAGGCGCCGCTCTAGAATCTCCCATAAGTGTTCAATTGGGTTGAGATCTGGTGACTGACACACACACACACACACACACACACCTGAGTTTCCGTTAGGAAAATGTGGCACCGGACATTTGTCCGGCAGCATTTTAATTCAAAAGACATTTAAGAAATTTACCGGAACCATATCCATTGGTTGTGTAACCTGATTAGGGCATCCACCCACGGTTCTCAGAATGACAGAAATCACATTTCGTTTATGGTAATTCATCTTAAAAGAACATGCAACGGCGTGCATCATTTTTACTGAATTAAGATGAGCAATTTGAAGACGGTAGAGTACAGCCTTCCTGCCTAATCCCACCATTACATTTTTAGGTATTTTATTAGGATCCCCATTAGCTGTTGCAAAAGCAGCAGCTACTCTTCCTGGTGGTTAACACAAAACATGAGACAATACAGAACATGAATAGAAAAGAACAGCTCAAGGACAGAACTACATTCATTTCTTAAGTTGCATATCAACGCATAAACACAAACTATCTAGGTCACATAGGGGAGAGGTGCTGTGCAGTCAGGTGTTGCATTGTCTGTTTTTTGAAACCAGGTTTGCTGATTATTTGAACAATATGAGATGGAACCAAGTTCAATGCAATAATGGCGCTATATAATACTGTACGCTTTCTTGACTTTTATCTGGATTTGGGGACTGTGAAAAGACCCCTGGTGGCATGTCTGGTGAGGTAAGTGTGTGTGTCAGAGCTGTGTGTAAGTAGCCTATGCAGACATTTTGGAATTTTCAACACATTAACATTTCTTATAAAAAGAAGTGATGCTGTCAGTCTCTCCTTAACTACAAACCAAGAGAGACTGGCATGCATAGTATTTATATCATCCCTCTGATTACAATGAAGAGCAAGACGTGCTGCTCTGTTCTGGGCCAGCTGCAGCTTAACTAGGTCTTTCCTTGTAGCACTGGGCCACACGACTAGATAATAATCAAGATTAGACTAAACTAGAGCCTGCAGAGCTTTTTGGAGTGTGGTGTCAAAAAAGCAAAGCATCTCTTTATTACAGACAGACCTCTCCCCATCTTTACAATGCGCCACGCGTCCCTAAGGCTAGGGGAAGCTTTCCTGCAAGTAAAATGAAATAATTGCCAAAATGACATAGCCTAACTAGCTAACTCCTGTCTATAGAGAAATAAATATATCATTCAAAATAGGCTACTACTCCAGAAAGCATGATTTGGCCACAGAGGATTGATCATTAGCTTCTTTTAAAAAAGTGGATTGTCTTAAATTGCATAGTTGGGCAGAGCACGCTGCAAATACCAAATAGATGATTGTTGAGTTGCGAGTGTCAGTAAAAAGCAGAGCAACCCATAATTGCAATATTTAAAAATACAATGGCTGAAAAACAGTTTGGAAAACAAATGGCAATTGCTGTAAAAAGAAGACAATGAAAAGACTCCAATCTGTCTTTTAGTTATCAAAATTCTCAACAGTGGAGAACATCGGTCATATCCCCAGTGAGTGTGCATATTCACTATCTTTATCATTGGGTCAGTGACACTTTTGTTTGTTTTTGGACAACAATTTCCTCCTCCAGGTTAGATGGACATCATATTGTATTTGTGTCTCCCTTTTTCATAGGCCGATTATATGAATCAGACAACGTCGTTTTAATTGATCTGTTTGTCAGTGTCAGCAGAGTAACCTACCCTGTCATTTTTGTCGTATTAAAAAAGATTCTGCTAATGTCCCCAGTCATATAACATTATTAGTATCCAATCTAATCATCACATTAGGAACAGTAGGTTATTTTACATAAGTCTGCAAATGCAAGGATGCATGGAATACGTTATTACAAAGGTGCATTTTCATGGTTATAAATGAGCTTCCCTGAACTTGAAACCCACGCGCCGCCTATGTAAGAATAATTGCCCACATTTACAATCCTCCATAGTAGAAAAGTTGACATATTCTATTGGTCAGCTTACCGTTCTGTGCAAGAAAGAAATAGCCTATTACAAACAGACTTTGGGAAAGTTGTAGGATGATAGATCCCAAAATCAAACAACCAGTAGGCCGAGGCTACATGTCAAAAACATACAAATGCAATGAGGCAGTAGGCTTCGAGCTAATGTTAGTTCCATAATGCAAATAGCGGGAAAACACCATTGTGAGCGGTTTCCTGTGAGAGATTAAAATATCCATTACAAATATGCAACAACTAGCATGAGTTGCTAATATGACTAGGATTGTGCCTGTGCCTACTCGACAATGAAAGAAAGTTGATATGAAAACCAATAGAACATAAAATTAAAATGCTACTGGTTTCAATGGCATATGATTTTGGTTAGGCTACTTTGAAGCAAAGACATGCCTCATAATATGCAGTAAAACATTCAGATTTCAAAAAATCTAAATGCATTCTGCCTCCAGCTCATTTCAAAGTGGTGTGTGAATGGCGAATGGGAAGCACGCTTCAATTACCAGTTAAGAAATAAAAAGAGTAGCTATTTTTTAGTGTTTTTTTTTTTACACGCGTGCCTTTAGAATTGTTACGCAATGATTGGGCTTATTAAAGCACATGTTTCATCCAGCAGCAACAAACAGCTGTTTGAGCTGTATCAGCAGCCCTCACAGTACATCGACTGGTATTTCAATCAATTAATAGGCTAAAATGCATTGTTTTGCAATTGGATTAATTTTCTCCTCCCTGACAATTGGCCAGCGTCAATTTTATTTACCGGCTTTTCGTATTTTTGGGGGGGTCAAAAGCCGGCTATTACCAGCTAACGGAAACCCTGACACACACACACACTTTAAACACCCTATGCTCCTTTGAGACCCACTCTAACATCCCTCAAAGTCACTGAGATCTCTTCTTCTAGCCATGGTAGCCAAAATAATGGCCAATTGGGAATTTTCATACATGACCTTAAGCATGATAGGATGTTAATTGCTTAATTAACTCAGGAACCACACCTGTGTGGAAGCACCTGCTTTCAATATACTATCTATCCCTCATTTACTCAAATGTTTTTGGCACTTAACTCCATGCCATCATTGTTTGCTGAATAATTGTTTTGAACGAAAGTGAACAGAACTATAAAACAAAGCAAGCAAAGTGGTAAACATTGAATGAAGCCTTTATATGGGTTACAGGGGAAAACAAGCCCTTATACATTGGTTAAGGGTTATTTCCTAGTGTGTACAAAACATTACTTTAGTCAAGTAGTGAATACTGAGACATTGCTTCCTTGAAAAAGCTCGCTGGGAAAGAACAACATTCTGCATATGAACTAACTCAGTACAATCTTTGACATTTTTGCATGTTGCGTTGATATTTTTGTTCAGTATATTTTGAAGAAAAAAAACTTTTACTGCACAGTTCCGCTGGCTTTTAGCCTACTAATGAAAGTTGCAATGCAGCATATTAGAATTGCTGTTTCAACCATTGCATTCCAGGGAGGGATGTTGAGTTGAGAGAGAAGAAAGAGTATAACAAGGAAAAAGGAGCAGGATAACAACCTCGGATTGGGAATAAACGGGTTGAAGGGAATAGGCATCAATCACCAGTGTAGAGGAAGGAGGATTAGAATGAAGACTGAGGGAGAGATGGAGAGAGAGGAGAGAGGGACAGTCAGATTAATTATTGATGTCTGCCGGTCTGGGCCTGTAGTGGTTGATGTCTCTTGTATATGAGAATCGATGTGTCCCGCGGCATTTGCTCAACAGTCGGCTCAAGAAGGCAGGCAGTTCTCTCCCTCTCTCTCTGTGTGTCATAATTACCATCCCTCACTCTCTCTCTCTCTCTCTCTATCCACTCCTAGCTCAGATTGTGCGTCTTTCTGCCCACTGTCTGTCTGTCTGCACCTCACACAGACGACCTCTCTGATGAATACATTACATCTTCATTTGCTCACCAGACAGTGCCTGTGAAGGACCATTGGTGACTGACGGTTTTGCAAAGCAGCCAAATATACTTTAATTCCTGGAGCTGATTCAAAAGCCATGACCCAATGTTCAGCTTTTCCCCGTACAGCTGCTTTGTATCCGGTCAGACAAACATGTCACAGCTACGCTGTAGTCATATATTTTCACAGATTCTTCCAATTCATAGAGTTCTATATCTGTGTGACTAGTTTTCTTTTCAGTGAATCTCCAATTTCATTAGTAGAATATATCTCCTGCAGCCATTCCTCCTATATACCTCCTATGTATACCCTCTTCACTTACTTCACTCACCCTGTGTCACCTCAATTACCGTAACTTTAGTCCTGCTAGGAGTCCATGACTATTCATCTACAGTGAACTGAAGACTACAGCAGGGTTCCCCAACTGGCGGCCTGCATTGGTCTGTGGGTGATTTTATTTGCCCCCTCCCAAGATTTCTGAGCAAAAGAAATACAACCTTTTTTGTATCCTTTTTTAAATGTTGGACATACAAGACTGTAATAACACCAGCAAATCAGCTCCAAGTGATATTAATTTTGGAGATCTGTTACAAAATATTCTCACGCATAATAGAGAGATATATGTGATCGTAAATAAATGTAAGCAAGGTTTTAAATTACTATGTTTTAGTCTAAAAATAAATCTGTTTGGGCATCTTGCAGTCAATTTACACTCTACAAGTGATTTGTAATTATGTTCCGGCCCCATGACCATCTGGGCCTGACCAATAGATTACAAGAGGCTACTACAGCAATGCAAGGGCTTCATCTTTTTGTGTGGAATACAGTATACAGTTGAAGTCGGAAGTTTACATACACTACGGGCGACCAGGCCTTTTGCTGCAACACAATAAAAGCAATATCTCAACAAACAGCAGTTACAGTTGAAGTCGGAAGTTTACATACACTTAGGTTGGAGTCATTAAAACTCGTTTTTCAACCACTCCACAAATTTCTTGTAAACAAACTATAGTTTTGGCAAGTCGGGTAGGACATCTACTTAGTGCATGACACAAGTAATTTTTCCAACAATTATTTACAGACATTAGTTCACTTATAATTCACTGTAACACAATTCCAGTGGGTCAGAAGTTTACATACACTAAGTTTACTGTGCCTTTAAACAGCTTGGAAAATTCCAGAAAATGATGTCATTCATGGCTTTAGAAGCTTCTGATAGGCTAATTGACATCATTTGAGTCAATTGGAGGTGTACCTGTGGATGTATTTCAAGGCCTACCTTCAAACGCAGTGCCTCTTTGCTTGACATCATGGGAAAATCAAAAGAAATCAGCCTAGTGCTCAGAAAAACATTTGTAGACCTCCACAAGTCTGGTTCATCCTTGGGAGCAATTTCCAAACGCCTGAAGGTACCAGGTATATCTGTACAAAAAATTGTACGCAAGTATAAACACCATGGGACCACGCACCCATCATACCACTCAGGAAGGAGACGCGTTCTGTCTCCTAGGGATGAACGTACTTTGGTGCGAAAAGTGTAAATCAATCCCAGAAAAATTGCCAAAGACCTTGTTGGAGGAAACAGGTACAAAAGTATCTATATCCACAGTAAAACAAGTCCTATCTCGACATAATTTGAAAGGACGCTCAGCAAGGAAAAAGACACTGCTCCAAAACCGCCATAAAAAAGCCAGACTACGGTTTGCAACTGCACATGGGGACAAAGATCATACATTTTGGAGAAATGTCCTCTGAAACAAAAATAGAACTGTTTGGCCATAATGACCATCGTTATGTTTGGAGGAAAAAGGGGGAGGCTTGCAAGTCGAAGAACACCTTCCCAACCGTGAAGCACGGGGGTGGCAGCATCATGTTGTGGCGGTGCTTTGCTGCAGGAGGGACTGGTGCACTTCACAAAATAGATGGCATCATGAGGTAGGAAAATGATGTGGATATATTGAAGCAGCATCTCAAGACATCAGGTAGGAAGTTAAAGCTTGGTCGCAAATGGGTCTTCCAAATGGACAATGACCCCAAGCACACTTCCAAAGTTGTGGCAAAATGGCTGAAGGACAACAAAGTCAATGTATTGGAGTGGCCATCACAAAGCCCTGACCTCAATCCTATAGAAAAGTTGTGGGCAGAACTGAAAAAGCATATGCGAGCAAGGAGGCCTACAAATCTGACTCAGTTACACCAGCTCTGTCAGGAGGAATGGGCCAAAATTCACCCAACTTATTGTGGGAAGCTTGTATAAGTCTAATCGAAACGTTTGACCCAAGTTAAACCATTTAAAGGCATTGCTACCAAATACTAATTGAGTGTATGTAAACTTCTGACCCACTGGGAATGTGATGAAAGAAATAAAAGCTGAAATAAAAAATTCTCTCTACTATTATTCTGACATTTCACATTCTTAAAATAAAGTGGTGATCATAACTGACCTAAGACAGAGAATTTTTACTAGGATTAAATGTCAGGAACTGTGAAAAACTGAGTTTAAATGTTAAGTTGTATGTAAACTTCCGACTTCAACCGTAGCTCCGTCCACTTTGCTAGTGCTACAGTGTCTGAATGACATCGAAGACCATTATGACGTATATTCTAAACCTCGTCAAACCTTCTCAGGTCTGAGAGACTGCCACTGATGCTGATGCTCCTCTGTGCCTTTGCATGTCAGGGGGAAGACAGAGACACAGAGAGAAAAAATTTGAGGGTAAAATAAGAGGGCTTCTCTATCAATTATTCCCGTTTCTCTCAAATGCAGCTTGCTGACTAGTTATGAGCAGGTCGTGAACGATTCTTTCTTTTTGAACAACTCTTTTTACTGACTGGAGAGTCATCATTTGTTTTTCTGAGAGAATCGTTCATTTTAGTCGCTAGTTTGACCTGCTGGCTGGCTGCCATAATTCTACGCTCAGAGCGGCTCCGGAGACGTGCTCCGACCAACAGCTGTCTGTCATATATGCACGCAGAAAAAAATGGATCATGCTGGAGGCAGCATAAAGAAGAGAAATACATGTTTAGAACTGATAATTGATTGCATGGTGCAAGAATGAATGTAATTAACTGATTATTGAATATTAAGATGTACACAGCTTTGTAGAACCAAAAGATCCACACAAATAGGGATGCACATTTTGGGGAATATTCAGACGTGGAAACTTTGTGGGAATTAACGGGAATATATGGGAATTAACGGGAATATGTGCAAATTAACATTAATACCATTTAAATGTAGATGTGTTTTGCATTGGATATACAGTGTATTTACCATATCATATGGAGACAGAAACATAAACCTTTTACATAAACCTTTTAAGTAGACATAATTGCAAATGATTAAATCCTTCCAATAGAAATAAAACAAATATTTAGTTACGAATTTAACTTTAATTAAACGAGTTGCCACTTGGGATGATTTCACTAAACAACAAAAGGGAATATTGAATGATCCATCGCATCTCCCCAAAACTTTTCAACATAGATCAGTAAAATGAATGTAGAAACTAAAGCTTGGTTGTCTTCCTCTCAAGCTTCCATGTCTTCTCCCTGGACCTCCTCAATGTCCACCTCTGGAACATCAAACTCTGAGGCCTCATCTTCACTGTCACTTTCCAACCTGGTTGAGGATGGCTCGTTGTTAGGCTCAAAAAGCCTCTAATTTGCCCGGATGGCCATCAATTTTTCAACCTTTGCATTGGTCAGCCTGTTGCGTGCTGTGCTGTGTGTGTTCTCAAACAATGACGAGTTGCGCTCTGAGATGGCTGATGTTGGTGGGATTTGGGGGATGATGGAGGCAACAGGGGAAAGAGCCTCAGATCTACCAGTTGATCTCTGCACCAGACAAGATGCTCATGCCAGCATACTTGGGGTTCAGCATGTACACTTCGGCGTGTATGGGCTTCAGGCAGAAGTCTTCATGCTTTTTGATGTATTTCCTAACGGAAGTTTCCTCTGCTTGGAGCAACAGTGAAATGGGCAGGGCAGTTCAGATGTATTCTCTTACATCTGCAATCAGAGTCTGAACATCAGACAGGATGGCATTGTCTCCCTCAATCCGTGCAATGGCTACTGCTATAGGTTTCAGGAGTGTCAGGCTGCTTACCACTCTCTCCAAAAATACATAATCCAGGAGCATCCTCTTGATGGGGCTGTCCATGTCGGCAGACTGTGATATGGCCATCTGTTGGAGACTCCTTCCCCTCCAGGAGACTGTACAACATGATAAAAACACCACCCAAACGGGTGTTGCTGGGCAGCTTCAATGTGGTGCTCTTATTCTTCTCACTTTGCTTCGTAAGGTAGATTGCTGCTATAACTTGATGACCCTTCACATACCTACCATTTCCTTGGCTCTCTTGTAGAGTGTATCCATTGTTTTCAGTGCCATGATGTCCTTGAGGAGAAGATGCAATGCATGAGCAGCACAGCCAATGGGTGTGATGTGAGGGTAGGACTCACTTTAGACCAAGCAGCCTTCATGTTCGTAGCATTGCCTGTCACCAGCGCAAATACCTTCTGTGGTCCAAGGTCATGGATGACTGCCTTCAGCTCATCTGCAATGTAGAGACTGCTGTGTCTGTTGTCCCTTGTGTCTGTGCTCTTGTAAAATACTGGTTGAGAGGTGGAGATGATGTAGTTAATTATTACTTGCCCACGAACATTCGACCACCCATCAGAAATGATTGCAATACAGACTGCTTTCTCTATGATTTGCTTGACCTTCACTTGAACTCTACATCGAGCAAATGAGTAGATATAGCATGTCTGGTTGGAGGGGTGTATGCTGGGTGAAGAACATTCAGAAATCTCTTCCAATACACATTGCATGTGAGCATCAGAGGTGAATCAGTTGCATACACAGGATTGAGCAAGACATTCATCAGCATTTCTCTGACTACGTTCCTCAATTGAGTCAAAATAACTTCTGATTCCAGGACCATGAGCTGTTGCTATCGATAAGGTGTCTGATTCATAATTTTCACCTCGAATAGAAGTAAAGGAACTTTGGTCAGAGGTTGCTTGTCGTGAACGCTGAGGGAACTTTAAGCACTTGGCTAGATGATTCTGCATCTTTGTTGCATTCTTCATATATGATTTGGCACAGTATTTGCAAATTTACACAGCTTTTCCTTCTACATTACCTGCAGTGAAATGTCTCCACACATCAGATAGTGTCCGTTGACATTGAGTCAAAAGATTTGTTATTTTCACTGAACAAGTAGAAAAGATCAGATTCAGTAAAAAGAGACACACTTCCCTTCACTGTCAGTGACAGCTCCTCGAAGCCTGTGTGCATTATACAGCCTTTGGAACTGCTGCTTCTTACAGTTTCCCCAATGCAGTTTTGCCACAGCAGCATTGTCAGTCATTCCCTCTGAGCTGTGCTGCCTTCTCAACCCTCCCAACTGTCCAGGCTGGTCTCATAGACTAGACGTAACATACAAAAATCCAGGACACTCAAATTAGTATGATATGTTGTGTTTGATATGGTTACATAAGACAGAAGATTATTTAAGGCTAAACTAAAGGAAGGAGGGTGGGTGGGCGTAAAATGTGAATGTCTAGCGACCGAAAGGTTGCATGTTATAATCTCATCACGGACAACTTTTTAGTTAATTAGCAACTTTGCAACTACTTATAATTTTTTTGCTACGTAGCATGTCAGCTAACACTTTGGGAGGGCAGGTAGCCTAGTGGTTAAAGTGTTGGGCCAGTAACCAAAAACTAACTAATGTTAGCCACCTAGCTAATGTTAGCCCCCACCCCCCAAAAACATTGAATTTGTAACATATCATATGAATTGTCATTTGTTACAGTCAAAGCCAGAGGCATTACTCTGACTATTCTTGTTTCATAACAGAGATAACCAGATATCTATGTATGCCAGCAGCTCCTCTCTGCATCCTGTAAGCTGCCAGGGTGAACAGAAGAAATCCCTTTTTGCCACCCTCTCCTTTTTAACCATGGCAGAGCCCTGGTAATACAGTCACAGAGAGACAGTGAATGTGAGACACTACGGGAGTGTTATATTCAGTGTTGGTAGCTGATCCATCAATATGTTTTAACCTATATATTCACTACATTACCAAAAGTATGTGGACACCAGCCTGTCTGACATCTCATTACAAAATCATGGGCATTAATATGGAATTGGTCCCCCCTTTGCTGCTATAACAGCATCCACTCTTCTGGAAAGGCTTTCCATAAGAAAGCGGGGACTTGCTTCCTTTCATTTGGGCAGGTAGCATTCTCCTGGCATCCACCAAACCCAGATTTGTCTGTAGGACTGCCATTCATCACACCAGAGAACTTGTTTCCACTGCTAGAGTCCAATGGTGGCGAGCTTTACACCACTCCAGCCGACGCTTGGCATTGCGCATGGTGATCTTACACGGAACCTAAACCGGCTCCGCGCGTGACCAGTTGTGCGCTATCATGCATAAATGTATTTTGTCCCCCTACACCAAACGTGATCACGACACGCAGGTTAAAATATCAAAACAAACTCTGAACCAATGACATTATTTTGGAGACAGGTCGAAAAGCATTAAACATTTATGGCAATTTAGCTAGTTAGCTTGCTGTTGCTAGCTAATTTGTCCTATTTAGCTAGCTTGCTGTTGCTAGCTAATTTGTCCTGGGTTATAAACGTTGAGTTGTTATTTAACCTGAAATGCACAAGGACCTCTACTTCGACAATTAATCCACACATAAAACGGCCAACCGAATCGTTTCTAGTCATCTCTCCTCCTTCCAGGCTTTTTCATCTTTGAACTTATATGGTGATCGCATCTAAACTTTCATAGTATTACCACGACAACCGGCAACAAAGTTCGTCTTTCAATCACCCACGTGGGTATAACCAATGAGGAGATGACACGTGGGTACCTGCTTCTATTAATCAATGAGGAGATGGGCGGCAGCGTAGCCTAGTGGTTAGAGCGTTGGACTAGTAACCGGAAGGTTGCGAGTTCAAACCCCCGAGCTGACAAGGTACAAATCTGTCGTTCTGCCCCTGAACAGGCAGTTAACCCACTGTTCCCAGGCCGTCATTGAAAATAAGAATGTGTTCTTAACTGACTTCCCTGGCTAAATAAAAGGTAAAATAAATAAAAGATGGAAGAGACTTTCAGCACGATCTGCGTCAGAAATAGGAATGACTTTTATTTTAGCCCTTGGCATCGCAGACACTCGTTGGCGCTCACGAGCAGTGTGGGTGCAATAATTGAATAACATGGATTTCTACATTTATTTTGCGATGCTCGCGCATGCCACGTCTCCGGTCTGGTCAGCATGTTAGTTAGGCTTGTGTGTGGTTGCTTGGCCATGGTAACCCATTTCATGGAATTCCTGACAAACAGTTATTGTGCTGACATTGTTTCCTGAGGAAGTTTGAAAATCAGTGGTGAGTGTTGCAAACCGAGGACAGATGATTTGTACGTTCTGCATGCATCAAGACACACAGCTGTCCCGTTCTGCGAGCTTGTTTGGCCTACCACTTCGCGGCTGAGCCATTGTTGATCTTAAACGTTTCTATTTTACAATAACAGCACTTACTGTTAACTATGTCACCTCTAGCAGGGCAGAAATATGACAAACTGACTTGTTGGAAAGGTGCAATGTTGAAAGTCACTGAGCTCTTCAGTAAGGCCATTCTACTGCCAATGTTTGTTTATGATGAGTGTGGCTGCAGTAGCCAAATACTTTTGTATATATAGTCTATATATGATTCAAACTCACAATGATCTTGATATCAGAAATGTAAAATGTACATGTGTAACAGTATAACTTTAGACTGTCCCCTCGCCCATACCCGTGCGCGAACCAGGGACCCTCTGCACACATCAACAACAGTCACCCACGAAGCATCGTTACCCATCGCTCCACAAAAACCGCGGCCCTTGCAGAGCAAGGGGAACTACTACTTCAAGGTTTCAGAGCAAGTGACGTCACCGATTGAAACGCTATTTAGCGCGCACCGCTAACTAAGCTAGCTGTTTCACATCCGTTACACATGCAAGTTAATTCCTGCAAAACATGTACAGATTAGGGATGCACGATATATCGGTGAACATATCGGAATCGACCAATATTAGCTAAAAATGCCAACATCAGCATCGCCCGATATCTAGCTTAACTCCGATGTTAAAAACGTCAAAGCTACCGTGCATACCTATATAACGTAGATACATGACGTAATGACGGCACGTAAAATGTAGCGCTAGTCGCGCAACACAGCATTCCTCTCCTAGCCCACACAATGTCTGCTGTGTGGATTGAGCAGTCAATGAGTCATTTGAAAGAGAAAGAACATTTCAGCGAGACAACTCAAAGGCAAGATAATGGAATTCATTGCCCTTGACACTAAACCGTTCTCTGTCGTGGGTGATGTTGGCTTTCTCCGACTGGTCAAGCACACTACCAAGTGCGCTATTTTTCAGATGTTGCCCTCCCGGAGTTACACAGTAATAGCGTCACTGCTATTAGCTTCACGACATACATACTATGGAACGCCATTTGGGTCTTTGCATGTCACAAAAGATACAGTAGCACTATGAAAGTTGTACAAAAAAGTCTGCAAACAAGCAAACTTCGGCCACAAACGATGTGTTTACAATACCGCGTTGGTAATAAAGCATAATTTGTTTGACTGCAACTTCTGGGGTAGCTAGCTTTAGCTTGGTACCTAGCTAGCACCAATACAACCAGCCTGAAAACAATGACCAGTAGAAACTGCAGTCATTTTCATTATTCTTAGCAATGATTTAGGAATCCTTGTGAGTAAGTATTAGCTAGGTTGCCATTTGTTGTTCGCCCATTGAAATTGAACTTCAGTTCATGAAAAGAAATAGCTAGCCAGCTACTTAACTCTGTTGCCCAAAGCTAATGTTATAAGGAGCCAGCTAGCTTCCTCTGGCTATTGAGGCTCGACCGAACCGGGTTATGTGTTGTGAAGCTAGCCACAATAAGGATTAGGCAATAGTGGACTTTGCGGTTTGCCTTCAAAATAGAGGTATGTCATCGACAGTGATGCAAATGAATACAAATAATAGAATTATGCCATACTTTTATTTTGAAGGCTAACCGCAAAGGCCACTATTGTGGTTAATCCTTATTGTGGCTAGCTTCACATAGATGGGTCTGACTACCGTTAATCAAATAAGAACTGTCTTATAAATTAGGGTTATTTTAGATGATGTCACCTAGCTGTGATACACCTTGGATTCGAACCAGGGACTGTAGTGACACCTCTTGCACTGAGATGCAGTGCCTTAGACCGCTGCGTCCATGTGCGTGTGTTAACTATTTAACTGTACTAGAATGCTTAAAAGGCTGCTAAAATTTTAAATATTGGTTATCGGTATCGTTTTTTTGGTAAGGAAAATATTGGATATCGGTATCGGCCAAAAATGTCATATCGGTACATCACTAGTATAGATCATAACATTGTATTAGTTGGTAGCAAAGGTTGTAGGTTATACCTCAGGTAATCTAGACTGTACTCAGCCCATGTCACGATGAGAGATGCTAGACAATATTCTACATTATAAACTGGGTGGTATATCAGATCGTACACCACGGGTATGACAAAAAAAATGTTTTTACAGCTATGTTGGTAACCAGTTTATAACAGCAATAAGGCACCTCAGAGGTTTGTGGTATATGGCCAATATACCACGGCTAAGGACTGTATCCAGGCAGTCTGTGTTGCGTTGTGCATAAAAGAACAGCCCTTAGCCGTGGTTTATTGGCCATATACCACACCCTCGTGCCTTATTGCTTAATTATAAACTGAGTGGTTTGTGCCCTGAATGCTGATTGTCTGAAAGCCGTGATATATCAGACCGCATACCACAGGTACAGTATGACAAAACATTCATTTTTACTGCTCTAATTACGTTGGTAACCAGTTTATAATAGCAATAAGGCACCTCGGGGGTTTGTTGTATTTTGGCAATATATCAATATACAGGCACTCCGCATAGCATCGTGCTTAAGAACAGCCCTTAGCTGTGGTATATTGGCCATATACCACACCCCCCTGTGTATTATTAATTAAATAGAGCATGTTAGAGTACAATGTAGATCTGTTTTGATGATACTACAGTTAGAGACAATACTTCCTACGGAACAGTGTGTGTGTGTGGCAATACTATGAGTGAGCGCATGCATGCACATGTGCATTTAAGTGTGAAGTGTATCCTGCACGTGCACGTGTATGTGTCTTTTCAGATCTGCATAGGAAACTAATACCTTGTCTAAATTTAGCTGCATATGTGTGTCTGTCCGAGGTTATTTAGTAGTACTGTGTCAACTCTACAGTGCAGTGGAAGATGAAAGGGTGTGGGTGTGTGTAGATATCAATGTGAGGTGATGGTAGTGCATTTTGGACACCTAATTACATTAAAAATCACAGTTCTCTTCTGAAGGAGCTCAATATCACAGCAAATTATTCATGATGAAGGGTGGCCCGTGGAGGCTGAGCGATTAACGAGCATGACTGGTATAACTCAGGCCCCGACAGAGATATCTGACTCTCCAGCAAAAAAAAACAGATATACTGCTCTCCTGTGGCTACGCTTTTACTACGCCTGACAAACTTGGAGGAGGTGTACATTCACACGTATGCACACACATGCACATTGTATGCACACACACACACACACACACATCTTCACACACACACCCACACAAAAGCTTTTTGCTTGCTAACTTGTAACTGTTTCTTCTTTCTGAAACATAATCAAATTAATTTACACAGGATGTTAGCAGTAATGTAGTGGCTTCTGGGGAGACATTCTGAAATGGCAGCAATATACACTACACTACAATATACACTATACAAAAGTACGTGGACTTCCCCTTCAAACTTGTGGGTTCGGCTATTTCAGCCACACCCGTTAGTGACAGGGGTATAAAATCAAACACAGCCATGCAATCTCCATAAACAAACATCGGCAGTAGAATGGTCAGTACTGATGAGCTCGGTGAATTTCAACAACTCAGTTCATCAAATTGCTTTCCTGCTAGAACTACCCCTATAAGTGGAAACGTCAGCACAATAACTGTTCGTTGGGAGCTTCATAAATTGGGTTTCCTTGACCGAGCAGCCGCACACATGCCTAAGATGACCATTTTCAATGCAAAGCGTCAACTGGAGTGGTGTAAAGCTCGCCGCCATTGGTCTCTGAAGCATTGGAAACGTGTTCTGTGGAGTGATGAATCACGCTTCACCATTTGGCAGTCTGACGGACTAATACGGGTTTGGCGGGTGCCAGGAGAACGCTACCTGCCCCAATGCATAGTTGCCAACTGTAAAGTTTAGAGGAGGAATAACGATCTGGGACTGATTTTCATGGTTCGGGCTAGGCCCCTTAGTTCCAGTGAAGGGAAATGTTAACGCAACAGCATTCAATGACATTGTAGACCAGCGTTTCTTAATGTCGCGACCCAAAGACGTACATTTATAATCAATTACTGGAATTGATTTGGCCAAGTACAACTGCTAACTCGGTTCAGTGCGCTCTCAGCTTAGCAGCGGTCCCTGCTCAAGTTTGGCAGCTGCGCGAGTGGGAGAGGTAGAGATGCCTGTGTGCATCGCCGTTTATCGGATCTATTTTCTGCAGTTTTCTTGAAGATCACTCCGCGACCCACACACTGCAGCGATGTCGTTCAAACCGCTGTCATGAAATGGACTCTTACCAGCCACTAGTTCTGACTGAGCTCAATCGTCATGAAACGCAAATACAGCGATGACTTCTTTGTCTCTTTCTTACAAACTTTGAGAAATAATGAGGAGCGCCCACAATGTGTTTTGTGTAGGGAAGCGCTTAGTAATGAGCCTCTCAAAAAGAACAAATTAATAAAACGACACGTCCTGATCAAACATCCAGGCACAACATGACGGTAAACACAGGGAGTCCTTTCAGAACAGGGCAGAATGCTTCAGGAAACAGTGCTTCAGGAAACAGTGCTTCAGGAAACAGTGCTTCAGGAAACAGTGCTTCAGGAAACAGTGCTTCAGGAAACAGTGCTTCAGGAAACAGTGCTTCGACAGTGGAACAGTATGTCAACTAGCAAGGCATTGTCATTTTATAACAGGTGATGATAAGCAGAAGTAAGGGTGTACTATCTCATAGGAGTAGATGTGAGTTTCTCTTTCAAACAATCCCCTGGCCTTGTAACGTTAGCCCAAGCAACCTAGCTGGCTACTGATAGTGCAACCCTAAGAAACAGTACAGATGAAGATGAAAATTTCAGGCCTACTGTACATTTTACTGTAGAAATGATTGTTGAAAACAAGTCTAGGTTAGAACTGTTGCTGTTACAAGTCATATTTTTTATTCTGAACTGGAATAAACTGATTGAAGCAAGATGCTTTTTGAGGCAAACACTTTAACAGTTCTGGGTTGCTCATCTGCAGCAGGAAGCGGTCTCCTGCCTGACTGAGAAAGCAGTAGATGTTCTGATCCAGTTTGGCACCACATACCTATGCAAGTTAGGGTTCTCAAGTACAGGAACATTCTGAGCCCAGAATAGACATGCTTGTTGAAAACTTCAACCAGCCTCACTCCTCATTAGGACTGTGTGTATGTGTGTGTTTTCTGTTATACATCAGTATGATGTGATCAATCTGTTTATTCCAGTTCATAATGAAATTATTTATTGTATTTTAACAGCAACAGATGCTGTTTTTAATGGGGAAAATAAATATGAAAGTATATTTATGGGTATTCCACTGTCGAATTGTTATTTGTTTTTGTCTATATTTCTTCTTTTTTTTGGCATAAGGGCAATGAAATGTATAGATATTTACGTATAGTTGCATATTTTCCAGAGCTTGGGTCCCAGGAAAACACAGAATTTCTCATTTGGGTCCCAGGCTGAAAAAGTTTAGGAGCCCCTGTTGTAGACAATTCTGTGCTTCCAACTTCGTGGCAACAGTTTGGGGAAGGCCCTTTCAAGTTTCAGCATGACAATGCCCCCGTGCAAAAAGCGAGGCCCATACAGAAATGGTTTGTCGAGATCGTGTGGAAGAACTTGACTGGCCTGCACAGAGCCCTGACCTCAACCCCATCGAACACCTTTGGGATAAATTGGAAGGTTGCTGAGGGGAAGACGGCTCATAATAATGGCCGGAAGGGAGTAAATGGAATGGTATCAAAAATGTTTTTCATTTTTTTGATAGCATTCCATTCACTCTATCCCAGCCATTATACTCCATTCCAGCCATTATTATGAGCCATACTCCCCTCAGCAGTCTCCACTGATTGGAACGCTAATTGCGTTCATCAGTGCCAGAACTCACTAGCCCAACATCAGTGCCCGAACTCATTAATGCTCTTGTGGCCGACTCTAAACATTCCAACATCTAGTGGAAAGCCTCCCCAAAGAGTGGAGGCTGTTATAGCGGCGAAGGGAGGACCAACTCCATATTCATTCAGGTGTCCACATACCTTTGGCCATGTAGTGTATGTCTCTAGTTTTTGGGTTTTCTAGTTCATTGGTTGGACCCCCTCCTCTCTCCCCCTCCAAACAGAGCCACTTGCACATCTAAACTCATTAGATTGCTATTCCTCAATGCTGCTTCAGCTACACACTTTAATTGTCTCACATAAATTTGACATTACATGTCTCATGCCACAGATAAGTAATAGCAGACTCAGTTTAAATGTGGGCTCCACACTAATTGAAGGTCCTTCAAAGTGCTGACTACAGTGGTGAGAGTGCAAAATAGAGCCACATTTAGTGCAGTAAATTCAAGAAAGCACATTATGAAAAAAAGATGCCAAGCGAGGAAGGATGCTTCCCATTGAAGTGGTAGGGATGAACCGCTATTGCTGAACTGATGGTAATAGGCGGCAGGGTAGCCTAGTGGTTAGAATGTTGGACTAGTAACTGGATGGTTGCAAGTTCAAAGCCCTGAGCTGACAAGGTACAAATCTGTTGTTCTGCCCCTGAACAGTAATTGAAAATAAGAATTTGTTCTTAACTGACTTGCCTGGTAAAATAAATACTGTACTTTTGTTGAACCTACTGGAATTGCAGTTTTTGAATTTACTCAAATGTGTCCCTAAATAAATATTTTTCCATTTACAAAGCAGTGCATTGAGTTACAGTCATACTATGCCTTGATTGTAAGGGACAGAAACACAAAATGAATTGCATTTTAATTTTTTAATTTTTTATTTCACCTTTATTTAACCAGGTAGGCTAGTTGAGAACAAGTTCTCATTTGCAACTGCGACCTGGCCAAGATAAAGCATAGCAGTGTGAACAGACAACACAGAGTTACACATGGAGTAAACAATTAACAAGTCAATAACACAGTAGAAAAAAAGGGGGAGTCTATATACAATGTGTGCAAAAGGCATGAGGAGGTAGGCGAATAATTACAATTTTGCAAATTAACACTGGAGTGATAAATGATCAGATGGTCATGTACAGGTAGAGATATTGGTGTGCAAAAGAGCAGAAAAGTAAATAAATATAAACAGTATGGGATTGAGGGAGGTAAAATTGGGTGGGATATTTACCGATAGACTATGTACAGCTGCAGCGATCGGTTAGCTGCTCAGATAGCAGATGTTTGAAGTTGGTGAGGCAGATAAAAGTCTCCAACTTCAGCGATTTTTGCAATTCGTTCCAGTCACAGGCAGCAGAGAACTGGAATGAAAGGCGGCCAAATGAGGTGTTGGCTTTGCTTTAGGGATGATCAGTGAGATACATCTGCTGGAGCGTGTGCTACGGGTGGGTGTTGCCATCGTGACCAGTGAACTGAGATAAGGTCGGAGCTTTACCTAGCATGGACTTATAGATGACCTGGAGCCAGTGGGTCTGGCGACGAATATGTAGCGAGGGCCAGCCGACTAGAGCATACAGGTCGCAGTGGTGGGTGGTATAAGGTGCTTTAGTAACAAAACGGATGGCACTGTGATAAACTGCATCCAGTTTGCTAAGTAGAGCATTGGAAGCTATTTTGTAGATGACATCGCCAAAGTCGAGGATTGGTAGGATAGTCAGTTTTACTAGGGTAAGTTTGGCGGCGTGAGTGAAGGAGGCTTTGTTGCGGAATAGAAAGCCGACTCTAGATTTGATTTTAGATTGGAGATGTTTGATATGAGTCTGGAAGGAGAGTTTACAGTCTAGCCAGACACCTAGGTACTTATAGATGTCCACATATTCTAGGTCGGAACCATCCAGGGTGGTGATGCTAGTCGGGCGTGCGGGTGCAGGCAGCGAACGGTTGAAAAGCATGCATTTGGTTTTACTAGCGTTTAAGAGCAGTTGGAGGCCACGGAAGGAGTGTTGCATGGCATTGAAGCTCGTTTGGAGGTTAGATAGCACAGTGTCCAAGGACGGGCCGAAAGTATACAGAATGGTGTCGTCTGCGTAGAGGTGGATCAGGGAATCGCCCGCAGCAAGAGCAACATCATTGATATATACAGAGAAAATAGTCGGCCCGAGAATTGAACCCTGTGGCACCCTCATAGAGACTGCCAGAGGACCGGACAGCATGCCCTCTGATTTGACACACTGAACTCTGTCTGCAAAGTAGTTGGTGAACCAGGCAAGGCAGTCATTAGAAAAACCGAGGCTACTGAGTCTGCCGATAAGAATATGGTGATTGACAGAGTCGAAAGCCTTGGCAAGGTCGATGAAGACGGCTGCACAGTACTGTCTTTTATCGATGGCGGTTATGATATCGTTTAGTACCTTGAGCGTGGCTGAGGTGCACCCGTGACCGGCTCGGAAACCAGATTGCACAGCGGAGAAGGTACGGTGGGATTCGAGATGGTCAGTGACCTGTTTGTTGACTTGGCTTTCGAAGACCTTAGATAGGCAGGGCAGGATGGATATAGGTCTGTAACAGTTTTGGGTCCAGGGTGTCTCCCCCTTTGAAGAGGGGGATGACTGCGGCAGCTTTCCAATCCTTGGGGATCTCAGACGATATGAAAGAGAGGTTGAACAGTCTAGTAATAGGGGTTGCGACAATGGCGGCGGATAGTTTCAGAGATAGAGGGTCCAGATTGTCAAGCCCAGCTGATTTGTACGGGTCCAGGTTTTGCAGCTCTTTCACAACATCAGCTATCTGGATTTGGGTAAAGGAGAACCTGGAGAGGCTTGGGCGAGTAGCTGCGGGGGGGGCGGAGCTGTTGGCCGAGGTTGGAGTTGCCAGGAGGAAGGCATGGCCAGCCATTGAGAAATGCTTGTTGAAGTTTTCAATAATCATGGCTTTATCGGTGGTGACCGTGTTGCCTAGCCTCAGTGCAGGGAGGAGGTCCTCTTGTTTTCCATGGACTTTACAGTGTCCCAGAACTTTTTGGAGTTAGAGCTACAGGATGCAAATTTCTGCCTGAAGAAGCTGGCCTTTGCTTTCCTGACTGACTGCGTGTATTGGTTCCTGACTTCCCTGAACAGTTGCATATCGCGGGGACTATTCGATGCTATTGCAGTCCGCCACAGGATGTTTTTGTGCTGGTCGAGGGCAGTCAGGTCTGGAGTGAACCAAGGGCTATATCTGTTCTTAGTTCTGCATTTTTTGAACGGAGCATGCTTATCTAAAATGGTGAGGAAGTTACTTTTAAAGAATGACCAGGCATCCTCAACTGACAGGATGAGGTCAATATCCTTCCAGGATACCCGGGCCAGGTCATTTAGAAAGGCCTGCTCGCAGAAGTGTTTTAGGGAGCGTTTGACAGTGATGAGGGGTGGTCGTTTGACTGCGGATCCGTAGCGGATACAGGCAATGAGGCAGTGATCGCTGAGATCCTGGTTGAAGACAGCGGAGGTGTATTTGGAGGGCCAGTTGGTCAGGATGACGTCTATGAGGGTGCCCTTGTTTACAGATTTAGGGTTGTACATGGTGGGTTCCTTGATGATTTGTGTGAGATTGAGGGCATCTAGCTTAGATTGTAGGACTGCCGGGGTGTTAAGCATATCCCAGTTTAGGTCACCTAACAGAACAAACTCTGAAGCTAGATGGGGGGCGATCAATTCACAAATGGTGTCCAGGGCACAGCTGGGAGCTGAGGGGGGTCGGTAGCAGGCGGCAACAGTGAGAGACTTATTTCTGGAGAGAGTAATTTTTAAAATTAGTAGTTCGAACTGTTTGGGTATGGACCTGGAAAGTATGACATTACTTTGCAGGCTATCTCTGCAGTAGACTGCAACTGTCCCCAACAAATGAGGGGACATGCAGGGCCTGGGTTTACCTCCACATCACCCGCGGAACAGAGGAGGAGTAGTATGAGGGTGCGGCTAAAGGCTATCAAAACTGGTCGCCTAGAGCGTTGGGGACAAAGAATAAAATGAGCAGATTTCTGGGCATGGTAGAATATATTCAGGGCATAATGCGCAGACAGGGGTATGGTGGGGTGCGGGTACAGCGGAGGTAAGCCCAGGCACTGGGTGATGATAAGAGAGGTTGTATCTCTGGACATGCTGGTTGTAATGGGTGAGGTCACCGCATGTGTGGGAGGTGGGACAAAGGAGGTATCAGGGGTATGAAGAGTGGAACTAGGGGTATGAAGAGTGGAACTAGGGGCTCCATTGTAAACTAAAACAATGATAACTAACCTGAACAACAGTATACAAGGCATATTGACATTTGAGAGAGACATACAGCGAGGCATACAGTAATCGCAGGTGTTGATTGGGAGAGCTAGCTAAAACAGTAGGCGAGACAGCTAGCACAACAACAGCAGGTAAAATGGCGTTGACTAGGCAGAGAGGGTCGGATTAACTACACACAGAGCCTGAGTGCGGCTGGGGACGAAAGATAAAAACATAAACAAACAGAATGGAGTACCGTGATTAATGGACAGTCCAGCAGGCATCAGCTATGTAGCCAAGTGATCAGTGTCCAGCAGGCATCAGCTATGTAGCCAAGTGATCACAGTGTCCAGGGGGCAGCGGTAGATGGGAAAGTGAAGCTAGACTGGCGAGTATTATCCAGGCAAAAAAAAAAATGGCTGGCTGCGCAGAAGGTAAAAGCCGCTAGCACTGACTAACAATGACTAAATAGCTTGTAGCTAGTTAGCTGGTTAGCTTCTGGAGGTTCTTGAATGTGTTCTAAAAATTAAAAATAATAGCGATTCACTTTGACAGCCCTACTACATAATCAATTTAATATGTACAGTTTTCCCCACAGTTTCCCACAGTTTCCCCCATGTTTCACACTTCAACAGGATTTGCAAGTAAGGTAGTCCTCCATCAGCACCTATTTAGTTCTGGGGCAGTGTTACATCAGAGCACAGTAAGTGTGAACCCAACAGACACTCAGTCTTTTCTCTGACACGTAGCTCACTTCACAGCATGTTGCTCTGATTCTGGGAACAGATAACATATAGCTGAGCTCTTAAGACAACTGTCACAAAACACAGTCCTGTCACTGCTACCCATCTTATACCACGGGGAAAAGAGTAACTTTACTAGAAATAGTTCTGCAATACAATTACGATTCAATTCTAGAATTCATTGATATTTCAATGTGTTGTTCTGCAAAACAATTAGCCAAAGCAGTCAGACTGGCACTCTTCTAAATCAAATCAAATCCAATTGTATTTGTCATATACACATGGTTAGCAGATGTTAGTGCGAGTGTAGCGAAATGCTTGTGCTTCTAGTTCCGACAATGCAGTAACAACCAACAAGTAATCTAGCTAACAATTCCAAAACTACTACCTTATAGGCACAAGTGTAAGGGGATAAAGAATATGTACATAAAGATATATGAATGAGTGATGGTACAGAGCGGCATAGGCAAGATACAGTAGATGGTATTGAGTACAGTATATACATATGAGATGAGTATGTAAACAAAGTGGCATAGTTAAAGTGGCCAGTGATACATGTATTACATAAAGATGCAGTAGATGATATAGAGTACAGTATATACGTATACATATGAGATGAATAATGTAGGGTATGTAAACATTATATTAGGTAGCATTGTTTAAAGTGGCTAGTGATATATTTTACATCATTTCCCATCAATTCCCATTATTAAAGTGGCTGGAGTTGAGTCAGTGTGTTGGCAGCAGCCACTCAATGTTAGTGGTGGCTGTTTAACAGTCTGATGGCCTTGAGATAGAAGCTGTTTTTCAGTCTCTCGGTCCCAGCTTTGATGCACCTGTACTGACCTCGCGGGGTGAACAGGCAGTGGCTCGGGTGGTTGTTGTCCTTGATGATCTTTATGGCATTCCTGTGACATCGGGTGGTGTAGGTGTCCTGGAGGGCAGGTAGTTTGCCCCCGATGATGCGTTGTGCAGACCTCACTACCCTCTGGAGAGCCTTACGGTCGGAGCAGTTGCCGTACCAGGCGGTGATATAGCCCGACAGGATGCTCTCGATTGTGCATCTGTAGAAGTTTGTGAGTGCTTTTGGTGACAAGCCGAATTTCTTCAGCCTCCTGAGGTTGAAGAGGCGCTGCTGCGCCTTCTTCACGATGCTGTCTGTGTGGGTGGACCAATTCAGTTTGTCTGTGATGTGTACGCCGATGAACTTAAACTTACCACCCTCTCCACTACTGTTCCATCGATGTGGATAGGGGGGTGTTCCCTCTGCTGTTTCCTGAAGTCCACAATCATCTCCTTAGTTTTGTTGACATTGAGTGTGAGGTTATTTTCCTGACACCACACTCCGAGGGCCCTCACCTCCTCCCTGTAGGCCGTCTCGTCGTTGTTGGTAATCAAGCCTACCACTGTTGTGTCGTCCGCAAACTTGATGATTGAGTTGGAGGCGTGCGTGGCCACGCAGTGGTGGGTGAACAGGGAGTACAGGAGAGGGCTCAGAACGCACCCTTGTGGGGCCCCAGTGTTGAGGATCAGCGGGGTGGAGATGTTGTTGCCTACCCTCACCACCTGGGGGCGGCCCGTCAGGAAGTCCAGTACCCAGTTGCACAGGGCAGGGTCGAGACCCAGGGTCTCGAGCTTGATGACGAGCTTGGAGGGCACTATGGTGTTAAATGCCGAGCTGTAGTCGATGAACAGCATTCTCACATAGGTATTCCTCTTGTCCAGATGCTTATTTAGTTCAGATGTTACAGGTGCCTATTTAGTCCAGATGTTACAGGTTCAATCCAGTCTCCATCTTGTATCTCGGTTCCACAAATAAATATATAACCTCCCCCCTTTCAAGAATGTTATGCTGGAAACAAATTCTTTGAACCAAGTAAAAAAAAGTGTTTCTGCTGTCCATCTGCTCACTACACTGTCACTGTTTTGGATCAAAGAGAAAGTGCAGTCGAAACTATAGCCAAGGTCTCATTACTGTAATTTCTCTGGGTGAGCGAAACAGTGCCCCTCTGTCTCTCTACGTGTAGGCCATTTATCTGATGCTATCTGGTCCAAACAAGTATGACATTGTTGTCGTCCGTAGCATTGAAGACAAGTGAAGCCTGCGAGCATCTGGCCTCCCTTGACAAAAACTTTTTATAAATTGCCAATCAGTGTTGAGCTGTGATTGGTCCTGGCACACCAAAAAAAAGTGTCAAGGGAAATCAGCTTGGATATGGCATCACTCCTATCAAATACCATTGAGAGCATACATCATTGACAGAAAAACTTGAATTGTTGCATCTCGTTGTTTTGTTGTCCTCCGGTGGCTGGTTAACCAGCTCGCTAAAATTGTCCCTTGTCTAAATTAGCCATGGATGGAGATAGGGATTTGGACTTGTTGTTTGACTTAATTATCCTTACTGGCCAATGATTTTAACAGCGATTCTGATCCAACCATTAATTCATACACTGTTATGAACCTGGCCTGAGAGGATGGAAGCTCAATACGTAGCTAAATGTAGAAGGCTAATGTTAACTAGCTAACGTTGCCCATGAATGGAAGTTAGGCTAACGAGGAAGCATTTTAGCCAGGTAGCCTAGGACAACAAAAAATAAAAGCGTGTGCTGTATGACTGAGTGATAGACTGTTTAATCAACATGAAAGAGAGGATGGCAGGGTGAGTCAACATGTTTTTCTACATGCACGAACACGCACACAGAAATCAGAACCATGGACAGTCACATCATATTTAGCTTAAAATTCTAAAAATAAAGAAAAAAGCTGGTGTATCCAAACTTTTGACTGGTACTGTACAGTCAGTGTCCATTTAACCCATCTGAACAGTAGGTTACAGTTCCCATGACCGTGCCATAGGCCTATTTGAAGTCCCTGTCTTCTGACTGTCGAATTGGTAAAGCGCCTCACAATCATCCCACATAACATAAACTATCAGATTATTTGACCACTTCACCAAATCTTTCCCAAACATTACTTTTCTGACCCTCCCTTCTCTTTATTTTCAACTTTTCATTTCGCAGCTTTTCTCTTATTGAATTAAAAGTCAGACATTGTCCTTTTTTGCCTCAGTGGTTCAAAGTGAACTTTTTCTGCCCATTTCCAAAAGCTTTCGGTGATTTCCATGTAGGCTATTTGGCACGTGTAAAATTAGGCCCTAAAGCTAAGGCTTATACACTAATAGCCTACAAATAACGAAATAAAAATGTCAATGTAGCATATAGATATAAATTACACAAGAATTATACATTTATGACTTTTTTTATGTATTGTTTCTCTTTATTCAACACAACCAGCCACCCTTCATCCACACAATATTTCATAACCTTAAATCCTAAACCCACCCTCCCTGCGGTTATAACCACAGGGACTGCGGGTTATGAGTCAACTACATCCCTCCACTGAACTGGAAAAGAGAAGTGCAGAGTGTGAAACATGCCAGAGGAGGTGGAAAAAAACAGAAGACTGATATTTAATCAAGGAAAACCTGCAGGGTTTAGTCTAAACTTCAAGATGGCCAAGACATGAATTGAATATGATAAATCAATTGCTCAAAGCTATAGATGTGGCATGAATATAAATGGTCGTAGCATTATATTGTTTGGCTGTGATATCCTTATCCTGAATAACCCAAAATCCAAAAGGGAGGATACTTTTATGAATATGTTAAAAAGGCAACAGAGCTGTTGATTGCAAAGGTGTGTTGTTTCTTATGCTGCGTACATAACAACGTGGGAAAGTGGACATTTCCAGCTGTGAAGTCATATATACCATTGAACGCATTCAAGTGCTTTGAAGTCGTTGAGAAACGTTGATTGGCTAATGGCCAACAAGCTGTGTCAACCATAAACTAAAAGGACTGCTATCATACTTGTAAACAAATTATATTGTTAAAAAAAATATGAATAGATTGCTTTTTATAAAGAATGTTTGGTTGTTGCTGATATCAAGGTAGGTGACGTCAGAGGTCAGCATGTGGGAGAAGACGGAGCTAAGGGATGATATGCATGTTTCCCACTAGTAATTGACAGTTGGAGGAGTTTTCAAGTGGATTTTTCCCAGTCGTATGTGGGAAATAGCACCTTCCCACCTGGTTATGAATGCAGGTTAAGCCACTAAAGACCTCAATAAGCATTTCTGAGATCAAAACCAAATCAGGACACAACACCTCAGTGTTTAACTCATTGAACTTGCTTGGATCTCCTGTCATGCGGCTGCTGCGGTTCATGAGGAGCATATTATAGTAGTGCAGAAGTGTTGTAGAGGATAAAGTGCATAGTAGTGAGCCAGCAAGAGGGAGTACTGTAGAATTACTGCAGTGGAATCATACACACATGACCTGTACACGATAAGGCCTAGCATAAAGGCAAAGAGCGACTCCCCAACTATTGATGTGTGCATGAGTTGAACACAAAGTAACATATAAATCTATGTGAATTAAGATCGCTATAGCCTAATATTCATAAATAGTGTGTGTATGGCCAGCGGTCATTTGTTTTGATCAGCGGTGCCACCTATTGGTCAAACATTGTCGGAAGGCTAGTAAGGACTAATTTCCTGTGAATAATCCTAATTACGTTTTTTTTTTTGTCTTCCCCCGTTCAAAAAGAAAATCAAAGGGCCATCTGGTCCATTTCCACAGTTTAATCTTGAAAGCCTTGCAGTGTTCATTTGGATTCTCTTTCAATTGGCAAGATCAGTGCTCTTCTACACTACATGTGAGGACAGGGCAGGAGCACCTTGGAGAGACTCATTAAGAGTGTTGCACTGGATTTCAGGGGAGATAGACGCTGGTGGATCTAAAGTGTTATGGAGCCGCTGTTGTTTTGTAGGGGCCTCAGCGTGAAATCAAAGTGAACATTCTTAACGTTGTTGAGTTCTTCTGAGAATGGACAAGCCACGAAAATGGAGCAACTCATTCCAATTCTGCCTCCCAGGTTTTCTCAGTGTATATTTCTTCCAACAACTGGAATAACGATTCCAATGATTCCATGTAATGCATGATTCTGAACATACTCTGGATGACACCCATAAGATTGGGACAATTGAGAATTACTACATCACTCTACAAGTAGCTCGACTCTCTTGTTAAGTTAGATAACTGGAAATTATACTGGGAGTGACACTGCTTTCACTTGTTTACCCACCTCCTATGAAAAACAACAATCCCACGAATATGAAGAGATCTGACCCATAGAGTAAGAGTTAAAGGTAACACATTACGACACGGTCAAAACAGCTGTCAAAACTTGTCCTAACCTGTCATAATATGGTCATGACGCTGTCATGACACATATATTTAGACCTGTTGTGACACCTACATAAGAGTGTCAAAACCCACAAAACCTACCACAGTAGTTATTTTATGGCTGGTTATGACACCTATTTCTCGTGTGTGTTTTTTCTAGTAATACATTGTTATTGATTATTGCATTGCTGAGTTTTGAGTTTGCAAGAAAGGCATTTCACTGTACTTGTGCATGTGACATCAAACTTGAATCTTGAAGCATAAGAGTGTCAAAACCCACAAAACCTACCACACAAGGCAAAACCTTCCATTACACCATAGCCTACTTGTCACCAGTGTGTTGTTGTTATATAACATTCTCTGACATGTACCATATTAAACTATCATTGTAATTGTGCACACATTGATGTCACAAATGCATCTATCCCAATGCTCTGTTTCTGATAACTGGGATGAATTTTTCAATATATTTTTTTATTTAACTAGGAAAGTCAGTTATGAACAAATTCTAATTTACAATGACGGCCTACCCCGGCCAAACCCTAACCCGATGCTAGGCCAACTGTGGGCCGCCCTGTGGGACTCCCAATCACGGCCAGTTGTGATACAGCCGGGAATAGAACCAGGATCTGTAGTGATGCCTCTAGCACTGAGATATAGTGCATTAGACCGCTGCGCCAGTCGGGAGCCCAAATTAATGTAGGAGCAAATTTCAGGAGCAGGACAAGACACCGTGTTTTTGACTGATGACTGACATAAGGGCATGTACAGTTGAAGTCGGGAAGTTTACATACACTTAGGTTGGATTCATTAAAACTTGTTTTTCAACCACTCCACAAATTTCTTGTTAACAAACTATAGTTTTGGCAAGTCGGTTAGGACATCTACCTTGTGCATAACACAAGTAATTTGTCAACAATTGTTTACAGACAGATTATTTCACTTACAATTCCCTGTATCACAATTCCATTGGGTCAGAAGTTTACATACACTAAGTTTACTGTGCTTTTAAACAGCTTGGAAAATGATGGCATGGCGTTAGAAGCTTCTGATAGTATAATTGACATAATTTGAGTCAATTGGAGGAGTACCTGTGAATGTATTTCAAGGTCTACCTTCAAACGCAGTGCCTCTTTGCTTGAAATCATGGGAAAATCTAAATAAAATCAGCCAAGACCTCAAGAAAAAAAATTCATCCTTGGGAGCAATTTTCAAACGCCTGAAGGTACCACGTTCATCTGTACAAACAATAGTAGGCAAGTATAAACACCATGGGACCACGCAGCCGTCACACTTCCAAAGTTGTGGCAAAATAGCTTAAGGACAACAAAGTCAAGGTATGGGAGTGGCCATTACAAAGCCCTGACCTCAACCCCATAGAAAATTTGTGGGCAGAACTGAAAAAGCGTGTGCGAGCAAGGCCTACAAAACTGACTCAGTGTCATCAGCTCTGTCAGGAGAAATGGGCCAAAATCTACCCAACATATTGTGGGAAGCTTGTGGAAGGCTATATGAAATGTTTAACCCAAGTTAAACAATTTAAAGGCAATACTACCAAATACTAATTGAGTGTATGTAAACTTCTGACCCACTGGGAATGTGATGAAAGAAATAAAAGCTGAAATAAATAATTCTCTCTACTATTATTCTGACCTTTCACATTCTTAAAATAAAGTGGTGATCGTAACTGACCTAAGAAATGGAATTTTTTCTAGGATTAAATATCAGTAATTGTGAAAAACTGAGTTTAAATGTATTTGGCAAAGGTGTATGTAAACCTCCGACTTAAACTGTACCTGATAGGCCTATCTGGTTTATATTATTCTGATGGTCATAATGCTTCTAGACAGTGTCATAGTGTATTTTCTTAGTCCAAGTAAAGGTCATATTGCTTCATGACAGTGTCATAAAATAACACAATATACAAAAGGTGTAAATATATTGGTCATGACAGTGTTAGGACTATATTATGACAGGTTATGACAAGTTATGTCAGCTGTTTATGACATATTATGACATGGTTATGACCATGGCATAACGTGTTATGACCCAGGGTGTCAAAGTAAAGTGTTTACAAGTTATACTTTAGGTTACTACACATTAACACATGGACCACTGGGGGTTAATTACATTCATACTGCTCTACCTTTATCTCTTAAATATCTGCTCACTGAGCACTCCCATTCACCCCACACATCAGTGGTAGTATTAGCTGGATGAGGAAAGCGTTTTTTCAGATACTCTTACGATAGGAGAGGAGTTTTTCTATCCAAAGCAAAAATAATAAAGAGACTTAGTGGGATGTTTTGTCAGCTTTGGGAGCTGAAAAAGCAATCTCCTTACAGCACAAGCTGAAATGCTGCATTGTAGTGTCCTTCATCCCTAAATCTAGGCTTCATAACTACAAGGTAAGCACAGAACCACAATATACTGCAACAGTCCAAGAGACTCTCTGCTGCTGAATCTGTTGCTGCTGGTTGGTTGAACGATAAGTAAAATAGCACCTTTAAATTACTAGTTTCCCTTAAAATGACCTGTTCCCTTAAATAGCCAAGCTATGTGCAAAGGATCCATTACTGAACTGGTGGAGACTTGTTCATTGGATTGGGCACAGCTTGATGATTTCAGGTGGCGTGGGGTTAATATGGCCATTGTAACACTTTCCAAGATTCTAATTACGTTCATCTTTGTCCCTCTTAAATCTGTATCTAGGGCTGACAAAGGACATAAAGCATTGAACAAAGGCAGGGACAATCCAAAGGGTATATAAAACCAGATAAAGGCATTAAAACACGAGGCAAAGTTATTGCACTGTAGGACTATAGTGTATGCTAATGGTACGTACATTATGGCCTGAACCATATTGATCAAAAGGGTGTATTGTATAAACACATCACTTAGTATTTATATGAAAAACACATGATACCAAGGGAAGTAAGGCAACAGGGCTGGATGGTGGATGGTGTATGTGTTGAGCTCAGGGCCAGGGGAAAGACACAAGAAGGGGTTGAGAGCTGCTCTGCATATGGCCCAGAGTCCTGGATAAATCATGTTACCCCCTGCCCACCAGTTTCCCTCCAGAGCCAACCAAACCCTGTCCTCATGCTGAGGGCACTTTCTGACTAATACACTTAGGGACACACACACACAGTACGTCATTGTGTTTGACACACAACCCAAAATGTAAATCATTATGGGCACTGATGCATGTCTCACACACACAGTGAGATCACATTTGTTCTGTCCCTAGATATGCACCAAGGTCTAAGATGGTTTGGCCCAACCAACAGCCAGCCTCCTCCTCCTGCCTCTATGCTGCCTTTTTTTCTCCCCCTCAGACCAAGGCAGTTTATTGTGCACTCTACACTGGGATGGTTGCTGAAGTGTGTCTTCATCCCTGCACCAAGCTCAGGCTTTAATGTTTAACTTGAATGTTGCGGATGGGCCATCCTCCCCTGGGTGACAGTAGTTTAGAGCAGTGAAGACTAAATGTGTCTTTGTCGGCTATTTCCGAAAGGGTATGATCCTGTCAGTGATGCATATAAGATCCACACTGCAGCCAAAAATCCGCTATTACATAAACATTCAGCATATTTACACTGTAACTTGAAGTAGACTACAACTGGCAAGGCAGGCGCAATAGATTCAGCAGATTGAAAACTGAGTCAGGCTCATTTCAAAATTCAGCAGAAAAGGGGTACAGTACAAATGTGAGCTGAGAGAATTGGGGCCAGGGAAATGAAAGCCCATGGGTCAGTGTTCTGAGGCAACAGGCTTGCCCTATACAGTGTATGTTAATGGTGCTGGGAGAGCAGCCTCACTGGCATTGCGCTACAAAACCTTCTATCCACCATAAAGCTGCAACTTTGCTTCCTTACTCCTACGTGGATGACAAAGCACACATCTGGGGCCCTTCTCCAGTCAATTGTAGCAGTCTGAATCTAAAAATATGTCCTTTGTGATTCGTAGTCTAGAGGCACTGATACAATTCATCCTCTCTGGGTACTGTAGCGCTGCTCAGTGCAGAGCAGCGATTGTATGGTCGGCCCTAGCCTTTTGGGTTTTATAACAAATTTCATGCAATTCCACTCATTTTGCCGAGGGGGAGAGAGAACATTTTTGCAGATTTTTGCCATGCGGTGGAGTTAAAATGTTGTAGTTTAAAGCAAATTGCTTGCAATTCTACACACTTTGCCAAGACTTATACCATGTTAATAATAATTGAGTGAAAGTGACTAACAAAATCAATGGGGGTCCCATGGAGGTCAGGGCCCCTGGGCCACTGCCCTGTGTGCCCAGTCGGGCATGATTAATACAAGTTTAGATATGTGGCTAAGCGTTTGGAGCCGTCGCTGAGAGAAAGGCTCACGTAACACACAGGGAACAGGCAGTCAAGGCAGAGCAGAGGGAGGTGACTCATAGCATGTGACAGGGGTCAGGAGGATGTGGTGAGATGCAGGGTTGGGTAAGTTACTTTCTTCTTACTTATTTGTTGTTGTTGTGTATTTTACCAAATGTTTCTCCATAATTTCGATCTTGTCTCATCGCTGTAACTTCCCAACGGGCTCGGGAGAGGCGAAGGTCGAGTCACCAAACCATGTTTCTTAACACCCGCCCGCTCAACCCGGAAACCAGCTGCACCAATGAGTCGGAGGAAACACCGTTCAACCGACGACTGGGGTCAGCCTGCAGGCGCCCGGCCTGCCACAAGAAGTTGCTAGAGCGCGATGAGCCAAGTAAAGCCCCCTCGGCCAAACCCTCCCCTAACCCGGATTATGCTGGGCCAATTGTGCGCCGCCCTATAGGACTCCCAGTCACGGACGGTTGTGACACAGCTTGGGATCGAACCCAGGTCTGTAGTGACGCCACTAGGGAGGCCGGTAGGTTCCTTTCTAAATGTAATCGATTACAGTTACTAGTTACCTGTCCAAAATGTTCATCAGTAACCTAACTTTTGGATTACTTTCCCCCGTAAGAGGCATTAGAAGACAAAAATAAACATTATCAATTGAACAACATCTATTGAAGGATAAATCAATGTTAGAGACATCAGATAATAATATGATTAGGCTATATCTTTAAATAAAAAATCTATATCATTCCAATTCAATTACCCCTTGATCATCAAGAATACGACTTGTAAATAGGGATATGTACAGTACAGTGCTTTCAGAAAATATTCACACCCATTGACTTTGTCCTAATTTAGTTGTTACAGCCGGCATTTTAAATGGCTTCAATTGAGATTGAGTGTCACTAGCCTACATACAATACCCCATAATGTCAAAGTGGAGTTATGTTTTTCAAAATTTTTACAAATTAATTAGAAATGAAAAGCAGAAATGTCTCGAGTCAGTAGGTATTCAACCCCTTTGTTATGGCAAGTCTAAATAAGTTCATGGGTAAACATTTGCTTAACAAGTCACAGAACAAGTTGCATGAACTCACTATGTGTGCAGTAATAGTGTTTACCATGATTTTTGAATGACTACCTCATCTCTATACCCTACACATACAATAATCTGTAAGGTCCCTCAGTTGAGCAATGAATTTCAAACACAGATTCAACCACAAATACCAGGGAAGGTTTTCCAATGCATCGCTAAGGCACCTATTGGTTGATAGGTGGGGAAAAAAGAAGCAGACATTGAATATCCCTTTAAACATGGTGAAGTTATTAATTACACTTTGGATGGTGTATCAGTAAAAAAATACAGGTGTCCATCCTAACTTAGTTGCTGGAGAGGAAGGAAACCGCTCAGGGATTTCACCATGACTCCAATGGTGACTTTGAAACCGTTACAGAGTTTATTGGCTGTGATATGAGAAAACTAAGGATGGATCAATAACATTGTAGTTACTCCACAATACTAAGGTAAATGACAGAGTGAAAAGAAGGAAGCCTGTACAGCATAAAAATATTCCAAAACAAGCATCCTGATTGCCATTAGGCACTAAAATAAAACTGCAAAAAATGTGGCAAAGAAATCAACTTTATGTAATGAATACAAAGCTTTATGTTTGGGGCAAATCCAACACAACACATCACTGAGTAACAATATTCACGTGGCTCGTTTCAGGAAACTAGGAGTATGTCGCACATCACTACTTCACAGGAGCGCCATTTGAATGTAACATTTTGGGGGGATCAAAATGAATTTTTTTGGCAGGAATGCCTTCTCGAACATGTGAACTTTCATGTGCCTTAATAACAAATTTGTATGCCATCTGTAAATACGAATACAATTGTTAAATTACGAGCCTAGTTGGTTTAGCCATGGAAAAGGTTAGGAACCTTCCCACTAGCCATGATTGGCTGAGATAATGGATGGGCTGGACATGCCGAGAGATGAGTTCGGATTGGTCTGCCATTTAGTGCGCTTCTGTCTATAACATGAGCTGGTCAGTATTTGTATGTAATCCATTCTAACGTGGCTTTTTTTTAAGATATCAAAGTGTTGCACTCCACTTTCTGGAGGACCGAGTTTTGAAATCAGTGGAAGGCCCGGTGGAATTAGAGCATGATAGCTAAGTGGATGGAGAAATTCTGGCATTTGATTGCAAATATGCAGAGAGAGTCGAAAAGAGAACACACAAAAGGCTGTATAAAACACCAGTCTCTGGATTACATCTTCAAACAGAGAGGGAGAAGTGTCCATTCATGTATACGGGTAAGATAGTCTAGCTAGCTACATTTTCAGACATTACACATTTCTAATTTTCATTTAGAGTTACAGCGTACTGTTAAGTAGTTGGCTAATGTTAGCTGGCTGGCTTGCTAGCTAACGTTACGTGTATGATCTGTGTAGTAAAATTATTCATATCTCAGAGCCATTTGCATTGCTAGTTATAACCTAATGACAGCTAGCTAATATTGAACCTAGTTGGTTAGCTACCTGCAGATTCATGCAGTTTAGTAATGTTATGAGTTGGGATTATGGTTTATTGTTTAGCAATCTAGCTACAAGTCTAAACAAAAGACTCCACTATGCAAGTAACCATTTCAATAGAATGTTCATGATGTCACTGCGACTACTGTCAATAGACGTAGCTGGCAAATTCGCTCAGGCTTTCTACTCCGATTTAAGAGCACTCTCATCTGAGGGTACCAGAGCGCCGAACAACTGACGAATTTACGAACACTCAATACCCGTTGAATATGGCCGGTGTCAGTAAACGTCGGCAACAAAGGGTCATTAAATTGTTGCCAGCAGTACAATTACAGTCACCAATGCTCTGGAAACATAAAAACAGCATAACCAGCTCTGCTAAAGTGAGTAAAATGGTCAGAGTGAGCTGTTATCTTATGTGTCTGGAAGTAGCTAGCAAGCTAGACAACATTAGCCAGTTAGCTTGGGAGCTTGACTGCTGTTAGGGCAGAACACTCAGATCAACCCTACTGCTCAGCCAGAGCTGCGCTCTGAACACTCCAAAAGTGAAACGCTCGGAATTTACAACCGAACAATCTGACAATGAGTTTACGAACACCCAGGACACACTCTGGCACTCCAGATTGAATTTACGAATACACCTGTAGTATAAACCAGCCTTTAGTCTTGAAATCTTTGGTTGTTTAGTACATGGCCTCACATATGAATCTTTAAAGAGATGGGTGGGGCTAAGGCTTAAGAGGGTGCGAACAATGCTGAATGGGTGTAGACAAAGAAGAGCTCTCCAGTAGGTTTACCAAAACATTCAAGGGCCATTTTCTCAAAAGTGAGGTTACCAGTTTATTCACTTTCAAAGCACAATTCCTTTCCCATTGTTCCTCAACTGTAGTGTATGATATACAATTTTCTAGCTCTGAGTCACTACTTTTATCCAACGTAAAAAACACAATTTCCAATTTTGCTACATAAGACCGAAGCCAATCGGTCACATATTTTCAAGCATGGTGGTGGCTGCATCATGTTATCGGTATGCTTGTCATCGGCAAGGTCTTGGAAGTTTTGGGGATAAAAATAAATGGAATATAGCTAAGCACAGTCAAAATCATGGAGGAAAACTTGGTTGTCTGCTTTCCAACAGACACTGGGAGACAAATGAATCTTTCAGCAGGACAATAACCTAAAACACAAGACCAAATATACACTGGAGTTGCTTACCAAGACAACATTGAATGTTCATATGTCACTTAGTTATAGTTTTGACTTAAATCGGCTTGAAAATCTATGGAAAAATTTGAAAATGGAAGTCTAGAAATGATCAACAACCAACTTGACATGGCTTTAAGAATGTTAAAAAGAAAAATTTGCAAATGTTGTACAATCCAGCTGTGCAACGCTCTTAGAGACTTACCCAGAAAGACTCACAGCTGTAAACACTGCCAAAGGTGATTCTAACACGTATTTACTCAGAGGTGTGAATACGTATGTAAACTAGATATTTCTGTATTTCATCTTCAATAAATTTGCTAACATTTCTAAAAACATGTTTCAACTTTGCCATTATGGGGTATTGTGTGTAGAAAAAATATATTTAATCCATTTTGAATTCAGGCAGTAACACAACAAAATGTGGAATAAATCAAGGGGTATGAATAAATTATTTTTCCTGAGCATAACCCAAAAACTCAGGAGCCTACTCTGTTGTTTATTATTTTGTTGTCATGGAGGACTGATTGGACTCATTGCTCCGAGTTGAAAAAATAAATGCTGCTCTCATGGAATGGCATGCTTTAAGGACTACCAACTAAAAAGTGCTATTTGCATGTGAAAAATTATTGCTATATAATGCATTTGCTATAGGCCTATTGTTTACGTTTTTATTGGTGACTGTTACGGATACAGTTATCCTGTGTGTGTGTATCCTGTGTGTGTGTTTCTTTTCTCTCCTTCTCCCCTCACAGGTGAAAATCATCACTCCCCAATCAGTCAACAATCAATCATCAATCAGAAGACACACCTCCTCCTATTTCCTACCCTATCACAGTTCCTTCCCCATGGTTTAAAAACCCCATCATTTGTTTGCTCTAGAGCTAGCTCAATCTCTCTGTAAATGCCATGTATGTAGAGCTCTGTGTTTCACTCTCTCTTTGTCTTAAACCTCTCTTTTGTTTGAGCACCTCCATAGCACTTTGTCATCACCTGTGAGTATTGTTTTGGTTATGGTGTTTGTTTGTTGCTGGTGGGAAAAGGGGGAAACCAAGACAAGTCGCCCATGGGCATACACTACCCGTAGGTGAACTTTGTTAAATACACTAGTTAGAACTGGGCGGACCACCCACTATTTTTGGTTAGTTAGCTGTTGTTAAAGTAGGCTAGTCTAGCTTAGGGGTGTTTTGTATATTTATTGTTTCTTTCCTTGGGTCCAGCTCAGCCCCTTTTCCTGCTCCCCCCATTACCGTGTGTTTATAAATAAACTTTGAGTTTGACGGTAGATTTCAGTTGTCCTGGTTATTTCGTTCACACTTTTACTTTGTCACAATTATAATTTGCATGAGTTATGTTACGGGTCTCATTACCATCCCCCCCCCTAGACTGTCGGGCCAAAAGGGATTCGTAACAGTGACACTTTGATATCTCGATAATTTCCTGCTGTTTAACTTTATCAAAAGTGCTTGAGCATGTGTCCATTAGGCTCATGAAAAACAATTCATCAGCACAAATTAGATTGAGCAATAAAACCCCCACTTGTGTTTTTCTTAAAATAAACTAGTTTTGGCCAGTATGGAGAACAATACTATGGAGGAGTTGGGAGGAAATCCCAAAAACTTTTATTCCATAGGCCGAAAATGCAAAATGCAGCAGTTGCAAGAGTGTATTTGTCACTGGTTGCAAAAACAAAGATTTGTTTTGCCACCAGGCAGCTTAAAATTCTTCAATTGAACCATTATTGGGTTAAAATACACATACATTTGAACAGCCAGCCACAACAACCACAATCAGTAAGCTGCAAATACTGTAGCTACATGAGATAGCAGCAGTGTGATACACATCAATACACTATGTAGATATCAATAATAAGTGATATCCGTATCACCCATAGGCTACCCCACTGCTGTCGTCCTTTCCACCATGTGTTGATTCAAGTTGGATAATCTTTGGATACCGACAGCCTTCGCTCCATTGGAAGACACAGCTTGGACTGTAGCCTACAAAAGCCTATTCTGGCTCTTTACCCGGGATCCATCAAACGCATTTGGTGTATCAGCATAGTGGTTGGTCTCTGACCTGTGGTCAGACTCGCTCAGGTGGATTTTTTTTAAACTTGTGCCTTTTTTCAATGCTGATTTGAATGTCATTGAGAAAACAAAAGTGCCCAACATTTTTTTTCGCAAACATCCTTTCTGAATTTAAAGAGTAATCCTAAAAGCAATCATCTACTTTTCAAAAGTATCTAATTAAATTACAAAATGTTTTCTGGTAACGTTACAGATTACTGTTACAATGGCTCTCTATTTCTGTCTGGTTCTGGCAATCTTCTCCGCCGTGCCCCAGTGCTGCTGATGTTGTTGGAGCTCTGTCTCGAGTGTTCTTTGACACATTGTCTAGGGCCTCCCCCCTCTTATGTTTGCCCTCTGGATTCCAATGGACAGCTATTCTTTGGATGGTGTCTGTGCTCTTTCTCAGGTTGTGTCCAATCCAGCTCCAGCGACGTCTCTTGAGTATGGCATCCAGAAATTCCTCTTTCGTCGGTCTGAGGAAGTTGATGTTTGATATTGTGTTAGGCCAGAAGATGTGCATTCTGCGGAGACAAGTTTTGTGGACGGTAGATCGTTTTTCAGGTCAAGTAAAAGATAAAGGGGAAAATTTACTTGATGTTTTTTTGCAACTGGCCCTTTTTGCAAAGAGGCCCTTTATCTACTTCCCCAGAGTCAGATGAACTCGTGGATAACATTTTTGTGTCTGTGTCCAGTATGCAGGAAGTTAAAGGTAGTTTTGTGAGCCAATGCTAACTAGTAATAGCACAATGATTGGAAGTCTATGGGTATCTACTAGCAAACTAGAAGGGTGCACATGAGGTCCCTTAAGTGCTTCATTTGGGATGGATAGCAATGCAAACACTATTTGTGGAGGTGAATGTTGCTTTCCTCTGCCCTGGTTTCAAAAGAAAAACATCCGCTAGCTAGTTAGCTACTTAGATAAACAATGGAAAGTACACAATCCATGGCTATAAAGCTTGCTGGCTAGCTAGCTACCTACGATGTAAATTATATTGAAGTGCTGGAAAGTAATAGTTACTTTTTCTCAACTTGTTTCTATGTAGAATAACCATGTTTTATTATCTTCTGAATCAAAAATGTTTCTCCTGTCTTCAATGTAGATGTTTTATTTTGCGATCTCCTAAAATAAATGTGATCTCTTTGACGAGACATTCATTCAGTGAATCAGGTCATCTCCATATTAGCCCGTGACTCTTTCTGCCATACATGCCTTCAGACTACCGTAATACCATTAAATTATTCCCTTACCTAAGGAAATGTTTAAGGGGCTATATGCAACACCCTTAATAATCAATTTCCTTAGGAAAGGGATAATTATTCCTTAAGGTAAACCCTTAAGTGAAACACTTGAGTTTTTATGTAACCAGGCCCAGGTCTTGTTCCTTGATTTTGACTGCTTTTTCTGTTGATGTAGATGGGCATGATCTTTGTTTTGCTGCAGTTTATTACCAGCCGACTTGCTGGCCAAAGGACTGGAGTCTGTCAGTTTTGTCTTTTAGATGATGGTGTGTGTGTAATAGAAGTCAAGGTTTTCTGGAATAGAATACAAGGTCCATCGTATTCCTCTTGCCTGATCTTCTGTTGTTCACTGCATGACCCAGTCTATTGCCAGGTTGAAGAGTAAGGCTGACATCACACAACCTTGATGAACTCTAGACTTCACAACAAAGTGTGTGTTTGTTCTCAGAGTGCATGATAAGTTGCTGTAAAACTGTTTCTTGGTGTTAACAACATGGGTGGGGATTCTATGAATTCTTAAGAGTTTCCATAGTCTTTTGCAGTGGATGCTGTCGAAAGCCATCTAGAAGTTAATAAAGTTGATGTATAGCTGCTGTTGCCACACACTACATTGCTCAATGATGATCCTGAGGGCAAAGATCTGGTCTGTACAGCTCCTTCCTCCCTTAAAATCTACTAGTTCGTTCCTAAGCACTGTCTACAGCTGAAGACAGGAGGATTATTTAAGATACTGTATCAAAAGGTAGGGTTTCAGATTGGGATGCACGGTATATCGGTGAACATATCAGAATTGGACGATATTAGCTGAAAATGCCAACATCGGTTTTGGCCAATGTCTAGTTTCAACGCTCCGATGCGCAAAACAGATGTCAAAGCTGACATGCATACCTATATAACGTAGATACATGACATATTGACGACACATAAAATTTGTGCTACACGTGTAACACAGCATTCCTAAACTAGCCCACAATGTCTGCTGTGTGGCTCAAGCAGTCATTTGAAAGAGTAACAAAATTTCAGCAAGACAACTCAAAGGCAAAATCCATTAAAGCCAAGATAATGGAATTCATTGCTCTTGACAATCAACCGTTCTCTGTCGTGGGTGATGTTGGCTTTCGCCGACTAGCCGAGCACCAGTAAACACTACCAAGTGCGCCATTTTTCAGATGTTGCCCTACTGGAGTTACACAGTAATGGTGTCACTACTATTAGCTTCACGACATACATACTATGGAACGTCAAAAAGATACAGTAGCACTGTCAATGCTGTACAAAAAAGTCTGCAAACACCGGCTACGAACGATGTGTTTACAATACCGCATTGGTAATAAAGCATCATTTGTTCTATCGCAACTTCTGGGGTAGCTAGCTTTAGCTTGGTACCTAGCTAGCACCAATACAACTAGCCTGAAAACAATGACCATTAGAACCTGCAATCATTTTCATTATTCTTAGCAATGATTTAGGAATCCTTGTGAGTAAGTATTAGCTAGGTTGCCACTTGTTGTTCGCCGATTGAAATTGACTTCAGTTCATGAACATAAATAGCTAGACAGCAACTTAACCCTGTTGCCCAAAGCTAACGTTGTAAGCAGCCAGCAACTTAACCCTGTTGCCCAAAGCTAACGTTGTAAGCAGCCAGCAAGCTTTTTCTGGCTACTGAGGCTCATGTGTTGTGAAGCTAGCCACAATAAGGATTAGGCACAATAGTGGAATTTGCTAACTATAGCTACTGAAACAGAGTGTTATTTGACGTGTATATTTTTTGACACGCAAAGACCCAAATGGCGTACCATAGAAATCCTGGTTGAGAATGAAACGACTGAGCAAATGAACAACGAACCAGCACAGCAAGTAAGTGAAAGAAATAGGTTTTGATAATGTTTTACTGGCAATGGGGAAATATGCAAATGCCAACAAAATAACTTTTTGGTCAGTGTGGTGTGTGTGTGTGTAACCTTTATTTAACTAGTCTAGTCAGTTAAGAACAAATTCTCATTTACAATGACGGCCCGGACGATGCTGGGCCAATTGTGCGCCGCACTATGGGACTCCCAATCACGGCCGGATGTGATACAGCCTGTATTCGAACCAGGAACTGTAGTGACGCCTCTTGCACTGAGATGCAGTGCCTTAGACCGCTGTGTCCGTGTGTGTGTGAACTATTTAACTGTACTAGAATGCTTAAAAGGCCACTAAAATTGTAAATTTCGGGTATCGGGTTTTTTTGTCAAGGAAAATATTGGATATCGGTATCGGCCAAAATTGTCAAATCGGTGCATCACAAGTTTCAGATGTTTTCCGAAAACGACCAGGGACTCTGCTATCCTAGCTTCAGGGAGAAGCTGGTTCCACCATTAGTGTGACAGGACAGAGAAGAGCTTGGACTGGGCTGAGCAGGAGCTGCCTTCCCATAGGAGTGGGAGGGCCAAGAGACCTGAGTTGGCAGAACAGAGTGCTCAGGTTGGGGTGTAGGGTTTGAGTATAGCCAGAAAGCAGGGAGTGGCAGTTCCTCTTGCTGTTCCGTAGGTTAGCACCATCTTGTAGTGGATGCGAGCTTCGACTGGAAGCCAGTGGAGGGTGCGGAGGAGCGGGGTGCCATGATAGAATTTGGGAAGGTTGAAAACCAGGCGGACTGAAGCGTTCTGGATAAATTGCAGCGGTTTGATGGCATAAGCAGGGAGCCCAGCCAACAGCGAGTTGCAATAGTCCAGACAGGAGATGACAAGTGCCTGGATTAAGACCTGCACCGCTTCCTGTGTGAGGTAAGGCCGTACTCTACGGATGTTGTAGAGTATGAACATTCAGGAGCAGGTCACTGCTATGATGTTTGCAGACAATGACAGGGTGCTGTCCAGGGTCACGCAAAGGTTATTTGCACTCTGGGAGGGCAACACTGTGGAGTTGTCAACCAGGATGGAGAAGTCTTTGAGCGAGCAGGCCTTCTCCGGGAGGAAGAGCAGTTCCGTCTTGTCGAGGTTGAGCTTGAGGTGGTGGGCCGACATCCAAGTTGAGATATCTGCCAGGCACGCAGATATGCGTGACCCTCCTTTGTCAGAAGGGGGAAGGAGAAAAGTAGAGTGTCATCCGCATAGCAACGATAGACGACAACGTGACGATATGACGGAGCCAAGTGACTAGGTGTATAGAGAAGAGGAGAGGGCCTAGAACCGAGTCATTGAGGACACCACTAGTGAGAGTACGTGGTACAGACACAATTCTTCTCCATGTCACCTGAAAAGAGTGGCCTGCCAGGTAGGATGCAATCCAAGAGTGTGCAGAGCCTGAGACTCCCAGCCCTGAGAGGTTGGGGAGGAGGATCTGATGGTTCATGGTGCCGAAGGCCGAGGATAGACCTAAGAGGATGAGAACAGAAGAGAGAGTCAACGTTGGCAGTGCAGAGAGCCTCCTTGACACAGAGAAGAGCAGTCTCGGGTTGAGTGACCGGTCTTGAAGGGTTAGGGTAAAGAAGATCGTTAGAGAACGTTGATCAGAGACAGCACGCTCAAGTGTTTTGGAAAGAAAATAAAGGATAAAGGTCTATATTTTTTGATGTCAGATGAGTCGAGTGTTGGTTTCTTGAGGAGGGGAGCAACTCAGGCCATTTTGAAGAGGGGACGCAGCCAGTGGTCAGGGATGAGTTAAAACCAATAAGCCTTACTGGCTTAAATTAAAATAAAAAATGCTTCCTCTTCACACCATTTAATGTGAACATTCTATGACTGTTTTCACATTGACCATAGCAAAGGTACATTTTCGAGAGTCTCGAGAGGTATCGATTCTGAAGTCAAACTGTTGTGTAAACTTGCTCAATTATTACGTCTCGAGTGCTACCTCTGGAGGTCACGCACAACACTCGCCTGACAGTTGCCCCCCTACGAGCAGGGTATAATATGTCTTGTTGAGCTCAACACTCCTACAGCATAAATGGTACAGCTGAAATGTATAGACATTTTCCTTATATTTTAGACTTTAAAAAATTATCTGAAATTGCAGTAACAGTCTGTGCTGGCTGCGCTGAGTCACATAAAACTATGGAAGCCCTAGCGAGGATGAAAACATTAAAATCCTGTCAAACAAATAATGCAGTGAATCAGTCTAAACAACAGTACTTTGTCACTCTTTTAAACACTTTCGTATCAATATTTTGTATTAAACCAAATCAAAAGTGCTGGGGCAAATGCCAGCTAGCAACACATTTGCCTGCGGCCTTGCTATGCTGATCTCTGCAACGTGGATCGTTGGAAATTGCCACACAATGCTACAAATTAAGAAACATGATCTATATGTATTTTATTTTTGGGTGGCGGGAATAGAGAGGTTGGTTGTTTCGCAACAAAATCAACGTGTGCGCAACTATGGGGCAAAACAGACTGGGTTGGCTTAGATTGTTGACAACATGTAAACTATATTTTGTGCACAATGTTCTTGTTGCTAGCTATCTGGCCATCCAGAGTCACACAACACGCAGACTTCTGCACCATTGAAGCGTGTGCATCTTTATTGTGATGTTGTTAGCTAACCCGTCTATGGGCATCCATATAAAACAGCTCAACATCTCAACTCCCAGGTTAATTATGCCCATGTTTTCAGACTCAATTTGCTTTTACCCAGTCTGGTTTCATAGAGTAGACGTAACATAATAAACTAAAATCAAGGATGCTAAAATTAGTATGATGTGTTACATTTGGTATGGTTACATAAGACCAAAGGTTACTTAAGGCTAAAAACTTAAAGGAGGGTTGGATGGCTGGATGGCTGGTTGGTTGGCAGGCGGGCATATAACACGAACATCTACCAACTAAAAAGGTTGAGTGTTTGAATCTCATCACAAACAACTTTAGCATCTTAGCTATAGCAACTTTGCAAACTACTTACTACTTTTTTAGCTACTTTGCAACTACAAGGCATTTTAGCTAAGCCATCCCCTAACAATAACCCTAACCCCTAGCCTACCTAATGTTAGAAACCTAGCTAACATTAGCATTAGCTAACTAGCTAACGTTAGCCACAACAAATTGGAATTTGTGACATATTATACATTTAGAAATGTGTAACATATTGTATGAATTGCGATTCTTAACATATCTTACGAATTGTAATTCACAACATATCATACGAAATGGATGATGTCCACAAATGAATACATACCATACCAAATGTAACATATACTAATTTGGGAGTAATTTGGGAGCATTTAGGATTAGACCCACATGTTGTATAAATAAGCAATAAGGCACAAGGGGGTGTGGTATATGTCCAATATACCATGGCTAATGGCTTTTCTTAAGCACAACGCATTGGTTATGACAACGTTGTATAGAAATTTTGTTATAATTTTGTTATATTGTTAAATGTCTGTATTTGCAATGCTGAATAATGTTGGTTGCAATGCTGCTTGAAGAGGCAGCAGGTAGTGTTAGCTATTGTTCTAGCTTACCTAGCTATCCTCTCCCTACAATTTGAATGAATTTGTGGCTGTTTCTTTCTTGCTGGCAAAATAAGTGAGCTAGATTGTTTTTGTGTTCTGCCATATGTCGATAACATAGCTAAATTTGGCGCTGGTATGGGGTAGTAAATATCCTAAACTTAGCCAACTAGACAGTGATAGCTGCAAACTACACTGAACTAAAATATGAACGCAACATGTAAAGTGTTGATCCCATGTTTCCTGATCTGAAATAAAAGATGCCTGACATTTTTCATATGCACAAAAAGCTTTTTTCTCTCAAATGTTAGTGAGCATTTGTTACAGTGGCCAATTATTTCAAGTCGGTAAGAAGGCAGCAGCCACTCTGTGTTAGTGATGGCAGTTAAACAGTATGATTGCCTTGAGATAGAAGCTATTTTTCACTCTCTCAGTCTCAGCTTTGATGCACCTGTACTGACCTCGCCTTCTGGATGGTAGTGGGGTGAACAGGCAGTGGCTCGGGTGGTTGTTGTCCTTGTTTTCCTAGTTAACGCAAAATTCATGACATCACTGGATTAGTTTGCACATAAAAATATATTGAATCACGCATTCCTTAACTTATACTTCTATGAATGACTTCATAAGATGATTACTCATAATTATGGTCCGAAACTAATTATGGGCTGGTGAAACCAACTGTAAAAGTTAGTGGCGCCAGTAATTAAAACTTAGGGTGGGTGTTGATTCAGGAGAAGACATATGACAAGGAACTCATTTGCAATATAGCTTAAGTCATTAGCTTGGCTTTTATAATGTATAAAAACAGGGGGTGGGTTGGCGACGCGCGCAGTGATGTGGGCTGGAGTGGATGAAATGCCAGGGATGAATTCTTGTCCATGTCCGACCCTGATTGGGAAATAATTAGCTTTTTGAAAAATGTCATTTTTCATGCACAGTGGAAATAAGAATATGCAGCAGATCAAGAAGGCAGTAATGTCACCACTCCTCTTTGCATAAGTGACTCACTGGGTGATGAAAATGTCTACAGTGCCAGCATGAATCAATACCGAGGTGAAATATTAATCAATTTACATTTAAAATTCTCCTTTAAATTTGCTATTTGTGGATGCTAGCTGGGGTGGCTCTTTGAAGCCACCTGGCGCCACAAGTAACCCTTTCAATAAAGAAGAGCTCTGAGGGAAGAAAAAGCACTAGTCTGGTACTGTATCTTCCAATTCACTCTTCTCCTCTGCTCTCCCCTTTCTCTGTCCTCTCTCCAATTGATGGAATCAATCTCTATAAAGCAGAGGGAAACAGCCACACATTTTTGTAGGCTGTCATTGAAAATAACAATTTGTTCTTAATGGACTTGCCTAGTTAAATAATGGTTAAATAAAATAAATAAATAATACTCCACTCCGTCTAACAATGAGAAATCAAATTAAAAGTAAGTTGTCATATGTTTTGTAAACAACAGGTGTAGACTAACAGTGAAATGATTACATACCAGCCCTCCCTAACAATGCAGAGAGAAGGAAAAGAGAAATAAGAGAAGTAATAACACGTAATAATAAATAAATACACAATGAGTCGAAGTGCAGGGGTACAAGGTAATTTCGGTAGATAAGTACATATAACTAGGAATAGAGTGACTAGGTAACAGGATTTATATACTGAACAAAAATATAAATGCAACATGCAACAATTTCAAAGATTTTGCGGAGTTACAGTTCATATAAGGAAATCAATCAATTGAAATACATTCATTAGGCCCCAGGGCACTTGGGAGCCAGGCCAACACCCACTGGGGAGCCAGGCCCAGTTAATTATTACCGACAGAAAAACTCCTTAGAGGCCTCCCGAGTGGCGCAGTGGTCTTAGGTGAGGTGTCACTACAGACCCGGGTTCGATCACAGGCTGTGTCATAACCAGCCTTGAATGGTAGTCCCATAGGACGGCGCACAATTGGCACAGCGTCTTCCGGGTTAGGGGAGAGTTGGAACAGGGGGCTTTCCTTGGCTCATCATGCTTTCTTTTTCACCATTATTTAACCAGGTAGGCTAGTTGAGAACAAGTTCTCATTTGCAACTGCGACCTGGCCAAGATAAAGCGTAGCAATTCGACACATACAACAACACAGAGTTACACATGGAATAAACAAAACATACAGTCAATAATACAGTAGAACAAAAGAAAACAAAAAGTCTATATACAGTGAGTGCAAATGAGGTAAGTTAAGGAAATAAATAGGCCATGGTGGCGAAGTAATTACAATATAGCAATTAAACACTGGAATGGTAGATCGGCAGAAGATGAATGTGCAGGTAGAGATACTGGGGTGCAAAGGAGCAAAATAAATAAATAAATACCAGTATGGGGATGAGGTAGGTAGATAGATGGTCTGTTTACAGATGGGCTAAGTACAGGTGCAGTGATCTGTAAATTGCTCTGACAGCTAGTGCTTAAAGCTACTGAGGGAGATGTGAGTCTCCAGCTTCAGAGATTTTTGCAATTCGTTCCAGTCATGGGCAGCAGAGAACTGGAAGGAAAGTTGACCAAAGGAGGAATTGGCTTTGGGGGTGACCTGTGAGATATACCTGCTGGAGCGCGTTCTACAAGTGGGTGCTGCTATGGTGACCAGTGAGCTGAGATAAGGCGGGGCTTTACCTAGCAGAGACTTGTAGATAACATGTAGCCAGTGGGTTTGGCGACGAGTATGAAGCGAGGGCCAACCAACGGGTCATGTTTTGCCTCTCCTGACCCCGTTGGGGAGTTGCAGCAAGGAGACAAGATCGCAATGGATTATCACAAAATTGGGGGGTAAAATACAACAAAAGAGAAAGGAAATGCTCCGCAGTAACCCCATTTTAGAGTGCCTTTTATTGTCCCTAGCACAAGGTGCACCTGTGTAATGATAATGCTGCTTAATCAGCTTCTTGATATGCCACACCTGTCAGGTGGATGGATTATCTTGGCAATGGGGAAATGCTCACTAACAGGGAGGTAAACAAATTTGTGCACAACATTTCAGAGAAATAAGCTTTGTGCCTATTGAACATTTCTGGGATCTGTTATTTGGTATTTTATTAGGATCTCCATTAGCTGTTGCAGAAGCAGCAGCTACTCTTCCTGGGATCCACACAAAACGTGAAACATGAAATAATACAGAATATGAATAGACAACAGCTCAAGGACAGATCTACATTTTTTTTAAATATTACAAAAGGCACACGTAGCCTACATATCAATACAAACTATCTAGGTCAAATAGTGGAGAGGCGTTGTGCCGTGAGGTGTTGCTTTATCTGTTTTTTGAAACCAGGTTTGCTGTTCACATGAGTAATATGAGATGGAACGGAGCAATAATGGCTCTATATAATACTGTACGCTTTCTTGAATTTGTTCTGGATTTGGGGACTGTGAAAAGACCCGAGGTGGCATGTCTGGTGGGGTAAGTGTGTGTCAGAGCTGTGTGTAAATTGACTATGCAAACAATTTGGAATTATCAACACATTAATGTTTCTTATAAAAATAAGAAGTAATGCAGTCAGTCTCTCCTCAACTCTTAACAAAGAGAGACTAGGTCTTAACTAGGGCTTTCCTTGCAGCACTCGACCACACGACTTGACAAAAATCAAGATAAGACAAAACTAGAGCCTGCAGGAATTGCTTTTTGGAGTGTGGTGTCAAAAAAGCAGAGCATCTCTTTATTACGGACAGGCCTCTCCCAAACTTTAGAACCATTTAATCTTTGTTTTGACCATGGCAGTTTACAATCTAAGGTAACACCAAGTAATTTAGTCTCCTCAACTTGTTAAACAGCCACACCATTCATTACCAGAATCAGCTGTGGTCTAGAATTTAGGGAATGATTTGTACCAAATCCAATGCTCTTAGTTTTAGAGATGTTTAGGACTAGTTTATTACTGGCCACCCATTCCAAAACATCTCGTGAAACATGGGACCAACACTTTACATGTTGCGTTTATATTTTTGTTCAGTATAATAAACAATAGCAGCAGCAGCAAAAAGTTAGTTAACTATTTAATTAACTATTTAACAATCTTATGTCTTGGGGATAGAAGCTGTTCAGGGTCTTGTTGGTTCCAGACTTGGCGCTCCGGTACCGCTTGCCGTGTGGTAGCAGAGAGAACAATCTATGACTCGGGTGGCTGGAGTCCTTGGCACCGCCTGGTATAGAGGTCCTGGATGGCAGGGAGCTCGGCCCCAGTGATGTACTGGGCCGTACGCACTACCCTCTGTAGCGCCTTACGTTCATATGCTAAGCAGCTACCATACCGGTGTTGCAGCCAGTCAAGATGCTCTCAATGGTGCATCTGTAGAAGTTTTTGAGGCTCTGAGGGCCCATGCCAAAAAAGGAGGGGACTAAGCACACACCCCGAGCGGCTCCCATGTTGAAGGTCAATGTGGCGGATGTGTTGTTGCCTACCCTCACCACCTGGGGGCAGCCCGTCAGGAAGTCCAGGATACAGTTGCAGAGGGAGATGTTCAGTCCCAGTGTGCTTAGTTAGTGATGAGCTTAGTCAATGAACAGAATTCTCACATAGATGTTCCTTTTGTCCAAGTGGGAGTGGGCAGTCCAATAGAGATTGTGTCATCTGTGGATCTGTTGGGGCGGTATGCGAATTGGAGTGGTCCCAAGGTATCTGGGAAAACAACACTGAACTCATCTGATGTCAAAAACTATAGACCTGTATCCTTCTTTATTTTCTTTCCAAAACACTTGAGTGTGCTGTCTCTGATCAACTTTCTAGTTATCGCTCTCAGAACGATCTTCTTAACCCTAACTAGTTAGGAAGGGTCACTCAACTGAGACTGCTCTTCTCTGTGTTACGGAGGCTCTCCGCACTGCCAAAGCTGACTCTGTTCTCATCCTCCTAGATCTATCCAACGCCTTTGACACCGTGAACAATCAGATCCTCCTTTCCACCCTCTGAGGGCTGGGCGTCGCAGGCTCTGCACACTGTTGGATAGCATCCTACCTGGCAGGCTGCTCCTACCAGGTGACGTGGAGAGGATCTGTGTCTGCGCCACATACTCGCACTACTGGTGTTTCACAGGGCTTGGTGCTAGGCCCTCTCCTTTGTCTATACAACAAGTCACTCGGCTCTGTCATACCCTCACATGGCCTCTCCTATCATTGCTATGCGGATGACACTCAACAAATTTTCTCCTTCTCCTTCTGACACCAAGGTGGGGTCACACATCTCTGCGATATCTCAACTTGGATGTCAGCCCACCACCTCAAGCTCAACCTCGACAAGACGGAACTGCTCTTCCTTCCGGGGGAAGGCCTGCCTTCTCAAAGACTTCTCCATCCTGGTTGACAACTCAACAGTGTCCCACTCCCAGAGTGCAAAGAACCTTGGCATGGACAACACCCTGTCATTCTCTGCAAACATCATAACAGTGACCTGCTCATCTGTAGAGTATGACCTCACCTCACACAGGAAGCGGTGCAGGTCCTAATCCTGGCACTTGTCCTCTCTCGTCTGGACTACTCCATCTCGCTGTTGGCTGGACTCCTCACTTGTGCCATCAACTTATCCAGAACGCAGCAGCCGGCCTGGTTTTCAACCTTCCCAAGTTCTCTCATGTTGCCCCGCTCCTCCGCACACTCCACTGGCTTCCAATCGAAACTCACATCTACTACAAGAACATGGGGCTTACCTACGGAACAGCAAGAGGAACTGCCCCTCCCTACCTTCAGGCTATGCTCAAACCCTACACCCCAACCTGAGCACTACGTTCTGCCACCTCAGGTCTCTTGGCCCTCCCACCCCAACAGGAGGGCAGCTTCAGCTCAGCCCAGTCCAAGCTCTTCTCTTTCCTATCACCCCAATGGTGGAACCAGCTTTCCCCTGAAGCTACGACAACAGAGTCACTGCCCATCTTCCGAAAAAATCTAAAACCCTACCTCTTTAAACAGTATCTTAAATAATCCTCATCCTCACTTGGTAGTGGTAAATTGACAGCTACAAAAATATATATAAACTCTCTAGGGAAATAGTATAGTCTACAGCTAATCATTAGTTATTCTATCTCAGGTGAGACTTCTCAGACTTCCTAAATATTAGAGATCGAGCACCAGCTGTTGTTAACGAAGAGACACACACCTCCCCCTTAAGCTTAACCAATGCTGCTGTTTGATACTGCCAAAGCATAGACAAACCAGCAAGAGGTACAGTGTATTATCTATGTCCTTGTTCAGCCAGGACTCTGAGAAATATATGATATTACAGTTCTTCCGGTCCCGATGATAGAATAGTCTCGAACGGAGCTCGTCCAGTTTGTTCTCCAGTGATTGTACTTCGCTAATAGAACAAAGGTTAGTGGTGGATTATTTATTCGCCAGCGTAGTTTTGTCGGGGTGCCCGCACATCAGCCTCTTTTACGGTGTTTTTTCCTTTTCCGAGTCTCAGCGGTCATGGCCTGGTCCGGGGTGAGCGGTATGTTCTGCACCGCCGACTTGTTGAAGTAGAAATCTTCATCCAAGGTTAGTGATCGCTGTTCTGATGTACAGAAGCTCTTTTCAGTCATAGGAAACGATGGTGGAAACATTATGTACAAAAAAAGTTATGGTCAGTGCAAAATGCAAAAAAATACACAAAATAGCAGAATTGGTCAGGAGCCCCTAAAACGACAGCTATGATTTCCTGCTACATTCTCTACCCAGAACTATTGAAGCTGAGAAAACGTATTGGCACATCATGTCAGCGGTGATCTATTATCCTAGCTTTTCTCCACATCAGTCTGAATCCATCCACAGCCTCTTGCCACTCTCTCCAAGCATTGTGAAATGCGACCGATGTGAACTATCACTGTGTTCCCCAGCCTTGTTCTGCTTGGCCTTGTGTGATTGATGCACCAACACTGACAGACTTCAATATCAGATAGCAGGAGGCAGAGACAGAGAGTAAAGGAAGTTACTGTATCATGGACCAGTGAAAAGAGAATAGGAAAGGCATCAACGATGCAACACAGTAGCTGAGGACTCTCTCTGTTCCTCCAACACTGCAACCAATCCAATGACATTGGTAGTTAGCCCCAAATACTGTAATAACTATAGTAATAGTATAGTAAAATATTTTTTATCAATGTAAACTAAATCAATCCACACGCCTGGTATTGAAACATTAATGACATAATGCAGCTCCATTTTCAGCCTTCCATCCTCCACTATAACATAACTATCTTCATACAGATGCTGCCTGGATGATAGCTTATATGAGTGATGCTGTATGTGACCACTTAGAGCCAGTAACATTTACTGACACATATGGTAAATAATTAACTGGCAGACCGAGATTACATTCGGCACTATGTGCACTGATGGGCACTTAAAACCTAAAGCTCTCCCCATGATCATCTCTAGGACACACCTCATTAACAGTATGACAAACTGTGTAAAAGGAAATTGGCATCATAATTGCTAATAATAATATACAACATGGATTAATGTGTTTGTTAATTTATTGTATTGCCCGATGTGGTGTAGAATGTAGAATGCTGTGGATAGACTTTCTCACCTTGACTAACTAATCAATAGGTTCTTATATTACATTTTTACACAAATCTCCAATTGATAATAAAACATCTGAGTTATGTGTGCAGATCACAAATTAGAATTTGGCCCTAAATGATTATTCACTCAGATATATCATCTACAGCTTCCTTTTGAGGAGTTAAGGGTTAAGAGGGAAACAAGGCAAATATGTTGCTGCTCAAAACAGCCTATCGACTCCAATCAACATAAGATAGAGGGAGGAGAAAATAACACTAATGATGAGAGTAATGGAATGTGACGCGTACCATGTATCCATCCCTAGGAGACAGTTACACATTCAACAGCGGAAATATAACCTTTCCTCCTATTCTATTTCCTGTTCAGGGCAAATAAGTACAGCAGATACTTTACATTTGGTCAATCAATAACAGAAATGAAACACAGTACATTATAATGGGGGCCATTAACTAACAATATTACACATTGACTCAGACATGGAGAGTTGGATAACATTAAAGGGGAGAACAGGGTGACATTAGACAATTTTCCATACCTATCACTATGGCATGGGAAAAACATGCCCTTGTTGTGCTTAGCTGTTACATATTTGAAAAAAAGATAGACACGTGTTTGCTATAATAGAATAGAACATACAGTGCATTCAGAAAGTATTAAGAACCCTTGACTTTCCACATTTTGTTAAATTACAGCCCTATTCTAAAATGGATTAAATTGGGTTTTCTTCCCTCATCAATCTACACACAAAATCCTATAATGACAAAGGAAAAACAGATTTGTAGACATTTTTGCAAATGTATTAAAAACTGAAATATTACATTTACATAAGTATTCAGACCCTTTACTCAGTACTTTGTTCAAGCACCTTTGGCAGTGATTACAGCCTCTCAAGGCCACTCAAGGACACTCAGAAACGTGTCCCGAAGCCACTCCTACATTCTCTTGGCTGTGTGCTTAGGGTTGTTGTCCTGTTGGAAGATGAACCTTCGACCCAGTCTGAAGTCCTGAGCGTTCTGGAGCAGGTTTTCATCAAGGATCTCTGTACTTTACTCCGTTCATCTTTCCCTCTATCCTGACTAGTCTCCCAGTCCCTGCCGCTGAAAAACATCTCCACAGCATGATGTTGTCACCACCATGATTCACCGTAGGGATGGTGCCAGGTTTCCTCCAGATGTGACACTTGGCATTCAGGCCAAAGAATTCAATCTTGGTTTCATCAGACCAGACCAGAGAACCTTTAGGTGCCTTTTGACAAACTCCAATCGGGCTGTCATGTGCCTTTACTGAGGAGTGGCTTCTGTCTGGCCACTCTACCATAAAGGCCTGATTGGTGGAGTGCTGCAAAGATGGTTGTCCTTCTGGAAGATTCTTCCATCTCCACAGAGAAACTCTGAAGCTCTTTCAGAGTGGTTGTCAGGTTCTTGCTCAGTTTGGCCGGGCAGCCAGCTCTAGGAAGAATATTGGTGGTTCCAAACTTCTTCCATTTAAGAATGATGAAGGCCACTGTGTTTTTGGGGACCTTCAATGCTTCAGACATTTTTGGTACCCTTCCCCTGATCTGTGCCTCAACACAATCCTGCCTCGACACAATTCCTCAACATCAGGGCTTGGTTTTGGCTCTGACATGCACTGTCAGCTGTGGGACCTTAAATAGACAGGTGTGTGCCTTTCCAAATCATGTCAAATCAACTGAATTTACCACAGGAGGATTCCAATCAAGTGGTAGAAACATCTCAAGCATGATAAATGGAAACATGATGCACCTGAGCTCAATTTCGATTCTCAAAGCAAAGTGTCTCAATACTTATGTAAATAAGGTATTTTGGTTTTGAATTTTTAATACATTTGCAAAAATTTCTAAAAACCTGTTTTCGCTTTGTCATTATGGGGTATTGTGAGTGTATTGATGAGGGAAAATTATTGAATCCATTTTAGAATAAGGCTGTAACGTTAAAAAAAAGTGAGTACTTTCCGAATGTATTGTATGTATAAGATTAGATTGAGGCTAACGACATAAGTCAATATAACTGTCAGACTGTAGAAGTTGAATATCTTTGATTCTATACATCTAAGGACGAGACTATACTCTCAATACTGTTCTTGTGAAATAACTGTAGCCTTATCTTATTACTTGAATAGATCAAATGCTTTTAAACTCTTTAGACGGCATCTCTGCCGTCAGTCATTAAACACTCTGACTCTTATTTACAAATACACTCGTCTGTGGAAATATATACTGTACCTTTACTCCACCCAAAAGCCTGCTATTCTCACTTACACAACAGTCCAATCACTCACACTTCAATCTAATGAAAGACGACAGGGAAATGTTTCGCTGCACTCTAATGCTGTTGCCATTGCCTCCCCACACTGTCAATGTCTAAGCTGTGTAAAGACGTAATTCATCTTCTTGAGTGGAGGAATGAATGACCTTGCTGCCATCAGACAGGAAGGCAGGCAGGGAGGTAGCCCACTGCGCAGCCTGCTGTGGAGAATGACACTCGTACTCCCAGTCTCAACTCCCATCCATTTGGAATTAAGTAAATCCGAGAGCTGCATGCCATACAACTACAACCACCACTAGAGTTGAGAGGACTACGTACAACCCATGATTTTTCTAGTCATCTTTCTTCTGTTGAATCTGTCAATATGGGTTTGACAATTTAGAGGTGTCCCAAAAATGTCACTGGAAATGAAGATGAAGGAAGAAAACACCTCCTGCTAATATTTATGTGATCAACCTTTTAAGATTCCTCAAGAATTGTAATGAGGCAATCACATCATAACTTTTGTAGAACCACCATTACTTTAGCAACAGTTTGTTTTGACATTTCTCAAACATGCACATACACTGTGGACAGATGTGCACACACAAACACGTCACACAGAGGCATGAGGAAACTCAAGGTTACTTTCGTAACCCCAGTTCTCTGATAATATAGGTGAGATGTGTATCAGTTATGGGAAGTCCCTTAAGTGGATTCACTACAGGAAGAACCAATCACACAGCGTTTGTGTTGCACGGTATATAGTTTGGTACTAGAATTTTTGTTACGTCCGATACTTCTGTCAAATGTGTCTCACGTGATTGAGAGTATCAAGTCTGTCTATCAGCGCAGCCCCTTTATAGGGTGAAGAGCAAAGTGCCTGTTCCACTTACTCATTCATTGCTAGAGCTGTCTAGGCTGCATTAGCTCCCCACTCACGCTGCACGGAAGTTAACACACTTGAGTAATGCAACACATCATGTAGAAATGTTACCGTTTGCTAAAATAATGTCCATACAACACTTTTACAATGCAAGGCGATACCGGTAGCTTGTAGCTTTAATTGTAGGCTAACTTTCCTTGCTAGCTTACAGCTGAATTCACCCTAGTACTTTGTTAGTGATAATATTAAATCATAACGCAAAATATGCTGATTTCCAAGCTGAGTTCCAAGTTAAGAAATCACTTTGTCTCCGTCGCCACCAAAAACAAATTTACTTCTTCATCTCCCTCGCCTCCTATCACTAGATTCCATAGCCACAAAGTCAGATTCCACAGCCACATTATGCGTTGCAAATGACACACACTTTTATAAAAGAAGAAAATACATCTTCTATGCAAATGTTGTTGATCAGTACAATGAAATGATATCTTCTCCTCACAGTTGCCAATAATTAACGGAAGTGATTGTTTGTCATCTCTAGGCCCTGAAATCAGCTAAAACAAGCTCCATAACTCAATGCATGAGCACACTCCTATTGAATAATATGTGACTAGACCTAGGGTACATCTTGATTTACCCATATTATCAAGAGATTTACCTTTCAAATAAATGATTACCATTATGTTGTTCTACAGTTAGATTGGTAAAAACAAAGTCAAATTGATTGTATGATTATATACACAGAACAAAAATATAAATGCAACAGGTAAAGTGTGCAGGTAAGCTGGGTACTCTGGCTCTGGAGCGGGGTATGGAACTTGGTTGAGGGTGAGCTGGGTAGACTGGTACTGAGACCCGATGAGAGCTCACTGGTTGACCCAAAGCAAGTTCCATACCCTGCTCCACTGCCTGACTACCCAGCTTACCCATAGCAAGGTCCACCCCCCTCCTGGGGTCCCGCTCAGCAGAAGGGTTCAGCCTTCCATGTAAGTCACCCCCCTGAACCCACCTTACCTGATTTTACCACTGACGTTGAGAAGGACCGCTCACCTAAAACTGCCACTGGACAATCTCCTTGACTCACTTACACAGCTGACTGAGAAAGTATCATGTCCTACTGGAAAATCTCAAGCTCCCTGAAGCACAGATGAAGAACCAGTCCTGCCGTCATCACCCTACACAGCTACTATTCAGGCACTCCAGCTCCAGTATGGCCAATCTCATCAGACACTCAGTGAGATTGGCACCATCCTCACTGCCCCAGAACTGAAAGTTGGTGACTTTCAGGGGTTTCAGAGCTGCTATCTACATGTCATTCTGCTGGTGAGCATGCTGCTATCCTTGGAAGGTGCTTATGGATATGAGTTGAAGGGTCAGTTAGTCAGTTGTACAACTGAATGACTTCAACTGAAATGTGTCTTCTGCATTTAACCCAACCCCTCTGAATCAGAGAGGTGCAGGGGGCTGCCTTAATAGACTTCCCCGTCTTCAGTGCCCGGGGAACAGTGGGTTAACTGCCTTGCTCAGGGGCAGAACGACAGAGTTTTACCTTGTCAGCTCAGGGATTCTATCCAGCAACCTTTCGGTTATTGGCCCAACGCTCTAACCACTAGGCTACCTGCGGTTCCCATGTCGACAGACAAGTATCTCAGAGACAGTTTCATAGAGTTTCAGCAAGCCTCAATCCCTAAAATGTGCAAGATTTGTCAGGAGGGCTACAAGAAGAGGCTCAGCAACTGAGACTCTCAACTAGGTTAGTCCAGCGCTACCATCATGAACAATTGCAGAGCATCTGCAGAGAAAGGCAGACCCACAGGTCCAAGAGTCAGACCCCCAACATCTACCATGGTGCGTTTCTTCCGAGTTCCCAGTTGTCTTGAACACACTGAAGTCGGAAGTCAGAGATTTCTGAGTACCGAGTTGCCAATTGTTTTGAAACTGGCATTACCTTCTGCAACTTCACTGTCAAAGAGGTAAAGAGCCATATCCCAGACACTGATGAGTATGCATCTTGGAAGAAGCTAGTAGAGGCAAATTACCAAGACCTCCATGGGGCAGCACTGCAGGATCCCATTCTTCCTACGCCTTCTCACAGAGATGCTGAATTGACTCTTCTAAGACACTGCCAGGCTACTAGCTTTTCAGAAGATATCACTGCTCTAACAGAACAAAAACCTGTCCCTCTGAGCAGCCGGTGACCTTCGGCTGACCTTTCACAAGTTTGCCTCAGGATCCTCTGCCCTCTGTCTCACTCCACTGGGATTGTCCACGGGACCTAGTGACCCCTAACCTGGTCTTGAGGGGAAGCGCGATACACCGCTGCCTCAAGTTGCCTATGCCCCTAACTCCATGAGGAGGCGGAGATGGCACCACAGTCAAGTGCTGGCAGATAGGTTTTGGACTCATCCGTAAGTACTAACCCACACTACAATCCCACCAAAAGGGGAAAAAACCCTAGCGCAAGGGTCGGTGGCCCAGAGAGCTGCGGGGATCTCTGTAGGGAACAGTCTACACAAGACCAGTGGCCCTCATGTGTCACGCGGCATGACGCTGGAGAGACGAAGCAGGTACGGGGAGTAAACATTTAATAGTAACTGAAATAACACGAGACAGGAACAGCGTCAAGAACAAAATTAAAGACAAAAACAATCAATGCAGCAGCAGGGAACAGAGCAGGGGAAAAGACAAATATAGGGGAAGAAATGAACATGATAAGTGAGTCCAGGTGAGTCCAATAACGCTGATGCGAGTGACGAGGGAGGGCAGGTGTGCGTGATGGATGGCAAGAGCGTGTGATGCAGGGTAATCTGGCGCCCTCAAGCGCCAGGGGAAGGGAATAGCGGGAGCAGACGTGACAGTACCCCTCCCTCTTGGGACGCCACCCGGCGTTCCACCTGGGCGAACCGGCAGAAACATGGGCGCTGGGCAAGCCGGTTGGGCGTGAAATCCCAATGAACCGGCAGGGACGTGAGAGCCTGGCGAGCTGGCCGAGGCATGAGAGCCTGACGATCCGGCTGAGGCAATGAGAGCCTGCCGATTACGCAGCAGAAGGGGAGCCCGGTGATCCAGTGGAGTGTGACGTGGGGTACTCTAGCTCCTTCAAGTTGGATGGTTTCCGCTGGTGTACAGCAATCTTTAAGTCATACCACAGATTCTCAACTGGATTGAGATCTGGGCTGTTATCCGGAGAGGAACAGGGGAACTCAAGAGCAGAATCAGACGAGGACATTTATTGACACACAGGGGGAGATAAAGTGCAGGTCAGGGGAAGCTCGGGAGTTTTAGTTCATTTATTTCACCTTTATTTAACCAGGTAGGCCAGTTGAGAACAAGTTCTCATTTACAACTGCGACCTGGCCAAGATAAAGCAAAGCAGTGCGACACAAACAACAACACAGAGTTACACATGGAATAAACAAACATACAGTCAATAACACAATAGAAAAAATTAGATGACCTGGAGCCAGTGGGTTTGGCGACGAATATGAAGCGAGGGCCAGCCAACAGGTCGCAGTGGTGGGTAGTATATGGGGCTTTGATGACAGTGCCATCAAAATGTTACCTAGAATCGGCTTCCTATATCGCAACAAAGCCTTGTTCACTCATGCTGCCAAACATACCCTCGTAAAACTGACCATCCTACCGATCCTCGACTTCGGCGATGTCATCTATAAAATAGCCTCCAACACTCAACTCAACAAATTGGATGCAGTTTATCACAGTGCCATCCGTTTTGTCACCAAAGCCCTATATACTACCCACCACTGCGACCTGTATGCTCTCGTTGGTTGGCCCTCGCTTCATACTCGTCGCCAAACCCACTGGCTACAGGTTATGTACAAGTCTTTGCTAGGTAAAGCCCCGCCTTATCTCAGCTTACTCAGCTCAATTATTTTGGATTTATCGATGGTGACAGTATTTCCTAGCCTCAGTGCAGTGGGCAGCTGGGAGGAGCTGCTCTTATTCTCCTTGGACTTTACAGTGTCCCAGTACTTTTTGGAGTTTGTAATACAGGATGCAGATTTCTATTTGAAAAAGCTAGCCTTTGATTTCCTAACTGCCTGTGTATATTTGTTCCTAGCTTCCCTGAAAAGTTGCATATTGCGGGGGCTATTCGATGCTAATGCAGTGCGCCACAGGATGTTTTTGTGCTGGTCAAGGGCAGTGAACCAAGGGCTATATCTGTTCCTGGTTCAACATTTTTTGAATGGGGCATGCTTATTTAAGATGGTGAGGAAAGCACTTTTAAAGAATAACCAGGCATCCTCTACTGACGGAATGAGGTCAATATCCTTCCAGGATACCTGGGCCTGGTCGATTAGAAAGGCCTGCTTGCTGAAGTGTTTTAGGGAGCGTTTTAGGGAGCGTTTGGTCGTTTGACCGCAGACCTATTATGGACGCAGGCAATGAGGCAGTGATCACTGAGATCCTGGTTGAAGACAGCAGAGGTGTATTTAGAGGGCAGGTTGGTCAGGATGATATCTATGAGGGTGCCCGTAATTATGGATTTGGGGTTGTACATGAAAGGTTCATTGATCATTTGTGTGACATTAAGGGCATCTAGCATAGATTGTAGGACGGTCGGAACAGAGAGTAAAAGGAGCAGGTTTCTGGGCGCAGAAGACTAGATTCAAGGCATAATGTACAGACAAAATGGCAAAATAGGTATTGTAGCCCAAGGAGTGGCTGATGGACCTCTTCAGCTAGCCGGGAGATGGGCCTAGCACGAGGCTAGTTCCCGGCTCACTGGTGCTTGCTTCGGGACAGAGGCATTAGCCAGGGGTAGCCACTTGGAGAGCAGCTAGCTAGCTGCGATGTTCCAGGTGAAGAGGTTCAGAGCTTGTGGTAGGAATCTGGAGATGTGGAGAAAAAGCAGCACGGTATGCTCTGGGTTGAATCGCACTGTGCAGACTGGCAGGAGTTGACCAAGCTACGGTTAGCTGATGGCCGCTAGCAGTGGCTAACTGACTACTAACTAGGAGCTAGTTAGCTGGCTAGCTTCTGTTGGGGGATCCGGTTCTAAAAGTATAGAAAATAGCAGATCCATACCACTTTGGGTGAGGCGAGTTGCAGGAGAGTATGTTGAAACTGAGGTTAAAAATATAAAAAATATAGTCAGTGTGTATAGTATTGTCAGACGAAATATATTCGAAGGAAAAAAAGATATATACACGGGACAAGACAAAGACGTCTGAACAGCTACGCCATCTTGGAAACTGTGGAGAATCCAGGACAGAGTAGCACGATGACGAGATGTGGGATTGGAGACAGGGACCAGAGTCAGAGTGGGCAAAACTGTAGCGTGAGAGGGAAACAGCATCAGGCAAGGAAAACAGGCACAACAGGATGACAGGATCTGAATAGTAAGAAACGGCTAGAAACGTAGAAACGTCCGACCAATCTGATTCCACACTCCAAGACTGCTTCCATCACGTGGACTGGGATATGTTTCGTATTGCGTCAGACAACAACATTGACGAATACGCTGATTCGGTGAGCGAGTTCATTAGAATGTAAGTTGAAGATGTCGTTCCCATAGCAACGATTAAAACATTCCCAAACCAGAAACCGTGGATTGATGGCAGCATTCGCGTGAAACTGAAAGCCCGAACCACTGCTTTTAATCAGGGCAAGGTGACCGGAAACATGACCGAATACAAACAGTGTAACTATTCCCTCCGCAAGGCAATCAAACAAGCTAAGCGTCAGTATAGAGACAAAGTAGAATCTCAATTCAACGGCTCAGACACAAGAGGTATGTCGCAGGGTCTACAGTCAATCACGGATTACAAAAAGAAAACCAGCCCAGTCACGGACCAGGATGTCTTGCTCCCAGGCAGACTAAATAACTTTGAGGACAATACAGTGCCACTGACACGGCCTGCAACTAAAACATGCGGACTCTCCTTCACTGCAGCCGATGTGAGGAAAACATTTTAAACGTGTCAACCCTCGCAAGGCTGCAGGCCCAGACGGCATCCCCAGCCGCGCCCTCAGAGCATGCGCAGACCAGCTGGCTGGTGTGTTTACGGACATATTCAATCAATCCCTATCCCAGTCTGTTGTTCCCACATGCTTCAAGAGGGCCACCATTGTTCCTGTTCCCAAGAAAGCTAAGGTAACTGAGCTAAACGACTACCACCCCGTAGCACTCACTTCCGTCATCATGAAGTGCTTTGAGAGACTACGCCTCCAACTCAATCATCAAGTTTGCGGACGACACAACAGTGGTAGGCTTGATTACCAACAACGACAAGACGGCCTACAGGGAGGAGGTGAGGGCCCTTGGAGTGTGGTGTCAGGAAAATAACCTCACACTCAACGTCAACAAAACTAAGGAGATGATTGTGGACTTCAGGAAACAGCAGAGGGAACACCCCCCTATCCACATTGATGGAACGGTAGTGGAGAGGGTAGTAAGTTTTAAGTTCCTCGGCGTACACATCACAGACCAACTGAATTGGTCCACCCACACAGACAGCATCGTGAAGAAGCCGCAGCAGCGCCTCTTCAACCTCAGGAGGCTGAAGAAATTCGGCTTGTCACCAAAAGCACTCACAAACTTCTATAGATGCACAATCGAGAGCATCCTGTCGGGCTGTATCACCGCCTGGTACGGCAACTGCTCCGCCCACAACCGTAAGGCTCTCCAGAGGGTAGTGAGGTCTGCACAACGCATCACCGGGGGCAAACTACCTGCCCTCCAGGACACCTACACCACCCGATGTCACAGGAAGGCCATAAAGATCATCAAGGACAACAACCACCCAAGCCACTGCCTGTTCACCCCGCTATCATCCAGAAGGCGAGGTCAGTACAGGTGCATCAAAGCTGGGACCGAGAGACTGAAAAACAGCTTCTATCTCAAGGCCATCAGACTGTTAAACAGCCACCACTAACATTGAGTGGCTGCTCCCAACACACTGACTCAACTCCAGCCACTTTAATAATGGGAATTGATGGGAAATGTAAAATATATCACTAGCCACTTTAAACAATGCTACCTAATATAATGTTTACATACCCTACATTATTCATCTCATATGTATATACTGTACTCTATATCATCTACTGCATCCTTATGTAATACATGTACCACTAGCCACTTTAACTATGCCACTTTGTTTACATACTCATCTCATATGTATATACTGCACTCAATACCATCTACTGTATCTTGCCTATGCCGCTCTGTACCATCACTCACTCATATCTTTATGTACATATTCTTTATCCCCTTACACTTGTGTCTATAAGGTAGTAGTTTTGGAATTGTTAGCCTGATTACTTGTTGGTTATTACTGCATTGTCGGAACTAGAAGCACAAGCATTTCGCTACACTCGCATTAACATCTGCTAACCATGTGTATGTGACAAATAACATTTGATTTGATTTGATTTGACCGAGCGGAGATTACGATCCTGCGGCGCGGAAGTGTCAGGACTGAGTATTTGTAGAGGTCTTGATTATGGAAAAGGTTGAAGCTGGTGGGGATCTGCTCTGACTCCAGCACACCTGTCTCCTCCCACACAATCACATACACACAGAGAGAGAGAGAGGGGGAGAGGGAGAGAGTACTGGGGGAGCGGCGGCAGGTCAAGGAGACACAGGATGAGCAGTAGAGGGCATTGGAGGAGCAGATGTGACATGGGCTTTGACCAGGAAATTCCAATACATTTAAAAATGTCCCCTCACTAGTGTTGCTTTAGCAATATCCTTATGGTCATTGTCCTGCTGGAAGGTGAACCTCCGTCCCAGTCTCAAATTTCTGGAAGACTGAAACAGGTTTCCCTCATGAATTTCCCTGTATTTAGTGCCATCCATCATTCCTTCAATTCTGATCAGTTTCCCAGTCCCTGTTGATGAAAAACATCCTCACAGCATGATGCTGCCACCACCATGCTTCACTGTGGGGCTGGTGTTCTCGGGGTGATAAGAGGTGTTGGGTTTGCACCAAACATAGCGTTTTCCTTAATGGCCAAAAAGCAACATTTTTGTCTCATCTGAGCAGAGTACCTTCTTCAATATGTTTGAAAAGTCCCTTGCATGCCTTTTGGCGAACACTAAACGTATTTGCTTATTTTTTTCTTTAAGCAATGGCTTTTTTTCTGCCCACTCTTCCGTAAAGCCCAGCTCTGTGGAGTGTACGGCTTGAAGTGGTCCAATGGACAAATACTCCAATCTCCGCTTTTGAGCTTTGCAGCTCCTTCAGGGTTGTCTTTGGTCTCTTTGTTACCTCTCTGATTAATGCACTCCTGCCTGGTCCGTGAGTTTTGGTGGGCGGCCCACTCTTGGCAGGTTTGTTGTGGTGCCATATTCTTTATATTTTTTTAATAATGGATTTAATGGTTCTCCGTGGGATGTTCAAAATTTCAGATATTTTTTTATAAACCAACCCTGATCTGTACCTCACCCCAACTTTGTCCCTGACCTGTTTGGAGAGCTCTTTGGTCTTTTGCTTAGTGGTGTTGCAGACTCTGGGGCCTTTCAGAACATGTGTTTATATACTGAGATCATGTGACAGATCATGTGACACTTAGATTGCACACAGGTGGACTTTATTTAACTAATTATGTGACTTCTGAAGGTAATTGGTTGCACCAGATCTTATTTAGGGGCTTCATAGCAAAGGTGTGAACACATATGCACGCACCACTTTTCCGTTTTAAATTTTTTAAAACAAGTTATTTTTTCATTTCACATCACCAATTTGGACAATGTTGTGTATGTCCATTACATGAAATCCAAATAAAAATCCATTTAAATTACAAGTTGTAATGCAACAAAATAGGAAAAATGCCAAGGGGAATGAATACTTTTGCAAGGCACGGTAGATCATGTATTTCCCGGTAGAAATACCTTGCAAAGCAACTAGTCTCTATCCCTCTCGATCCGTGTCTTCTGTCGCTTCTCTCATTCTCCACGTCTGCTCCACACATACCGGACAAGTAGGCGTGTAATAGATTATCGTCATTGTAGTTAATTACCACATTTTCTGCGCTAAACTATAAACTATAACTGTAAATATATTGAATATTGGCCTGTTGGAAACGACAACTCCCTACTACATCGCACAGTTCAGGCTTGATCTGATTTATCTAGAGAAGCTGCACATTAAGTTCACAGAAAAAAAACAGACCTAAATGGAATTAAAATATTTGAACCGATGTTGGTCAATGACTTTCTTTTTAATTATAAAGAATAACAGACATTTTGGTTAATCGCTAAGCACTATTGAACTGCCATAATAAAACCGATCAAAGAGAAGTCCTGAATCTGAGTCTCTCTGACAGGAGCACTTTGGTGGATGGGGCTGAGCACTCCCCCATCCACATCAATGGGGCTGTAGTGGAGTGGGTCGAGAGCTTCAAGTTCCTCTGTATTCACATCACTAAGAAATTAACATGGTCCACTAACACCCACACAGTTGTGAAGAGGGCACGACAGCACCTCTTCCCACTCAGGAAGCTGAAAAGATTTGGCAACTGCAAGGCATCTGACGGTCAAAGACTCCAGACACTCATGACATAGCAGGCAGTATCAGTGCACCAAGTCAGGAACAGCTTCTACCCCAAGCCATAAGACTGCTAAACAATACTGATAAATAGCTAAACAAATGGCTACCCGGACTACCTGCATTTACATTTTTTTTTACAGTAACTCTCTTGCTCACACACTGGACTCTACCCACACACTCACACATGCATACTGACGCCACACACACACACACACACACACACACACACAGGTGCCATTCACAAAACCAGCTATACAGTCCTTTCAAACCCAGATCATTGTACACTGGTGTTAATGTGTCACGCCACAGTGTTTCACCAGCTGCAATAAAATAAAAAAACTAATCTATTCAGTTTCTCACATCCCCATTAGCTACCTCACAAGATTGCAGCAATAGATTGTGGGGCTTATTAGGTTTACTATTGAGTTGGACATACATTAACGAGATTGAATGTGATATTAGGAACTTACAAATTCGTAAAAATTGTACGAATTTGAATTGATAACATGTCATACAATTGTTCACAATTTTCAAGACCGTTTTGGCTTGTGAACACTACTGGATGAAATTATACAAAACCCTTCACTTGCTTCTCTAAGAATATGATAATGTCAGTGGTTATGGGATCTGTCAACAAACAAAAAAATAGATGAGGACAAAGAAAATGTGTCAATGTATGTTAGTCCATTACTATATTGATTTTTATTGGTATTTATTGTTGTTATTATCATTGAAAAAAAAGTATTACTGATATATTACTATATCCACTGGCAGAAATAGTCAAGCATTATATACAATACAAGTAATACAAATTAATAGCATGACTGAGTGTAGGAGTTTTAAAAAAAACTAATCTGGCACTGTAATGGTATAAAAAGAAAGTGCCAGCGTCATTGGGATGACTGCTTGAAACTGCACATCCTTTCCATCAGCTTCTCAGTTCTTCTCACCAGGGGTAAAATGTGCTCACTTGACTTTCCTATAGAAAATAGTAAAATATACTATATAAATATGCTATATATTACCAGTAAGTGGCTTAACAAACTTGAACTTGTTGATTAAACTGTTACAGGGGTGTTGAACGCTGCCCTATCGTTTGATTAGCATGCATCAGCATCACTGATTCCCCGTTTTATATTAAATAGCCAATGTCATGCAAAACATGCTGTTGCAGATGAGATTAATGAAAATATGAATGCAGAAAAACGGGTATGCGAATAGGCTACACGATTATTTAGGCTACTATCAACTTGTTGGCACGCACAGTCCAACATCACAAGTTGAGCAACTCAAAAGTCAATCTCTTAAAAAAATACTTGAATAGCTCAATTCTCACTCAAATGTTACATTTGATTCAATTCGTCTTGGAAACCGGTTCGGTGCGATGGTGTTTGAAATATAGGCTATTATATAACTTTCTTCAACAGAGATGTATCGACGAAATAACTGTACCCTTTAGATTTACCAAATTATAGGATACTACCTCAGGATATGCTTCACTAGGTTGTTCACGTGCAGTCTCGTGTGCTTCGTTTACAGTAGGCTTAATAGCGAGCATGGAAAGGGGAAATCTATTTGACTGCGAAGTTTCGATCAGTCTAGTCTATCATAATGCGTAAATTCTGGTGCATCGTTCTCCACCACTTTATCGGTAAAATATGCAAGCATTATATACTTGACATTAAACGGCACAATTAACCTGATTATGATTATGTTAAACATTTAATGCGTTTGAGAAAAAAAAACATCGCTTAAGGGAAGGGCCTAAGTTTCCCAAACAAACCAAAGTGAAAATTAATTAGTGAGCTCAACTCTTTGTGATAGCCTAGAGAACTCAAATTGCGAGAACTTACCTTATCAGCAAATGTCTCAATGAACGTTGAATCCAATGACTTTTTCCACTCGACTGTTCTCGTGATTGTTACTGCAAATATAACGACCTTTCTACTTAGCTTTGAACGAAGTACTTATTTCTAAAACAATGCAAATAAATTCCAGCGCTCTTTTTTACCACATGTTGTGCCTCTCGCGTCGAGTTCAGCTCCGTGAGGGAACGAGGGGCGGAATAGGCTACATACAGTAGGTTACGCACAATGAAGAGGATGGAACACACACGAGTGGTGGGGCATAGAGGAGCGAATTACAGCGAGTTAATCTGATATGAACCTAATGGGTGTGGCAAATTAATGAACCCACGCAATTTGCATATATACAGTGCGTTCAGAAAGTATTAATTCCCTTGACTTTTTCCACATTTTGTTACGTTTTGAATTTTTTTGCTAATTTATTAAAAACAAAAACCAGAAATACCTTATTTACCTAAGTAAATATCTCTGCAGCACTCCACCAATCAGGCATTTATGGTAGAGTGGCCAGATGGAAGCCACTCCTCATTAAAAGACACATGACAGCCCACTTGGAGTTTGCCAAAAGGTACCTAAAGGACTCTCAGACCATGAGAAACAAGATTTTCTGGTCTGATGAAACCAAGGTGGAACTTTTTGGCCTGAATGCCAAGCGTCACATCTGGAGAAAACTTGGCACCATCCCTATGATGAAGCATGGTGGTGGCAGCATCATGATGTGGGGATGTTTTTCAGTGGCAGGGACTGGGAGACTAGTCAGGATTGAGGAAAAGATGAATGGAGCAAAGTAAACAGAGATTCTGTATGAAAACCTGCTCCAGAGTGCTCAGGACCTCAGACTGGGGCGAAGGTTCACCTTCCAATATCTTCAGTAAAGAATGAGTGAAACTTCCCAAATACAGGTGTGCCAAGCTTGTAGCGTCATACCCAAGAAGCCTCGAGGCTGTAATCGTTGCTTGAACAAAATACTATGTAAATTGTCAGAATACTAAATTGTCAGAATACTTTGTCATTATGGTGACAAAGCAAAAACGTTTTTTTTTGTGAAAAATTTACAAATCTAAAATTACAAATCTATTTTAGAATAAGGCTGTAACATAATAAAATGTGGAAAAAGTCAAGGGGTCTGAATATTTTCTGAATGCACTATATATATGGAATCAATAGTTACTGCACAACTACAATAAGTGTCCTGTGCCACAAGCATTTAGTGTGGTGCCTCAAGGGTCATATTGGGTCGATATCTTAATTGATATTAAATGTAGGACTACCTCACTTTCAGTGTCATTCATGCTCTGTGCATGTATTATAGTTAATAATACAAGTACACAGAAAGTAAAACTCTATAATTGCTTGACAATCAACATTTATGATTAATAATTTTAGCAGTCTGAAATCTTCAGGCATCTATTTAGAACAGTGGCCGTCGGTGTTGTTAAAGAGAAGGAGGATGATTTTTACAATTATTTCTATTACATCATATTAGATGACTGTCATTCATATTCTATTCAATGTAATATCAATGTAACTTCTCCAAGCCAAACCTTCATACCATAACTGCTAAATGAAACACAGTGTACATCATCATAGTCATCATAGCTACTAGAACCATGTATTGCATCTTGCTCATCCATATATTTATATGTACATATTATTATTCCACCCCTTTACATTTGTGTGTATAATGTAGTTGCTGTCAATTTGTTAGAATATTTGTTAGATATTACTGCACTATCGGAACTAGAAGCACAAGCATTTTGCTACCCTCACATTAACATCTGCTAACCATTTGTATGTGACAAATACAATTTGATTTGATTTGATTTTTAACTAACGTGCTAATAAACCCGCTACAATCACGCACTACAATGTACATCAAGCAGTTTTGCAGTTACTCTGGCCGGCCCCTGTGGCAATAAATTAATATAACCGAAAGCTTAACGTAACTTGGAAGAGTTCCAGCACAGATAGAATGATAAGCCAGATATTTCACCGGATGTATAAGTGAAGCATCCGGTTGGCGTTTCCACTCACTACCAAATATTATGATGAGAGGACGCCCAGTGGAAGGCAGCGGGAGAAGATGGAGCGAGATCAATTTTGGATGACATTTTGCACATTTTCTCATCAATGAAACATTTGATTTCAATACAGTTTTCTGTGCCCAAAACTAGAATCTGTTATGAACAGTGGAATACGTTTTGTAGATTTTATCCTTTGCCAAAAACATTTTTTAAAGTGTTGTTTAGAAGGAGTGCAAGGGTGAATTGACTTAATGCAAACTCTTACTTCACAGAGTAGGCATTCCCTGATGGAAATATGCAAATACATGCTAGAACGCTAGCTCTTAACTGGCTCTGCCCCTCTCCTTGCTTGTTCTGCCCACTATGACTAATTTGTTCCCATTGGAAATGACAGACTGTGGTCTGTCTTGGGTTAGTTATAAAAAATCTTTGGTTCCAGTGTTGGATAGCCTTAGCCAGCTAGCTAACATTATTCTCTGAGTAGTTAGCTGCATTAGCTAGCTAAGTAAGTCAAAGTTAAAAAATATACAACAAAATATAGCTAGCTCTCTCTCTCGCTCTCTCTCTCTGCTGCTTCTCCTTATTTTTTGAATAAATTAATTTGTTGAAAACTGTTAAACTCTTGTCTTTCTTTGTCTTTGAGTCAACTACTCCCCACATGTTATGCCCTGCAGGGCTAGCTATGCTTTCAGTACTAAATTCATCCTCTGATCCTTTGATTGGGTGGACAATATGTCAGTTAATTCTGCAAGAAATCTGATAGGACGTTGTCATAATTACTGTGTAAGTCTATGGAAGGGGGTGAGAACTATGAGCCTCCTAGGTTATGTATTGAAGTCAATATACATAGGGGAGGATGGAGAATAGATGTCCTCCGGCTACACCATGGTGCTACCCAGAGAGTGCTGTTGAGGATAATGTAGACCTTCACTATAAAACATTGGGTTTTAATCAGTTATTTGTTGACGTGTTTATATTTAGTATCGGTTTTCTGAAATTCACTGAGTAGGATGGTCGTTCCCTTCCTCCTCTGAGGAGCCTCCACTAACTCATACTCTCTACAGTACCAACCTCTACAGTCACCTCGCATGCAGCCAACTCAAAGCCAAATAACTAACAGAAGTCGTGTTGAAAAGAGCTGTTAAAGGCAAATCAAAGACCCTGTAGGCTCTGGGCTGCTGATTAGAATAGGCTCCCCTGTCGCTCATGTGTGCAAACTGGGACTGAGGGGATGTCAGTGGTGGTGTCAGGCTTAATCTTGTTCCACTGTAGTGGAGATCCACATCAGAGGAGCACCTAGCTGGGTTAAAGGTCGAATGCAGGTTACTGTATATATATATATATATATATATATATATATATATATATATATATATATATATATACATATATATATACATACATATATATATACATACAATTTTAAGTTCTATACTATACCTGTCCCCACTATGCATAGTTGGATCTTATAGTGTGATCGCCAGCCTTGTCTAAACTTCAATGCACAGAAAGAAATACGCTGTTTCCCCAAGGCATTGGATTGTTGTTGAAAATTAAGTAAACCTCTAACATTTTGCTACTTAACCAAACCCCCTAGGGTCTCCATTTCCATGCTGATTACAGATGAAGCATAATAGAACATTTTTTATATAAGTGCATTCCCATGTTGCAAGAGAAGGAAAGATGTTAATTCAACAAGACATCATAGTAGATCCAATGAAGACAATGAATCTCCCTTTTCATACAAGAAAAACGTCATACTGCATGATGCATCTTTCTGGAACTTTCAACTCAGATGACAGTGATGTTTAATTAATATTGGAGAAAACATCGAATTAACAAACGATAAGGCATTGAATGGCCCATTTTACCAGTGCACTAAAGCATACAATAAAAAAACAAGCCTGGAATATTTTTAAATCAATATCCAATTTATTTTTCACTTTCATGTATTCCAGAATCATTGCATACTATAGGCCTACAGTACAAATTCTGAAGGTCTGAGTTCTAATAGCATTTATTGCGCACCACACTGGAGCCCTCCTCCTGGTACTCCTGCCCCTTCACCCACATGGGCTGGAAGCTGCTGAGGCAGGTGATGATGGAGCCCCCCACCCAGGAGGCAAACTCCCTGTGTGCCCCAGATAGCATCCCGATTATGGAGTCCCTCGGGGCCAGTTTCTCCATCTCTGCCTGGAGCCGCTCCGGGAAACCGCTGAACATCGAGGAGCCGCCACACAGGGCCACGTTGGCCATCAAGGCCGTCTGCCACTCGGGGGCGCACTTCTGCAGGCTGTTCATGGCCAGGATGTGAACTCCGGGCTGCAACATTCCTGCGTCAGATGGACAGAATAGGATCTCAGGGCCACGGAAGCGCTCGTCGCACAGGGTAATGGTGGTGCCATCGGGGAGTTGATAGTCCAGAGGTGTTCCTTTGTCCTCAGAACTCAGCTGGGAGACGTAGCAACTCTGCTTCTTCATCTCTTGCACAGAGGACTTTTGCTGGAGAGCACTCCCATGTCCAACGTCGGCCAGTAGTTTGCTCAGATAGTCAGACACACCCTTTCCAGCCAGGTCCATGTGAAATGTGGCATGTGGTAAGCAGTAGCCATTGCACACTGGAGAGACAGAGGTGCAGCCAGCCCCAGAGTCCACCACTAGACCAGTAACCAGTCCATAAGAATACATGGACAGCACAGGCTGGTAACCAACATACATCGCTGGGGCCCCAAACCCTTCAAACAGGAGTTCAGCTGTCTTCTCTCTGTTGGAGATGGGAGAGAAGGCTGGGTCAGTCATCAGGATGCCATGCTCTTCAGGGCAGACTTGGAGCTCCTCATAGAGCACATGGCTCCACAGCTTCTCCAGGGAATCCCAGTCACTTATCATTCCACTGGTGATGGGCCTCTTGAGAATGAGATCATCTGAGTCCTTGCAGGGAATGTTGTTTCCAAAATAACATTCAGTTTGGTCCTTTTTGGACAATCCAACCACTGACCTCAGAACTTTATGGGGCTTCTCATCTCCAGAGAAGCCAGCTTTGATGGAGCCTGATCCTGGGTCGATTACAATAGCCACATTCTGCTTGAAGTCCTCACTGCTATCCACTGCAGTCATTCTTAGACAGTCTGTAATTTGTTTGAACAATGAAAGCAAATGTTGAAGTTATGTTTCTTTCTCTAGTTGTCCCCAAGCATGTCTGCAACAGTCAACTCATGAACAGAGACTAATGGTTTGAAAGATTGCTTTATTACTTGAAAAAACATGTTTGTCACAAAACCTGTGACATCACAATGGCATCAATGGCCTTGTGGCATCACCACAGTGCTCCAGTCTGGGTGACTATGGCAACGGATGATCACAGGGTTATTTCTCAGTATTTGTGAACATTAGCTGACAAGGATAGCTTTTCACACACACACACGCGCGCGCGCGTCTGGTAAATTATGTGAGTTGGGCAATCATTACCTACGCCTCTTCAACATCTATAATGGGAGAGAGGATGAATGTTCCCATCCAAACTCATCATAGCACTTACAGGACATTTGATGGCCTGTAGAATCATTGAACTGCTGTAAACCTTGAGGTGAAATGTTTCTGCATCCAGTACACATCATCCCTCACTATGTGATTAAGATAAGGATGAATAATAGAGGCTTCCAGCATTGTATGGACTAGTTTGAACTGGATTCCTCACATGCAATCAACAGGGAATGAAAGTGGTTCTAATTTTGAACATTATTCTGTATTACAGGAACAAGGAACGTAGGAAACGCACAGACCAAGAGTTGTTACTGAAGGCAGATTTGACCCCCAATAGCATCTTTTACACGACCAATCTGCATTGGGTTAACATACTACATTTTAGTGGAACAGGCTCCAGTCACACTGATCTAATATCACACACACACACACACACACTTATGCATCCAATCCTTCCTAAGATGGAGTTAACCTACAAGTGTCACCCCTCCATGGCTACTGCAGTGGAAGAGTATAATTAGAAGCTGTTTGTTTCTGACCCTTGGGCAACAGAAATGTTGGCTGTAGGAGTCAACAGTTCACCGATGTAAGTCACTACTAGCCTGAGAGCAAGGGAAGGTATTCACTTTCCATTACACACAAGGGAGAGTGATACATGCTCTGGAGAGGGGCCACATGTACTGGACCCTATAAGTACTGGACCCTGTTAGTGAATCCTATTCAATATAAGGTAAATCAATGAGAAACTCTCTGATTAAGACTATCTGTCAATGTAATACAGATATCGCTTCACAATACCTGGTCTCAGAATGGTTCAATCTAACAAAGTAGATGCTACATCTGCCCCATTGATTCAATGACAACAACGCAGTACTTCATATCATATAAATGTCATTGTACAGGTATGCATCACTAATTAATTCAACATTGGTCAGGCCCAATAGCAGTCAAGTCTTCCCACAGTCTGTCATAAACGTCTAGGCTTTAGATTAGCTGTTTTATGGCCGGCTTACGCTCTACATTGAGTGGATGTTGAATTTAAGAAGTGGAATCAAAGTGGACAGTGCCATCCCTCAGCTCAGTAAAGCTGATTATGTTCAACCAGATAAGCATGTTTGTATCAAACAGAAAAATGATGGAGCTCACAGGCCTGCACAATGACAGGCATGCAGCCAAATGGCAGAGCTCTCACACTATTCATTTACATCTCCCACAGTCTATTTACATATAGCAGGTACTGTATATTGATATGCCAGGATCCTCTGGGCTATTTTTGGCTCCCGCTTTGACGGTTTGATATAGTATATGGTGATGAATATCCATTGTCAGTGTGTGCAACCAAGAGAAACTGATTGCATCCTAATGATGATAAGAATGATGACGAGGGTAATAATGAAAAGGACAAATACGCCAACCATGTCATAAACAAATGAATTGTAACATTTTATATGGTCCATGCCTAAGGACACTCAGCAAAGCTTTCACCCGTTGCTTTTAAGGATAATTGACCAAGGTAATAGCTTTCCAATCTGACTCCTATGGCTACAAACAGAGCTTTAAAAGAACAGAATTATTAAGCGGCTCTAATTATAGCAAATAAAGAGATCCTTGCCGTGCATAAAACAATGTCTAATTCCTTACTAACTGTCATCTTTTGGGAGATTTTCAAATAACTCCTGTGGGAAGAAAAAAAAGACGTGGCGGAAAAGTCTGAGCACAACACTTGCAATCTGGCAGTTATAGTATACTTCTGGCACTTCTAATCAAACATCAGCAAACTATTAGATTAGACATCCACCTGCTGGAGGCCCTTTTTATACATCAATTCAGTTCCACTTCAGGCTCTGCATTGTCCCACGCATCCCATTCTTTCCAGACAGATTATACAGTACAGGTTATGTTCCTGTAGTCCACAATCAGCTTCTTGGTTTTGCAGAGAGTTGAGAGAGGGGTAGTTGTCCTGGCACTACACTGCCAGGGCTCATTCCTCCTCTCTATAGGCTGTCATTGTTGTTGGTTATCAGGCCTACAACAGTGGTGTCCTCAGAAAGTTGATTGATCGAGTAGTAGTGCATTATGTTATTTGTCATATGCTTCATAAACAACAGGTGTAGACTAACAGTGAAATGCTCACGGGTCCTTTCCAACAATGCAAAGAGAATGAAAATAGAGAAATAATAGAAAAGTAAAACAAGTAATTATAAAGGTAATAATAAACACAATGAGAAATGATAACTTGGCTATATACACGGGGTACCAGTAAAGAGTAGGGGTACGAGGTAATTGAGGTAGATATGTACATATAACTATGAATACACTAACACATAATAAAGAGTAGCAGCAGCATATGTGATGAGTCAAAACGTTAGTGCAAAAAAGATCAATGCAAAATTAAAGCTGAAATGTCTTGAGTCATTAAGAATTCATCCCTCTGTTATGGCAAGCCTAAATCAGAAGAGGAGTAAAAAGGTGCTTAACATGTCAAATAATAAGTTGCTTGGACTCACTCTGTGTGCAATAATAGTGTTTAACATGATTTTTGACTACCTCATCTCTGTACCCCACACATGCAATTATCTGTAAGGTCCCTCAGTCGATCAGTGAATTTCAAACAGATTCAACCACAAAGGTCAGGGAGGTTTTCCAATGCCTCTCAAAGAAGGGCACATATTGGTAAACCAGATATTGAATATCTGTTTGAGCATGGTGAAGTTATTCATTACACAGGCGTCCTTCCTAACTCAGTTGCTGGAGAGGAAGGAAAATGCTCAGGGAATTCACCATGAGGCTATTGGTGACTTTAAACAGGTTAATGGCTGTTATAGGAGAAAAATGAGGCTGGATCAACAACATTGTAGTTACTCCACAATACAAATATTTCAAAACATGCACCCTTTCTGCAATAAGGCATTAAAGTCAACTGGAAAGAATATAGCAAAAACATAGACTTTTATGTCAAATCCAACACAACACATCACTGAGTACCACTCTCCATATTTTCAAGCATAGTGGTGGCTGCATCATGTTATGGGTATGCTTGTAATCATTAAAGACTAGGGGGGTTTTTAGGATAAAAATTTACAAAATCGAGCTAAGCACAGGCAAAACCCTAGAGGGAAACCTGATTCAGTCTGCTTTCCAACAGACACTGGGAGACAAATGAATCTTTCCGCAGGACAATAACCTAAAATACAAGGCTGAATATACACTGAAGTTTCCAAGATGGCATTGAATATTCCTGAGTGGCCTAGTTACAGTTTTGACTTAAATTGGCTTGGAAATCTATAGCTAGACTTGAAAATGGCTGTCTAGCAATGATCAACAACCAACTTGACAGAGCTTGAAGAATTTAAAAAATAATAACGCTGATATTGTACAATCCAGGTGTGCAAAGCTCTTAGAGACTTACCCAGAAAGACTCACAGCTGTAATTCCGGCCAAAGGTGATTCTAACATTGACCCAGGGGTGTGATTACTTATGTAAATGAGATGTCATTTTCATTTTCAATGAATGTGCAAAACATGATAAAAACATGTTTTTACTTGGTCATTATGCAGTATTGTGTGTAAGTGGGTGAGCAAAAAAAATGTTTTAATCTATTTTGAATTCAGGCTGTAACACAAGAAAATGTCGAATAAATCAAGGGGTATGACTATTTTCTCAAGGCACTATATGTGAAAATGCTATTCATTGACTACAGTTCAGCATTCAACACTACTGTTCCCTGCAAGCTCGACACCAAGCTCAGAGCCCTGGGTCTGGACACCAGATCCTGGACTTCCTAACACGCAGACCACTGGCTATGAAGGCTATGAAGATTGGCAAACAAAACCTCCTCCACACTGACTTAACACAGGGACCTCCAGGGGTGTGTCCTCAGTCCTCTGAGGTACTCTCTGTTCATCTACGACTGCTTGGCTTTGCACGACACCAACTCCATCATCAAGTTTGCTGACGACACCACGGTTGTAGGCCTGATAACCAACAATGACGAGTTAGGCTATAGGGAGTAGATAAGTTAACTGGCATTATGGTATCATGACAACAACCTCTCCCTCAACGTCAGCAAAACAAAGGAGTTGTTGGCTTCAGGAAGCAGAGGAGGGAACATGCCCCAATCCACATCAATGAGACTCCAGTAGAGAGAGTCACAAGTTAAGTTCCTCTCCGTCCACATCAATGAGGACTTGACGTGGACCAACAACACCATCACCACTCTTGTCAAGAGGGCGCAAAAACATCTCTAATTCCTAAAGCGGCTGAAGAAATTTGGCATGCCGCCAAAGGTCCTCTCCAAATGCTACCGGTGCACCATTGAGAACGTCCTGACCGGTTGCATCACAGCCTGGTACAGAAATAGCTCGGTACATGACTCCAAGGCAATTCAGTTGGTGGTGAAGACGGCCCAGTACATCACTGGGACCATGCTCCCACCCATCCAGGATAAATGGTGCCTGAGGAAAGCCTGCAGCATCATCAAAGACCCCTCACACCCAGCCACGTGCTGTTCTCTCCCTTATCGTCGGGCTGACAGTATAGGAACACGAGGTCTGATACCAACCGTCTCAGAGACAATTTCTATCTACAAGCCACCAGACTGCAGAACATTTGAGCTGGACTGCCCACTTGCTCTGTTTCTCCATCCCTAGGTGAAGATGGCTGACAAAACATTACGGTGGAACCAAATGTTAGTAGTTATAACGAGTCAAGCAAAACATTTACAATTGGGAGAAATATGTTAGTTAATGTAGAGACAAACATTTGTGCATATTTCTTTGTCATAGAGTTCATTTACAAAAATCACTATTTAGCAAGTTATCTGACTAGCTAACATTAGTCAGCTAGCTAGTGTTGTGATATGGGAATTAATTTGTAGTTTGTGTTTTCGGGAAACCAGCAAACCAGGCTGTCGTCTTGTGAAACAGTGGATGTAAAGAATCTAGCTAGCTATAGCATTTACTGCAAATTGAATGTACATTTGTATAAGCTTGCCTTGCAATGCAGCTGAAGTAACACAGCTAGCTAACTATTTACTTGCTTATTGTGTAGTGGAGGAGAAAATAACTGTATGCCTATGGATGTGTAGCTAGCTACAGTATGTAGCCAATCTATGTAAGGACCCTAAAACATTAGGTTCTGAACTAATACTCATACCAATCTATGAACCTCAGCTATCATGGTTGTTGTATATACTTCAATGGCATTAATGAAGCCTATGGATAGAGTAGAATATAATAACTATATACTGTACTGTATGTAGTTATGTACTGTATGTACTGTATGTACTGTAGTTATTACCACGCATGAGATCCCTACAGTGTAGCCTGTACATTGAATATATAAATTGATCATGTACTCTTCCTTGGCAAATGAAGATGCGGTTCAGGTATGAGCCTCTGAGACATTCTTTTTCAGTAATTTCAAACTCCATTCTTTGAATAATGCTGTGTCTGCATGTATGTATTTCAATTATACACTTCAACAGTGTTTACCACTCCTGCTCCTGGGACTTCAATGATTACTCATTGTAACTATGCAATAGACTAGAAACATGACTTAAGTAAAGGCTGATTTGTAATTCATATATACAGAACACACATGTATACATTCATGCTACACACATCACAACTGCTGTTACCAGACTCTTATTATACCATCTAAATGTATATGCTTGGCCCCATCCCCCCTTCCTCAACACAGTTGTAAATATTGAACTATAAATAGTTCCTTCCTGTATTATATTAAAATGTCATCCACACGCAATCTCAATCGTACTCCACACGGCCCTTTCCCACCTGGACAAAAGGAACACCTACGTGAGACTGCTGTTCATTGACTACAGCTCAGCATTCAACACCATAGTGCCCACAAAGCTCATCACTAAGCTAAGAACCCTGGGACTAAACACCTCCCTCTTCAACTGGATCTTGGACTTCCTGACTGCCCGCCCCCAGGTGGTGAGGGTAGGCAACAACACATCTGCCACGCTGATCCTCAACACTGGGGCGCCTCAGGGGTACGTAATCCCCTCCTGTACTCCCTGTTCACCCACGTCTGCGTTGCCAAACACGACTCCAAAACCATCATTAAGTTAGCTGATAACACAACAGTGGTAGGCCTGATCACCGACAACGATGAGACAGCCTATAGGGAGGAGGTCAGAGACCTGGCATTGTGGTGCCAGGACAGCAACCTCCCTCTCAATGTGCAGATGCGCATAATGATGGTGACAGGTGTGCGCCATAACGAGCAGCCTGGCGAGCTAGAGGCCGGAGAGGGAGCACATGTGAAAATATAAAACTAAATAGCAAAGTTGATGAGGAGCTGGCAAAAATGGGCATCATCCACTTCACCTACTTTTAAAAATGCTTTCTAAAAGCCTTTCGAAGGCTTTAAAAAATGCATTTGTCGAAAGACGTGGCCTTTTGAGCAGTGAACCACTATAGCAGAGGTGAAGTTGTGTTCCTGCCAGGGGCACTCCCCCAGCGTAGTCCATCTCCACAGTACAGTCGATTGAGGTTAGCAGAGGCTGTTTCCACATCGGCCAACCCATCCCAAAATCAGTGTCCGGTCGACAGAACAAATGTTCCTGACAGTCAGGAATAGTAACCTGTGTCTCCCTCTGAGTGAGCTGGATTGTTAAGTGGTGTCTGACGCTTGGTGGTGACCGTCTGTGTACCCTTGGGCGAGGGGCAGGTCAGCCATGTGGTAATGAGTGCACCACCACCCGTCTGCCTTCCTGCCGCCATGACTCAGGGGAGATACACATCATGCTGTGGCACCACAAACTAGGCTCCTAGGTTTCCTACTGAGTACCCAAATGGTTTTCGTTTACTGCTAAATGTGAAAATGGATTAGTGGTGCAAGAGGTGTAAATTAATGTTTTTTTACATCAAGTATCTAAGCTATACATTTTGTAAGTTCTTTATGTCTAATAAATCATTGTGTGTTTATTTCAAGAAAATAACTCTAAATATATATTTTTATAATTTATTTCCCTCAGCCTCCTTTTGCCATTGAAATGCTCCGTCTGATCATGTGGGTGTGTTGATACAAATGTATATAATATATTTACATACACAGCCCTGATAGGATTGCCTAGACTTGAGCCAACCCCACTTAGCCCTTTAAAAACACTTACTCTAAAAGGGCATTATCATAATTTCAGAGTATTATTTCAACTACATAGCGTGGAAACATAGAGAAAAAAAGAAGAAGAGGGAAATCACGTGTTTGACTGCACTGTCCCTTTAAATAAAAAAAATCATTATGATAAGATTTGAAACTGTGTGGACTAGGTTGGGGTAAGCTGAATAAAGATCCATATAGTACTGCAAATCAAATCAAAGCGTATTTGTCATGTGCCCCCAAATATAACAGGTGAAACCTTACAGTGCAGAAACCTTACAGTGAAATGCTTACTTACAGGCTCTAACCAAGAGTGCAAAAGGGTATTAGGTGAACAATAGGTAGGTAAAGAAATAAAAACAACAGTAGAAAAACAGGCTATATACAGTAGCGAGGCTATAAAAGTAGCGAGGCTACATACAGACACCGGTTAGTCATGCTGGTTAAGGTAGTATGTACATGTAGATATGGTTAAAGTGACTATGCATATATGATGAACAGAGACTAGCAGTAGTGTAAAAGAGGGGTTGGCGGGTGGTGGGTGGGACACAATGCAGATAGCCGGGTTAGCCAATGTGCGGGAGCATTGGTTGGTCGGCCCAATTGAGGTAGTATGTACATGAATGTATAGCTAAAGTGACTATGCATATATGTTAAACAGAGAGTAGCAGCGTAAAAAGAGGGGTTGGGGGGAATCGCAATGCAAATAGTTAGGGTAGCCATTTGATTACCTGTTCAGGAGTCTTATGGCTTGGGGGTAAAAACTGTTGAGAAGACTTTTGGGCCTAGACTTGGCACTCTGGTACCGCTTGCCATGCGGTAGTAGAGAGAACAGTCTATGACAGGGGTGGCTGGGGTCTTTGACAATTTTTAGGGCCTTCCTCTGACACCGCCTGGTGTAGAGGTCCTGGATGGCAGGCAGCTTAGCCCCAGTGATGTACTGGGCCGTACGCACTACCCTTTGTAGTGCCTTGCGGTCAGAGGCCGAGCAATTGCCGTAACAGGCAGTGATGCAACCAACGCTCTCGATGTTGCAGCTGTATAACCTTTTGAGGCTCTCAGGACCCATGCCAAATCTTTTTAGTATCCTGAGGGGGAATAGGCTTTGTCGTGCCCTCTTCACGACTGTCTTGGTGTGTTTGGACCATTCTAGTTTGTTGTTGATGTGGACACCAAGTAACTTGAAGCTCTCAACCTGTCCACAATCATCTCCTTAGTCTTGGTTACGTTGAGGGATAGGTTGTTGTTCTGGAACCACCCGGCCAGGTGACCTCTGACCTCCGCCCAAAAAGCTGTCTCGTCTTTGGCGGTGATCAGGCCTATCACTGTTGTGTCATCTGCAAACTTAATGATGGTGTTGGGGTCGTGACTGACCATGCAGTCGTGGGTGAACAGGGAGTACAGGAGTGGACTGAGCACGCACCCCTGGGGAGCTCCAGTGTTGAGGATCAGCGTGTTGCTACCTACCCTCACCACCAGGGGAGGCCCGTCAGGAAGTCCAGGATCCAGTTGCAGAGGGAGGTGTTTAGTCCCAGGATCCTTAGCTTAGTGATGAGCTTTGAGGGTACTATGGTGTTGATGTGAGCTATTAACATCCTTTCAAAGCACTTCATGGCTACGGACGTGAGTGCTACGGGTCTGTAGTCATTTAGGCAGGTTGCCTTTGTGTTCTTGGGCACAGGGACTATGGTGGTCTGCTTGAAACATGTTGGTATTACAGACTCAAACAGGGACATGTAGAAAATGTCAGTGAAAACACCTGCCAGTTGGTCAGCACATGCCCGGAGCACACGTCCTGATAATCCGTCTGGCCCCGCATCCTTGTGTATGTTGACCTGTTTAAAGGTCTTACTCACGTCGGCTACAGAGAGCGTGATCACACAGTCGTCCGGAACAGCTGATGCTCTCATGCATGCCTCAGTGTTGTTTGCCTCAAAGCGAGCATAAGTGATTTAGCTCGTCTGGTAGGCTTGTGTCACTGGGCAGCTCGCGCCTATGCTTCCCTTTGTAGTCTGTAATAGTTTGCATGCCCTGCCACATAAGACGAGCGTCGGAGCCAGTGTAGTATGATTCAATCTTAGCCCTGTATTGACGCTTTGCCTGTTTGATGGTTCGTCGCAGGGCATAGCAGGATTTCTTGTATGCTTCCGGGTTAGAGTCCAACATTTTGAAAGCGGCAGCTCTATCCTTTACCTCAGTGCGAATGTTTCCTGTAATCCATGGCTTCTAGTTGGGATATGTACGTACAGTCACTGTGGGGACGACGTCCTCGATGCATTGCATAAGATTACTCATTTTAGGACATTTTGGATAGTTGACATTTTACCATTTTGTCTCACTGTTGAAATGCCTTTGATGTTGAGAATATCTCTTTCTTTCTCTCTCAATAACAGTACGCCATTAAATACAGGTGGTACTCATAGCTGATTAATGTGGTCAAACTGAGAGAAAATGCTCAGCAATAGGCTAAAGATGCCACCCAACTAAATTAGATGTTACTGTTAGGTGACCTAAACTGGGACATGCTTAACACCCCAGCCGTCCTACAATCTAAGATAGATGCCCTCAATCTCACACAAATTATCAATGAACCTACCAGGTACAACCCCAAATCCGTAAACATGGGCACCCACATAGATATCATCCTGACCAACTTTCCCTCTAAATACACCTCTGCTGTTTTCAACCAGGATCTCAGTGATCACTGCCTCATTGCCTGTGTCCATTATGGGTCCACGGTCAAACGACCACCCCTCTTCACTGTCAAACGCTCACTAAAACACTTCTGCGAGCAGGCCTTTCTAATCGACCTGGCCCGGGTATCCTAGTAGGATATTGACCTCATCCCGTCAGTAGAGGATGCCTGTTTGTTCTTCAAAAGTACCTTCCTCACCATCTTAAATAAGCATGCCCCTTCTAAAAAAAATGTAGAACTAAGAACAGATATAGCCCTTGGTTCACTCCAAACTTGACTGCCCTTGACCAGCACAAAAACATCCTGTGGCGCCCTGCACTAGCCTCGAATAGTCCCCGCAACATGAAACTTTTCAGTGAAGTCAGGAACCAATTTACACAGTCAGTTAGGAAAGCAAAGACTAGCTTTTTCAAACGGAAATTTGCATCCTGCAGCACTAATTCCAAAAACTTTTGGGACACTGTAAAGTCTATGGAGAATAAGAGCACCTCCTCTCAGCTGCCCACTGCACTGAGGCTAGGAAACACTGTCACCACCGATAAATTTTCTTTGAGCATTTCTCTACGGCTGGCCATACTTTCCACCTGGCTACCCCAACCACGGCTAACAGCTCTGCACCCCCTGCAGCAACTTGCCCAAGCCTCCCCCCGCTTCTCCTTCACCCAAATCCTTACAGCTGACGTCCTGAAAGAGCTGCAGAATTAGGAACCCTACAAATCAGATGGGCTAGACAATCTGGACCCCCTCTTCCTAAAATTATTTGCTGCAATTATTGCAACCCCTATTACTAGTCTGTTCAACCTCTCTTTCGTATCGTCTGAGATTCCTGAAGATTGGAAAGCGGCCGTGATCATCCCCCTCTTCAAAGGGGGAGACACTCTAGACCCAAACTGTTACAGACCTACAGTATATCCATCCTGCCATGCCATTCTAAAGTCTTTGAAAGCCAAGTGAACAAACAGATCACCGACCTTCTCGAATCCCACTGTACCTTCTCCGCTATGCCATCCGGTTTCCGAGTTGGTCACGGGTGCACCTCAGCCACGCTCAAGGTCCTAAACGATATCATAACCACCATCGATAAAAAACAGTACTATGCAGGCGTCTTCATCGACCTGGCCAAGGCTTTTGACTCTGTCAATCACCGTATTCTTATCAGCAGACTCAACCGCCTTCGTATCTCTAATGACTGCCTCACTAACTACTTCTCAGACAGAGTTCAGTTTGTCAAATCGTAGGGCCTGTTGTCCGGACCTCTGTCTCTGTGGGGGTGCCACAGGGTTCAATTCTCGGGCCGACTCTTTTCTCAGTATATATCAATAATGTCGCTCTTGCTGCAAGTTACTCTTTGAACCACCTCTACGCAGACGACACCATTCTGTATACATCTTGCCCTTCTTTGGACACTGTGTTAACAAACCTCCAAACGAGCTTCAATGCCATTCAACACTCCTTCAGTGGCCTCCAACTGCTCTTAAACGCTAGTAAAACTAAATGCATGATTTTCAACCAATCTCTGCCCGCACCCACCTGCCCGCCTAGCATCACTATGCTGGACGGTTCTGACTTAGAATATGTGGACAACTATAAATACCTAGGTGTCTGGCTAGACTGTAAACTCTACTTCCAGACTCACATTAAGCATCTCCAATCCAAGTTGTAATCTAGAATCAGCTTCCTATCTCGCAACCACGCCTTCTTCACTCAAGCTGCCAAACATACTCTCATAATACTGACTATCCTGCCGATCCTTGACTTCGGCAATGTCATTTACAAAATAGCCTCCAACACTCTACTCAGAAAATTGGATGCAGTCTATCACAGTGCCATCCGTTTTGTCACCAAAGCCCCATATACTACCCACCACTGCAACCTGTATGCTCTCGTTGGCTGGTCCTTGCTACATATTTGTCGCTAAACTCACTGGCTCCAGGTCATCTATAAGTCTTTGGTAGGTAAAGCTCCACCATATCTCAGCTCACTGGTCACCATAGCAACACCCACTCGTAGCATGCTCTCCAGCAGGTATATCTCACTGGGCATCCCAAACGCCAACACCCCCTTTGGCCGCCTTTCCTTCCAGTTCTCTGCTGCCAATGATTGGAACGAATTGAAAAAAAATCACTGAAGTTGGTGTCATATATCTCCCTCACTAACTTCAAGCATCGGCTGTCAGAGCAACTTACCGATCGCTGCAGCTGTACATAGCCCATCTGTAAATTGCCCATCCAAGTAACCTACCTTATCCCCATATTTGTTTTTAGTTTTTTCTACTCTTTTGTACACCAGAATTTCTACTTGCACATCCTGTTCTGCACATCTTTCACTCCAGTGTTCAATTGCTAAATTGTAATTACTTTGACACTATGGCCTATTTATTGCCTTACCTCCTTACTTCATTTGCACAAACTGTATACAGATTTTCTATTGTGTTATTGACTGTACGTTTGTTTATGCCATGTGTAACTCTGTGTTGTTGTTTTTGTCGCACTGCTATGATTTATCTTGGCCAGGTCGCAGTTGTAAATGAGAACTTGTTCTCAACTGGCCTACCTGGTTAAATAAAGGTGAAATAAAAAAACGAAATGTTCAAAGGCATCAATGTGAGTATTTCCACACAGTCTGTATTGAGTTTGTGGCTACATTGTATAATGCTTCTCCTATATACTGCTCTGACAGCGAAATCTTGACTCCTCCGCCAAACTGCTCCTGTATGAATTCTGAAACCAGCTGCTGTATGTTTCAATAGGGAGAGATAAAATCAACTTTAAACTTCTGTATCTGGATTTCAGCTGTCCCCTCATGGGGCCCGAGTTACAGTAACATTGTTCTGGTCAGGGCATTCCGATATTGCTTTAAAATGTCACGCCTGAACTCTTTATCAAATCAAAGCAAATGTTATTTGTTACACTCAGCAAATTGGATGCAGTCTATCACAGTGCCATCCGTTTTTCACCAAAGCCCCCTATACTACCCACCACTATGACCTTTATGCTCTCGTTGGCTGGCCCTCGCTTCATATTCATCACCAAATCTCGGCGAGACCTAAATGCAGACACAGGAGGCAGAAGATTGGAGTCTTACAATGTTTATTAATCCAAAAAGAGTAGGCAAGAGAATGGTCGTGGACAGGCAAAAGGTCAAAACCAGATCAGAGTCCAGGAGGTACTGAGCGGCAGACAGGCTCTTGGTCAAGGCAGGCAGAATGGTCAGGCAGGCATGTACAAAGTCCAGTAACAGGCAAGGGTAAAAACCGAGAGGACTAGTAAAAGGAGAACTGCAAAGAGCAGGAGGATGGGAAAACCTCAGGTTGACTTGGAAACATACAAGACGAACTGGCACAGAGAGACAGGAAACACAGGGATAAATATACTGGGGAAAATAAGCGACACCTGGAGGGGGTGGAGACACAGGGACAGGTGATACAGATCAGGGCGTGACACATACTTTTTAGTGAGTGTGCGTAGGGTCAGTGCAAGACAGAGTCAGTGCTGATAGTTTGGGTACAATTATTTGACGATTTAGTAGTCTGGCTATTTAGCCTTTTTATGTCTTGGGGGTAGAAGATATCTCTGAGCCTGTTTTTCAGGCCTTCCTCTAACACCGCCTGATATAGAGGTTCTGAATTGGAGGGAGCTCGGCCCCAGTGATGTACTGGGCTGTCGCACCAGCCTCTGTTGCGCTTTGCGGTCAAGGCATAGCCGCGGGAAGTAGGGGTGCTAAGGGTGCCACACTCTTTAAAAAAAGATATATATACATATACATTCCCAGTCAAAAGTTTGGACACACCTACTCATTCAAGGGTTTTTATTTTTTTGGACTCGTTTCTACATTGTAGAATAATAGTGAATACATCAACACTATGAAAAAACACATATGGAATTAATGTAGTAATCAAAACAAGTTTTAAACAAATCAAAATATTTTATATTTGAGATTCTTCAATCTAGCAACCCTTTGCCTTGATGACAACTTTGCACACTCTTGGCATTCTCTCAACCAGCTTCATGAGGAATGCTTTTCCAACAGCTTTGAAGGAGTTCCTACATACATTGGCTTGCGAAAGTATTTTTACAATTTTGTTGCCTTACAACCTGGAATTAAAATAGATTTTGGGGGGTTTGTATCATTTGATTTACACAACATGCCTACCACTTTGAAGATGCAAAATATTTTTTATTGTGAAACACAGGTGGACTTTTTTAAACTAATTATGTGACCTCTGACTGTAATTGGTTGCACCAGATCTTAATTAGGAGCTTCATTTGCTATTGGTTATGAATACATATGCACACACCACTTTTCCATTATTTTTTATTTTATGAAACATGTTATTTTTAAAATTTCACTTCACCAATTTTGAGAATTTTGTGTATGTCCATTACATGAAATCCAAATAAAAATAAATTTAAATTACTGGTTGTAATGCAACAAAATAGTAAAAATGCCAAGGGGGATGAATACTTTTACAAGGCACTGTACAGTCATTGCCAAAGGTTTTGAGAATGACACAAATAGTAATTTTCACAAAGTTTGCTGCCTCAGTGTCTTTTGATGTTTTTGTCAGATGCCTCTATGGAATAGTGAAGTATAATTACAAGCATTTCATAAGTGTCAAAGGCTTTTATTGACAATTACATGAAGTTGATGCAAAGAGTCAATATTTGCAGTGTTGACCCTTCTTTTTCAAGACCTCTGCAATCGGCTCTGACATGCTATCAATTAACTTCTGGGCCACATCCTGTCTGATGGCAGCTTATTCTTTCATAATCAATGCTTGGAGGTGTGTCAGAATTTGTGGGGTTTTGTTTGTCCACCCTCCGCATGAGGATTGACCACAAGTTCTCAATGGGATTAAGGTCTGGGGAGTTTCCTGGCCATGGACCCAAAATATCGATGTTTTGTTCCCTGAGCCACTTAGTTATCACTTTTGCCTTATGGCAAGGTGGTCCATCATGCTGGAAAAGGCATTGTTCATCACCAAACTGTTCCTGGATGGTTGGGAGAAGTTGCTCTTGGAGGATGTGGAAAAATTGTGAGTGAGCCCACTCCCTTGGTTGAGAAGCAACCCCACACATGAATGGTCTCAGGATGCTTTACTGCTTGCATGACACAGGACTGATGGTAGCGCTCACCTTGTCTTCTCCGGACAAGCTTTTTTCCAGATGCCCCAAACAATCGGAAAGGGGATTCATCAGAGAAAATGACTATACCCCAGTCCTCAGCAGCCCAATCTCTGTACCTTTTGCAGAATATCAGTCTGTACCTGATGTTTTTCCTGGAGAGAAGTGGAGATGCGTGCAGATGCACTCACACCTGCCTGCTGCCATTCCTGAGCAAGCTATGTACTGGTGGTGCCCCAATCCTGCAGCTGAATCAACTTTAGGAGACGGTCCTGGTGCTTGCTGGACTTTCTTGGGTGCCCTGAAGCTTTCTTCACAACAATTGAACCGCTTTCCTTGAAGTTCTTGATGATCCGATAAATGGATGATTTAGGTGCAATCTTACTGGCAGCAATATCCTTGCCTGTGAAGCCCTTTTTGTGCAAAGCAATGATGACGGCACGTGTTTCCTTGCAGGTAACAATGGTTGACAGAGGAAGAACAATGATTCCAAGCACAACCCTCATTTTGAAGCGCCCAGTCTGTTATTCGAACTCAATCAGCATGACAGAGTGATCTCCAGCCTTATCCTTGTCAACACTCACACCTGTGTTAACGAGAGAATCACTGACATGATGTCAGCTGGTCGTTTTGTGGCAGGGCTGAATGCAGTGGAAATGTTTTGGGGGGATTCAGTTAATTTGCATGGCAAAGAGGGACTTTGCAATTAATTGCAATTCATCTGATCACTCTTCATAACATTCTGGAGTATTTGCGAATTGCCATCATACAATTTGAGGCAGCAGACTTAATATTTGTGTCATTCTCAAAACCTTTGGCCACAACTTTATGCTGAGCACTTGTTGGCTGCTTTTCCTTCACTCTGTGGTCCAACTCATCCCAAACCATCTCAATTGAGTTGAGGTCAGGTGATTGTGGAGGCCAGGTCATCTGATGCAGCACTCATTCAAGCTACTTCTTGGTAAAATAGCCCTTACACAGCTTAGTTCCACTAAGCGCAAACAAGATGAGATGGTCACCTACTCTTTTCCATTCACCTACTCTGCGTCTGACAATAACACGGCGGTTGACACCAAAAACGCTCAAATTTGGAAACATCAGACCAAAGGACAGATTTCCACCTGGTCTAAGTCCATTCCTCGTGTTTCTTGGCCAAAGCAAATCTTTTCTTATTAGTGTCCTTTAGTAGTGGTTTCTTTGCAGCAATTCGACCACGAGGGCTTGATTCATGCAGTCTCCTCTGAACAGATGATGTTGAGATGTGTCTGTTACTTGAACTCTGTGAAGCCTTTTTTTAGGCTGCAATTTCTGAGGCTGGTACCTCTAATGAACGTATCCTCTGCAGCAGAGGTAACTCCTGTGGTGGTCCTCATGAGAGCCAGTTTCATCATAGCACTTGATGGTTTTTGCGACTGCACTTGATGAAACTTTCAAAGTTCTTGAAATGTTGGAAATTAATTGACCTTCATGTCTTAAAAGTAATGATGGACTGTTGTTTCTCTTTGCTTATTTGAGCTGTTCTTGCCATAATATGGACTTGGTCTTTTACCAAATAGGGCTATCTCCTGTATTCCACCCCTACCTTGTCACGACACAACTGATTGGCTCAGGAAAGAAATTCCACAAATGAACGTTTAACAAGGCACACCTGTTAATTGAAATGCATTCATGAAGCTGGTTGAGAGAATGCCAAGAGTGTGCAAAGCTGTGATCAAGGCAAAGGGTGGCTACTTTGAAGAATATAAATATAAAATATATTTTTATTCATTTTACACTTTTTTGGTTTGTACATGATTCCATGTGTTATTTCATAGTTTTGATGTCTTCACTATTATTCGACAATGTAGAACATTTAAAAAATAAAGAAAAACCCTTGAATGAGTACTATAGGTGAGTCCAATCTTTTGGCTGGTACTGTATGTAAATAGGGTATTTCTGTTTATTTTTTATTTTTTTTATACACTTGCAAATATTTCTAAAAACCTGTTTTTGCTTCACCATTATGGGGTATTGTGTGTAGATTGCTGAGGATTCTATTTGTATTTCATTCATTTTAGAATAAGGCTGTAAGTAACATAACAAAATGTGGAAAAAGTACAATTCACTGTTAAAATTTAACCAATGGCCACTACTGATGACGTTCCCTTTAAATGCACCTCTTAAAACTGCACCTCTTAAAACTGCACCTCTTAAAACTGCACCTCTTAAAACTGCACCTCTTAAAACTGCTCCTCTTAAAACTGCTACACCTGCAGAGTGGTTGTTGCCATATGACTACCAGATATCGTTACCCCATTGATTTTTCCAAAAAGCTCGATCGGAAGAGCAAGCATGAGTCTCTTGTAGAAAGTGAAAGTCTGCATTAAACTGTTTGTAACACAGGAATATAGCCTTACGTTTGAGTAAATCACGAATTTAACAAAGAGATAGACATAAACTTCAACCAATGACCTTCTTATACTAATATAGGCTTTTCCTAAGGATATGTAAATCAAAAGGATTTCCATACCATTATTATTGTCTTTCACCCCCGTCTCATTGAAGTAGAAGTCTTCATCCAAATTGAGGTTAGTGATAGCTGTTCTGATGTCCAGAATCTATTTTCAGGTCATAGGAAACGATGGCAGAATCATTCTGTACAAAAAAGTTAAGATCAGCGCAATTTTTTAAAAATAGCACAACTGGTCAGGAGCCTGTAAAACGGCCGCCATGCCCCCCTGCGGCATTCTCATTTCACCCTCCTAGAATCAGATTGTCATTCTATTCTTTAAAAGAACTTAAGCACAAATGGAGCCCACTATAAATAATTGTAATATTGCACTCCATATGTTTAAGTTGTATTACCAGTATCTTTGTATGGATATAAGATTTTGGGAAATTCTCCAGCTTTGTATGATTTGAAATACTGTGCTTTAGGCATAAATAGTGATGAATAACATTTTAGCAATTTAATCTGTATTCTACATCTGGCACCCTTAACATTCCTCTGACCCAACTTTTAATCACACTCTTTATGTTAATCTATCCCTATTACTCAGTCACGAGCACTTTTCACTGCCTATTTGCTGGCATTTCTGCTCCGCTATTGGTGGAACTGTAAAGTGTAACAACCAGGTTTCTATGCAGGATGGTATGGAAGTTGCAATTAAAAGCCTCCACTCCCATGGGTCTTTGAGATCCTCCACAACCCGGGGTGGGTGGGGGGTGGATAAGAGGTGGAGGGGAGAGGAACTGACCTCAGGAACGGCCTCCTTTTCTCCTGTTAATTAAAAGCGATTCCTGAGAGAAAAGGGATAATGTACTGTACGCCTTCGGCGCAGAGTCTCTCTCCATCCCTCTCTCTCTCTTTCTCTCCATCCCTCTCTCTCTCTCTCTTTGTCACCAGCTCTTTTAATGAAGCTGTGTTGAAAACTGGAACTTTCAGCTTTTCTAACTTCAAGGCAGGGCATAAATATTTCAGCATGGAGAGGTGATTACTGACATGGTAGGTTTCTCATGAGCCTGGCTGGCCCAGCATATGTGTAACAGGAGCTGTAGAGAGGAGAAGCTGGATCAGCACTTTATCCTCATCACATACTCCTGGATCCATGTGTGTTATGGCATCCAACCTCACGTCTCTGAGTCCTCACTTTCAACACACTCAGCGGTGGTGGGAAAAGGAAGGGATTCTCTCCATATATACACGCTGGCAGTGATAGTGATTGGCACTATCATACAGCTGTAATTATGACACAGGTTTGCAATGACCTTCGATGGAGTTTGTTCTAATGGATCTTGCCTCAGAGGCTGAGAAACAACACTTGGTATGATGTAACATCTGTGTACTAGAAAACATCCTATATGGGAATATGATTCTATTTAACTGTCAACCCATATCAATTATGAATAAACCAATGTTGTACAAGGTGCAGATACTACCTCCACTATGAGGACCTTGTAATATAGCCCATATTCCACACTTTCAATACAAATTCAATACAGCCATGAGTTGAATCAATGTGTGGGCAAATGGTATTGGAGACTGTGTATCAAATAACAGTCCAAATCCAATTTCACCAAGTGCATAAACACATTCCCCTGAAATACTATATTATTCAGATAGATAGATTCAGAGGCAACAAAATCCCTGCACACTCGCACACAGAGAAAAATAAGACAGTGTAGTATACTGTATATAGGAAATGGAATCCTTAGTAAACTTGTGTCTTTCACTTTTTCACATTTCATTGGAAAATGGCAGAAAGAGGTGTATTTTCAATCTATAGTTGTTGTCTAGTGTAGTGTCAATCAGATGGTATGATAAGTACTACCTATAATATCAATGAACCTTTATTGACTGGCTAATCCAAATCTCATTGAGGTGGGATGCTACTGTGAGTGAAAGAGATTACATCCCACGGGTCTCCCAAGCCAGGGTGCCAGAGAGTCTTCAAACAGACGGGATAGGCCCCTCCCAGACAGTCACACCCACTCACACCCATCTGAACCACAGCACACAGTCCCCGAGGGAGCTACTGTATATTGTTCTAATGGAAAGGAGAGGATACTAGAGGGAGATTTATGCGTTTACACCCACCAGTATGCTTTTAGACTAGAACAAGACCGTTATCCTCATCATACCTCTGTCTCAGAATGACATTTGGCCTCAATGAGCCACTCTTTAATTCAGGCCAGGCCTTACAGTCAATGGTTCCCTGACGCTCTGCTGCCTTGTACAGCTCCATGTCTACCACATCACTTTATCCATCACTGCCTCAGCTGCTCTACAGGAGTGGTGGAGATATTGGCATGACCTTTGCAGTGAGACACACCTTCAAAGCCCTCAGTCAAACACATTCGTCTGTCAGTGTATATTCAAACACTGTTCATTGGAGCCAGAGTTCATTGGGGCCAGTAGATACCGCCTTCAGCCAGTATAATTCCTCCAAGCACTTTTCAAGTCTGAAGAGCCTGAAGAGCTGCTGCTGCCTAGCTGCTAGCTATCAAACTAGCCAGATTCTCTCAACAGTTTCTGATTTGTGGAAAGATGGTAAAATTATGGAACTGAATGAGCTACAGGATAAGACCAGGTTTACCAACCATTTGAGAATAATTCAGATTGTATAGTCAGTCAAGTCAGCAGATAAAATCATGTTTATATGTAATTGTTCTAACAGATAGGAAAGTTTCATAAAGGATATGCATTCCAAAAAACACCTGGCATCTAGGGTGTATAAATTCCTAAACTAAAAAACAAGGGGACTACGCCTTCCCTAAAGAGAGAAATGGGGTAAAGATTTGCATATGACTAAACCAGAAATGTAATGGTGTGGAAAAACTGTTTTAAAATGTGCAGAGAGTCTAAAACACAAATTGTTCAGTATTATATAATGAATAGAACTTACTGGACTCCCTCTAAAATGTACAAGGCAAAAATGACAACCAATAGCAAATGTTGGATATGTAAATCAGATGATGCTGGGCTTGTGCATATGTTGGTCGAGTTCCCTAAGTTGGAAACATGTTGGAAAATTATATTCTCTCTATTTCAAGGACCAATAGAAAATGGAATACACACAAATGCTCGCCTTTATCTTGCTGGGAATTAACCTCCCAGAAAATACACCAACTGCTTCCGTGCTCAGGTCACTAACTCTCCTTGCTAAAAGGGTCATGTTAAGGAATTGGAAAGAGGAACAATCACCCTCATTTGCAGAATGGCTCAAACTGTCAATGACCACTTTAAATTTGAGAAAACGATTGCAAATTTAAATGGAAAGTTAAAGGAATATGAAACAATTATGTGCCAAGTTAGAAGTTGGAGTGAACAAAAACGGGAAAATATATGTTATTTATCATATTTAATTAATACTAATCATGTGTATTGATGCAAAATTATTGATACAAAATCATTACACCAATCAATAACAAATAATGTACATAATTAGAAACTGCTGGCAATTTCATCATGGCTCCAACTTTACCATTATTTATAATATGTATTATCTATTTATTTTTAGTTCTTGAAATTTAGTTGCAGCCCTCCCATATATTCAACATTTATAGTTAGATTTTGTGTTTGGATGAAATTAGGATATACAACGAAAGGTAAGTCAAAGTAGGATGACAGAGAACAGATGTGTTTACATGTGGTGTTCTTTGGTTAGTGTGATAAGTTGTATGTTGGTAGGAATGGTAGGAACAGAATGAAAAAACAAGCCAGAGTTCCCACCTAAGCTGTTGAATACACGGAACAGGCCTATCAATTTTGTGTTCACGGCCGACACGTCCCTACTGTCCTACGTGCCAAAGGCAAAAATGTGGTACTCATGAGTACGCTTCAAAGGGATGGGAGATTGTGTGGCCAGGAACATCAAAAAACAGAAATCATGATGAATTACAATGCCACAAAAGGAGGGGTGGACAAATTAGACAAGCTGGTGACTGGCTACAGCAGCAAAAGAAGAATCCTAAGCTGGCCACTTGTGATATTCTTCAACATCTTAGACATCTCGGCGTACATCGCATTTGTGATCTGGATGGCGTTAAACCCAGATTGGAACAGAGGGAAGCTCCAGAGGATAGGGCTCTTTCTTGAGGAGCTGGGCAAAGCATTGGTAAGACTTCAAATCCAGAGGAGGCAACACATCCCAAGGACCCCAGCTTCTGCAGCCATCGTGAGGAGGATTCAGGAGGAGGATAGTGGTGCCCCATCCGCCTGACCCACAGAACCAACAACTCCAATACCGGAAGTAAGTGTGAGTGATGTTGTTGCATGTGTGTTTGTCTGACTCTCCTACCTTGGCCTGCTGTAACTATATATGTGACCCATTTCAGGAGGCTAGGTGTAAGTCACAACTTCACAGGAGAGCAATTATAACATTTGTTTTTAAATATCAAAATGCGTTTTTGGGCAGAAATGCCTTGGAACATGTGAACTTTCATGTGCCTTAATAACGAATGTGTATGCCATCTGTAAATTCGAATACAATTGTTAAATTACGAACCTTATTGGTTAAGCCACAGAAAAAGTCAGCAGCCTTCCCATGATTGGCTGAGATAATGAGTGGGCTGGACATGCCGAGAGAGGAGTTTGGATTGGTCTGCTACATAGAATGCTTCTGTCTATTTGAGATAGTCAGTCTGTGTTGGTAATCCTGTCGAACGTGGCTATAAAAAAATGTATTGTGTAGTGGAGCTGCATAAGTGTTGGTCTCCACTTTCTGGAGGATCAAGTTTTGAAATTAGTGGAATTAGAGTATGATAAAGAAAACACCATTATTAAAAATGGAAAGAATATGACACAACAAACCTGCCAAAAGAGGGCAGCCCATCAAAACTCTCAGACCAGGCAAGGAGGGCATTAATCAGAGGCAACAAAGAGACCAAAGATAAGCCTGAAGGAGTTGCAACGTTCCACAGCTGAGATTGGAGTAAGCCGTACACTCCACAGAGCTGGGCTTTACGGAAGAGTGAAAAAGCCATTGCTTAAAGAAAAAAATAAGCAAACACGTTTCGTGTTCTCCAAAAGGCATGTGGGCGACTCCCCAAACATATGGAAGAAGGTACTCTGGTTAGATGAGATTAAAATTGAGCTTTTTGGCAATTAAGGAAAATGCTATGTCTGGCACAAACTCAACACCTCTCATCACCCCCAGAACACCATCCCTGCAGTGAAGCATGGTGGTGGCAGCATCATGCTGTGTGGATGTATTTCCATCGGCAGGGACTGGGAAACTGGTCAGAATTGAAGAAATGATGGAGGGAGCTAAATACAGGGAAATTCTTGAGGGAAACCTGTTTGTCTTCCAGAGATTTGAGACTGGGACATTCAAGGCAGTTTAGCCTTGAATGGGCAAAAATCCCAGTGGCTAGATGTGCTAGCTTATAGAGATATACTCCAAGAGACTTGCAGCTGTAATTGCTGCAAAAGGTGGTGCTTCAAAGTATTGATTTTGGGGGGTTGAATAGTTATGCAAGTTTTTTTAGGTCTTATTTAGATTTTTTGTTTCACAAAAAAATATATAATTTCGCTTCAAAGTGGTAGCCATGTTATGTAAGTCAAATGATTACAAACACCCCCAAAAAAAATCTATTTTCATTCCAGCTTGTAAGGCAACAAAATGGGGAAAATGCCAAAGGGGTGAATACTTTCACAAGCCACTGTATGTTCATTGTTTAACTAGCTAGAATTAGCTGGCTGGCTCATTAGCTGACATTACATGTGTGATAGTACACATCGTTTACCTAGCTAGGTTCATTGTTTACCTAGCTAGCTACATATCTTAAGCTAAAGTGTACAACACCCATTGAATATGGCTGGTGTCAGTAAACGTCTGCATAAAGGCATTATAAAATTGCCAGCAGAGCTGGTTAGGCTGTTTCAATGTTATCTATAGGTGGACATATCAACCAGAGCGTCAAGTGTGCACTCTGAATGCTCCGAGAGCAAAACAAGACGGTTGGGGCTGAAGCTTAAGAGGGTGTGAACGATGCTGAATGGGTGTAGACAAAGAGCTCTTACTAGATACCAAAACATTCAAAGGCCATTTTCTCAAAAGTGAGTTTACAAGTTTATCAAAGCAAAATTACTTTCCCAATTGTTCCTCAAATATGCTGTGTATTACATACCATTTGTAGCTCTGAGTCTACTTATGTAAAAAACAATTTCAAATTTTGCTAAAAGGCAGATTCCAGGGGGTGAGTCATATATGTGAGTGAGATGTTAGTAAAATTGCTGAACTAAGTGTTTAGCATTCTAAATTTTAGCCAGCAGCAACAAGAACATGCACACATGCATTAAGTGCAATAAATAAAATTGCAACATACACAGTAAAACTCTGTCCCACATGTGGTGTGTAGACAGGCCTTAATTTGTGTTCAATTATCATTTCCAAAAAATACCGTATGTGAAATGTCCTTCCAATTTGTCCAGTTCAACACTATAAACATAAATAGTATTGTTCAACATAAACACCGTATTTGTTCAAGATAAACATGATTCAGTCCACCAATGTCTTGACTATAATTGATTTGTTTACACAAATCACATTTTATTTTTAAAAGATCTAGCAGAGGTAAATGGCAAATATTAACCATGTATGCTGTCTATAGGGCTTGTAATAGGTGTAACTCACCATCTAAGAATGAAGTATTTATACAAATTGTTATGGCTGTATTGTTTTAAAAACTCAATGTTGTGGGTCCATCAGACCCGTGAACATTGGGCGAATAACAAAAATACCACAAGGGTTAAATCAATAAAAATATGTCTACAAGCCATCGTTACAGAAACAGTAGAATAGCTTTCCAAATACTGGTGCTCAACAAAGAAAAGGATGTGTCACGCTGGTATAATGGATTTGGAGACAGGTGCAGGAATACACAAGTTTTTTTTAAACAAACATGTGTACAAAAACACTGGGCTGTACCCAAACAAAAGAGAGGGTAAACCTCGTTGAACAACACAGGGCGATACCTATACACAATATATGAAGCACTCAGCGTTACAGCTGCACCAACACAAGTACTCACACAACCAACGGACATGGAAACAATAACCGACAAAGAGGCAACAGAGGGCACATATATAACATACTAATCAGGGGAAATGGGAACCAGGTGTGTGTAATCAGACAAGACAGTCCGGGGTTGATGATAATGAATCCTGTTCAGTGAAGCCTAGAAATCCGTAGACGTAGACTGGAGAACTGAATTAGGAGCAGTACTGGGGGGATCCGTGACAGGACGATCTGACCAAAGAGGTCTAAGACATTAAGAACAGTTTGCATTTCTCCTGGGAGAGGAGGACGTCCTGAAAAAGACTTGAAGCAAAATTACAACAAACTGTAAGATTGGGAAAACAGTATATCTAGAGGGACAATCCAGGAAGAATAACACTGTTGTGGATGACATCCTTGAGTCTACATATGAGACCCAGACGGAGAAAGTAAGAAATTATTACCGTAAAACTGTAGATGGATCATAGGAAGATTGAGGTGGAGCGTGTCCAAAGGTCTGGAAAACCTGTAACCAGCCCAGGTGACAGACCCAGGCCTAGAGTGGTTAAGTTCCTAAGGTTCAATGACAAGATGTCTGTTATGGAGAGAGCTAAGAACTTGAGAGGAACCACCCACTGGGCACACACTGGTTGAATAAACATAGTCTCCATCTCATTTCAATGAAATTACTTTCAACCAACGCAGAATAGACGTTGAATTGATGTCTGTGCCCAATGGGCAACATCAATGAGGACTTCTTTGAAGCTGTGTGCCAAAGGCAGAAAGGACCTATTCCAGCTATGAAAGCTGCCAGAGAGTGTGGGGACATTGCTTACATCTGCTACGAAAAGCTCATTGTCTACCCTCCCTCCCAAAAGCCTGGGAGGAGTGAGAGAGCCAAGCTTCTGGGTCCATAGCTTCAGCCCAACATCACACACACACATACACCAACTAGCACTGACAAGTGCCTGATTGACTGACTTTTAGCCAAACAATGTTTTAATTTATTTTCTATATATTATGTCTATCTCCGATGAGCTACCCAGGAAAGGGCTAGAAAATAGCCCATATTAATATACTGTCTGTAGCCTTAGAAATAAGGTTAATGAAATCAATAACTTGCTAACATTGGATAACATTCACACACTGGCCATCTCTGAAACTACAGCAGTAGCAACATAAGGATAACACATCTACAGAAAATACATGAATGTCTATGGGGGAGGTGTTGCTGTATTTGTTCAGTGCCATATTCCTGTAAAGCTTAGAGAGGATCTCATGTCAAATGTTGTTGAAGTGCTGTGGTTGCAAGTTCACCTGCCTCATCTAAAGTCTCTTCTTTCGGGCCACCAAGTGTTAACAGTCAGTATTTGGATAATATGTGTGCAATGCTTGATAATGTGTGTGATGTTAAACAGTGGTCTATTTTCTGGTTGACCTGAATATTGACTGGTTAGCAACTAGCTGTCCTCTCAAGAGAAATCTTTCTGACTGTGACTAACGCCTGCAATATGACCCAGGTTATCACTCAAACAACTAGAATGCATATCAATAGCTTTGGATCTGTGACATCCACTTGTATTGATCATATCTTCACTAATACTGCAAAACTTTGCTTCACAGCAGTATAATTTCCCATTTGATTTAGTGACCATAACATTGTGGCAATAACAAGGAATGTCAAAGTGCTAAAGGTTGGGCATAAAGTAACTTATAAAAGATCATACAACATGTAGCAGCCTTCACAGCTAAACAGTAGTGATCTGACATGTTATATTGCATGGAAACGAGACTATTTTTCAGCCTGATCAACTGTAGGCTACTAACAACAGCAGCTGCATAGTCTAACCTACTATAGTACGCACCCTGTCCCAAATTGTATTGGTCACATACATGTATTTATTAGATGTTATTGCGGGTGTAGCGAAATGCTTGTGTTCCTACAGTAGCTCCAACAGTGCAGTGGAATCTAACAATTTACAACAATACACACACAGCTAAAAGTTAAATACTGGAATTAAGAAATATATAAATATTAGATTGAGCAAAATAAAATAAAATAAATAAAAAATAAAGATTACACAAAGTATATTCACATGTAACCAAATATTTGATTAAAACACACTGTTTTGCAATAAAGGTCTACAGTAGCCTCAGCAGCACTCTGTACGGTAGCAACATGGTGTTGCTAGCTAGCTTTTGTCCTCATGGTTCTCACCCCCTTTCATAGACTTATAAAGTAATAAGGATAACTTCCGGAGGACATCCTCCAACCTGTCAGAGCTCTTGTCTACCTAATCAATGAATAGAGAATGAATCTAGTACTGAAAGACAAGTTTGGAACAAATTAATTTCTTCCAAAATTAAGGAGAAGCAAGAGAGAGAGAGATTTGGTTGTATTTTTTTAAACTTTCACTTAGCTAGCAAATGCAGCTAGCTAGTTCTACTCAAACACCCAGCTCAATCAGAGAGGCATGCTATGTTATCTAGCTGACTGTGGCTATCCAACACTGGAACTCTTCAAAGTCAAGCTTTTGGTTTCATTAATTTATTGCCATCGGGGCCCACTGCTTTCTAACCGTACACTGTACTGCATGATTGTAGCGGATTTATTAACACCTCGATCACACCGAAAACGACATTGTGTTTTGGTACACCAGAAGTTGATTCATTTCCAATGGAACACTTTGTTTACCTTGCAGCATTGCATTGCAGAGGGCGTTCTGTGTGGTGCAACTCTTGTTGCAAACATATCCAGATGATGCTGCATACCATTTTGCAGCAATGATGCTTTCGGTATGATCGAATCATAACACGTTAGTTCGAGTAGTTCTAGTTGACTATGAAGTGACAACGATGTAGGTTTGGCTTGGAAATGTTTTTTCACCTGGCCACAGACAGCTGATGTGTTGTACACTGAAGTCCACAAGTGAAGGGAAAATGTGAGAGGAGGAGAACACAGATAATTGCAAGAAGGAATTATATATACAATGAGCAAAGTGATCATACTGTTTTTATGTGGCTGCTAGTAAAGTTAACAGTTTGCGTGTGATCAAGGGTTCCGTTGAAAAACGTATCTTAAACGGAAGCAAACAACATGAAATGGGGATAAACATACCTGAATCTGTCCAAAAGAAACTCTCATCTGCAACTGTTGGACTAATGATTACACCCTAGATCAGCTAGATGCAGACAAGAGTGTGCAAGGTGGTATTGAATGTGTCACTGTCTGTCATCTTGATTACTCTAAATTCTCTTGACCTGTGCACCTACGTTGCAAACTTTAATTCATAGGCGAGGTTATAGCATCCTCATGATGGGTACAGGGAAATGTGAGTATCATGTAGTAGCCTAAACCTATCGAAGTTACATTTAGCTGGGTGAATGGAATATGAACGACAGTCATCCAATATGCTGTAATAGAAATAAGGCCCATAAAATCTTCCACCCTCATCTTAAATTACACCGACTGCCACTGGTGTCTGTGTATAGGAAACCCCACTAGTTCTTCTTTAAAATACAGTATAAGTAATATGAACAAGTACAAAGATGCTGCAGTTTGCCAAGGTTTTCATCTTACCCAAGCCAAGAGTTTTTCAAGGAGTTTATTTGAACAACTCTGGTCCCATCGTAGCCCATATTAAACCTTTTTACAACAGCTGAATCATGCCATACCGTATAAGGTCCAGAGTTGTACCTGGTTAAGTTACCAGCTCAAGAAAAACTACCGGCCCAGATCAATTTTTTATTCATGCCAATTGTTGACAAGCATTCACCTGTTAAGAACATGACAGAATTATTCAAAAGAGGTGGTTATAACAAGTCAGGCTGCTCAGCTGATTGGTTGACGTACTGTAAATTGAGACATTTGGGGACTAAACTTAAAGACAGACTCAGTATATCCAGTTTAATATGTATCAAAATGTATAGATTAATTTTCCATTTGGATCACTTTAAAGTGATTTAAAATGAAGGTTTTACTAATTATAAGCACAGCAGCTTTGTTTATAAATTGCAGATCAGATTTCTCTAGGTATTAGGACGCATATTGATCATTTATCTCACGCAAGTTCTATCTGTCCATCTGATCCAACCACAACTACAGAAACACATCAACAATACATACAGTTGAAGTCATAAGTTTACATACACTTAGGTTGGAGTCATTAAAACTCATTTTTCAACCACTCCACAAATTTCTTGTTAACAATCTATAGTTTTAGCAAGTCTGTTAGGAAATCTATTTTGAGCATGACACAAGTAATTTTTTCCAACAATTGTTTACAGACAGATTATTTCACTTATAATTCACCGTAACACAATTCCAGTGTGTTAGAAGTTTACATACACTAAGTTGACTGTGGCTTTAAACAGCTTGGAAAATACCAGAAAATTATGTCATGGCTTTAGAAGCTTCTGATAGGCTAATTGACATGATTTGAGTCAACTGGAGGTGTACCTGTGGATGTATTTCAAGGCCTACCTTCAAGCTCAGTGCCTCTTTGCTTGACATCATGGGAAAATCCAAATAAATCAGCCAAGACCTCAGAAAAAAATTGTAGACCTTCACAAGTCTGGTTCATCCTTGGGAACAATTTCCAAACGCCTGAAGGTACCACGTTCATCTGTACAAACAATAGTACGCAAGTATAAACACCGTGGGACCACGTAGCTGTCATACCGCTCAGGAAGAAGACGCAATTCTGCAATTCCTAGAGATTAATGTACTTTGGTGCGAAAAGTGCAAATCAAAATCAAAACCCTGACCTCAATCTCATAGAAAATGTGTGGGCAGAACTGAAAAAGCATGTGAGAGCAAGGAGGCCTAAACACCTGATTCAGTTACACAAGCTCTGTCATGAGCAATGGGCCAAAATTCACCCAATTTATTGTGGGAAGCTTGTGGAAGGCTACCCGAAACGTTTGACCCATTTTAAACAATTTAAAAGCAATGCTACCAAATACTAATTGAGTGTATGTAAACTTCTGACCACTGGGAATGTGATGAAAGAAATTTAAGATGAAATAAATCATCCTCTCTACTATTATTCTGACATTTCACATTCTTAAAATAAAGTGGTGATCCTACCTGACCTAAGACAGGGAAGTTTTTCTAGGATTAAATGTCAGGAATTGTGAAAACTGAATTTAAGTGTATTTGGCTAAGGTGTATGTACACTTCTGATTTCAACTGTAGCTATATCCCTCAGACTCATAAATGAGAGTTGAGTGATACAGAATTAGCATGTACCTGACAAATGCATGTCGCAACGGTTTAATAATGTTGGCTCCTGGCTGTCAGTGCGTCTGCCTGTCTGTGCGACAACTGACGATACACAGGAGCACAGATTTGAAAACACTATTTGGTCTATTGTTACAAAGTTGCTTTGTTGCTAGCTTTTGTTTATGAATAAAAACTGGAATTGTGGGTGATTTACATTCAGCAAGGGATTGAGAATATTGTCCGAGCACAATACTTGCTAGTTGGACCATATTTGAGACTTTTCAGCACGACCACTGCCAGCAGCATACTGGACACAATGGATAATAATCACAAAAGCCAGCTCTGTTCAATGGTAAGTGAAGCAAGCTAGCAAACAGAGTGATCCACACACATTGCTTGCAAATGTCTACAGCCTAGCAGAGCTTGTGATTAGCCTAAAGCCAAATAAACATTCATGCACTTGCAAACTTTGCTGGAGTTGCTAGCTGGCTAATTGTTTTCCTATGGAGTTCATGGTTTATGGAGTTTACTATTGCAACCTTTTGATAGCGAAGTTATTCAACCCTATAGTTGCTGAGGGTCGACTTTTCCAAGCAAGTGTTTGCACAGAAAGAGATCAAGCTGATACCGACTATACCGTTGCACCACAGTTGGTGGCCTATATTGTTGAACTTGTCAATGCAAATTAGAATAACATTTTACTGTTGTAACGTCCATAGCTGACTCCACTTGTAAAATTGACATTTTTATACAGTAGCGTAACCTACATGCTTGTTGTAGGATACAAGCAACTGAGAATACCTGCTGTCTGATATTGACTGATCGAAGGATGGCTGGCCCAGCAGCCGCTAGAGAAATCTCAGATAGAGCACCTTATGATGTCTAGTCTTTGTTAGTTTACATGATGTCTTGCCTGGGATTGTTTTCATGCCCCGGCAGTTTGATATTTCATAATCACAATTTACATGAATAAGACTTACTGAGTCTGGATTTAACAAAACAAAGAAGAAATGATATGACCAAACCAAGATTAATCACATAAAACACAATGTAAAAAGACTTGAAATGATATCATGGTCAGAAAACCTGTGTCTGCACCACCACGTACTCTCACTACTGGTGTCCCCTTGGGCTCAGTTCTAGGCCTTCTCCTCTTCTCTCCATACACCAAGTCACTCGGCTCTGTCATATCTTCACATGGTCTCTCCTATCATTGCTATGCAGATGACAACCAACTACTTTTCTCCCCCCCCCCCCCCCCCCCTTCTGACACCCAGGTGGCGACAGATATCTCCGTTTGGATGTCGGCCCACCACCTCAAGCTCAACCTCAACAAGACAGAACTGCTCCGCCTCTCGGGGAAGGCCTGTCCAATCCAAGACTATTCCATCATTGTTGACAACTCCACGGGGTCCCCCTCACAGAGTTCAAAGAACATTGGCGTGACCCTAAACAACACCCTGTCATTATTTTTTTGCTGAACCAATACGGCGGCGCAGTAGGACGTGTATATCTGTCTTTGTCTTATCCCGTGTCTTATCCCTTGTAAATAGCCTAGTCTTTTTCATATATATGTTAATCTCACTTTCTATTTACGAACTAAATATACTTTCCTGCAACCCGCCTCACCCAATGTGGTACGGATCTGCTATTTTTATTACTTATAACTGGAACTTCTATCAGGAGCTAGCCAGCTAACTAGCTACTAGTCTTTGTTAGCCACGGCTAGCGGTCCTCACCTTTTTTCCCCCGGCATCAGCCAGCCTTAGCTCGGACAACATCTGCCAGTCTTACACAGCGCGATATCAACCCAGAGCATATCGGACTGCTTCTCTCTACCATATCACCGGATTCCTGCCACTTTGGATCATCACACGAGATCATAGCTAGCTAGCTGTAAACGAGTGGCTACTGTTAGCTAACGCCTCTGTCCCGAAGCAAGCACCAGCTAGCCTTGAGCTAGCCTCGGGCTAGGCCCAAATACCAGCTAATTCTAGGGCTACAATACCTCCTTTTCCATTTGGCCTGGACCCTTTATTGTCGACACGGAGCCCCGCCGATCCATCACGACTGGACTGCCGATGTGATTGCCCGATGTGGTCTTAACAGGCTATTCTGTAACGATATCGCCGCAGAACCATCTACTAGCCCTGGCCCGCTAGCTTTTCTGAACACTGTGTCCCCTGCTCGCCTAGCTAGTAGTGACTACTGAACAGCACCCTGACTCACCTATTGTTGCTCTCTTGACCCTATGATCACTCAGCTACACAGCTGATGCCCCCTGGACTGTTTCAACACCACGGTACCTCACTTTGTTTACCTGTCGGCCCCAGCATCGAACTCATGTCCTGTATGTATATATATATATATAGCCCCCTTTATATGCAACTTTTCAGGGAAGTTAGGAACCAATATACACAGGCAGTTAGGAAAGCAAAGGCTGGCTTTGCATCCTGTAGCACACACTCCAAAAGGTTCTGGGACACTGTAAAGTCCATGGAGAATAAGAGCACCTCCTCCCAGCTGCCCACTGCACTAAGGCTAGGAAACACTGTCACCACCGATAAATCCACAATAATTGAGAATTTCAATCAGCATTTTTCTACGGCTGGCCATGCTTTCCACCTGGCTACCCCAACCCCGGTCAACAGCTCTTCACCCCCCACAGCAACTTGCCCAAGCCTCCCCCATTTCTCCTGCACCCAAATTCAGACAGCTGATGTTCTGAAAGAGCTGCAAAATCTGGACCCCTACAAATCCGCTGGGCTAGACAATCTGGACCCCCTCTTTCTAAAATTACCGCCGCAATTGTTGCAACCCCTGTTGCTATCCTGTTCAACCTCCCTTTTGTATCATCTGAGTTCCCCAAAGACTGGAAAGCTGCCTTGGTCATCCCCCCTCTTCAAACGGGGAGACAACTCAAGTCCTTCTGTTCACCTAATTTAGAATTCCTCACAATCAAATGTCGACCGCATTATCTACCAAGGGAATTCTCTTCGATTATAATCACAGCCGTATATATTCCCCCCAAGCAGACACATCGATGGCTCTGAACAAACTTTATTGACTCTTTGCAAACTGGAATCCATATATCCTGAGGCTGCATTCATTGTAGCTGGGGATTTTAACAAGGCTAATCTGAAAACAAGACTCCCTAAATTGTATCAGCATATCGATTGCATAACCAGGGCTGGAAAAACCTTGGATCATTGCTATTCTAACTTCCGCGACACATATAAGGCCCTGACCCGCTCTCCTTTCGGACAAGCTGACCACGACTCCATTTTGTTGATCTCTGCCTACAGACAGAAACTAAAACAAGAAGCTCCCGCGTTGAGGTCTGTTCAACGCTGGTCCGACCAATCTGATTCCACACTCCAAGACTGCTTCCATCACGTGGACTGGGATATGTTTCATATTGCATCAAACAACAACATTGACGAATACGCTGATTCGGTGAGCGAGTTCATTAGAACGTGCGTTGAAGATGTCGTTCCCATAGCAACGATTAAAACATTCCCAAACCAGAAACCGTGGATTGATGGCAGCATTCGCGTGAAACTGAAAGTGCGAACCACTGCTTTTAATCAGGGCAAGGTGACCGGAAACATGACCGAATACAAACAGTGTAGCTATTCCCTCTGCAAGGCAATCAAACAAGCTAAGCGTCAGTATAGAGACAAAGTAGAATCTCAATTCAACGGCTCAGACACAAGAGGTATGTGGCAGGATCTACAGTCAATCACGGATTACAAAAAGAAAACCAGCCCCGTCACGGACCAGGATGTCTTGCTCCCAGGCAGACTAAATCACTTTTTTTGCCCGCTTTGAGGACAATACAGTGCCACTGACACGGCCCGCAACCAAAACATGCGGACTCTCCTTCACTGCAGCCGACGTGAGGAAAACATTTAAACGTGTTAACCCTCGTAAGGCTGCAGGCCCAGACGGCAGGCCCAGACGGCATCCCCAGCCGCGCCCTCAGAGCATGCGCAGACTAGCTGGCTGGTGTGTTTACGGACATATTCAATCATTCCCTATCCCAGTCTGTTGTTCCCACATGCTTCAAGAGGGCCACCATTGTTCCTGTTCCCAAGAAAGCTAAGGTAACTGAGCTAAACGACTACCGCCCCGTAGCACTCACTTCCGTCATCATGAAGTGCTTTGAGAGACTAGTCAAGGACCATATCACCTCCACCCTACCTGACACCCTAGACCCACTCCAATTGACACCACACTCCAATTCACTTCAAGTAAGCTTGATTACCAACAACGACGAGACGGCCTACAGGGAGGAGGTGAGGGCCCTCGGAGTGTGGTGTCAGGAAAATAACCTCACACTCAACATCAACAAAACTAAGGAGATGATTGTGGACTTCAGGAAACAGCAGAGGGAACACCCCCCTATCCACATCGATGGAACAGTAGTGGAGAGGGTAGTAAGTTAAGTTCCTCGGCGTACACATCACAGACAAACTGAATTGGTCCACCCACACAGACAGCATCGTGAAGAAGGCGCCGCAGCTCCTCTTCAACCTCAGGAGGCTGAAGAAATTCGGCTTGTCACCAAAAGCACTCACAAACTTCTACAGATGCACAATCGAGAGCATCCTGTCGGGCTGTATCACCGCCTGGTACTGCAACTTCTCCGCCCACAACCGTAAGGCTCTCCAGAGGGTAGTGAGGTCTGCACAACGCATCACCGGGGGCAAACTACCTGCCCTCCAGGACACCTACACCACCCGATGTCACAGGAAGGCCATAAAGATCATCAAGGACAACAACCGCCCGAGCCACTGCCTGTTCCCCCGCTATCATCCAGAAGGCGAGGTCAGTACAGGTGCATCAAAGCTGGGACCGAGAGACTGAAAAACAGCTTCTATCTCAAGGCCATCAGACTGTTAAACAGCCACCACTAACATTGAGTGGCTGCTGCCAACACACTGACTCAACTCCAGCCACTTTAATAATGGGAATTGATGGGAAATTATGTAAAATATATCACTAGCCACTTTAAACAATGCTACCTAATATAATGTTTACATATGCTACATTATTCATCTCATATGCATACGTATATACTTTACTCTATATCATCTACTGCATCTTTATGTAATACATGTATCACTAGCCACTTTAACTGTGCCACTTTGTTTACATACTCATCTCATATGTATATACTGTACTCAATACCATCTACTGTATCTTGCCTATGCCGCTCTGTACCATCACTCATTCATATATCTTTATGTACATATTCTTTATCCCCTTACACTTGTGTCTATAAGGTAGGAGTTTTGGAATTGTTAGCTAGATTACTTGTTGGTTATTACTGCATTGTCGGAACTAGAAGCACAAGCATTTCGCTACACTCGCATTAACATCTGCTAACCATGTGTATGTGACAAATAACATTTGATTTGATGATTTTATTTTATTTGACACTCTAGACTCAAACTGTTACAGACCTATATATATCCTACCCTGCAAGTCAAGTTAACAAACAGATCACCGACCATTTAGAATCCCACCGTACCTTCTCCGCTATGCAATCTGGTTTCCGAGCTGGTCATGGGTGCACCTCAGCCACGCTCAGGGTCCTAAACGATATCATAACCGCCATCGATAAAAGACAATACTGTGCAGCCATATTCATTGACAGAGTTGAAAGCCTTGGCCAGGTCAATCACTGCATTCTTATCGGCAGACTCAACAGCCTCGGTTTCTCAAATGACTGCCTCGCCTGGTTCACCAACTACTTCTCAGACAGAGCTCAGTGTGTCAAATCGGAGGGCCTGTTGTCTGGACCTCTGGCAGTCTCTATCGGGGTGCCACAGGGTGCAATCTCGGGCTGACTCTTTTCTCTGTATACATCAATGATGTCGCTCTTGCTGTTGGTGATTCTCTGATTCACCTCTACGCAGATGACACGCAGAAGATACTTCTGGCCCTTCTTTGAACAATGCCATACAACTCTCCTTCCGTGACCTCCAACTGCTCTTAAATGCTAGTAAAACTAAAGGTATGCTTTTCAACAGAGCACTGCCCGCACCTGCCCGCCTGTCTAGCATCACTACGGTTCTGACTTAGAATATGTGGACAACTACAAATACCAAGGTGTCTGGTTGACTGTAAACTCTCCTTCCAGACTCACATTAAGCATCTCCAATACAAAATGTAATCTTGAATCAGCTATTTCGCAACAACTCATCTTTCACTCATGCTGACAAAAATAACCTCGTAAAACTGACTATCCTACCAGCCCTTGACATCGACGAAGTCATTTGCAAAATAGCCTCCAACACTCTACTCAGCAAATTGGATGCAGTCTATCACAGTGCCATCCATTTTGTCACCAAAGCCCAATATCCTACCCACCACTGCAACCTGTATGCTCTCGTTGGCTGGTCCTCGCTTCATATTCGTCGCCAAACCCACTGGCTCCAGGTCATCTATAAGTCTTTGCTAGGTAAAGCCCCGCATTATCTCAGTTCACTGGTCATCATAGCAGCACCCACCCATAGCCAGCACTCCTGCAGGTATATTTCAATCGACACCCCCAAAGCCAATTCCTCCTTTGGCCGCCCTTCCTTCCAATTCTCTGCTGCCAGTGACTGGAACAAATTGCAAAAATCACTGAAGCTGGAGACTCATATCTCCTTCACTAACTTTAAGCATCAGTTGTCAAAGCAGTTTACAGATCATTGCACCTGTACATAGCCCATCTGTAAATAGCCCACCCAACTACCTCATCTCCATACTGTTATTTCCCCCCCCCCCCCACCCCCAGTATCTCTACTTGCACATTAATCCTCTACACATCTATCACTCTAGTGTTTAATTGCTAAATTGTCATTATTTTGCCACTATGGCCTATTCAATGCCTTACCTCCCTAATCTTTCTTCATTTGCAAACACTGTATATATACTTTTCTATTGTGCTATTGGACTGTATGTTTGTTTATTCCATGTGTAACTCTGTGTTGCTGTTTGTGTCGCACTGCTTTGCTTTATCTTTGCCAGGTCGCAGTTGTAAATGAGAACTTGTTCTCAACTGGCCTACCTGGTTAAATAAAGGTTAAATAAAAAAATCTCTGCAAACATCAAAGCAATGACACCCTCCTGCAAGTTCAAGCTTCGTAGAGTATGACCTTACCTCACACTTTAAGCAGAACCTAATCCAGGCACTTATCATCTCCAGTCTGGACTACTGCAACTCGCTGTTGGCTGGGCTCCCCACTTCTGCCATCAAACCGCTGCAATTTATCGAGAATGCTGCAGCCCGCCTGGTGTTCATTATTCCCAAGTTCTCCCATGTCACCCTGCTCCTCCGCATATTCTACTGGCCTCCAGTCGAAGCTCCCATCCACTACAAGACAGTGATACTTGGCTACGGAGCAACAAGAGGAACTGCCCCTCCCTACCTTCAGGCTATGCTCAAATCCTACACCCCAACCCGAACACTCCACCTCAGGTCTCTTGCCCACTCCAACGGGAGGCCAGCTCCCGCTCAGCCCAGTCCAAGTTCTTCTCTGTCCTGGCACCCCAGTGGTGGAACCAGCTTTCCTCTGATGCTAGGACCACATAGTCCCTGCCCATCTTCCGAAAACATCAACCCTACCTCTTCAAAGAGTATCTTAACTAATCCTACGGCACTGCCCCAATACACCCACTCCTCAGTTATACCTTACCCCATCTTTACAAAACTTTGTCTATGACTTGACCATGATAACTGACCATCCATAGTTACTTATAGGAGTTTTCAATGCTTTTGGTTTTAGATGTATTTAAGACCAGTTTATTGTTAATGACCTATTCTTAAAGGAGTTTTCAACTTGTTCAATGGTCACCCCATGTATGCACAACTCCAGTGGAGGTTTTGAACCAAATACAATGCTTTTGGTTTTAGATGTATTTAAGACCAGTTTATTGTTAATGACCTATTCTGACTCTAACTATAAGACCCATTCTGGCACACTTTGCTAAGCGTCTCAGTGAGTTCACAGGCTGTTGGTGCTTATGTGTGCAATCATCAGCATACAATTTAGCTTCTTGTCAAACAAGTGGAAAATAATTTGTAAAATAGAGAAGAGTAGCGGTCGCACTGTACATATCTGATGTTAAAGAATTTCCATTAAAGAATAATCTGAGTTCTATTGGATAAGTAACTCTCCAACCATGTGATGGCAGGTGATGTAAAGCCATAACAGGTGAGTTTTTTTCGATAACAAATTATGATCAATAACATCAACGGCTACACTGAAATCTAAAAGTACAGCTCTCCAACTATCATCTTACTATCCATTTAGTTTAGCCAATCATCAGTCATCTGAGTCAGTGAGGTACAAGTTGAGTGACCTTCCCTATATGCATGCTGAAAGTCAGTAGTTAACTTGCTCTTTGAAAAATCTCAGTAAGCTCAGTGTGTGGAGACTACAGACTACAGACTACAGACTACAGACTACAGACTACAGTAAGCCTGGGTATATAGCGGATAATGCAATAAGCATCCAAATCTGTGGGGTTTGGAAGTGCTTTTGGCCTTTGTGGAAAAGGTGACAAGAAATGGAATCAACTACAGCAACAGACCTCTCTCAGAGCTGAATTCAGCATATTTTTAAATAATGTACAATGAGGAGTTTCATGTGCAACATTAATTGTATTGAAAAAGACCCAGTCTGTAATCTTGACAAATTAAATTAATAATGCTCAAGACTGCATTCTTGTTCTAACATAAATTGTCCATGTGAATTGATGACCCATGATTACATAATATCCAATCCTGTATATGACATTGTGACATTCTTTGTTCCTAAAGGAATGGAGGGTAAATCATAGGCAGACTACTGTATATGTGAATAGCATGACTCTTTCCTTTGCATTGATTATGCAGGAGCTGATCCCTTTTAGTCTGTCAACTCAGGCATTGTTCCTCTACTGTATGTGCACACACTCTATGCCTCCTGCCATGCAAGTATCACTATTGATTTGAGCATTGAGAGCAGAGTCACAGATCCTGTTTGCCTGAGGGGCAGGAAGTGATGGTGGCACAGGCACAGCCCTGGGGGAGGAGTGACAGTCAGTAGCACCCTGCAGGGACCTGCTGGACCACAACACACTTCCCACTGGCACGCACCATTAGACAACCAGGCCTTCTGGCTATAACACACTCACTCTTTCCTCTCTTCCTCTCTGGTTAAGAGGATGCAGAGAAGAAAACAGGATGAAAGTTTGTTGAGTGCTGCCTGAAACAGTTCCAAGCTGGGGACTCAATGGGTGAGATGTTGTTAGATCGAGATTTGAATTTCGGAGAGGCACAAAATAATAATCCCGCCTCATTTCAGATTCGTAGGTGCACCTACATAGATTGTCTAAAATAAAAAAGTATCTATGATTCCAAATTAATCATTGGAGTTCTGCTAAAAATATAAATGAATGAATCCTCACACTTATCAAAGGGTTAAGAAGTGTATCTTCTTTGGGCCACAGCAGAGTGCAGTCATGAATGAAAGACTGCCTGTCTCCAAGATTCTGGATTGGGTGCAGTTAGAGATGCTCAGGATGTTCAGATGAAGGAATTACATTTGCGCTGCACAAAACCATTCATAATGCATGCTGTTTAGACCATGGAGAGGATGTTATCTCACACACTCAAGTGTAACATCATCCATCATTCCAGATTTCTTTTCCCCTTCTCTCTTTCTTCCCAAGGACTGTATTAAAGGACTGTATAGATCAAGGCTAGATAAAAATAAATATCATTAACTATTACCAACAGTAAATTGTAGGGCTGTCACAGTTAACGTGTTAATGCGTGCTATTAATTTAAAATGCACAACAGCATACTTTTTGGGGACGCCATTAATGCATTTTCATATTTTTTACCCTTTGAACCTAAATAGTTCGAATTCAAGCCCACACGCTCACGCTAGTTTGCTTTGTCACCCACTTGCTATGACTGAGTGATGGAGAAAGTTGCAAAAGGTCTCAGGTAGCATTTACAAGCAAAACACACCACTGAGGCCGTCAATACTAGTAACGTTAGTAGTGAGAGGGCCGGCAGTAGAGGATATCCTCGGGAGGCTACTCTAGACGAGAGTGCGATTGGGAGGCCTATGGACAAGTCAAGGAGCAGCAAGTTAACAAAAGCTGCAAAGTGGATAGCTACAGCTTGCAATCCAATTCACATTGTGGAGGATGAAGTCTTGAGGGATATCATTTGGATTGCATCGAAGAATTTCAACAGATCATTTACCCTCTAGATCCCCCGTATTTGAATACACAAGCTGTATGAAAACGAGAGGACTACATGCAATGGCTATTGCTCTCACAGGTGACCACTGGACGTTGGTGAGTAACCACAACTACCTCGGGGTTACAGCGCACCTTGCTGAGAGGCACTATGCTGAAATGTCCGCTGAGCCTTTCATGGATGTAGCAAAACAGTGGAACATTGAACAGAAAGTCACCACACTTGGCACAGACTGTGCACGGAACGTGATTGCAGCTGCGAGACACCTGCCTTTTGAACACATGCCCTGCACTGCGCACAAATCAAGTCCAATTTTATTTGTCACATGCGCCGAATACAACAGGTGCGGACTGCCCTACAAAGGCAAAACACAGTCAAAAATCTTTAATCTGTTGTAATAGCCAAGGTATATTATCTGATTAATGTGGTATTTAGTTTCCTGACACAAGAACAAGCCAGTTGATCAGAATATATCATGGAGTATTGGAAATTGCTGTCTGTCTAGACAGAACTACTTTGAAGTTAGATTTTCTTTTAAATCGTTACTGCGTTTTGCCTTTGTTGGGCAGTAGACTTTACCGTGAAATGCTTACTTACGAGCCCTTTCTCAACAATGCAGAGATAGAAAGTAAGAAAAAATAAAAGGAAATAGTCAAACAATAAACTAATAATAACAAGGCTATATACAAGGAGTACCGGTACCGAGTCAATGTGCAGGGGTGTGAGGAAATATATACATGTACTGTAGGTAGGCGTAAAAGTGACTAGGCAATCAGGATAGATAATAAACAGAGTAGCAGCAGCTTATGTGAAGACTGTGAACAGTGGGTTTGACAATGCCCTAGCCTAATGCTGAAAAGTTGTTGGGAATTTCAAACACAGCCCACCAAAAGCTGCAGACCTAAGACAACAGCAAGATGCAAATATGCAACAGAAGGAGATGGAATTCCTTCAGAAACCAAAAACCACTGAGAGAGGCTCTGGCCCAACAGAAAACAAACATTACCATGCCAACTACAGCTGAACTGGAGAAACTGCAGAAGCTGGAGACACTACTGGAGCCCTGCAGGTAATAATCTCCTTTATCACACTAACCAGGATACACTTCCACAGTCCATCCCCAGGTGGCAGAAACCAGGCTAGGTGCTGAGCCAAACGCTTGAGAAGCACATCAGGTGCTGCCAATTAAAGGGAATTGTCAGAGTGCCAACTTGGGGAGTCAGCTGGTTTTGCTTGTTTTTGAGTATTTAGTTTGGGCATGCCTTTGTATTTTTGTACATATTGGTGTTTCGTCACCATCTGAACAATTAATAATCTGTTTGGACTAGCCGATCAAAAAGAGACAGAGCTGGCCCTGGACCAATGTAAGGTTGCTGTCTCCTTAGGCACATACTGATTTCTCACATAAATGCACACTTTCATTCAGGTTACAGACCATGTGACTATGCTTATGCTCCCTTGTCTTAGTGATTGCATCAATATTAGGAGGCTAGTTTTGGGGTACGTAACATATTGGGGCTCGTCCGGGATAATTGTTAACATGTTAGCATGTGTGGTTGTAGTCCGGGTGGTTGTAAACCAGTGTGGTTGGGTATTGGTTGACAAAGTTTGTAGCAGGTGTTTGTGTTGAACTAGCATGCTAGGTAAGATTTTCAGCAGTGGTAGTGTGAGTTTGCATGTTTGCAAGATTGCTGATGGTTTTGATCAACAGACATTGCTTTCAGCTGGTAATTATTATTATTTTTGCTACTGTAGGGTTGATGAGGTATTTTGCTAGGGGCCCAAAATATTTTATGTTGACTACTCTGGCTATGGTTTTGTGAGTGCTGTGTACATGATTAGATTTCCCAGTTTGGAGTCTGGAGGACTCTGTGGCACATATGTTAGTACTAGGCTGACTGTGGCTATAGATTTTAGCATTTGTGCATGGCATTCTGGTTTGTCTTTTGACTGGTAGGAGTGTTTTATCTATGGGATTTGGGATGTGTGTGCATATTGGTTAGTTAGCGGTGAGTTAGTGGCTAACTGACTTGTCAGTCTATTGGTTCTCTTTAGCGTACTGTATTGACTAGCAGTGTTTTGGGCAGATTTAGACGATAGTTGGGGTGTTCTCAAGCTATTTAATTGTTTAAAAAAATATAGTACAAAACACACCACGAGGAGAGACCGCACTACATAAAGAGAGACCTAAGACAGCATGGCAGCAACACCTGACAACAAAGCTTGGTAGCAACACAAAACATGGTACAAACATTATTGGGCACAGACAACAGCACAAAGGGCAAGAAGGTAGAGATAACAATACATCATATGAAGCAGCCACAACTACTAGTGTCTCCATGATTGAGTCTTTTAAATGAAGAGATGGAGATTACACTGTCCAGTTTGAGTGTTTTTTGCAGCTCGGTCCAGTCGCAAGCTTCAGCCAACTTAAAAGAGAAGCGACCCAGGGATATATGTTTTGGGGACCTTTAACTGAATTTAACTGGCAGAACGGGTGTTGTGTGGAGTATGAGGGCTGTGTGGAGTATGAGGGCTGCAGTAGGTATCTCAGATGGGGGGAGTGTGAGGCCTAAGAGGGTTTTATAAATAAGCATCAACCATTGGGTCTTGTGACAGGTATACAGAGATGACCAGCTTACGGAGGAGTATAGAGTGCAGTGATGTGTCCTATAAGGAGCATTGGTGGCAAATCTGATGGCCAAATGTTAAAGAACATCTAGACGCTCGAGAGCACACTTACATGCCGATCTATAAATTATGTCTCCGTAATCTAGCATGGGTAGGATGGTCATCTGAATCAGGGTTAGTTTGGCAGCAGAGGTGTAAGAGGAGCGATTACGATAGAGGAAACCAAGTCTAGATTTAACCTTAGCCTGCAGCTTTGATATGTGTTTTAGCCTTACTCCCAAGGACTTGTATGAGGTGACTACCTCAAGCTTTAAACCGTCAGAGGTAGTAATAACACTGGTGGGGAGAGTGGCATTCTCCCCCCTTAAATAAAGGATGCACTGCGGCTGCCTTCCAAGCAATGGGAACCTCCCCAGAGAGGAGAGGCAGGCTTGGCGATGATAGGGGCTGCAACCTTAAAATAAAGGGTCTAAATCATCTGACACGGATGTTTTTTTGGGATCAAGTTTAAGGAGCTCCTTTAGCACCTTGGACTCAGTGACCACCTGCAGGGAGAAACTTTGTAGCGGGGCAGGGGGAAAAGAGGGAGGAGCATCAGGGCTAGTCGCATTAGAACAGGTGGGAGATGAGGAAATGTTGGATGGGCAAGGAGGCATGGCTGAGTCAAATGGTAATTAATGAAGTGGTGATTAGAGCTCAGCCATGTGTTCCTTGTCAGTAACAACCACATTAAGGAACATGGGCAGCTGTGAGGAGTAGGGTTTATTCTCCAGGTCTTTAACCGACAGAGAGAGAATTGCTCAAAGTTACTAACTTTGGTCTTCCAGATAGCCGCTAGTCAGCCTGAGTATGCGGGTACCAAGCCTTTCATGAAATTAAATTCTTGAGGGGCAGAGTAACTCTGCCAGATCATGGTTGAAACAGGAACCTGTTTTTAAATCAAATTTTCTTTATGGGGGTTTGAAAAAAAGGTACAAGCTTCTTCGACAAAAGGGGATCAAGCTGATTCTATACCAATTTAGAGGCCTTCCTTCATGAAACGCTTTTAGCAAGCGTCTACAACAAATCAGGACAGGTCATTTCACTGAGCAGCCGTTACAAACACAGGCTGTAAAACAGTGCTCATTACAGGAAACACCAGACTGGTACCTATCAGGATTATTTGGAAGGAAAACATCAAGTAAAGTAGCCTTCTAGTGTTAATGTGCTGAAATCCCAGACTTTAACGAGAGCAGAAATCAGTGAACCAGATATCAGAGCATAAGTCAGTATTGGAGCTAGCAACAGTAGATTGGCCAGGGTGTACGTGCACATTTCCAGATGCCATCAGCAGTAACACAATCAGGGCACGGCAGAGGACAAGGAGAGCTCTGCAGTGTTTTTCTTTTTGACATGTGCATCAGATGGCAACATGATCATGTTGTACAGCAATTTCATCAGGCAACATGAAAACAAAGCTAGGGGTAGTTAGAATAGGATGCGATGCCAAGAGTCTGTGTAATCAATAGTCAGAGTCCCGAGTGTGTGTGTGTGTGTGTGGGGGGGGGGGGTGAGTCTGTCCCACGGGTCGGGTAAACAAGCAAGTTCATAGTCAACAAAGCATGCAGGAGTCATAAAGCACAAGAAAAATATATAACGACTTGGGGCTAGCCATTGTAAGTTTAGAGTCACTCGCACCAACAGTGTGTGTGTACTGGAGGTGAGCGAAAGCTTGTAAGAGACGGGGGAGTGTGGCAGGGGTACCTGTACCAGATGGGGAGACAGGCCAGGGCTGATGGTGATCGCCAGGTAGCTGCTGCATTGCTGCTTGGATTCCAATGGGAGTAGGTGTCCCGCCCAATTGAGAAGCTTTTTTCAGGAGACAGATTCCTTGGACAATATCCCAGCTAGGTAACATAGCTAGCAAATCTCTGGCCACCATTTTTTTTCCACATGGAAAGGGAGGTTGTTCGCTAGCTATATCTCCTCAGTTTCGGCGAATGGTCCTTTACGACATCCAAACAAAGTTGTCCTGTGGCTGTTGTATTTTTGAGATTGTGAGGAGTATCTCTTTTGTGATCAAAGCAACAATATTGTTTCTTATTGAGGTAATTAACAATTGAAGCATCCTGGCTGCATATCAGTTTAAAATGGAGATGAATACAGGGGTACTGTATTGTAATGACCTCTGCACAATTGGAGGGGGCTTCAAAGGCATCTGGGTGGGGGAGGCTGTGAACCTCTCCTGTCATTGTTGGTTGAAAGGGCTTTGACACCTCACTATCCTTCTCAGTGCTAACTGAAGTTGCAGCCAGATCTGTTGTGTCCTAGCAAGCTTGGTAGCCTTAACTTAGCATTCCATCCTTATAAAGTAAAATATATCATTGTAATGTATTTTTCTTGGCTTTAAAAGTAGCTTCAGTCTAATCATTACTCACGCACTTCCAGGTTGGATGTTTTTTTTCATGTTTCTTGTTCATATTTGCTGGTTGTTGGTTTGCCAGTGCATTTGCTGTATAGACCTTGAAAATAAGAATCTTTAGAATGAGGAATCCTTCCAGTTAATTTTGTCCAAAATCAGGTTGCATGTTTGCAGTTTTGATTTGGAGGGAAGGTTATTGTGGAGGGTAGTATCCTGTATATGTCCATGCGGAAACATCCAAGTTGATCTATCTTTTCGTTAAAACATGCTGAAAAATCTGCTCATGGTCTCTCTCGCTCGCTCTCTCCCAGCTAACGAGGGATCAGTTATGTCAAGTGGTTCTCCCTAGTGAGGAACATGATTCTTGTGTGTCTCTAGCAGAGATATGTAATGTACCCTCTGCAGGTTGAGTCGAGTGTCAATTTCTTTAGTGGTTGAGTGATACTGAGCCACTAGGTTTTATTTATGATCTGAGAAATTAGTTGGTTCCTCCAAGTGATTTGTTGAAATCAGTTTGTCAGTGAGTCTTTTGTCCTTTAGCTGACACGTTCTTTGCCACAGAGGAAGTTGTGGTTACTCTGCGGGCTGACCATGAGGTTATTTGGGTGTCAGGTTTAGATTTAGCTGACACATGTCTCATGGAGTTTAGTGAGGATCTGCTGGAAGACCCGACCTGTATTTTGCGGGGCGACACTGCGGTGTCTTGAATTAGGAGCTGGAAGAAGTGAGTTTGGTGGAAAAAGACAGATCCACCGGTTTTGTTACTTCTGGTTGTTGAGTAGTGGTTGACAGCTCCTGAAGCATGTAGGCCTAGTGTGTGTCCTGTTAAGGTGGAGGAGGATATATGGCTAACAGTTTCCCCTCCAGTGAGGGCTCAGGGCTGGAGCAAAGAGGCATTAGGGAATGTGGATGATGTTCCTAGTGAGTTTTCTGAAGTTGCGGTCGATGTTTGCTCCTCCCTTGATCACGCGGATTGGAATAGGTTCCGGGTAGCTTCAGAGAATAATATTGACGACTATACTGAAAGGGTAACTGAGTTATCAGGAAGTGTACAGGGGATGTTCTACCCACTGTGGCTATTAAAACCTACCCTAACCAGAAATCGTGGATAAATGAAAGTGTAAACCAGCACATTTTAAACAAGGTGACTGGGAATATGGCAGCATACAGAGTAGTCATTCCCTCCGCAAGGCAATCGAACCGGTAAAACGTCAGTATAGACCTACGCCTTTCATTCAGGTTACAGACCATGTAACTAGGCCTAAGACCCTTAGACTTAGCGAGTACAGCAATATTAGTAGGCTAGTTATTGGCTTCGTAACTGAGTGATTGTGTCTGTGCAACAAGTCTCTCTCAATTGACTGAAATTATTTATAATCATCTTCCACTGCAGGCACTCGACTGAACTCCTGGGAGGAGAGAATCCATTTCCTGCTCAGTGGCGTTGCCTAATTGGTGCCATCTCTTGTGGTTGATGGAGACCTCTGATGACCGTGCCTATGTTGTTGGATTCAAGTTGACATTCACAACTGTCCTAGAGAAACGCAAGGGAAACGCCAATGTCGCATTTCAACCCAATGTTTGAGCAGTGGTGTAAAGTACATAAGTAGTGCTTTCAAGTATTTTTACTTAAGTAGTTTTGGTATCTGTACTTTACTCTACCATTTACATTTTTGACAACTTTTACTTAACTACATTCCTCACATTTTCTGATACCCAAAAGTACTCGTTACATTTTGAATGCTTAGCAGGGCAGGAAAGTTGTCTCAATCACGCACATATGAAGAGAACAACCCTGGTCATCCCTACTGCCTCTGATCTGGCAGACTCACTAAACACACATGCTTTGTTTGTAAATTATGTCTGCGTGCAACTGTGCCCCTGGCTATCTGTAAATTTAAAAAACAAGAATCATGCCTGGTTTGCTTAATATAAGGAATTTTTTAAGTCATACTTTTGATACTTAAGCACATTTAAAACCAAATACTTTTACTCAAGTAGTATTTTACTCGGTTTTCTTTTAAGTTATCTTTACTCAAGTATGACAATTGGGTACCTTCTCCACCACTGGGTTTAAGAACCTGAAGTGCCTTCCCAAAGCTGAGCGGGGTGAGGTGTTGGCTTTGGTCAACAACTTGCTGAAGGAAGAGTCCTGTGTAGCTCAGTTGGTACAGCATGGTGCTTGCAATGCCAGGGTTGTGGGTTTGATTCTCACAGGAGACTAGAATGGGGGGGGAAATGTATGCATGCACTGCTGTAAGTTGCTCTGGATAACAATAAATAATAATCAGAGCTACCGAAGAAGAAAGTGGCCCTATTGCTGGGTTCTGAGTCTGAAGTGGAGTTGTGAAATGTGTGGAGCGTTACAAAGCTGATCCCAGCATCAACATGGAGGACTCTACTACAGTGATGGTCACACCATGCAGGCTGGCCCGCATTGCACCCAGGTATCTGGCAACACCTGCCACCTCAGTACCTTGTGAGAGGTTGTCTTCACACTCTGGGCATAATGTGCAGAAGGAAAAAAGCTGATTTATCTTCTGAAAATGTCAAAAGGCTTGTTTTTTTATCAACTGGCTCAGTGGAAAGATAGGACTAATGTGATTGGTAGCAGGTTTATGTTCTGTTGAAAATGCTATTAAAAACATTCTGCTACAGACTGTTTTTCAGTCCCTTGCAATCAAAGCATGGGTTGCCTATAACTCAATGCACTGCTTTTTAACCCTTGGACGCGTATGGACACACTGGTGTGATCATTCTACAGCGGTCCCCGCAGCGGATGCTCAAACCGGTGTGATTAGAACACTTCATTAGAACAGCTAGTTACGAATGATGCAACAGTCAGTGTGTTTGAGCTGGCCAGGTTTCTCAAACATTTTGCACAGTCTTTACAACGTTCTGTCCTCAATGTGAGCTATTTATTTTTGAATGCAATATTCAGACATTCACAGAGGTAGCGACAGCATGACACAATTTACATCCAAATTGAAAAATAGTCTACATTAGTCCTAGCACTGACTGAGTAAAAAGTGAGCTAACAAACGGTCATATTTGGCAAGCTCTCGGCTGATGGAAACCATACTATGAATTAGCTAATAGCAATTACTATTTACAATTCATCACATCACGGGTGAGCTCACCAGTGATCGAAAACACTTCCTAAAAGGCAAAAGTAATCCCATGTTAGGTAGAGTTTGTGCGTGCCGCCATGTTTGTTTTCGGCATCGACCAGATGAGTTGGGTCTGTTTGCAGTATGTATGTTTAAGGCAAAGGGGTTGTGTCGTCTACCATCATTCACTTGCGGAAGTTTACTTGAAAGACGAGTGAACCATCTATTCACCTCGTTTTGCTATAACATCTTTGGTCTGACAGATGTTTACGTGACACCCAGAATGCATTGAATTTCAACAAACATGGCTGGCAAATAGCTTAGCATTAGCTCATAGGTACAAACTTCAAAGTATTTTACATGTGTCCATTACAATCTACGCAATAATTGGAATGCATTTGTCACCAGCACTTAAACGTGAATAAAATGCTAAATAAAGAATTATGTTAGTGACTGTGAAGAGCTGCTCCCCAACCTTGTGGCCATTGAGAACCTTGAATCTGAGGACCAGTTGCCCACCGACAAATTCCCAGGTCACTCTGAAGATACTGGTGGTGATGGAGGCACACCAACAGCGGGTGTAGTACGGAAGGTCTGCGATACCTGGAAGGCCACCAGCCAGTTCAGCTCTCTTGGCTCTGCTGTTTGGCTTGTAGTCCCAGACTGGAGTTCAAAGCCCTTTGCCATCTCCCTCTGAGGAAGAGTGCCTCAAGCTGTTTCTGACAGAGGAGCTGGTGAGAGACAGTGGAGGAGACCAAATCGCTATGCCTTGGAGCTACAGGAGAAGAGGGAGCCACAGAAATGGTGGACCACTTGACTATAATCACATCATGGGGGCAGTGGATAAGGCGGACATGATGTGACACGCGGACATGACATGATGTGACACGCTTTGTGACACGCGCTCGGAAAACCAAGTGGTATAAGACATTTTTCCATCTGATCAACACTGCGGTCCTCAATGGCCACATACTGTAGTTCACCGCCAGCTAATAAGTGAGATAATTACTGAACAAGATTTTTGTAATTGAACATACAGTTCCATTATTGACAATCTCACCCACCTCCCCACTCCCTCATCACCTCCACTCCCCCATCCTCCTTACTGCCTCTCCAAACAGTATGTTGCTAGCATGCAGAAGCTGTTCATCTTTGGCACGAAAGATGTCCAGTTTCAGTTTATGTTCAATAATGTGTGTGGTTTCTGAAAATGCAGAATAAAGAGGAATTATTAGTAATTATACAAAAATTACAGGGGATATAGCAAAACAATATTACAAGTAACATAACTGAATAACTTCACATGGGGTCAGGGCAGAACTATGCTGGCCAAATGTATACACAGGCTAATGCAATGGTCATAAGGCCAGGGCAGCTTCCAAGGATACAAGACAAGCTAATACATATTTGACGCTATGAGCATTGTTCTACAGAACTAATAGAACATTTTTACTATATAAACACAACCATAAAGGTTATGAAATCAGTACCTCGTGTGTCCGCGGTTATAAAGGAATACACACACAATACATTGTACTCCATACATAAATACGGTGTGCTACAGTGGAACTGACACCAGGATAAACTAACTATTATAAGGTAATAAGGCCCTTACTTTGATAGGCGCGCACACAGTAATTATTAGTAAGGAAAACAACTGAAGGCAATGCGGGAACCAGCTGGAAAATATGCAAGGGGGAAGAAGTTCAGGCATGTTCTGTTCTGACTGGAGATGTGCAAATGTCTGCATACTTGACCTGAGGAAACACATTTTCAAACGATCAAAGATTTCATGGACACCAAAGGGATATGGCAAATTGTGTAGTCCCCATAGTAGTCTTCTAAAATGCCTAGTTGCAGCCGCCTTAAAGGGGATAACAGGTCATTTAATTAACTCATCATTATCGCCCTTTATTGGTGGACATTCAAAAAGGTCCCACCTGTTATGTGGATAGGACATGATTAGAACATTTGTACTACCAAGAGATTTTTGAAATGTAGAACTGTCCTCCAATTATGCTGGCCTTTGTGACTGTGCAGTTTCTCCCAGTCCCCCGGCCATGTTATACTGTTTATCCCCCAGGCTGTCCAACTGCTCAGTAGCTATGTTTCCATGAACTTGTCCAGTGAGTTTCTTTTTGACATTTAGAAGGATCACATAGAAAATAGATGACAATTGCCTGCTACGGTGCATTTCCATTGACCTGTCTTGTGTCAATGAAAACAGCTGGATATAATTCAATAATTTACTAATATTTGACAACCGTTATTCTAATAATACTCATGTGCCAACGTATCGCCACTGTCTGTGCTATGGTAACCTGACATAGCAGTGTCATGGTGAAACTTGCATCCAGACAAAAAGAAAAGCAAGACGAAGCAATTCAGTCATTCTTGAAATTCTGGACAAAATTCCTGCAAAATAATATTAGTGCCAATAGAGGCAAACCGTTGAACAGAAGCTTCTACTTGTGAACACGAGTTCCAAGACCAGTAACCGTTGATGACCAATCAGGGGGATTAGAAAAATCTTTTGGAAAATGGAAACCAAGCTATATTTTGTTGATACCAGTTTCAATCTAGCGGCGTGTACCTAGCTAACATTAGCTGTCATATTCTTCAACCTTTTTGTGAACCCTTGGGGTTGGAAGATGCTTTATTGGGAGGAGGATGGAAATATGTTTGTGGTGGACTCATTCATAACACTTATTTAGAGTGATACATTAATTTATCTTCTAGATTGAGATGGTAAGCAAATACAGGTCTTATTCTCATAAATAGCACATACATTCATTATTTGTAACAATTAGGTCTTTCATTGGATGGATTATCTTGGCAAAGGAGAAATGCTCACTAACATGGATGTAAACACATTTCTGCACAAATCTTTTTGAGAAATAAGATTTTTGTGTGTTTTTCTGTGATATTTTATTTCAGCTCATGTAACATGGGACTAACACTTTACATGTTGAGATTCTATTTTTGGCAGGCTTCTCATGCTTGCATGGTGATTGAGTTAGCTGGCGTCACTGTAGCTACTGGTTTTCAATGGTTTCTGAGAGTGGCAGCTTTAATGACGACTCAGGATATGACCCAGCTGCAGACACTGGTGGCGGATAGTACAGTTCTCAGATAATAAGGAAGACAGGAAAGCACACTGGTAAGACCTGACAAGACAAACTGGCAACAAACAGAGAACACAGGTATAAATACATAGGGGATAATGGGGCAGATGGGCGACATTTGGAGGGGGGTGGAGACGAGCTCAAAGACAGGTGAAACAGATCAGAGTGTGACAGCTTTAGTCGGACTTGAGAAGTTGAGACGGATGGATGCAAATTCTGTTAGCTAGCTAACGTTAGTTTAACTTAAATTTTATGTAGTAAAGTTAGAATAGTTAGCTAGCTCTGTTTCTAACATTTCTTTATTTTGTACTTAAATGCAGAGGTCAAGGCCAATGGACATCTTTGTAAAGGATATGCTGAATGAGTGTAACTTGGCTTCTTTGAGTCCAAAGTTTGAGGGTAAGTAAAACTGAGAAATTCCTTTTTGAGGGTGAGGGGACAGATCTTTGGGTGGGGGGGCACTGATTTGCATCTACGTCTTCCACATTGTCTTCAATATCCAATAGTACAACCTTAATGGAAACTTGAAAGACTTAACTTTACCAGAGCCTCTTGAGGATAGGGGAGATGCTAGCATCTCAACTGGCCAATTTCCAGGGGAAATGCAGAGCGCCAGATTCAAATAAAATGCTATAAAATTCAAACTTTCATTACATCACACATGTAAGATACTCAATTAAAGCTACACTCGTTGTGAATCCAGCCAACATGTCAGATTTTTTAAATGCTTTTCGGCTAAACCATATGAAGCTATTATCTGATAGCCTGCAGCCATCCTCACCAGCAGTAAACAAAGGGGCTAGCGTAGCAGGCGCTACACAAAACGCTGAAATAAAATATAAAATATGCATTACCTTTGACGAACTTTGCTTGTTGGCACTCCAATATGTCCCGTAAACATCTCAATTGGTCCTTTTGTACGATTAATTATGTCCATATATATCGAAAATGTCCATTTATAAAGCGCGTTTGATCCATTAAAAAAACAGCTTAGAAAAATGCAACGTCACTAGAAAATATTTCAAAAGTTGCCTATAAACTTTGCCAAAATATTTCAAACTACTTTTGTAATACAACGTTAGGTATTTTTAAACGTTAATAATCGATCAAATTGTAGACGGGGCAATCTGTATTCAATACATGAACGAAAAGAAAAATGCTCTGCTCTTCACGTCTTGTGCAACTCACAAATGTGTCCCCTGTTCCGAGTTGGCCTACTTCCTGTTAAGACAAAGAAATAACCTCAGCCATATTCCAAACACTGGAGACATTGTGTGGAAGCGGTAGAAACTGACAGTATGTTCCTATTAAATTTCCAATGGCAAAGACAATATAGGGAAGAGAGATGGGAAGAAAAACAATTCTGAACAGTTAGTCCTTGGGGTTTTGCCTGCTACATAAGTTATGTTATACACACAGACATGATTCAAACAGTTTTAGAAACTTCAGAGCGTTTTCTACCCAAATCTATGAATAATATGCATATCTTATATTCTTGGCATGAGTTGCAGGAAGTTGAAATTGGGCACGCTATTTATCCAAAAGTGAAAATTCTGCCCCCTAGCTTTAAGAGTTAACCATGCAGCCACTAGGTAATTACATGCAGAGGAGGCTGGTGGAAGGAGCTATAGCAGGATAGGCTCATTGAAATGTAATAAATATAACAGTATTTAACACATCAAACAGAGAAACCATGTTTGACTCTGTTCCATTATTCCATTCCTGCCATTACAATGAGCCCTTCCTCCTATAACTCATCCCACCAACCTCCTCTGATTACATGCACAGTTAGTCTGGCCTTAATTTTTACCATACTTGCTTTATTGTTCATTTGCACAGATTCTGTCACAGTGACCAACGTGACACCCTGGTTGGTCACTGTTCTAGCTCGTAAGCCTCTGCATGTCAGATCACTCCCTGCAGATTTCCCTACAGGCAGCTAGGGGTTTGAACTGATAACCCACCAGTTATCACCTTCCTTTCTAGCCTCGAAGCTACTGCCACCCCTATTCATTTAGCTCTTTCACCACTCCCTTGCCTTTGTTCAAACATTTGAACTGGCTTATCAACCCTTCCATCCTCACAGTATGTAATTGAGAAATGTAGGTATAACTATCCCTAAAATCTCCACCCTAGCAGTTAAGCCTAGCGGTTAACTGAAAGGTTGCTGGTTCAATTCCCCGAGCCAAGAAGGTGGAAAAAATATGCCGTTCTTCCCTTGAGTAAGGCAGTTAATCCCCAACAACAACTGCTCCACAGGTGCCGAATACGTAGATGTCGATTTAAGGCAGTCCCCTTGCGCCTCTTTGATTCAGAGGGGTTGGGTTAAATGCGGAAGACACATTTCGGTTGAATGCATTCAGTTGTGCAACTGACTCTTTCTCTTTCGCACTAGAAGAAATAGACCAGGAAACCCTCTTGCTTTTTGACAAATCAGCTATAGCCTGAAATTAAAGTAGAACATAAAATACTTACACGCAGGGAGTATTCTTTAAACGCCATCTATTTTTCTATACGGGGGGGGGTCCTTGGGACACACATGAATAAATAGGACTGTGAACACCCCAAGCGACACCAAACTTGAGCAGTAGCTGCGTCTTGCCAGGTACATGTTGGAAGATTTGTGTGTTTTGAAAAATACTTTGTGCTCACAAGACTCCCTTATTCCACATTTTGTTGTATTACAGCCTGAATTCAATTTCTATTTATCTCACCCATCTACACACAATACCCCATAATGACAAAGTGGCTAGACAGCCATTTTCAAGTCTTGCCATAGATTTTCAAGCCATTTTAAAGTCAATTGTAACCAGGCAACTCAAGAACATTCAATGTCCTGTTGGTAAGTAACTCTGTTCTGTGTTTTGCCTTGTGTTTTAGTTTATTGTCCTACTGAAAGGTGAATTTGTCTCTGTCTGTTGGAAAGCAGACGGAACCAGGTTTTTCTCTATGATTCTGCCTGTGCTTAGTTCTATTCCATTTCTTTTATCCTCAAAAACGACCTACTTCTTGCCAATGACAAGCATACTTATCACCGGAGGCTGCAGCTCATAATAATGGTCGGAATGGAGCAAATGGAATGGCATCAAATGCAAAGCGTTATGTTTGGGGCAAACACCACGTCACTGAGTACCACACTTCATATTTTCAAGCATGGTGGCAGCTACATCATGTTATGGGTAGCACAGGAGGTTCGTGGCACCTTAATTGGGGTGAACGGGCTTGTTCTAATGACTGGAGTGGAATCCGTAGAATGGGAACAAATACATCAAAGTTCATTTCTTTGCCATATGTTTTGAAGTTTTACTTTAGTGCCTTTATTGCAAACAGGATGCATGTTTTGTAATGTTTTTATTCTGTACAGGCTTCCTTTTCACTCTGTCATTTAGGTTAGTATTGTGGAGTAACTACAATGTTGTTGATCCATCCTCAGTTTTCTCATATCACAGCCATTAGACTGTGTAAACTGTTTTAAAGTCACCGTTGGCCTCATGGTGAATTCCCTGAGCGATTTTCTTTCCTCTCCGGCAACTGAGTTAGGAAGGACGCCTGTATCTTTGTAGTGATTGGGTGTATTGATACACTAAAGTGTTATAACTTCACCATGCTCAAAAGGATATTGAAGGTCTGCTTTTTCTTTACCCATCTACAAATACGTGGCCTTTGCGAGGCATTGGAAAACCTTGCTGGTCTTTGTAGTTGAATCTGTTTGAAATTCACTGCTCGACTGAGAGACCTAACAGCTAATTGTAGGTATGAGGTGGTCATTCAAAAATCTTGTTAAACACTAGCATTGCACACAATGGGAGTTCATGTAACTTATTGCTTACCACTGATTGTAGTTAGGCTTGCCATAACTAAGGGGTTGAAGATGTTTCAGTTTTACATTTTTTTAATTAATTTGTTTTTAAAAAATGTTGATATTATGGGGTATTGTGTGTAGGCCAGTGACACAATCTCAACTGAAGCAATTTTACATGTAGGTTGTACACAACAAAATGTGAAAAACGTTAAGGGGTGTGAATCATTTCTGGAGACACTAATATGTTGTACCTGTATTTGACAGTGTTTAGTTCTGAGGTAGCGCAGTAGTGTAGCCCGCTTTCGGAGTTTCAGGCCATGCTTACCTTGTTGCATTTATCACAAGCAGGTCATTCTCTAGCGTTTTGAACCATGTAGAAAATGTTAAATGCCTCTCCCGGGCAAGGTAAGTAAGCAGGTGGGAGAGGAGAAAGCCCAGCCATCTCGTCACCAGTTGTTGTGTAGTAGTAACTGAAGATTTTACTCAGTAACAGAGGTCCAAGCATAGAGGTACGTTTTAACGTGGCTTTCCGTATCCCTTGTTTCACATCTTTAGCCTTACAAGTATTTAACCTTGACCTTTCAAACAGTGACACCTTGTGGTGAACATGGTAAGTGACCACAACAGTCAAAATGGATATTCTTGCATATGTTGTCTTGACAGTGTTTGCAATATGTGTACCAAATTGTTCCAATACGAATATCTGTGAATGATTTATATGCATTTATGTGCCAGACCATGCCCACATGAATGTTTATTGGTCATTTTGTTTTAGGTACTAGTCTGGAAAATATTGCTTTGAGACCTTTGTCCATAGATGCCACACATCAAGTTTCATGCAGATCGGTCATGAGGTCGCAGAGGACTAGCGTTTTTCACAAAATTCTAAATGGCGGAAATTTCATCATGACAGACATGGTTCCATGAGGCAAATTAGTTACTTGTGAGGAGAGGGACCTAGGTATTGAATTTCATGACTTTAGGTCAGAGGGTGCGACCTTTGAAAGTTAGCATTTTTAATCACTTGTTATTGCGCCACCATCTGGCCAATCCAAAGTCCCCTTCCCGATTTCATTAAGCGGGACACAAAGCTTTCAGAGGTAACAGAAACAAAGCTGAAGCTAAGCAGGGTTGGTCCTGGTCAGTCCCTAGATGGGTGACCAGATGCTGCTGGAAGTGGTGTTGGAGGGCCAATAGGAGGCACTCTTTCCTCAGGTCTAAAAAAAATTATAATATCCCAATGCCCCAGGGCACTGCCCTGTGTAGGGTGCTGTCTTTTGGATGGGACGTTAAACGGGTGTCCTGACTCTCTGTGGTTACTAACGCTCCCATGGCACTTATCGTAAGAGTAGGGGTGTTAACCCCGGTGGCCTTGACTAAATTGCCAAGCTGTCCATCACAGTCACCTAATCATCCCCAGCTTAAAAATGGCTCATTCATCCCTTTCCTCGCCCCTGTAACTATTCCCCAGGTCATTGCTGTAAATGAGAATGTGTTCTCAGTCAACTTACCAGGTAAAATAAAAAATAAAAAACGTTGGGAGGGATGCTACATTGGGAGGGATGCTACATTGGGAGGGATGCTACATTGGGAGGGATGCTACATTGGGAGGGATGCTACATTGGGAGGGATGCTACATTGGGAGGGATGCACCTTCAGGCCTCTAAATACCAACGACATACTCAAGCCTGGGCTTACGTGCTTCAAGGCTTCTTTACTTGGACCACAACACTGACGTCTTTCCCTTTTCCACTGTATCTTACTGCTCAACGATCTGATGAAGACATACACGATGGAACCATTGAAGTGTAAGACAAAACTCAAGGAGTAGTGGGATGTAAACATGAATTGAGCGGCAAAAAATAGACAGAGTGCAGGGTGTTGAAATAGATCAGCATGTGGATGCTAAAGTGGCCTGCTTGCTGCTCCCCACACACTGTCTGCATTAAGAGCAGATGGTAGGTGGTGAGATGCCGTTGACGTTTTTTAGTGGGTAGATTGTCTGTAGGTTTTTTTCAAGGAGATAAGAGCCTCTCCATTGACTGCCTTCATACTGCCAAAAGATGTGAACATCTGCTGTTAGATAGTGCCAAAATGGATTAAACTGATTTGTTTTCTCTCACTGATCTACACACATTACCCCATAATGACGAAGTGAAAACATGTTTTTTGAAAATTTTGCAAATGTATTGAACAGGGTTGCAAACCAGTCACCTTTTGGCGATCTTTGCAATTTGTAATCCAAAATAGGTGATTTACGTGATTTGTGTAGATCTGATGAGAGATTTTGGGGCGGGGGGGTGGGGCTTTGGATCACTACTGGCTTTAAGTGAACAAGTGATGTGCGTTTGGAGCAATGCTGGCTGTATCCAAGGCTCAGAAAATCATTCACATAACAGAATGCAGCACGTGACTGAGAGAGAAGAGACAACCAATTTGCTAGTTACAGCATCAGCGCGTGCTCTGGAAAGACCGAGGGGACGGGGGTAAGAAGGTGATGAAGCATACTTCATGAGCTGTAACCGGAAAACAACTGGCATTTGGAAAGTTTGAGGTGAGGGAAAAAGTGTAGTGGAACATCATTGGGAAATAAAAAAATAAAAAATATGGAACTACTCAGACTGCCTTGAGCTGGCCGGCCGATGAAACTGGGCAAAAAGGCCTTGGTCAGAGAGGTATCCAAGAACCCAATGACCAGACACAAATCAAATCAAATTGTATTAGTCACATGCGCCGAATACAACAGAATACCTTACAGTAAAATGCTTACTTACGAGCCCCTAACCAACAGAGCAGTTTCAGAAAATATTACTAAGAATAAGAGATAAAAGTAATAAGTAATTAAAGAGCAGCAGTAAAAAATAACAATAGATACAGGGGGGTGCCGGTACAGAGTCAATGTGCGGGGGCACCGGTTAGTTGAGGTAGTATGTATGTGCAGGTAGAGTTAAAGTGACTATGCATAGATGACAGCAGAGAGTGGCAGTGGTGTGGAGAGGGGAGGGGTGGGGCCAATGCAAATAGTCTGGGTAGCCATTTGACTAGATGTTCAGGAGTCTTATGGCTTGGGGCTAGAAGCTGTTTAGAAGCCTCTTGGACCTAGACTTGGCGCTCCGGTACCGCTAGCTGTGTGGTAGCAGAGAGAACAGTCTATGGCTAGGGTGGCTGGAGTCTTTGACCATTTTTAGAGCCTTCCTCTGGTATAGAGGTTCTGGATGGCAGGAAGCTTGGCCCTAGTGATGTACTGGGCCGTTCGCACTACCCTCTGTAGTGCCTTGCGGTCAGAGGCCGAGCAGTTGCCATACCAGGCAGTGATGCAACCAGTCAGAATGCTCTCGATGGTGCAACTGTAGAACGTTTTGAGGATCTGAGGACCCATGCCAAATCTTTTCAGGCTCCTGAGGGGAAATAGGTTTTTTCGTGCCAGCTTCACGACTGTCATGGTATGTTGGACCATGTTTGTTTGTTGGTGATGTGGACACACAGGAACGTGAAGCTCTCAACCTGCTACACTGTAGCCCTGTCGATGAGAATGGCAGCGTGTTCGGTCCTCTTTTTCCTGTAGTCCACAATCATCTCCTTTGTCTTGATCACGTTGAGGGATAGGTTGTTGTCCTTGCACCACATGGCCTGGTCTCTGACCTCCTCCCTAAAGACTGTCTCGTCGTTGTCGGTGATCAGGCCTACCACTGTTGTGTCATCGGCAAATTGAATGATGGTGTTGGAGTCATGCCTGGCCATGCAGTCATGAGTGAACAGGGAGTACAGGAAGGGGCTAAGCACGCACTCCTGAGGGGCCACTGTGTTGAGGATCAGCCTGGCGGATGTGTTGTTACCTACCCTTACCACCTGGGGGTGGCCCATCAGGAAGTCCAGGATCCAGTTGCAGAGGGAGGTGTTTAGTCCCAGGGTCCTCAGCTTAGTGATGAGCTTTGAAGGCACTATGGTGTAGAACGCTGAGCTGTAGTCATTGAATAGCATTCTCACATAGGTGGTCCTTTTGTCCAGGTGAGGAAGGGCAGTGTGGAGTGCAATAGAGACTGCATCATCTGTGGATCTGTTGGGGTGGTATGCAAATTGGAGTGTGTCTAGGGGTTCTGGTATAATGGTGTTGATGTGATCCATGACCAGCATTTCAAAGCACTTCATTGCTACAGACATGAGTAAGGTAGTCATTTAGGCAGGTTACCTCAGTGTTTTTGGGCACAGGCACTATGGTGGTCTGCTTAAAACATGTTGGTTTTACAGACTCAGACAGGGAGAGGTTGAAAATGTCTGTGAAGGCACTTGCTAGTTGGTCAGCACATGCACGGAGTACACGTCCTGGTAATCGTCTGGCCCTGCGGCCTTGTGAATGTTGACCTGTCTAAAGGTCTTACATCGGCTGCGGAGAGGGTGTTCACACAGTCCTCCGGTACAGCTGGTGCTCTCATGCGTGTTTCTGTTATTTGCCTCGAAGCGAGCATAGAAGTTATTTAGCTCGTCCGGTAGGCTTGTGTCACTGGGCAGCTCTCTGCTGTGCTTCCCTTTTGTAGTCTGTAATGGTTTTCAGTCCCTGCCACATCCGACGAGTGTCAGAGCCGGTGTAGTACGACTCGGTCTTAGTCCTGTATTGACACTTTGCCTGTTTGATGGTTCGTTGGAGGGCATAGCAGGATTTCTTATAAGCTTCCGGGAGTCCCGCTCCTTGAAAGAGGCAGCTCTTGGCTTCTGGTTGGTGTATGTACGTATGGTCACTGTGGGGACGATGTCATCGGTGCACTCATTGATGAAGCTAATGACAGATGTGGTGTACTCCTCAATACCATTGGAGGAATCCGGAACATATTCTAGTCTGTGCTAGCAAAACAGTCCTGTAGCTTAGCATCTGCTTCATCTGACCACTTTTTTTATTGATCTAGTCACTGGTGCTTACTACTTTAATTTTTGCTTGTAATCAGGAGGATCGAATTATGTTCAGATTTGCCAAATGGAGGGCACAGGAGAGTTTTGTATGCATCTTTGTGTATGGAGTTATTTTACCTCTAGTTGCTGATAGAAATTTGGTAAAAATGATTTTAAGTTACCCTGCATTCAATGCTATCTTAGTGCCAGCCTATGACTGTGGTGGTATGTAAACGGCTACAAAGAATATAGATGAAAACACTCTCGGTAGGTAATGTGGTCTGCAGCTTATCATGAGAAACTCTACCTCAGGTGAGCAATAGCTCGAGACTTCCTTAGATATCGTGCACCAGCTGTTGTTTACAAAAAATATATAGACCGCCGCCCCTTACCAGACGCCGCTGTTCTATCCTGACGGTACATCGTATAACCAACCAGCTATATGTTTATATTGTCTTCGTTCAGCCACGACTCAGTGAAGCATAAGATGTTAGTTTTTGTCCCATTGTTAGTTTAATCTTCCCAATAACTTGTCCATTTTATTGTCCAAAGATTGCATGTTTGTTAGTTGAATTGAGGGAAGTGGGGGTTTATTTTGACAGAACTACAGAGCACAGAGTTTGTTGGTTGAGATGGGGGAACCTGCAAGAAGGACAAGTCTCTACAGCGCTTTACCAATCTGGGATTTATGGGAGAGTGACCAGACGGAAGCCACTACAGAGAAAAAGGCACATGGCTGCACACCTGGAGGTTGCAAAAAGGCATGTGAAAGACTGAGATCATAAGGCAAACTATTATGTGGTCTGATGAGACAACACTTTGACTTGGATGCAAAATGCTATATCTGGAGAAAACCAGGCACAGCTAATCACCCTTCTAACACCATCCCTACCGTGAAGCGTGGTGATGGTAACATCATGCTATGTGGATGCTTTTCATCGGCAGGGGCTGGGAGACTGATAAGGAGAGAGGGAACAATGAATGTAGCCAAATGCAGACAAATCCTCGATGAGAACCTGCTTCAGAGTGGAAATTAACTTAGATGTTCCAACAGGACAATGACCCCAAGTATACAGCCACAATAATGCTGGAATGGCTTCGGATCAAGAATGTGAAAGGCCTTGAGTGGCCCAGCCAGTGACCAGAATTAAATCCCAATGAAAATCTGTGGAAAGACCTAAAGATTGGTGTTCCTCATCGACCCTTAACAGAGCTTGAGAATGGGGGAAAAATCCTCAAATCCAGATGAGGAAAACTGATAGACATTCCCAAGATGACTCAAAGCTGTAATCACCGCAAAATATGCTTCTAAAAAGTATTGACTCGGGGATGTGAGAACTTAGTGCATTCGGAAAGTTTTCAAACCCCTTGACTTTTTAGTTTGTTACATTAGTCTTATTCTAAAAAGTATTCATGTTTTTTCTTCTCATCAATCTACACACAGAACCCCATACTGACAATGCAAAAACAGGTAATATTTTTTGCAAATATAATAAAAATAAAATGGAAATATTACATTTACATAAGTAATTACAGCCTTTAGTCTTCTTAGCTATGACACTATAAGCTTGGCACAGCTGTATTTGGGGAGATTCTCCCATTCTTCTCTGCAGATCCTCTCAAGCTCTGTCAGGTTGGATGGTGAGCATCGCTGCACAGCAATTTTCAGGTCTCTCCAGAAATGTTCGATTGGGTTCAAGTCTGAGCTCTGGCTGGTCCACTCAAGGACATTCAGAGACTCCTGTGTTGTCTTGGCTGTGTGCTTAGGGTCGTTGTCCTGTTGGAAGGTCAACCTTCAACCCAGTCTGAGGTTCTGAGCACTCTGGAGAAGGTTTTCATCAAGGATCTCTCTGTACTTTGCTCTGTTCATCTTTCCCTTGATCCTGACTACTCTCCCAGTCCCTGCCGCTGAAAAACATTACCACAGCATGATGCTGCCAACACCATGCTTTCACCATGGGAATGGTACCAGATTTCCTCCAGACTTGACACTTGGCATTCAGGCCAAAGAGTTTCATCAGACCAGAGAATCTTGTTTCTCATAGTCTGAGAGTCCTTTAGGTGTCTTTTTGGCAAACTCCAAGCAGGCTGTCGTGCTTTTTACTGAGGAGTGGCTTACGTCTGGCCGCTCTACCATAAAGGCCAGATTGGTGGAGTGCTGGAGAAATGGTTGTCCTTCTGGAAGGTTCTTCATCTCCGCAGAGGAATGGAGCTCTGTCAGAGTGACCTGTGGTACCTTATATAGACAGACGTATGCCTTTCCATATACATTTAATTTATCACAGGTGGACTCCAATGACGTTGTAGAAACAGCTCAAGGATGATCAATGGAAACAGGATGCACCTGAGCTCAATTTTGAGCTTCGCAGCAATGGGTCTGAATATTTATGTTTAAGTTATTTCATTTTTCTTTATATATATATATATATATATATATATACATACATTTGCAAAAATGTATAGCCTGTTTTCACTTTGTAATTATCGGGTATTGTGTATAGATTGATGAAGAAACCGTTTTTAATACATTTTGGAATAAGGCTGTAACATAACAAATGTGGAAAAAGTCAAGGGGTATGAACACTTTCTGAAGGCACTGTATATCTGTTGATGTATATTTTTTAATCTCACAATAGACCCAGACTCTGCAAGACTGCACTGGTTGCCATAGTTATGGGATGGCAGTGGAAAAAACACAGCTGAATGAAGAAATGATTCATAAATGAATAAGACAATGCTTCTGCACAGAGCGATTCCATGCACATGTTCTGCAGAGTATGCTAATAACATCCCTGCCTGTGTAAAGACAATAGACAATGGCTTCACAATTGCACAGCTAAATTTAATACAACAGTTGATTTGTTGTTCTGGATGCAGTCCATTTTATGCTTAATTGAATATTTGCTGGAAAGGGAAGAACTCAAATGACCTCTTTTCTTCACTGAAACATTTTGACCATCGCATGACTACCCAACCAGTGTCAAACGCCTCTTTTATTCCAGGTGTTTGTTAAAAACCGATAACCATGCTGCATGAAAGAAAAGCACATTGTTTCCTGTGGAATCTGACAGAGAATTCAGCAACCCACTCCAAAATATATGAACCGCTGATCCTCTGGTTGACAGATGTAACACTGCCATTAAAAGGGAGAGGCAGCCATACAGAACAAACGGACATAGCATGAATGTAGAAAGGCCTAAGCCTTTGTTTATGACGTTTGTGTGGGTGTATGTGTGAATGTACAGATCTCTGTTACCATGTGTGAGAATGCAGGTTAATAAATTAGCAGTAGTTTTTGACATGTTGGTTCACACTCCACAGTAAACAACCCAGATGAGGTGATTTTATTGTTTTACACTGTTCCATTGTGATTCATGAAGCCTGTTTATCGACACGTCTCCATAGTCAATCTGTACCCACAGACACCTAAGGCACTAATGCTCAATGGCCTCCGTATAGTCAATTTGACTGCTGTCTCAGTGTTTCTAATCAAGTGTTTGCAGCTGCCATAGAGCTCCCCAAAGTATCCATATTCTATGATGACATCCTCAGTTCATGAGTGCCCTTATGTCAATCCAAATAATGAAGTGGCCACTAAAACAAGACCATAGATTAGGTCCTCATGAGGCCTGCAGAGATGATGGTGAGGATGATGATGATTGGGGAGGGAACTTGACTACTGCCCTCCTGATCCCACTCCCCTTTATGTACACCACACAATCAGGAAATTCATCAACACTGCCCTGGCAACGGCTGACGTGTGTAAGGTCAGTAGTGCACAGTGGCGTGGGTCGGGAAATGCCGTGGTATGCTAGGTGGAGGGGATGATGATTATAATGGTCAGGTGGGGGTAGGGTGTGTAAAGGCTCTTCAGAGTGATTACTCAGTTTAGACCACACTATTACATAAACCAGCTCTCAGGTCCTAAAGCAGCCAGCCCTAGTCTTCAGTTCCAAATCAACATACCTGGGTAGAGGTAGAGTAGGACTACATTCTTGTGGATAATCGTGTTTTTTGGGGGGGCCAAGGGCATAATTGTAGGTTGCGGCTAAAGCTTGTCTGTTGCACAAATACATATTTGCTCTTTACATAACTAATGTCAGCAAATAAGTTAGAGTAAATTGTTGTAAAAAAAATGTTTTTTCATTATGAGCAAACTGGGATAATTGCTTTTTAATTGCAACCATTAATACTCCCAATGCCAATCTGTAGTGATTGATGATTGAGGATGACACTGGACACTGATTTAATATACAAGTATTTGCACCTTTCTAATTTTCTCAACTTTTGCATATGTTTGATATTGAAAATTAGTAATTGCCATTTACACTCAATAACTGGTTGTGCCGCCTTTACCTGCATTGACTCAAACCCAGCGCTGCTTGTACAGTGTTTGGTTTTCGACAGGCATAAGCATAATGGGACCCATGTCGTCCAAAAAGTTATACTTTCGACTTATCAGTCCATCGAACATTCTTCCAAGAGTCTTGATGATCATCCAGGTGCTTCCAGGTGCTTTTTGGCAAACTTAAATCAACTTTTTGGATGAGATGATTTATGCTCTGTATCAGAGAATTCTACAGGAGAATGTCAGGTCATCCATCTGTGAGCTGAAGCGCTGCTGGGTCATGCAGCAAGACAATAATCCAAACCACACAATCAGATCTACATGAAAATGGTTAAAAAGCTACAAATTTGAAGTTTTGGAATGGCCTAGTCAAAGTGCAGACCTAATCCCAATTGATATGTTGTGGCAGGACTTGAAACGAGCATTTCACGTTTGAAAACCCACAAATGTCACTGAGTTAAAGTTCTGCATGCAAGACTTTTCCCACACAGTTGGGTGTTGCATAACTTGGTTAATTAAATAAATCAAATAAGAATACATTTTGTTTTGTTAGTTGTAAACTCAGGTTCCCTTTATCAAATATTAAGTTTTGGTTGAATATCTAACATTCTGTATCAAAAATATGCAAAAATAGAGTATCAGAAAGGGGGCAAATATTTTTACAAATCACTATACCTCCTACTGTATGTCAAGGTCCTATGATTAGGCAGGGAGTTGTGTATTCCTGTATTTATTTATTATTTGTGACCAACTTTTATTTAGTTGTCTTTTTTTTCAGAGGGGGGGTTACAGGCACAAAAACAATCAAAGAAATGCATAAAAAGATCACCCCAACCAATTCCCCCCTCAGTCCCCATCCACTCTCCAGCATCGTCCCTCCCCACCCGGAAACCATGTTTCCCACCCGTCTAGTAGTAACTGTATCCACTGGTTAAAATGGGAGCGAGTGAGATGGTTGCCATCTTAGAGCCAACATTTTTGCCTGCCATCAGTAATCTTCTGATTATTGATTTAGAGATTCAAGGAGCTATAATCGTTAAGTAGCATAGTAGATGTAGTCCCGTATTTCTTCAAGGAAAACATGTCCTACTTAGGTGCTCCTCTCATTTCAATATTTATTTGGGACTCCCCTACATCAATTGTGCAACGTTGTTTCGGATACGGCAGTCCTGTTTTCTTATCCTCATCCAAAATCAAATCAAATTTATTGGTCACATACACATGTTTAGCAGATGTTAATTCAAGTGTAGAGAAATGCTTGTGCCTGAAATGTAAGGGGTGCGTACTGGCGGCAGAGAAGTCAGATGCAGGAGGGCAAAAACTGTGTTTCCAAACGGCGCTGTTTAATAACAAAAAAGATCACAGGGAAACAGAACAATCAAATAATGTGTACATAACCCGACGCACACCAGAACAGACGTGCACAAGTACTTACAACAAACAATCACCAACAAGGACATGAGGGGGAACAGAGGGTTAAATACACAACATGTAATGGATGGGATAGGAACCAGGTGTGATGGAAGACAAGACAAAACCAAAGGAAAATGAAAAGAAGATCAGTGTGTCAGGTTCTGACCTTAGTTCTTTTATTTAGGTCTTTGTTTTAGTATGGTCAGGGCGTGAGTTGGGTGGGTTGTCTGTGTTCGTTTTTCTATGTTGGTTTTTGAGTTTGGCCTGGTATGGTTCTCAATCAGAGGCAGGTGTCGTTAGTTGTCTCTGATTGAGAATCATACTTTTCCACCTGTGTTTCATGGGTGTTTATTTTCTGTTCTGTGTTTTGTTGCACCGTTCAGGACTGTTTGTTTGTCGTGTTTTGTTTTTGTTTCAGTATTCATTCTTTATTAAATTACAATGAATACTTACCACGCTGCACCTTGGTCCTCTCTTTCTCCCGACGACAACCGTTACACAATGATGGCTAGAAGGTCGGTGACTTCGACCGCCAAACGCCGCCCAAACAAGGAGAGGGACCAACTTCGGCGGAAGTCGTGAGATCTAGTTCTGACCATGCAGTAATATCTAACAAGTAATCAAATAATTTCACAACAACAAAGGAATGAATAAGAATATGTACATATAAATATATGGATGAGCGATGGCCAAACGGCATAGGCAAGATGCAGTAGATGGTATAGAGTACAGTGTATATACATATGAGATGAGTAATGTAGGGTATGTAAACATTATATAAAAGTGGCATTGTTAAGTGACTAGTGATACATTTATTACATCCAACTTTTAATTATTAAAGCGGCTAGAGATTTGAGTCAGTGTGTTGGCAGCAGCCACTCAATGTTAGTGATGGCTGTTTAACAGTCTGATTGAAGCTGTTTTTCAGTCTCTCGGTCCCAGCTTTGATGCACCTGTACTGACCTCGCCTTCTGGATGAGCGGCAGTGGCTCGGGTGGTTGTACTTGATGATCTTTTTGGCCTTCCTGTGACATCGGGTGGTGTAGGTGTTCTGGAGGGCAGGTAGTTTGCCCCCGGTGATGCGTTGTACAGACCTCACTACCCTCTGGAGAGCCTTGCGGTTGTGGGCGGAGAAGTTGCCGTACCAGGCGGTGATACAGCCCGACAGGATGCTCTCGATTGTGCGTCTGTAAAAGTTTGAGAGTTCTTGGTGACAAGCCAAATTTCTTCAGCCTCCTGAAGTTGAAGAGGTGCTGTTGCACCTTCTTCACCACGCTGTCTGTGTGGGTGGACCATTTCAGTTTGTCCGTGATGTGTACACCGAGGAACTTAAAACTTTCCACCTTCTCCACTACTGTCCCGTCGATGTGGATAGGGGGGTGCTCCTTCTGCTGTTTCCTGAAGTCCACGATCATCTCCTTTGTTTTGTTGACGTTGTTTGTGAGGTTATTTTCTTGACACCACACTCCGAGGGCCTTCACCTCCTCCCTGTAGGCCATCTCGTCGTTGTTGGTAATCAAGCCTACTACTAGTGTCGTCTGCAAACTTGATGATTGAGTTGGAAGCGTGCATGGCCAAGCGGGCATGGGTGAACAGGGAGTACAGGAGAGGGCTGAGAATGCTCCCTTGTGGGGCCCCAGTGTTGAGGATCAGCGGGGTGGAGATGTTTCCTACCCTACCCGTCAAAGTCCAGGACCCAGTTGCACAGGTCGGCGTCGAGTGCCTTTTAATCTGCATGTGTACTGTACTCAAGACTTCTCCCAATGGAACTCCTATACACATTTACACAAGATATTGATGGACCTAAAATATTGTTTGATGTTTTCAACTTAATTTCAATGACCTTCCATATCAAAATCAAACAATTTGATTAGCACATTCTGACATTCTGCATAAATGCAAACACATATTTATTTAAAATGCAGCTGGGAATTGTACCTTTGTGTTTCATATTTAGAGTTAGATCTAAAAATAGCCTTACAAATGTTCAGAGGACCAGTAATGTAGTCAGTTGCTTTCTGAACCTCAGCTTTCCTGCAGCAGGCCGTTCCAATGCCAGGTCAGGGTGGCTTGTCCAGTTAGAGTATCCCCTCAACCTTATTCCCGGGAGGTACTCCCACTTCCCCATTAACATTTAAACTGGCATGAATGATCCTCAGATCCTCCATAAATTCTACAGCTGCACCAATGAGAGCATCTTGACTGGTTGCATCACCGCTTGGTATGGCAGCTGCTCGGCATCCGACCGTAAGGCGCTACAGACAGTAGTGCATACGGCCCAGTACATCACTGGGGCCGAGCTCCCTGCTGTCCAGGACCTCTAGACCAGGTGGTGTCCGGGGAAGGCCCTAAAATAGTCAAAGACTCAAGTCATAGACTGTTCTCTCTGCTACCGCATGGCAAGTGGTACCGGAGCACCATGTCTGGAACCAAAAGGCTCCTTAACAGCTGCTACCCCCAAGCCATTAGACTGCTGAACAGTTAATCAAATGGCTACCTGGACTATTTGCATTGACTCCCTTGTTTTTGTGCACTGACTCTCTTGTACTGGCTCTATGCACACTCACTGGACTCTACTCACACATATTATTACACTGACACTCCAACACACACACACTACATAGACTCACCCACTTACACACACACATGCATATTGATGCCACACACAGACACACTTTACATACGCTGCTGCTACTCTGTTTATTATTTATCCTGATTGCCTAGTGACTTTTACCCCTAACTACATATTACCTTAACTACCTTGTACCCCTGCACATTGGCTCGGTACCGGTATACCTTGTATATAGCCTCATTATTGTTATTTTATAGTGTTGTTATTTCCTTTTTTTAATTGAGCAAAATTGGTCTTACTTTTTAGATCTGCATTGTTGGAAAGGGCTCGTTAGTAAGCATTTCCCTGTAAAGTCTACACCTGTTTTATTCGGCGCATGCGACAAATTAAATTTGATTTGAATGAGCTGAATAATTCATTTACGCAATTTTGCTCTGGGTAAGGAGCACTTTGGTGTTAGCTTCATCCTCAGGCCATACCCTATGACATTCCCATTCCCAGCTCTTAATGCTGATGAAAGGTGTTGCTGGGTGGGAATGATGGCTCCAACAGCGGAGGACCCAATGGTGACAGGGCATAGTACGTTACTGCACGAATAGGTTTGTGGAACTCACTTCCCATGCTCAAGACAACGGCGAAGCTATTAGAAAACATTGACTTGTCATGTGTGATTTGCTTTTAATTTACCAGGAGCAATCCAAGATGCATCTCATTCTTGTTGGTCTTTTAATTTGTTTGTCTCCTTGACATTCAATTATTACTTTTCATGTACAATTTTCTGATATAACAGTGTGATAAGTAGATGCAATATGCTAGATTTATCAATCTCATACACTATGTGTAATCTTCATAACACAGCTGCAAGTCCTACTAGCAGTTGTGTTTCAAACGTGAACCATGGGGAACATGCTATATCCTTGTAGTGCCTCCAACTATTTTGTTGTTTTTCAATTTGTTCTACTTGTGCAATATGCGCAAGTTGAACAAACATAACATAAGCCTACATAGCGTAAACATTTGAGAAAAAAGGTGTGATTTTGCCTGGAGTTGAGAATGTCCAAGCACACACAATATATCCCTTCATGCTGAACCAATCCATTATTCACAAAATGTATTCCTCACAGAAGCCAGAGCAGCAGCATTTTGATCTGGTTTTCGGGAGAAATTTCCTTCACACCAAGACAATCAAAATAGCTAGTGCTTCCTACAACTAGAAAACAAATACATATTTCCAAATGTAACTAAACTATGTTGCAATGTAGAAATAAAGACGTATATTGTATGTTGAACCAAATTCTTGCATCGCTTTTGGCAACCTACACATCCTCATTACAAAAACAGCAGTTACCTTGGCAACAAGCGCACCACAATAAGGGCATTTTGGGAGACAAACGGATCGTGCTGTGAGGTGGAGGCTGGATCCATGTAATAGATTTACGTAATCAAGGACATTTTACTGTACAGCTACTTATACTGAGATCTTGGGTGAAATCTCCACAGCAACACCCATGGAGACCATTCTGTCACATGGACACTGCAGTTCTTTTTTTCTCACACTTACTATCACTGAAGAGGAGGTGGGATTCTCACATGCAGCAGCCAAGTTGCTCAGTCCTGGTTTGAAACGGTGCCAGATGGCACTCTGGTACCTCACGAAGGAGGAAAACCTCAGTCCGTCTATACAGTATGTTTGGTGTATGCTTGGTGAATTGATGCCAAAATGGTTGGCAGGCGGTATCTCTCGACCCTATTGGATCTGAATTTCACCCAGCCACTGCTGCTGATAACATTTCACACACTTCAACTGCTTGGCCCATTTCAGTTAGGCACTGAACAAAGAATGATTCCTCTGGGGGAGGTTTTATATTGCTGCTGCTTGTAATGCTGAAGGCTCCAGAGGCATCTCATTATGTCACTTGACTGAATTATTGTTCGGAATAGCTTCTGTCTAGGTGTGACTTTTCCATGTGGGCCTTTTGCCAAGCAACACCAGGCAGCTCAGCTTCACACCTAGACTGCAGCTCATGGAATACCGGAGCATGGATGGCTTCATTAGGGCCCTGTCGCATGATGGGCCACCATGTGAGCTCATGCCCAAACACAGCCGCTAACAAGGAAGTCATGACAGTAGAATCGCACCAGAGCGACAGCCTTGGATAATTGTACTAAGACCTACATTCTGTTCGCCTGGAGGAACTGCACCCATCCAAAATTGAAATACCGCCTACCTTGCTATTCTGGCAAGGGAAATGTGGCAAACATGATTTGGTCTGCATACACAATCACTGATGAAGTTCATCTGGAGCTCGATAATCATGTCCCTGCCCTGAGCAGGAGCCAGGGTTTGTTTTTTTGGTTGTTTTTACAGAATTCATTTTGATGTTCAGTTATGAAATGCAGAATTGTTGGAAGACATACCCATGATATGTTTTCTCAGCCATGTATTCAAGATCAGAAAAGTCAAAGTTACAACATTAAAAGGCCACTTGTGGAATAAGTCATTTATGTGGGACATTGTGCAAGAGAAGTGGTGTATTTAAAGGAAAACAAGCAGGATTACACAGACAACATTGAATATATTGTAATACTGAATCAAATCAAATTTTATTTGTCACATGCGCTGAATATAACAGGTTTATACCTTACAGTGAAATGCTTATTTACAAGCCCTTAAACAACAATGCAGTTAAGAAAATAGCCCAAAAAAGTAAGAGATAAGAATACCAAATAATTAAAGAGCAGCAGTAAATAACAATAGTGGGGCTATATACAGGGGTACCGGTACAGAGTCAATGTGCGGGGGCACCGGTGTCGAGGTAATTGAGGTAATATGTACATGTAGGTAGAGTTATCAAAGTGACTATGCATTGATATTAAAAGAGTAGCAGCAGTGTAGAATAGGGAGAGGTGGGGGAATGCAAATAGTCTGGGTAGCCATTTGATTAGCTGTTCAGGAGTCTTATGGCTTGGGAGTAGAAGCTGTTTAGAAGACTCTTTTACCAAGATTGCACTCAGGTATCATTTGCCATGCGGTAGCAGAGAGAACAGTCTATGACTAGGGTGGAGTCTGACCATTTTTAGGGCCTTCCTCTGACACCGCCTCGTATAGAGGTCCTGGATGGCAGGAAGCTTGGCCCCGGTGATGTACTGGGCCGTATGCACTACCCTCTGTGCTCTATGCACTACCCTCTTGCGGTTGGAGGCCTAGCAGTTGCCATACCAGGCAGTGATGCAACCTGCCAAAGTGTTCTCGATGATGCAGCTGTTAAAACGTTTCTGAGGACCCATGCCAAATCTTTTCATTCTCCTGAGGGGAATAGGTTTTGTCGTGCCCTCTTCACAACTGTCATGGTGTGCTTGGACCATGTTAGTTTGTTGGTGATGTGGACACCAAGGAACTTGAAGCTCTCAACCTGCTCCACTACAGTACCATTGATGAGAATGGGGGCGTGCTCGGTCCTCCTTTTCCTGTAGTCCACAATCATCTTCTTTGTCTTGAACACGTTGAGGGAGAAGTTGTCCTTGCACCACACGGTCAGGTCTCTGATCTCCTCCCTAAAGGCTGTCTAATCGTTGTCGTGACACTGTTGTGTCATCAGCAAACTTAATGATGGTGTTGGAGCCGTGCCTGGTCGTGCAGTCATGAGTGAACAGAGAATACAGGAGGGGACTGAGCACCTCACCCCTGAGGGGCCCCCATGTTGAGGATCTGTGTTGTTACCTACCTTTATCACCTGGTGGCCCGTCAGGAAGTCCAGGATCCAGTTGCAGAGGGAGGTGTTAAGTCCCAGGGTCCTCAGCTTAGTTATGAGCTTTGAGGGCACTATGGTGTTGAATGCTGAGCTGTAGTCAATGATTAACGTTCTCACATAGGTGTTCCTTTTGCCCAGGTGTGAAAGGGCAGTGTGTAGTGCAATAGAGATTGCATCATCTGTGGATCTGTTGGTGTGGTATTAAAATGGGAGTGGGTCTAGGGTTTATGGGATAAGGGTGTTGATGTGAACCATGACCAGCCTTTCAAAGCATTTCATGGCTACAGACGTGACTGCTACGGGTCGGTAGCCATTTAGGCAGGTTACCTTAGTGTTCTTATGCACAGGGACTATGGTGGTCTGCTTGAAACATGTTGGTATTACAGAATCAGACAGGGAGAGGTTGAAAATGTTAGTGAGGATACTTGCCAGTTGGTCAGTGCATGCTCGGCGTACACATCCTGGTAATTCGTCTGGCCCTGCAGCCTCGAGAATGTTGACCTGTCTAAAGGTCTTACTTACATCGGCTGCGGAAAGCGTGATCACACTGTCATCTGAAACAGCTGATGCTCTCATGTATGTTTCAGTGTTACTTGCCTCAAAGCAAGCATAGAAGTTATTTTCCTTTTTGATACTGTCGCAAAGCTAACTAAAAAGCAGCATTCCCCAAGAGAGGATGGCTTTCACTTCAGCAGTAATAAATCCATGAACTTCTTTGAGGAAAATATCATGATTATTAGAAAGCAAATTATGGACTCCTCTTTAAATCTATGTATTCCTTCAAAGCTCAGTTGTCATGAGTCTGCACAACTCTGCCAGGACCTAGGATCAAGAGAGACACTCAAGTGTTTTAGTACTATATCTCTTGACACAATGATGAAAATAATCATGGCCTCTAAACCTTCAAGCTGCATACTGGAACCTATTCCAACTAAACTACTGAAAGAGCTGCTTCCTGTGTTTGGCCCTCCTATGTTGAACATAATAAACGTCTCTCTATCCACCGGATGTGTACCAAACTCACTAAAAGTGGCAGTAATAAAGCCTCTCTTGAAAAAGCCAAACCTTGACCCAGAAAATATAAAAAACTATGGGCCTATATCAAATCTTCCATTCCTCTCAAAAAAAATTGAAAAGGCTGTTGTGCAGAAACTCACTGCCTTCCTGAAGACAAACAATGTATACGAAATGCTTCAGTCTGGTTTTAGACCCCATCATAGCCCTGAGATTGCACTTGTGAAGGTGGTAAATTACCTTTTAATGGCATCAGACCGAGGCTCTGCATCTGTCCTCGTGCTCCTAGACCTTAGTGCTGCTTTTGATACCATCGATCACCACATTCTTTTGGAGAGATTGGAAACCCAAATTGGTCTACACGGACAAGTTCTGGCCTCGTATAGATCTTATCTGTCGGAAAGATATCAGTTTGTCTCTGTGAATGGTTTGTCCTCTGACAAATCAACTGTAAATTTTGGTGTTCCTCAAGGTTCCGTTCTAGGACCACTATTGTTTTCAGTATATATTTTACCTCTTGGGGATGTCATTCGAAAACATAATGTTAACTTTCCCTGCTATGCGGATGACACACAGCTGTACATTTCAATGAAACATGGTGAAGCCCCAAAATTGCCCTCGCTAGAAGCATGTGTTTCAGACATATGGAAGTGGATGGCTGCGAACTTTCTACTTTTAAACTCGGACAAAACAGAGATGCTTGTTCTAGGTCCCAAGAAACAAAGAGATCTTCTGTTGAATCTGACAATTAATCTTAATGGTTGTACAGTCATCTCAAATAAAACTGTGAAGGAGCTCGGCGTTACTCTGGACCCTGATCTCTCTTTTGAAGAACATATCAAGACTATTTCAAGGACAGCTTTTTTCCATCTAAGTAACATTGCAAACATTTTCTGTCCAAAAATGATGCAGAAACATTAATCCATGCTTTTGTCACTTCTAGGTTAGACTACTGCAATGCTCTACTTTCCGGCTACCCGGATAAAGCACTAAATAAACTTCAGTTAGTGCTAAATACGGCTGCTAGAATCCTGGCTAGAACCAAAAAGTTTGATCATATTTCTCCAGTGCTAGCCTCCCTACACTGGCTTCCTGTCAAGGCAAGGGCTGATTTCAAGGTTTTACTGCTAACCTACAAAGCATTACATGGACTTGCTCCGACCTATCTCTCTGATTTGGTCCTGCCGTACATACCTACACGTACGCTACGGTCACAAGCCGCAGGCATCCTAATTGTCCCTAGAATTTCTAAGCAAACAGCTGGAGGCAGGGCTTTCTCCTATAGAGCTCCATTTTTATGGAATGGTCTGCCTACTCATGTGAGAGACGCAAACTCGGTCTCAACCTTTAAGTCTTTACTGAAGACTCATCTCTTCAGTGGGTCATATGATTGAGTGTAGTCTGGTCCAGGAGTGTGAAGGTGAACAGAAAGGCTCTGGAGCAACGAACCGCCCTTGCTGTCTCTGCCTGGCTGGTTCCCCTCTTTCTACTGGGATTCTCTGCCTCTAACCCTATTACAGGGCCTGAGTCACTGGCTTACTAGGGCTCTTGCATACCGTCCCTAGGAGGGGTGCGTCACTTGAGTGGGTTGAGTCACTGATGTGATCTTCCTGTCTGGGTTGGCGTCCCCCCTTGGGTTGTGCCGTGGCGGAGATCTTTGTGGGCTATACTCGGCCTTGTCTCAGGATGGTAAGTTGGTGGTTGAAGATATCCCTCTAGTGGTGTGAGGGCTGTGCTTTGGCAAAGTGGGTGGGGTAATATCCTTCCTGTTTGGCCCTGTCCGGGGGTGTCATCGGATGGGGCCACAGTGTCTCCTGACCCCTCCTGTCTTAACCTCCAGTATTTATGCTGCAGTAGTTTGTGTCAGGGGGCTAGGTCAGTTTGTTATATCTGGAGTACTTCTCCTGTCCTATCAGGTGTCCTGTGTGAATTTAAGTTTGCTCTCTCTAATTCTCTCTTTCTCTCTTTCTTTCTCTCTCTCAGAGGACCTGAGCCCTAGGACAATGCCTCAGGACTACCTGACATGATGATTCCTTGCTGTCCCAAAGTCCTCCTGGCCATGGTGCTGCTCCAGTTTCAACTGTTCTGCCTGTGATTATTATTATTTGACCATGCTGGTCATTTATGAACATTTGAACATCTTGGCCATGTTATGTTATAATCTCCACCCGGCACAGCCAGAAGAGGACTGGCCACCCCACATAGCCTGGTTCCTCTCTAGGTTTCTTCCTAGGTTTTGGCCTTTCTAGGGAGTTTTTCCTAGCCACCGTGCTTCTACACCTGCATTGCTTGCTGTTTGGGGTTTTAGGCTGGGTTTCTGTACAGCACTTTGAGATATCATCTGATGTACGAAGGGCTATATAAATCAATTTGATTTGTTTTGATTTAGCTTGTCTGGTAGGCTTGTGTCACTGGGCAGCTCTTGTCTGTGCTTCCCTTTCTAGTCTGTAATAGTTTGCAAGTCCTGCCACATCCAACGAGCATCAAAGCCGGTGTAGTACGATTCGATCTTAGTCCTGTATTGATGCTTTGCCTGTTTGATGGTTCATCGGAGGGCATAGCAGGATTTCTTATAAGCTTCTGGGTAAGATTTCCGCTCCTTGAAAGTGGCAGTTCTGCCGTTTAGCTCAGTGCGAATATTGCCTGTAATCCATGGCTTCTGGTTGGGGTATGTACGTACAGTCACTGTGGGGACGACGCCCTCGATGCACTTATTGATAAAGCCAGTGACTGATGTGGTGTACTCCTCAATACCATAGGAAGAATCGCGGAACATATTCCAGTCTGTGCTAGCAATATAGTCCTATAGTTTAGCATTTGCTTCATCTGACCACTTCTTTATAGACTGAGTCACTGGTGCTTCCTGCTTTAATTTTAGCATGTAAGCAGGAATCAGGAGGATAGAATTATGGTCAGATTTGCCAAATGGAGGGCGAGGGAGAGCTTTGTAGGCATCTCTGTGTGTGGAGTAAAGGTGGTCTAGAATTTTTTTTCACTGTGTTTGCACATTTAACATGCTGATAGAAATTAGGTAAAACTGATTTAAGTTTCCCTGCATTAAAGTCCCTCTGGATGAGCGTTTTCCTGTTTGCTTATGGCGGTATACAGCTCACTGATTGCGGATTTAGTGTCAGCATCGGTCTGTTGTGGTATGTAGACAGCTACGAAATATACAGATGAAATCTCTCTAGGTAGATAGTGTGGTCTTCAGTTTGTCATGAGGTACTCTACCTCAGGTGAGCAAAACTTTGAGACTTCCTTAGATATCATGCACCAATGTCCTTTTCGTAGGATATACGTGCTTTCAGTTTGTCCCATTTATTTTCCAGCGATTGAACGTTAGCTAGCAGGATGGAAGGCAAAGGCAGATTAGCCACTCGTCGCCTGATCCTCACCATGCACCCTGATCTTTTCCCTCAAAATCTGTTTCCTTCTCCAGCGAATGACGGGGATCTGGGCCTGGTCAGCTGTCTGTGGGATATCCCTCCTATCCAACTCATTGAAGAAAAACTCTGTCTAATCTGAGGTGAGTAATCGCAGTTCTGATGTCCAGAAGCTCTTTTCGGTTATAAAAGACGGTAGCAGCAACATTATGTACAAAACAAGTTACGAACAATGCAAAAAAACAAGCAAAATAGCATGGTTGGTTAAGAGCCGATAATATAATGGTTGGTTAAGAGCTGTAAATCATAATATATGAGTAAAATATGATACCCACCAGACATATTCAGACACCGTAGCAGGTCAACAGAGTGGGTTGGTTTGAGTTAGTCCGCTCACAGACAGGCCTAAGACAATGACAATAAATACAATTATCCTGTCACGCCTCATCCATTCTAACCTATTATATCTACACTGTTTGCTCAAAGTGTAATTGGCTGTTGTGAGTGTGAGGAATTACTGAAATATAGAAAACAATTGGTTTAGACTTTCCTTCGATTTTAAGAGACGGTTCGATAGAATGCTACGTTGATTCATACCTCATTTTTGTTGTTTTGTCTTGATTATGGCAACATTTACATATTTGTTGCCTTGCCATGGTCTCAGAACAACAGTAGGCCTCCTATGTTATTCCACCCTGTCACTAATTATTCCTGCAAATGTATTGGCTCCAAGCGGAGAAGCGGTCTAAGGCACTGCATCTTAGTGCTAGAGACGTCACTACAGACCCTGCTGCGATCCCGGGCTGTATCACAACCGGCCGTGATGGGGAGTCCCATAGGGCGGCCACAATTGGCCCATGTCACACCCTGATCTGTTTCGCCTATCTTTGTGCTTGTCTCCACCCCCCTCCAGGTGTCGTCCATCTTCCCCATTTTCCCGGTGTATTTATACCTGTGTTCTCTGTTTGTCTATTGCCAGTTTGTTTTGTTCGTCAAGCCTACCAGCGTTTTCCCCTTGCTCCTGTCTTTTTCTAGTTTTCCTGGTTTTGACCATTCTGCCTGCCCTGACCCTGACTGCCGTACTGTACCTTGTCACACCACCCTGGATTATTGACCTCTGCCTGCCCCGATCTTGACTGCCTGCCGTTCTGTACCTTATGGACTCTGGACAACTGACCTTTGCCTGCCCTCGACCTGTCATTTTGCCTGCCCCCTGTTCTCGTAATAAACTTTTGTTACTTCAACACTGTCTGCATCTGGGTCTTAACCCAGTGTCGTTTGGGTTAGGAGGGTTTGGTCGGGGTAAGCCGTCATTGTAAAGTAAGAATTTGTTCTTGACTGACTTGCCTAGTTAAATAAAATATTGGAGTACCCTGATTAATGTGACTTATCTGGGTGACCCAGTTGGCCTGTTGCTTTTTATCAACTCATATTTAAAGTTGGAATAATTTCAATAACACCAAATGTCACAAGGACTACAACCCACAACAGGATATGTTCCATTTATTCACCCAGTCTTACTACACAGGAACCCACAGTCAGCCAGCTAGCTAATGAACCCGCAATGGCAAATTGTGGAATTGCAGGACATTACCTTTAAAACTGCAAAATGTCCTCTTATCCCCATGGCAAAATATGAAGAATGTCACGCCCTGACCTTAGAGAGCCATTTTATTTCTCTATTTGGTTAGGTCAGGGTGTGATGTGGGGTGGGCATTCTATGATTTGTTTTCTATGTTTTGGCCGGGTATGGATCTCAATCAGGGACAGCTGTCTATTGTTGTCTCTGATTGGGAATCATACTTAGGTAGCCCTTTTTCCCTCCTTTCAGTGTGGGTATTTGACTTTTGTTAGTGGTACTATAGCCCTGTAAGCTTCACGGTTGTTTCTTAGTTTGTTGTTTTATTGGCGACATTTTAAATAAAAGGAAAATGTACGCTCACCAAGCTGCACTTTGGTCCACTTCTTTCGATGGCCGTGACAAAGAATAGCATAAGATGAGGTATAAAACAGCACATTTTTCTTTCTCCCCCACGGCAAAGTGTGGAATTGCAGGAAATTAACTTTAAAACTGCAACATTTTCTCTCAGCCTCATGACAAAATGTGTAGAATAGCATTATATAACAGCAAATGGAGATATGTGGCCAGGGGCCCCAAATGCCTTAGTCCTACCCTGATGATATTATAGTTCCCTAGTCTGAGTTTAAAGTAAATAATTACAACATGTCTATGGGACAAATCATTCTACAGTATCTTGGCCTGAAACATTTGTATTGGGAAATTCCACGATAACGGGATTCTACAAACTGGCTAATTTAATGAGTTCCGTCACCAAACAAGACCAAATTTGGTTGGTCCGGATAGGACCAATTCTTAACGGATCATAGCCGTCTATGTTTCACAAGTTCAAAGTACAGTACAGTACATTTAGTCTACTCAACGCTAGTGTGCTCTACTGTGTACTGTACCAAATTTCAACAACTTTTCAACGTCCATGGACATCCGGTGTCAGTCAGTGCTCAATGGGTGAGGATGCTGGTTACAGTAAATGGAAAGATAGGGGGCTCATGGGTTGTTGTACCAAAGGTGCTCACCTTATTAGTGTCTTAGCTGCAACAGTGCGTGAGGACAAACAAACAAGCACTGGTGACAAAACATTTTAGAGTTTGCAGCACGCTGGTTTTCACAGCATTTCTGTGTTATTTCGATATGAGCTAAAGCTGCAGCAAGAGGGGAGAAATGGTCTACAATGCTGGTGATATCATTATTTTACATTTCTAAAGTGATATTTGGCTGTAAAAGCCAAATGAGGGACAAGAAGTAGTCACAATGAGGTTAGGTTTGAGAAAAGTCAGCTAACCTTGTCTAAGCTACCTAGGTTTAACTAGCTAGCTACTACGTAGTTCAAATTCTCTCACAATTTATAAAGCAAACAAAATTGTAATATTGACCTAAAAGGTTAGCTGTGTTAGCCCAGTCGCTAGCTTTTCTAGGGTCAGAGATAAATAGAGCAACCATGTACTGTCAATCTATGGGAACAACTTCAACCTATTTGCCAGAAACATTGCTTAAATGAAATGCATTTAACCTCATACCTGAAACGCTCATCTCCTGCAGCCTAATTGTCATCCCCTTGTAAATTACAAGGGTTGGATTTGCACTTAACAATTTTATGTCAGCACTTAAAAGGCATATACACAATCTGGTACATGGTTTGCCTCATTGTCTACTGGTATAATTTAAAATTAAGAACATATAGCTCAACATGTAAACAATGTGTGAGTTGATCTATTCTCTGCTTCAGATGACAGATGCCCATAAGGCCAGCAAAGTCATACTGTAGGCCTATGGCTGCATTGGCTATGCCAAATGGCGAACACTAGACAGTGGGTCCGGCGGTCCTCCCTCAGACATTTTAAAATGCATTTCCTGCAATTCTACACAGTTTGACATGACTTGAGGCGTATTTTGAGGGGTGTATGGAGTGGTCTTTTTTTACATTTAATTTAACATTTATTTAACTAGGCAAGTCAGTTAAGAACAAATTCTTATTTACAATAACGGCCTACCTCAGCCAAACCCTAGCCTGGACGACGTTGGGCCAATTTTGCGCCGCCCTTTGGGACTCCCAATCACAGCCGGTTGTGATACAGAAATAAGTATAAGTGAAAGACCCCCCAACCCCACCAGAAAAATTATTTTTTTAGGTATTTTTTTTAATTAGGGGGGGTAAACACCTAACTTCAATCATTTCAACACATTTTGTCACAAGTCTGGGAGAAAATTGTGCAGTTTTAAAGCAAATTTCCTTCCGTAGCTGGGATCTCACCTCGTTGTACGTACCCTCTGTTTCAGCAGCTTGGCACTCAGACCTTGGCAGATGCTGATCCTCTTCTCAGCATAGGTCAGAGCCCCCAATTCTGCTGTGACGTTTGAATTCAAAACTGTGGATTCGTACAATCATGCGCAATGTTTATCAGCAACAAGCGACACAGCTTCAGTTCAAAGAAAAGATTGCTCATGAAGGAAGTTGGATTGCCTTTTTCCACACCAGTTTCAAGTCCTGTGACACAAACATTGAATTTACAGGAATGATGAGGGATTCCGTTTTCTTATTTAGAAGACATTCTTGTTATTTCCTCATATTTGAAGATGATAAGCGGGCAATCAGCGGTCTACTTGCATGAATATTTGTAATGACCGGTATAAACCCACATCATTCTGTTGTTGGGGTACACCCACACCAATTCAACTGTAACGGTTTTCTAGGTGTGGTGAAGGTGAGTCGGACCAAAACGCAGCGTGTAGATTGCGATCCATGTTTTATCAAACAAACTTAACAAGAATCAATACACTACAAAAAAAAGAACGTAACGAAAACCGAAACAGCCTATACTTGTGTAAATAAATAAAGAAATAGGAACAACAACACTAAGGACAATCACCCACGACAAACTCAAAGAATATGGCTGCCTAAATATGGTTCCCAATCAGAGACAACGATAAGCACCTGCCTCTGATTGAGAACCACTCCAGACAGCCATAGACTTTGCTAGATAACCCCACTAGCTACAATCCCAAATACATACACACCAAAACCCCAAGACAAAAACACACCACAATACAAAAACTCCATGCCACACCCTGGCCTGACCCAATACATGAAGAAAAACACAAAATACTTAGACCAGGGCGTGACACCAACACAGAAAAACTGCTTTTTAACAGTATACTTAATAAAACATTTTGGGAAGGAAAAATATTTAATTTCGACTTTGGTCAAAATGTTTAAAATAATGGCTTTAAACTGTATAACTGATCGACGCACCATCATACCAGGTTATTTCATGCTTAAAAAATCATGGTGAATAACAATCTAACACAGGATGCAGTCGAAATAGCAATAGCCTTCAATTCCTACTTTATTGACTCTGTCAGGGTACTGACACAGAACCCCTCCACTGGTTTCTTGGGCTCAGTGCTAGTGAATGACACTCAACCTGTCTTCATCATAAGGGAGGTTTCTGAGTCAAAGGTGAACAAGGTGATTAGCTCACTAAAGAACTCTAAAGCCAAAGATGTGTTTGGGATGGACTCTACCTTTCTTAAAAACTACAAAGAGTCACTCATTGGCCCCATTACTAAGGTCACCAACACATCTATTGGTCTCGGTGTGTTTCCAAGGGTATGGAAGTCGGCCATAATAACGGCCATCTTTAAATCAGGCGACCCTGCTAACGTGAGTAACTACAGGCCCATTAGTATACTACCTGTGGTGTCAAAGGTTGTTGAAAAGTGTGTTGCAGAACAACTGATTGCCCACCTCAACAACAGCCCCTTCACATTACACTCCATGCAGTTTGGCTTCAGAGCGAAACACTCCACAGAAACGGCCAACTGCTTTCTTCTGGAAAATGTGAAGTCCAAGATGGACAAAGGGGGTGCTGTTGGGGCTGTGTTTCTGGACCTAAGGAAGGCTTTTGATACTGTTAACCATGAGATTCTCATCACAAAATTGTCCAAGTTCAATTTTTCCCCTGATGCCTTGAGATGGATGAAATCATACCTTGAAGGCAGAACTCAGTGTGTCAGAGTGAGCAATGAGCTGTCGCCCACTCGTAGCTATGATGTGGGCGTGCCCCAAGGGTCAATACTGGGGCCCCTCCTGTTCAGCCTGTACATTAATGATCTGCCTTCTGTCTGTACTGGGTCTGAAGTTCAAATGTATGCAGATGATACAGTGATATATGTGCATGCAAAGAGCAAACAACAAGCTGCACAAGAACTCACTACTGTAATGGTCCAGGTTAAAAAGTGGCTCAGTGACTCGTGTTTGCATCTCAATGTGAAAAAAATTGTTTGCATGTTCTTCACAAAGAGGGCAACAGATGCTACTGAGCCAGAAGTCTATGTGTCAGGGGAGAAGCTCCAGGTGGTATCCGATTTTAAGTACCTTGGCATCATACTTGATTCCAACCTCTCTTTTAAAAAGCATGTGAAAAAGGTAATTCAAATAACCAAATTCAACCTAGCTAATTTCCGATTTATACGAAATTGTTTGACTACAGAGGTAGCAAAACTGTACTTCAAATCTATGATACTCCCCCACTTAACATACTGCTTGACTAGTTGGGCCCAAGCTTGCTGTACAACATTAAAACCTATTCAGTCTGTCTACAAACAGGCTCTCAAAGTGCTTGATAGGAAGCCCAATAGCCATCATCATTGTCACATCCTTAGAAAGCATGAGCTCTTGAGTTGGGAAAATCTTGTGCAATACACCGACGCATGTCTTGTATTCAAGATCCTTAATGGCCTGGCTCCCCCTCCACTCAATATTTTTGTTAAACAGAAAACCCAGACATATGGCAGCAGATCCACAAGGTCTGCCATGAGAGGTGACTGTATAGTTCCCCTAAGGAAAAGCACCTTTAGTAAATCTGCATTCTCTGTGAGAGCTTCCCATGTCTGGAATACACTGCCATCAGACACACATAACTGCACCACATATCACACTTTCACAAAATGCTTGAAGACATGGCTAAAGGTCAATCAGATTTGTGAACATGGTCCCTAGCTGTGTGTTGCCGCTCTCCATGTTGTCTGTTGTCTGTAGCTTGTGAGGTGTGGAAACACTTTGTTGCTTTTATGAATTTTGACTTGCTGCTTTTTGTTCTATGCTGCTCTGTCTGTATGCTACGTCTTGCTTGTCCTATGTTGCTCTGTCTTGCTTGTTCTATGTTGCTATTGTCTATATTGTAATTGTTTTTAATAAACTGCCCAGGGACTGCGGTTGAAAATTAGCCGGCTGGCTAAAACCGGCACTTTTACTGAAACGTTGATTAATGTGCACTGTCCCTGTAAAAATAAACTAAACTAAACTAATAAAAAACAAAAACAAAATGGATGAATAAGATACTGTGTTTGGCTACAAAGGTGCCATTTTATTTACCAATCTCTACAACTTCTGTCCAAAGACAAATCCTGTGGAATGACATCAACGCATACTGAAGGAGTTACTGGCTAGCTACAAGTGGCTAGCTTAGCTAACAAACTAGCTACGTCGTGTCGTGCATGGTCAGAATGACACATTGATGAACCATCAAATGCACATCCCATTTCTGTTTGAAAATGTTGGAGTTTTACATGCCCAAAGTTGCCCATTTAAAGCAAATTTCCTACAATTCTACACATTTTGCTGTTGCTAATGACGTGCTATCCTCCCAAATATTCAACTTAAAAAATATATATTTTATTGTATTTGACTATTTCAAATATATACAGAAGCCACACCAGGCAACCAATACATGTACCAAAACTGACGAAGATTATACACACAAAAAGACAAAGACTTGTTTCCATTGTGGTCCTCTATTGGGTAGACAAATCGACTCCTGCTTGTTTTACGTTTGTACGCACAGGGTATGATGATGTCCACTCTTTAACAAAGTAAATGCACTATTTTGAGTTCATATGCATGACACATTGCAAAAATACAATGCATATTATGCATAAATCTGACTAAATGTAATCATCATGGGTATGGTGTATATGGGGTATTCCTTCAGTCTCCATGAAATGACCTCTTCCTATTTGGTCACATGATACATTTCTTTTGTATGGTTTCCTAGAAGCAAGGGATGGCCCAACTAACCTTTTGGCTCAACTTACCCCACTCTTCCCTACTGCTGGTGTGTGTGAAATGTGAAGGAATGACCAAGAGCCATACAGTATGTCACAGATCCAAGTAGGCAAGATGAGTTGCACTAGAAGAGACAGAGTACCTTGTGAGTGATGTCAGGCCCAAGATGCCTGAGGGACAGCCTGGGACCCACTGGTCTTTGTACAGAGACAAATCCTGGGATGGTTACTATAGCTCCATGTGCTCTGATATGATAGGCAAGTCTCACTGTCCAAAACAGCCTTCAACACAATACTGGCCAATGCTTTCCATCTGTTCATCTTGGATGGTTTTCAAAAGACCACATTGTCATCAGCATGCCCAAATGTCACTGTTTTGATTGAATTTCTTTAAATAACAACTTTGTGGTAAAACTCAACTGTGTTATATCTGAAACCAATTTATTGGAATAAGGTGCATTGGTCTGGAAATATCTGACATGAGAAACTGGTAGAGAATTATACATGATGTATGATTTCATTGCATTGTTCATGGTCTCTCTAGTCTATAAGTATAATAGGAAATGTTGAAATATCCAATTATACAACATTTAGCACCAGTTTGATGTTGTATAACACAATTCCTTATAATCTCCTTAACTCAAACATTTTCCTTCGCTAGTATCTTTTGTCACCCTTGAAATATATTGACACTTTATTTGCATTAATTAGTTAATCTGAGGAGAAAATAGTTCATTATTTTCAGGTGAACATTATATTGTATGGCGTTTATTCAGGTGGTATCATGGCAATGCTTTTTTGGTCAATAATGGCTCTCAAAAGCTCACAGATATCATAGAGAAAATATGACCAAACAATCTTTTTTGAGAATTATTTATCAATTCCATAACAGCTGCCTTTAGAAAGGCCTAATGACTGAGTCTCATTATACAGTATGTTCCATCCCAAATATTGCTTGCACTTAACCAAACAGAGGAAATGTATTATTTAAAATAATATAGTAAACAGGCCATGGGTTCTATGGCATTTAATGGGTCAGCATTATTAAGACAAAAACAAAACTGCAAGATGTTTAAAATGTCACTTCAGACTAGACTTTTACTTCCAGGAAGCATACTGTATTCTAGTACTATCTAACTCATGCCAAAAGCACACATATTTCCAGTGAACCAATATCTGTCAAAAATGTGTATAAGTCCCAGATATTCCCGTCACTTTGCTAATACAAAATTACTCCGCATTTCAAACCTTTAACGAGTGTGAGGACAAGCAGCACAAATGCTCAACAACTATCGACACAACTCCACTTTACTCAGATCTGGGGCAGTGAAGGAAAAAAACAAATCTCAAATCCAGGAAAAGAAAAAGGGAAAATCTGGGATAGCAATGAGTTGCTGACGGCATGCCTGAGCTCCAATCGCTCTCTCCTTTTCCTGTGTGTGATTAGCAGGAGTCTGAGATGAGGTGAGAACATTTGGAGAGAGGTGTCACTGGGTCCAGAAATAGGGTAGAGTAAGAGAGGCTCATTAGAACAACAATGTAGCAAGACACCACCCAAGGGACAGAGAACCACTGGCATGATGTATCTTTCTCCATCTCTCAGATGATACTGCCTGGTTTTAATTGGCAGTCACATATTGGCAGTCACATACTTCACCACGCCATTGTGGTAATATGGTATTGATTATAATTCACGAGGTGTTTTGAACCCAACGTCAACCTATTACATGTCGTATAAATGAATTCTCAATCAAATAACAATTAAGTTGTGTCAAGGCAAGAGGGTAATGTCAGGTTACAATATGTGTGGCTTGTCTGGAAGAAGCCCCATTATAATGTACAACTAACTGGAATGGCCAAACATGTCCTTATCGTGTACTCTCTTGCTGTATTTAACAAGCTGTATCTGTCAGTGGAATGTGACGTGTTCTCAGGACTGGGAGACAATATTTCAACAAGTTATTATTCATTATAACATGATAGATCTTTTCTGAGGGGTTCGAATATTTACTGTAACAAAAGGGCAAGCTCCTCAATGTGCATACCCTGAGTATACTACTGATGAAATCACTGTGACACAATGCCCTACTATAACCTCAACCCACTGTACTGGCATGGCCATAATTACAAAAAATCCAATCAAATATACTGTAACTGTAACCTTACAGCTTACTTACAGCACAAGCTCTTTCCCAATAATGCAGAGTTAAATAAGAAAATAAAAACACATGAGAAATAAACACACAAGAATGAATCTATATACAAGGAGTACCAATGCCATATCAATGTGCAGGGTTGTGAGGTAGTTGAGGTAGATATTTCATGTAGACAGGGGTAAAATGACTAGGCATCAAGATAGATAATGATAACAGTAAAAAAAAATTGCAGCAGCGTGTGTGTGTATGTAGGTGTGTGTCTGTGTGTGTGTGAGAGTGTCAGTGTAAGTGCGTGGATATAGACCTGTGAGTGTGCATAAAGTCAGTGCAGATTGTCCAGGCAGCCATTGACCAGCTATTTAACAGTCTTATTGCTCGCATACAGAAGCTGTCATAGAGCCTGTTGGTCCGAGATCTGATGCTCCGGTACGACTAGTACGATATCAGAAAGAACAGTCCATATCTTGGGCAATTTTATGGGCCTTCCTCTGACACCACCTGGTATAAAGGTCCTGGATGGCAGGGAGCTCAGCCTCTGTAATGTACTGGACCATACACAGTACCCTCTGAAGTTGTCATGCTATATTTGGCTTCTCTTATTGTTTCATTGACCACAGACAGCAATCAGAGAAAGGTCATAGCATGTTTTTTGTTCGTGGGAAATTCTACTTGAGAACAAGAACATGAGATCGGTTGTTATCAAGAGCTGTGTCTGTAGCGTACATATTGCAATGACCACCTTAGCTATTCCTATGTTATTGAATCATTGTGAATTCAGCTGGCAGGGGTGTGCTCTGCAGTCCTACCCCTGCTGTCATTTCAATGTTGTAATTAAGTATTATGTTAATTGCCATTGCTGGGGTTGTGGAGTTGCAGGTTTTCATTAGCTCCTGGGACAAGTACTTATTTCTTAAGGGGAGGAAGCCAAATCAAATCTAATCATTATTATGCGCTGAATACATGCGCTGAATACAACAGGTGTAGGTAGACCTTACAGTGAAACGCTTACTTACAAGCCCCTAACCAACAATGTAGTTAAAAAAAATATTAATAAGAATAAGAAATAAAATAAACAAGTAATTAAAGAGCAGCAGTAAAATAACAAAAGCAAGACTATATACAGGGGGTACCAATACAGAGTCAATGTGCAGGGCCACCGGTTAGTCGAGGTAATTGAGGTAATATGTATGTAACGGCAGATTTCCTCTTCGTCTGAAGAGGAGTAAGGGTCGGACCAAGATGCAGCGTGGTAAGTGTTCATGGCGATTTATTAAAAACGAACTGAACACTGAAATACATAACAATAAACGATGTGATGAAAACGAAAACCGAAACAGTACCGTGTGGCGACAAACACTCACATGAAAACAAACACCCACAAACCAACAGTGAAACCCAGGCTACCTAAGTATGATTCTCAATCGGAGACAACTAACGACACCTGCCTCTGATTGAGAACCATACTAGGCTGAACACAAAAATCAACATAGAAAAACCAACATAGACTGCCCACCCCAACTCACGCCCTGACCATACTAAATAAAGACAGAACAAGGGAAGTAAAGGTCAGAATGTGACAGTACCCCCCCCCCCCCCCCCCCAAGGTGCGGACTCCGGCCACAAGAACTGAACCTATAGGGGAGGGTGGGCGTCTGTCCGCGGTGGCGGCTCTGGCGCGGGACGTGGACTCCACTTCACCATAGTTTTAGTGCGCCTCTTAGCCCGCCTTCGTGGCCTCTTTAGAGCGGCATCCCTCGCCGCCGACCTTGGACTGGGGACCCACACCACGGGTCCCGAATGGACGGGAGACTCCGGCAGCGCCGGACAGGCGGGAGACTCCGGCAGCGCAGGACAGGCGGGAGTGAAGGGCGATTCCGGCATCGCCGACGTGACAGGCGGCTCTGGCAGCTCCTGGCTGGCTGACGGCTCTGGCAGCTCCTGGCTGGCTGACGGCTCTGGCAGCTCCTTGCTGACTGACGGCTCTGGCAGCTCCTGGCTGACTGACGGCTCTGGCAGCTCTTGGCTGACTGACGGCTCTGGCAGCTCCTGGCTGACTGACGGCTCAGGGCAGACTGGTGGCTCTAGCAGCTCAGGACAGACGGGAGACTCTAGCAGCTCAGGACAGACAGGAGACTCTAGCAGCTCAGGACAGACGGGAGACTCTAGCAGCTCAGGACAGACAGGAGACTCTAGCAGCTCAGGACAGACGGGAGACTCTAGCAGCTCAGGACAGACGGGAGACTCTAGCAGCTCAGGACAGACGGGAGACTCTAGCAGCTCAGGACAGGAGGAAGGCTCTGGCAGCGCTGGACAGGCGGGAGCACCTGTAGGCAGAAGATGGAGAGACAGCCTGGTGCAGGGGGCTGCCACCGGAGGGCTGGTGCGTGGAGGTGGCACTGGATAGACCGGACCGTGCAGGCGCACTGGAGCTCTTGAGCATCGAGCCTGCCCAACCTTACCTGGTTGAATGCTCCCGGTAGCCAGGCCAGTGCGGCGAGATGGAATAGCCCGCACTGGGCTGTGCTGGTGAACCGGGGACACCATGCGTAAGGCTGGTGCCATGTACGCCGTCCCGAGGAGACGCACTGGAGACCAGATGCGTAAAGCCGGCTTCATGGCACCTGGCTTGATGCCCACTCTAGCCCGGCCGATACGAGGAGCTGGAATGTACCGCACCGGGCTATGCACATGCACTGGGGAGACTGGGCGCTCCACCGCAAAACATGGTGCCTGCCCGGTCCCTCTCTCTCTCCGGTAAGCACGGGAAGTTAGCGCAGGTCTCTCACCTGGCTTCACCCCACTCCCCGTGTGCCACCCCCCCAAAGAAAATTTTGGGGCTGCTTCTCGGGCTTCCAGCCACCCTGCCGTGCTGCCTCCTCATACCAGCGCCTCTCTGCTTTCGCTGCCTCCAGCTCTGCCTTGGGACGGCGATATTCCCCTGGCTGTGCCCAGGGTCCTTTACCATCCATAATCTCCTCCCAAGTCCAGGAGTCTTGTATTCGCTGCTGCTGCTGCCCGTTACCACGCCGCTTGGTCCTTTTGTGGTGGATGTTTCTGTAACGGCAGATTTCCACTTCGTCTGAAGAGGAGTAAGGATCGGACCAAGATGCAGCGTGGTAAGTGTTCATGACGATTTATTAAAAACAAACTGAACACTGAAATACAAAATGGTGTAACTGAGTCAGGTATGTAGGCCTCCTTGCTCGGACACGCTTTTTCAGTTCTGCCCAAAAATGTTCTATAGGATTGAGGTCAGGGCTTTGTGATGGCCACTCCAATACCTTGACTTTGTTGTCCTTAGGCCATTTTGCCACAACTTTGGAAGTATGCTTGGGGTCATTTGGAAGACCCATTTGTGACCAAGTTTTAACTTCCTGAATTGAGATGTCTTCAGATGTTGCTTCAATATATCCACATAATTTTCCTTTCATGATGCCTTCTATTTTGTATAGTGCACCAGTCCCTCCTGCACCAAAGCATCCCCACAATATGATGCTGCCACCCCATGCTTCACGGTTGGGATGGTGTTCTTCGGCTTGCAAGCCTCCCCCTTTTTCCTCCAAACATAACGATGGTCATTATGGCCAAACAGTTCTATATTTGTTTCATCAGACCAGAGGGCATTTCTCCAAAAGGTACGATCTTTGTCCCCATGTGTAGTTGCAAACTGTAGTCTGGCTTTTTTATGGCGGTTTTGTAGCAGTGGCTTCTTCCTTGCTGAGTGGCCTTTCAGGTTATGTCGAGATAGGACTCGTTTTACTGTGGATATAGATACTTTTGTACCTGTTTCCTCCAGCATCTTCACAAGGTCCTTTGCTGTTCTTCTGGGATTGATTTGCAATTTTCGCACTGAAGTACGTTCATCTCTAGGAGACTGAACGCGTCTCCTTCCTGAGCGGTATGACGGCTGCGTGGTCCCATGGTATTTATACTTGCATACTATTGTTTGTACAGATGACCGTGGTACCTTCAGGTGTTGGGAAATTGCTCGCAAGGATGAACCAGATTTGTGGAGGTCTACTATTTGTTTCTGAGGTCTTGGCTGATTTCTTTTGATTTTCCCATGATGTCAAGCAAAGAGGCACTGAGTTTGAAGATAGGCCTTGAAATACATCCACAGGTACACCTCCAATTGACTCAAATGGTGTCAATTAGCCTATCAGAAGCTTCTAAAGCCATGACATCATTTTCTGGAATTTTCTAAGCTGTTTAAAGACACAGTCAACTTAGTGTATGTAAACTTCTGACCCACTGGATTTGTGATTATAAATGAAATTATAAGTGAAATAATCTGTGAATTATAAATGCAATAATCTGTCTGTTAACAATTGTTGGAAAAATTACTTGTGACATGCACAAAGTAGATGTCCTAACCAACTTGCCAAAACTATTTTTTGTTAACACGAAGTTTGTGGAGTGATTGAAAAATTAGTTTTAATGACTCCAACCTAAGTGTATGTAAACTTTCGACAACTGTAATAACAGAGAGTAGCAGCGGCGTTAAATATGCGTGGGGGGGGGGGGGCAATGCAAATAGTCTGGGTAGCCATTTGTTTAGATGTTCAGGAGTCTTATGGCTTGGTGGTAGAAGCTGTTTAGAAGCCTCTTGGACCTAGACTTGGCGCTCCGGTACCGCTTGCCTTGCGGTAGCAGAGAGAACGGTCTATGACTAGGGTGGCTGGAGTCTTTGACAATTGTTAGGGCCTTCCTCTGACACCACCTGGTATAGAGGTCCTGGATGGCAGGAAGCTTGGCCCCAGTGATGTACTGGGCCGTACTCACTACCCTCTCTAGTGGCTTGCGGTCGGAGGCCTAGCAGTTTCCGTACCAGGCAGTGATGCAACTAGTCATGATGCTCTCGATTCTCGATAGTGTAGCTGTAGAACCTTTTGCGGACCAATGCCAAATCTTTTCAGTCTCCTGAGGGGGAATAGGTTTTGTCGTGCCCTCGTCACGGGAGGACCATCTCTGTGTAACACTGGATCATAATTATACTCTGTTTTTTACAGGGAAGTGGGAGGGCCATGGTTGTGCCAGAAGTCAGATGAGACAGATTGGAGGTTTACATGTGCATACTATAATATGTGATCCAGATTCTTGTAACTATGCCCCCAACTGTGGTTTCCATTGTCAATAGGAAATCATATACAGTATATCACATATACAGTATATCATAAAGTACACCCCTCACATTTTTGTAAATATGAGTATATCTTTTCATGTGACAACACTGAAGAAATGACACATTGCTACAATGTAAAGTAGTGAGTGTACAGCTTTTATAACAGTGTAAATTTGCTGTCCCCTCAAAATAACTCAACACACAGCCATTAATGTCTAAACCGCTGGCAACAAAAGTGAGTACACCCCTAAGTGAAAATGTCCAAATTGGGCCCAATTAGCCATTTTCCCTGCCCGGTGTCATGTGACTCGTTAGTGTTACAAGGTCTCAGGTGTGAATGGGGAGCAGGTGTATTAAATATACATAAATGTGAGGGGTGTACTCACTTTTGTGATATACTGTATATATATAATGTTTTGGCAGCTCAACAGCAAGATACAATCCCATTTTTGAATAAGAAAACCGACATTTCTACAAATGTTTCCGTTTGACTGGCCTGGCCCTGGTGAGAGCTATTAACCAGAGGTAACAACACACAGGGGCTTGCCTGCTTGTGTTCACTGGAGTCAGTGTGGCAGAGGGAGAATGGTAATTTGCCAGGTGTTGCTCCGGGACAGTTCGTAACCTCTGGGTGTGACTGTAGCATGCCCAGTGAACTTAGCATGGCATCGTACAGTACAGCAGGACTTCTGGAGCCAATGGCAACACAAGAACCACCAGAATATCTGACATGTTGTTGTCTAATTCTACCTCTGTCATTCTATCATCTTTCAACCATCATTTGTCATCAGTGTCTTGCTATATCATTCTCTTTTTGTTTCTTCTCTTTCAAAGATAGAATCATAGGCTGGCAAACATAATTGAGGAACAGCATTTTTTGTGAGGTTTTGTGTTTTGTGACTATTTAAGATCCCTGAGTATAAGTCAGCTTTAGGATAAAACATTTATTGAAGGCATATTTAGCCATTTATTTTTGTTTATGAAGTTGTTGATTTCTTAGATGCATATTTAATGGTTGTGAATATAAGTTATCGCAATAAAGGGCCATCCAAAGATTTGTATTCCCAGGTCAAATAGATTTACATAATATAATATGCAAATATACACACACGCAACTCTACTCAACTCTAACCCCAACACCAATCAAAACTTTAAAGCTATTACTGACACATCATCAAGATAACAACTGCAATTTAATAGGGAACACATCAAGAATGAACCTGGTTAACAATACTGTACACATTTTGAAGTAAACACACATCATTTTAAGGACTTGTAATAATAAAGTGAACGAAGAGGACTGTTTGAATGCCTTGTGTAACGGTCACCTAAATAGCTCTGACACTCCACAGATGTGTCAGGAGAGGTAGGCAGCCGTTTCAACACTATTTCAACATAACAGCGGTAAGAGCTCTTATCCCTCTCTGCAAGCCCACACTCGGACAGGGGCTGAGGCACTTGGCAAGCACGAGCAACAGCAAGACCAGATACCATAATTAAAAATGGATGTAATAGTTATAGTGTCCAGACATTTTTATTTTTTTTGCGATTTGACTTATTTTTGATAAACTTACCCCAGTGTTGATTTTCTCATCCTCGTTCTTCAGTATGGGGGCTAAAATAGAAAATACAAAACATACAAATAAGTAATTTTAGAAATGGACAGTATAGTGAACTAGGTCTTTGGATGTTGTACACATGAAATTATATTACAATTTCTTTCCTATACAGAGCTGTAAAAAATGTTTTTGTATATATATATACATGTAACTCCCAATGTTTATTGACTTAATTATTCCTGTCATTCTTAGTTTAGCTAAATGGTATAGTCGTTGTAGAGCTCAACACCTGTTAAATATCTCCGGTGTCAGTAAACGTCGGCAAAAAAAGCATAATTAAATTGTTGCCAGCAGCACAGTTAGTCACCAACGCTTTGGACAACATGAAAACTGTCTAACCAGCTCTGCTAGAATGAGTAAAGTGGTCAGAGTGGTCTCATTTGTGTCTGGAAGTAGCTGGCAAGCTAGCCAATGTTAGCGTTGGTGCTTGACTGCCGTTGTAAGGTCAGAAAGCTCAAATCAACCCTACTCCTCGGCCGAGTGTCCAGTGTGCACTCCGAGAGCGAAACGCTCTGAATTTACAAACGGACAATCTGACAACGCGCTGAATTTACGAGCACATTCTAGCACTCCAGATTGAAGTCGTATAATATCTAACTAGTAATTTATGCTAATTAGCTAGCAAGAGGTTGCATAGCAACAGCATCAACTTCTGGTAGACAGGCGAAGAGCTAGTACGCTCAACTGAAATTATAGCGTTTGTTTACAGTATACTAAATTTAGCTAATAGTATGTATTATAAATTGGGTGGTTTGAGCCCTGAATACTGATTGGCTGACAACTGAGGTATATCACGGGTATGACAAAACATTTATTTTTACTGCTGTAAATATATTGATAACCAGTTTATAATAGCAATAAAGCACCTCAGGAGTTTGTTATATATAGCCAATATACCAAGGGCTGTGTCCAGGCACTCCGAGTTAAGAAGAGAACAGCCCTTAGCTGTGATATATTGGCCATATACCACACATCCTCGGGCCTTATTGCTTAAGTATATACTCATTAAGTGTGTAGTAAACAGTATGTTAGTATGGGTATTTGAACACAGCTATGGTCTCTTTGTAGTTTCTTTTGAGTAAGGCAGCTCCAAAATGAAGGTGTTTTAGCCTAGCTCAGTGCTTTTTGTGGTCGTGGGGCAGACAGAGGAAAATACTGAGCGTAGGGTTTGGTAATGTTTTCTAATTGTGCCGTGATTGGCTCAGTGTTCTCACTCATGGGGACACTACGTCACCGCCAAATCTAAGTGTAGAGCTTGAAAATTCAAACACCTTGGATGCTGCCATGGAGTTACATTAGAAGTGACCATCCAAAAAGGCTCAAGGTCATTGGCCACAGATAAAATGACGTCAAATCATGCTATATCTACATTAGCTTTGATTGGACTGATCATGTCAACATCATACTTTCAACATCTTAACTAGCAGTCATCATCATGAATCAAGTCGACAATCTACTGCCAAATCCTTTTTAATCATTGTCATATGAAGAGAAATAATTAAGAGAATTGGACATAAACATTTCATAACAAGTTGGAAATCGTTAATTTAACAATGAGTGGTTTGGAAGGAATCAGTGGCTAACTGCAAGCATTGCAAAGCAATCACTAGCCCGCTATTCAATGGAGTGGCTGTGTGGTCCCAAGTCTGGGTTTAACCCTTGAGTAGTCTTAATATTCTGTAAAAAATGACCCGCCTTCACTAAACCCTTAAAATAAAGCAGCTTAATTGAATTTTAAACCCCAAATCTATTTTGCATGAAGAAACAACCTGTCATTCATCACAAACTTTGTGAATATCTTGGTTTTCCCTCTTCACAATGCAGAAAGACGGCATTTAATCAGTGGACACCATTAATTTTTATTACACACCTGTCATCATTTTTTTTTTTATAAAGTAGAGGTTTATTATTGTTTTTATTGCTAAAGGTACTACATAGGTGTAAACATACCTTTTTAGCAAGAGATAGTACTTGTATAGCCTACGAAAGTAGCAGAAATGTGCAAAGTAGTTTTGAATGCATTTTATTGAGGGGAAACAATAACAGTCTTGACATTTTTTGGCAACATAGTATTTGTTTTACAGTCCTTCTTTGGGGGGCAGAATTGGCATCGCCTCCTCTTGCCTGCCCCAGCTGCAACCAAAGGTGGATCAGGACAACATTCAGCCCCCTGGACAGCTTTCACAAGCGCTGCAGAGGCTGCTGTGTAGGGGTGGCACTCCCTTCATTGAATGTGTTTGGTTACAAGAGCCTTTCCCAGCTGCTCCAGGAACACCCACCTCTTGTTCCGCTTATCAGGCATCCAGGTAGGGTTGATCTTGTTCCATATCACAAAGGCTTCGTACGAGGACACATCAATGATGTTATGGAAGATGACCAGGGGCTAGCGGGCAGTCATCCTCCTGCAGCTGAAAGTTCCAATCACCTTTTCCAGGCCTCCTTTGTTGTGGTTGTAGTCCAGGATGATGGCTGTGTTCCTGTCCTCACGATCACTGATCGCAGCCATTTTGTGCAGTGTCCTCAGGAGGACCATTATTCTTGTTCCTCTTTGGGAGGTAAGAAACTAAAGTGGTGGTGAGGGTGAAGGCAAACTTTGATGAGAAGGCCTCTCTCCCCCTTGTTGTGAGGAGTGCAGTGGGAAGCTCAGGCTTGTTCTTTCTAACTGTGCGAACCATGGTGAACTTCCTCTTCCTGTGTGTGTGTGTCTTTGTGGTTTTTGTGGTGTGTAAATGATTTTATATCTGCCGTGTCAAAAAATGACCCTAAGACAATCTTTGTACCCTGGTGGTGTACAGCTTTCATTGAAATGTGAACAAAGGCGATGTTTCACTTGTTCTAAGGTTGGAGACACTCTAGGAAAAGTCATCAAATTTCAAGTTGAAAAAATATAATTTAGGGGGTTTTCTCTGCTGTTAAACACATTTGTTTTACCCTTAAGACAACACAAGGGTTAAGGGTCTCTATTCCAAGCTTAAAATTATAAACATTCAACATGGGCCATGCTGTCAATCCAGCATGACTTCTGCCGCGCTTTAAACAACTGTTAACTCGGAACTGGGAAATCTGGCATCAGTGAGTTCAAGGCAACTGGGATCTTGGGGAAAAACGAGCTCCGTCTGGGAAATACGTTTTGAACGGTCACCAAACTCAGAATTGTACATCGGGAACTCATGCCTCTTTCTAGATCTATAACCTGAAGATCACTGACGTCATCATGATTTGACCTTGTTTTTTCCCAGTTGTCTTGAAAGCACCATAAATCCAGAGAATTCCAGACTTTAATTACAAAGTTTGATGACAACATTTGCCCACAGAGGATCGCTTCCTGTTCAAGTGAGCACAGCACAACAAGGTGGATCCAAAAATGTCTTGTATGTGGCTGCATAAATGATGTAATATAACAGGTAGATATGTATACTGTAGCTAAGAAAGCAATACTAAGTGGATGTTGTGTAGTAAGCTGTTAGTAGCCCATGTGCCTCACCCTAATAATTTGGTCTATTTTCCACTCTTAATGTTGCCTACTGTTCTAACTTGGTGGTGCACATGTAGCCTATAACCTGTTTTAGAGAAATGTAATCATTGAATATTGTAAGAGCATTCATTGTCTGCTTATATTCCACCTTTATTTATCATACGGTTCTGATTTAGTGTACAGGGAGACCACTGTAAGAACAGCCCATGTTCTGAATTATGTCGCTGTACATTTCAAAAGTGCTGAACAAATAGTTATATTAACCACATCCGTCCTAGCTCGCTCATAAATGTCTGAATTGAAATTACGGATTGCCTCTTATGCGCTTTTCTTCCCCTTATGCCATAGTTTGTCTCAATTGTCAGTAGAAAAATTGGTTTAAGCAAGTCAGCCATATCAGCTATGTTTAAAAAAAAAAAAAAAGCAAGACAAGGCACTGCTGATAGCCAGGTGTAGCAGGGGTAGGGTGTTGGGACTGCTGTTGGGACACTGCTGTTGGGACAGCTTTATGTAGGCCCTAACATTTTGTAGGCACCGTTTGTCACCGTTATAGTGCAGTTACTGTATTGTTTAGTGTTGTGTAGTGGTTTTGCTGGCATGCATCCCCAAAATGTTTTTGTTTGACCCACCAAGATTTACATGCTAAAATCACCACTGTGTACAACATATAAAGACCTGCATCACTATACTGAGAGCATGTCCATTTCTAAAAGTAGTATTATTCATTTTTCATACTGCAGAATGAGGATAAGACATTTAATCGCTTGTTGCGATAAATTGCTCAAAAACAAGTGAAATCGCAAACACTTCTGTAGCATGCCATTTACATCCAAAATATAGATTTGGTTGTAAGAAAGTATACTTTCCTTTAAAGAGACAGTCCAGTCCCCTGGGAACATCCACACGATTGACGTTTTTTAAAATTCCATAATAAATGTCTCCGCTTGAAATTATACAGTACTTCCAAAATTAATCCAGTCTATATATGGTTATAATGTCTCTCCTGTATTTTATGGTGCAATGTACGCCATTATTTTGTATTTTACTAGGGATCCAAATTACCTAAGGCAGCAACTACTATTCCTGGGGTCCAAACACATTAAGGCACTTACATTACACATAAAACAAAATCTAAAACAGTACATCATATACAGTGGCTTGCGAAAGTATTCACCCACCTTGACGTTTTTCCTATTTTGTTGCCTTACAACCTGGAATTAAAATTGATTTGGGGGGGATTTTAATATTATTTGATTTACACAACATTCGTACCACTTTGAAAATGCAAAGTCTTTTTTACAAACAAGAAATAATACAAAAAGACTGAACTTGAGCGTGCATAACTATTCAACCCCCCCCACCACCACCTTTTCAGACACCTTTTGCAGCAATTACAGCTGCAAGTCTCTTGGAGTATGTCTCTATAAGCTCGGCACATCTAGCCGCTGAGATTTTTGCGCCCATTCTTCTCGGCAAAACTGCTCCAGCTCCTTCAAGTTGGTTGAGTTCCACGTGTGTACAGCAATCTTTGAGTCATACCACAGATTCTCAATTGGATTGAGGTCTGGGCTTTGACTAGGCCATTCCAAGACATTTAAATGTTTCCCCTTAAACCACTCAAGTGTTTCTTTATCAGTATGCTTAGGGTCAATGTCCTGCTCTCAAATCCTCCTCTCAAATCTCTGAAAGACTGGAACAGGTTTCCCTCAAGAATTTCCCTCTATTTAGCGCCATCCATCATTCCTTCAATTCTGACCAGTTTCCCAGTCCCTGCCGATGAAAAACATCCCCGCAGCCTGATGCTGCCACCACCATGCTTGACTGTGGGGATGATATTTTCGGGGTGAGGCGAGGTGTTGGGTTTGCGCCAGACATAGCATTTTCCTTGATGGCCAAAAAGGTACCAGAGTACCTTCTTCCATATGTTTGGGGAGTCTCCCACATGCCTTTTGGCGAACACCAAACATGTTCGCTTATTTTTTTCTGTCCACTCTTCCATAAAGTACAGCTCTGTGGAGTGTATGGCTTAAAGTGGTCCTATGGACAGATACTCCAATCTCTGCTGTGAGAGCTTTGCAGCTCCTTCACTGTTATTGGTCTCTTTGTTGCCTCTCTGATTAACACCCTCCTTGCCTGGTCCTTGAGTTTTGGTGGGCGGCCCTCTCTTGGCAGGTTTGTGGTGGTGCCATATTCTTTACATTTTTTATGGATTTAATGGTGCTCTCTGGGATGTTCAAAGTTTCTGATATTTTTTTACAACCCAACCCTGATCTGACCTTTTCCACAATTTTGTCCCTGACCTGTTTGGAGAGTTCCTTGGTCTTCATAGTGCCGCTTGCATGGTGGTGCCCCTTGCTTGACGGTGTTGCAGACTCTGGGGCCTTTCAGAACAGGTACTGAGATCATGTGACAGATCATGTGACACTTAGATTGCACACAGGTGGATTTGATTTAACTAATTATGTGACTTCTGTAGGTAATTGGTTGCACCAGATCTTATTTACGGGCTTCATAGCAAAGGGTACATATGCACGCACCACTTTTCCGTTTAGAATTTTCTTGAATTTTTGGAAAAAAGTTCTTTTTTTCATTTCACATCACCAATTTGGACTACTAAACGCTAAGAGGGATAATACTTTTGCAAGGCACTGTAACACTGTCACACCACCACATATCCAAAACACAAAATGTGTGATACCACCACACAACAATATTACAATGTGTGTAAAGTGCATGTGCTAGTAGTTTAAAAAATCTCGGTACATTCAGTTTGTCAACACTTCTTACAAAAACAAGTAGTGATGCAGTAAATCTCTCCTCCACTTTGAGCCATGAGAGATTGACATGCATCTCATTAATGTTAGCTCTCCATGGACATTTAAGGACCAGCTGTGCTACCCTGTTCTGAGCCAATTGTAATTTTCCTAAATCACTCTATGAATTTGAAGGGAAAGGAACGTTCTGGCCTCAGCTCGTCAAAGGGTGTACAGGAGAGAACAGTTTTTATTCAGCAGACTCTTTTGGTGTTTCTCTCTGTCTCTCTCTCTCTCTTAGTCTGAAATGCCGACACACAAGTTCTTTTGATTACAGAAAAACATCTGAAACCTTGAGCAGTGCTGACTGGCTTTACTTTTCCACAGATATTTCCACAGGCGCAGGCCTCTAAAGGATAAAAAACAAGCCAGTGCCTCAAACAAATATACTCATACGCCTCTGAAACAATCAAGTCTTACTGGCTGAATACATTTGAATTCCATTCTTGCATTTTTCCCTGAGGTCATTCTGATTCACTGTAATAAGATGGAGGTTCATGCTAAGGCTGACTGTCTACATGCAATTTCTGTAACAAACCCTGACCTCCAGTACAGCAGATGAGTATCTGCTACTCAACATAATCCATTAGCAAATACACTTGTTGGCACTGAGGTGATGTGAGGATAATGTGGATGTTGTTGCAAATCTGTTCGCCTACTGAAACCATTTCTTGTGAGATGGGGAGTGGTTGACTTATCACAGGAGAACCCTATCACATACAGTACCGTGATAAAGTCTAATTTTGCACAGGTATTTTCAAAAACTGGATTGTAATTATAGGGCTTGTTCAGTAGCTGGTTTCAGCTGCCATTTTATTAAACTCTAATCATCCCTTGTGTGCACAAGTTTGCATATAAGAGCTTAGAATCCCTATGTGTTAATTGTAGAACAAAATTATTGAAAGATAATCGGATGAACACAGGGACAACATTTTTGCACATGTTAGCTACATGTTTTCTGGCTCAGTTCGTGTGAAGCACAGGAGGTCTCACGGTGCTATTGTGAGATAATTTACTCTGGGGTGATTCAGTCCTGTTGTTGGACAAACAAACACCACCCTTTAGGTCACTGTGAAGCCAATGAGATGGTGAGTGACTAAGTGTTTGCCATTGTAAATTATTCTTCCAGTTCCCCAAACAGTTACATGCTGAGCTGCTCACTTGGGGGTTTATTGTACTTTAGCATGGACGGTAAGCAGTGTCAGTAATTATTAATAAAACAGGCTTTTCATGACATAAAGAGCTGCACGGCCATATCATAAACAAGATGCAGTGTACATCATCAAGAATGTATGGATTGGGACCAAGGGGCAGACTGAACAAGGTGGTCAGTTTGACCTGTCCTTGACTCCATTCGAACACATGTATAGCAAGGTTATCATAGCAAACTGAAAATGAAAACTAATCATGATAAAAAAAAATGTAGTAAACTGAAATAAAATAATTAACAAACCCGTTTGAAAAAGTAAAACTGCACTGAAACTATTATCTTTGAAAACTATTATCTCCAAAACAAACAAAAATATAATGAAAACAATCATGAATTATGTTCAGTTTTAGTTTTTGGCGGGCAAAATGTAATGGTGTTTTCAAGCTTTGAATCTGGCGGTGCACATTTACCTTTAAATGATCAAATAAATCTCGACTCAGCATGATGTTGCCACAAGCATCACCGCAGATATTGGGAGCATTTGAGTGGTAAGGCTAAAGCAACCGACTGTAGACAACAGTCGAGGAGTGAAGTCGGGGGAGGTGAATCAGCGACAGACGAAAGTCTGTTTTCTAACAGCAAGGCTCAGATCAACATGGCAGTGTTGCCATTGTTTATAAACATATTTTTTACCCAGAGTAGAAGGAAGTAGGGGTGCGGGTATGTGGCAGCAGGGGGTGCTGCCCCATAACCGCACCACTACTTCCTCCGCACACTCACTAGACTATATACAGTGGGGCAAAAAAGTATTTAGTCAGCCAACAATTGTGCAAGTTTTCCCACTTAAAAAGATGAGAGAGGCCTGTAATTTTCATCATAGGTACACTTCAACTATGACAGACAAAATGAGAAAAAAATCCAGAAAATCACATTGTAGGCTTTTTTATGAATTTATTTGCAAATTATGGTGGAAAATAAGTATTTTACAGCCTGAATTTAAAATGGATACAATTTAGATTTTTTTGTTACTGGCTGTCACGACTTCTGCCGAAGTCAGTCGACATCACCGACATTCTAGCCATCACCGATCCACTTTTCATTTTCCATTTGTTTTGTCTTTGTTTTACACACCTGGTTTCAATCCCCAAATTACTTGTTGATTATTTAACCCTCTGTCCCCCCATGGTTTTTGTGAGTGATTGTTTGTATACATACGGTCCGTTATTGTGGGCTAGTTTATTTTTTTGTATATATTTGTATTCTTGAGTAAAGTACGTTCATTACTCATATCTGCTGTCCTGCACCTGACTCCTCCACACCAGCTACACACAGGCCGATAACACTGGCCTACACACAATACCACATAATGTCAAAGTAGAATTATGTGTTTAGATTTAAAAAATAATAAGTTAAATAAAAATGAAAAGCTGAAATGTCTTGAGTCAATAACTAGTCAACCCATTTGTTATGGCAAGCCTAAATAAGTTCAGGAGAAATAAATGAGCTTAACAAGTCACATAATAAGTTGCATGGACTCACTCTATGTACAATAATAGTGTAGGCATGATTTTTGCATCCTGATTGCGACAATGCACTAAGGTAATACTGCAAAAAAAATGTGGCAATGCAATTAACTTCTTATCCTGAATACAAAGTGCTATGTAGGGCAAATCCAGTACAACACGTTACTGAGTGACACTCTCCATATTTTCAAGCATAGTGGAGGCTGCATCATGTTATGGGTATGCTTGTAGATTAAAAAACATGAGCTGGCGCACACCCAGACAAATTTGCTTGTGTGGAGGCGCTGACTAACGGTGAATAAACTATAAACTATCAAAATAAAGAAAGTTGCACACTCCATACCAGCAATTTAATGCGTATTTACCAACATCACTGTGCCTTCTTCAGGGTAATGTCATGAATACTTGAACCAGGTTATATAGACAAACAGTGCAATTAGTGCAACCAATGACAATGGTGAGGGGTGTGTCATAATGATTAAGTTAATTAAAATGAATTAGTGCAAATGTTAATTTAAAAAATGTTTATGGCATATTAAATGTATTACGCTATTATCATTTAGAAACAATTGAATATTGGAAATCATATTAGCATCAACAAACAGTATTGTTTAATGTACACCTGTTTGAGCTGCGGTGTTCAGCTATGCATTGTTTTAATTGTCTTTTAGTTTGTCCTACGTAGGCTTTTCCACGTGAACAGGTGATGAGATCGATTACTCCTTTGGTCTTGCATGAGATGGTACCCCTAACAGGGATCTTTCGACCTGTATGTGAGTGTCTGAAGAAATATGTTTTATAGTGCTATTGCACTGTGCGCATGACATAATTGTTTCGTATTTCATTTCATATTTGTTACATGTAATCTTTTGCTTTAACCTTAATATACAATGGGCATCATCAAGAGAGGGAACATATTAGATGTACGCTAATAAGCGTACAAGAATATATCAATTTCTAAGACTTGTTCATAAAATAAAGATTTGTTCATAAGAAGGGCTGAGATCAAAGTCAATATTTAGACCACTAGGGGTCAATGTTTTTAGATAGGATCTCCAGTAAGCCTCCCTTTGTAGTAGTAGGATCTCGATGCTACCTCCTCTCCTTGGTAGAGCAATATGCTCAATGCCTGTGTATTTGAGGGAGGAGATGGGATGGTTAGCATCAACAAAGTGAGCTGCTACTGAATAGTCAATGTTCTTACACCTGTTTGAGCTGCGGTGTTCAGCTATGCATTGTTTTAATTGTCTTTTAGTTTGTCCTACGTAGGCTTTTCCACGTGAACAGGTGATGAGATCGATTACTCCTTTGGTCTTGCATGAGATGGTACCCCTAACAGGGATCTTTCGACCTGTATGTGAGTGTCTGAAGAAATATGTTTTATAGTGCTATTGCACTGTGTGCATGAGACACATTTGTAGTTCCCATTTGGATTAGGTGTCAAGAGTGTCTGAGTGGGCTCAGGGGGCAGGTCAGAACTCACCAAGCTATCTCCAATATTGCGACCACGCTTATAGACTACCAGTGAGGGTTGCTTGAAGAGGTGCGCAAAATTATTAATTTTTTTGTCTGATTGCAGTATATGCCAGTGCTTTATCAGGATTGCTTTCATTTTCTCCGAACCCTTGGTGTACTTAGTGCAAAGGACGGTTGCGTTGTTTTTATTCTTTGGTTGAGTTTTTAGTAATTCCTCTCTTGGTTTTTGAGATATGTTCATCATTGCAGCATCAAGAGTTTTGTCCTTGTAGCCTCTCATTTTGAATGTATCTGTCATTTTTTTAAAGCATTGCTGGCAAAATCTGTCTGGTGGACACAGATTCGTTTAACCCTGCATAACTGGCTTTATGGTAGACCATTCTTGAGGGGAAGGGGATGCATACTATCCGCACATAGCAAGGTGTTGCGATCTTTGGGCTTTGTATATAAGACTGTGTGTAATGCATCATTCTCTTTAATTATCCATAAGTCCAGGTAGTTTTTTCTCTCATCAGTCTGCATGGTGAATTTCAGAGCTCTCGTTCAGTAGAGTTTGGAATTAATTTAGTTCCTGCTGACTCCCAGAGCACAAAGACATCTATGTATCTCTTCCATAGGAGTATTTTAGAAAGTAAGGGGTGTGTCTCTGTTTTATGAAGGAATGCTTCTTCAAATTGTCCCACATACAGGTTTGCATAGTTGGGGGGGAAAGGGGGAGCCCATGGCTACACCCCGAATCTGAAGGAAAAAGTCTGACTCAAAGACAAAAGTAGTTATTGGATAATACCAGTTCAGTCATTTGTACGATGCAATCATTGGATGGAGCAAAGGAAGAATCTCTCTGCTGAAGGAAGTGTTGCAGCACCTGCAAGCCTCCAGTGTGTGGGGTGTTAGTGTACAAGCTCTCCACATAAAAAGTGGCCAGCAGGGTATGCTTGTAATCATTAAGGATTGGAGAGATTTTTCACAATAAAAAATGAAAGGAATGGAGCTAAGCACAGGCGAAATCCTAGAGGAAAACCTGGTTGTGCTTTCCACCAGACACTGAGAAATTAATTCACCTTTCAGCAGGACAATAACCTAAAACACAAGCCCAAATCTACACTGGAGTTTCCTTCCAAGAGGACAGGGAATGTTCCTGAGTGGTCGAGTTAGTTTTGACATAAATCTGCTTGGTTGTACCGGAGCGGTACCGGAGCACCAAGTCTTCTATATATCGACATAACCTGAAAGGCCGCTCAGCAACGAAGAAGCCACAGCTCCAAAACCGCCAAAATAAATAATAATAAATAAATACTTATTTTCCACCATAATTTGCAAATAAATTCAGTAAAAATCCTACAATGTGATTTTCTGGATTTTGTTTTCTCATTTTGTCTGTCATAGTTGAAGTGTACCTATGATGAAAATTACAGGCCACTCTCATCTTTTTAAGTGGGAGAACTTGCACAATTGGTGTCTGACTAAATACTTTTTTGCCCCACTGTAGATCTGGTACTGGTACTCCCTGTATATAGCTCCCTTCTTGTGTATTCTATTTTATTCCTCTAGTGTTACTATTTTAAACTCTGCATCATTGGAAAAGGCTCCTAAGCAAGCATTTCATGGTAAAGTCTACACCAGTTGTATTCACCACATGTGACAAATAAGATTTGGTTTGGGATCATGACGCGCGCAGACAGCAGTGGACACATAAATCAATTCAGAATACAAGTGTGCCTAATGAAATTGCCGAATGTCATTACATTTTCAGTGCTCTAATATGAATGGCAGATGCACAGTGCACTGTTTTAGATGCTGGAATCAATATAAAGGTGATTGAACGTGTGCAGGTAGCCTACTTTTTGAAGTGATTTGTTTGACAATCAGATAAAAACATCATGCCTCGTTTTGTTCATGCCAAAAGTGAATAGATTTTTTTACAGTTAAATGACGTCTTTACTATTATGCACAATGGAGGTCCCGCACCCCCCTTTGAAAAAATCCTGTTCTAACCCCCATATCACATACTCACAAACTGAAAGCATACATTAATATTGTGTACACATTGTACAATCAATTAGTGAGAGAACCTCATATCACATTCATTAGTATATATAAACTGTACACAAATCACAGCAAATTGGTTCCTGTTTCAGTCATGTCTTTGGTCACGTTCACGTGAGTCAAACAAAAACACCCTAATGATTGGTTGGCAATAGAGCCTCCCACAATGCAGGTGATGGCAGCAGGATGAAGTTGGTGAAGAGCAACTGCAGAAACTTGCAGTCAAAACTTCATGAGCTTTGGTTGGATTTAAACCCTTCTCTTACAGTGAGTCAGACACAGCAGTGTTTTAAACACAAACCCATGTTCTTTCTTAAACACTACTACTTGAGGTGAGAATGAGCCTGAGGATTTACTGCTGTCCAGGGATAAAGTTTGCTAAAGACTGATGTCAGCAAGAAATCATTAGCCCTGCTCCTCCATCTTCGATTGGGACATACCATGAAGTCCCAGGCCAAGTCCATTTGAGGGTTGAAAAGAGGAGGAAAATGCTAGACTCTGACTAGTATTGTTGGAGGACAGATGGGTCAGAACCACTGAGAGACCTTCTGTTTAAGGAAAATATATGGTACTTCTTCAGAATGCATCAGACAAGTTGTATTACCATAAGCAATCATTTACTTGGGAGAGATGGCATTAATCATTGATTTGTCTGTGTCTGCTTTTAGGATTCCAATTTCCTAATCCACTAACTGTAATGAGCAGGATTACAGAGGTAATCAATTTGGAAAATGAAAACTACTTTCAAAATCTGAGACAAAATATATTTTGGAACTATGCAAACACTAAGCAAACAGCGTCTTTCCATTCACCAAAACCATACAGTTTATGGGTTTTTCACATGGAGTGCAGCATTTCAAAGAAAATATGTATATTCCTAAAGTTCTAGGTGCCAAACAATATTACTAACCGGATTCTTTACACTTAATTGTTTTTACATCTCTTCTCTCTCAATCCATGCAAAGTGTTTCCAAAGAAATGAACAATAAGATTTATTGAGCTCTTGCTGCAAATAATTCAGACATGTTGCTGTGAAATCAATAGCTTTTAACATCACCATATTTCAAACCCATCTTCCCGGACCCTGGACCAATATCGGCTTGTCAGAATGAATCTCCTCTCTGCTGTCAACACGGTCTGGAGAGAAAAGGTTAGATTTTTTTGCTCCACTTTCAAAAAATGTGTAAATTATTCATGGCTTGTATTAAAGATGCAGACTGGATCTCTCTGGGGAGTAAAGACTTCTTCCCGATGAAGAACTGACTTAGTCCTAACAGTGTGCATTCTTCTCATCTGCTCTGTTGAGCTCAAGCCCCAATCAGCAGAACTAGGCAGGCTCTGTCAGAGGCCTATACACTACTGATGGACGGCTGGATCAACACTGTCAGTCACTCACCATACCTCTTACATTACTGAATTATATTCTGACACATTGCTTTGTGCCGCAAGAAACTAACCTTGATTTACCAGGAACTGGCCAAACGCATTGATAATGTGGAATTATTGTTACGAAATCAGCTAGCCAGCCTTCTGAAATGTCTACTCTCGCTGTGTCTAGGGTTCTAGACATAACTAACCGGGGACAGGGTGTTGGATGCATGTGTCTAGCCAACAGCTTTACTCACCAGGGTCCAGGGACAGCTCTGTCCGGACTCCAACAGTCGGGAAACCCAAGCAGGTTATGTTCAGTTGGGTGACAATAAAACAATATTGGGCTCCTGAGTGGCGCTGCCGTCTAAGGCACTGCATCTCAGTACTAGAGGCGCCACCACAGACCCTGGTTCGATTCCAGGCTGTATCACAACCGGCCATGATTGAGAGACCCATAGGGTGGCTCCCACAATTAGCCCAGCATCGTCCGAGTTTTGTAATTGAGAATTTGTTCTTAACTGACTTGCCTGGTTAAATGAAGGTTAAATAAAAAAAATATTAAAAAATAAACAAAAAGATGGCATTCTGACACTGAAGATATAAACAAAGCCAACATCCAGATGCTACTCTTCAGCCTCACTGCTCTGCATTCACCTAACACTCCCAAATCACCCGCACGGTGCGTAATTATTCACTTATCACGGGTAGCTGCTGGCTGCTGACTCCTAGATGTGGGTTGTGGAAGGGTACCTTTTACCTCTGCACCTAAGCACTTACTTACCTCCATTCCTGACAGTGATTACACTGATTACACTAGCTTACGCTATAATCATACTGCAGTGCATGATACTATGTCTATAGTATTTGTTGAATCATTAAAGATATTGTACAACCTATAGTTTCAGATGAGAATGCACTTGAATTAATATGTATTGAATGTGTATTGCCTGTACATGGCGAGAAGAATCCCTCTATAATAAGAGACCCAACATTGAACCGACAGAGGTTCTTGGTCAGATAAAGATGAAAAGGAGAAGCATGCAGGTTGAGATGCATGCAGGCTCAGATTGTCGTGAAATAGACACATATTACTTATTTGTGACAGGCACAAGATTTTCTTCATAATGCATTCGTGCCCAGTGCACGATTTTCGTGTCCACCACACGATTTTCTTCACATTCCATTTTTTTGTAGCTCACACGTTAGCTAGGTGGCTAATGTTAGCTAGACCAGGGGGTTAAGGTTAGGGGTTAATGTTAGGGTAAGGGTTAGCTAACATGTAGTTGCAAAGTTGCTAAATAGCTAAAATCCTAAAGTTGCCGATCATGTGATTCAACGGTTGGATTACTACTGTAGATCTTAGCCTTTTACGCCCACCCATCCTCCCTGACCAACCTCCCTCCTATCATTTCTGTCTTAAGTAACCTACTTCTTTAACCCTTCTGTTGTGTTCGTTTCATGTTAATTAATTCTGTGTTCCCGGTCCAAAATTACTGCCGCATTATAGCTGATTATAAATCCATAATAATACATATATTATCACCTAATGTTGTGTTAGATCTTTTTATCAACTTAAGTTCTTGTGAACATTACACGTTTTGAACTTCTATTTGCTATTTATGGCCTGTAGGCCACATTGACCTGAGCTCATACAACTCATTTTTGAGTTAAAAAAAGCGTAATGTATGAATTATTTTGACTATCCATCGATAAAAGACAGTACTGTGCAGCTGTCTTCATCGACCTAGCCAAAGCTTTTGACTCTGCCAATCAACGTATTCTTATCGGCAGCCTCAATAGCCTTGGTTTCTCAATTGACTGCCTCGCCTGGTTCACCAACTACTTCGCAGACAGAGTTCAGTGTGTAAAATCGGAGGGCCTGTTGTCCGGACCTCTGGCAGTCTCTATGGGGGTACCACAGGGTTCAATTCTCGGGCCGACTCTTTTCTCTGTATATATCAACGATGTCGCTCTTGCTGCGTGATTCCCTGATCCACCTCTACGCAGACGACACCATTCTGTATACATCTGGCCCTTCTTTGGACACTGTGTTAACTAACCTCCAAACGAGCTTCAATGCCATACAACACTCCTTCTGTGGCCTCCAACTGCTCTTAAACGCTAGCAAAACCAAATGCATGCTTTTCAACCGTTCGCTGCCCGCACCCGCCCACCCGACTAGCATCACTACTCTGGACGGTTCTGACCAAGAATACGTGGACAACTACAAATTCCTAGGTGTCTGGCTAGACTGTAAACTCTCCTTCCAGACTCATATCAAACATCTCCAATCCAACATCAAATCTAGAATTGGCTTTCTATTTTGCAACAAAGCCTCCTTCACTCACGCCGCCAAACTTACCCTTGTAAAACTGACTATCCTACCGATCCTCGACTTCGGCGATGTCATCTACAAAATAGCTTCCAATACTCTACTCAGCAAATTGGATGCAGCCTATCACAGTGCCATCCGTTTTGTTACCAAAGCGCCTTATACCACCCACCACTGCGACCTGTATGCTCTAGTCGGCTGGCCATCGCTACATATTCATCGCCAGAACCACTGGCTCCAGGTCATCTATAAGTCTATGCTAGGTAAAGCTCCACCTTATCTCAGCTCACTGGTCACGATAACAACACCCACCCGTAGCACGTGCTCCGGCAGGTGTATCTCACTGGTCATCCACAAAGCCAGCACCTCCTTTGGCTGCCTTTCCTGACAGTTCTCTGCTGCCAGTGACTGGAACGAATTGCAAAAATCCCTGAAACTGGAGACTTACATTTCCCTCACTAACCTTAAACATCAGCTATCTGAGCAGCTAACCGATCGCTGCAGCTGTACATAGTCCATCTGTAAATAGTCCACCCAATCTACCTACCTCATCCCTATATTGTTTTTATTTATTTTTGCTGCCCTTTTGCACACCAGTATCACTACTTACACACCATCATCTGCTCATCATCATCTGCTCATCTTTCACTCCAGTGTTAATCGGCTAAATTGTCATTATTTGCTACTATGGCCTATTTATTGCCTTACCTATATATCATTGAAACAATGTTGCGATTGTTGGTAAGTGTGTGTGTGTGTATGTGTGTGTGTGTGTGTGCGTGCGTGCGTGTGTGTGTGCTCAAACAGACATGTATGTGGGGGTCTGGGAAAGGAAGTGTGTCCATCTGATGAATGGGCATGTGCCTGAATTCAATTGTATACATTAATTGTCGTCTCACCCATTAATTTCTAATGACCGGTAATTTTTGACCGGGAACACCACAGGTGTACAAAAGTTAAGAAAACACCCAAAATGTAATGAAAATCATAATCATGTATTTTGTGTGTTCAGATGCCCTGTGTGGACAAAGTCATGGAACCATATAACAATCAGATTAAATTAACAACATTTTTCAGAGTGAAAACTTGTAAATCGGTCCAATTCAACTGGATTGCAGCATGTTTAGTTTAGTTTATTAGGATCCACATTAGCTACTGCACATGCAGCAGCTACTCTTCCTTGGGTCCACATAAAATGTACAAATACATGACAAAGTACAGAACAGTTATAGGCAAGAACACCACAAGATATTACATTAAATTAAAAATTAACAATAGACAGTTATATAGTGTAAAGACACCAAGAGACATCCAAAATACTTGTTACACACTATTCATGTATACATATTAATGTTCTTACACAGTGCCTTCAGAAAGTATTCAGACTCCACTTTGTTACGTTACAGCCTTATTCTAAAATGTATTAAATTGTTTTTTTTCCCTCATCAATCTACACAATAAGCCATAATGACAAAGCAAACTTTTTTTTGTTGAAATTGTTGCTAGTTTATTAAAAATTTAAAAATTAAATATCACATTTACAAAAGTATTCAGACCCTTTACTCAGTACTTTGTTGAACGACCTTTGGCAGAGATTACAGCCTCGAGTCTCCTTGGGTATGACGCTACAAGCTTGACACACCTGTATTTGGAATAGTCTCCCAGTCACTGCCGCTTTGAAACATCCCCACAGATTGATGCCGTCACCACCATGCTGCACCGTAGGGATGAAGCATTCTGATGCTTGGCATTCTGGCCAAATAATTCAATCTTGGTTTCATCAGACCAGAGAACCATGGTCTGAGAGTCTTTAGGTGTCTTTTGGCAAACTCCAAGCGGGCTGTCATGTGCCTTTTACTGAGGATTGGCTTTCGTATGGCCACTACTAAGGCCTGATCGGTGGAGTGCTGCAAAGATGGTTGTCCTTCTGGAAGGTTCTCCCATCTCCACAGAGGAACTCTGGAGCTCTGTCAGAGTGACCATCGGGTTCTTGGTCACCTCCCTGACCAAGGCCCTTCTGCACCAATTTCTCAATTTGGCCAGCTGTCCAGGTCTAGGAAGGGTCTTGGTGGATCCAAACGTTTTCCATTTAAGAATGATTGAGGCCACTGTGTACATGCGGACCTTCAATGCGACAGAAACGTTTTGGTACCCTTCCCCAGATCTGTGCCTCAATACTACAGACAATTCCTTCAACCTCCTGGCTTGTTTCTTTTGTTGACATGCACTGTCAACTGTTGGACCTTATATAGACAGGTGTGTGCCTTTCCAAATCATGTCCAATCAATTGAATTTACCACAGGTGGACTCTAATGAAGTTGTAGAAACATCTTAAGGATGATCAATGGAAACAGGATGCACCTGTGCTCAATTTATTTCGAGTCTCATAGCAAAGGGTCTGAATAGCTATGTAATTAAGCTATTTCTGTCTTTTATTTGTAATACATTTGCAAACATTTCCAAAAACCTGTTTTCACATTGTCATTATGGGGTATTGTGTAGATTGCTGAGGAACAAAAACTATTTAATCAATTTTAGAATAAGGCTGTAACGTAACAAAATGTGGAAAAAGACAAGGGGTCTGAATACTTTCCAAATGCACTGTATACAGTACAGTTAAATTAGGTATTTAGAAAGAGGAGAGGCGCTGTGACACAAGATGATTTTATCTGTTTTTTAAAGCTAAACTTGCTTTTTTCCTGAGTAACCTCTGGTGGCATAACATTCGACGATGACATGGCGCTATAGATAACTGAGTGATGCATTAAATCTGTTTTTGGTTTGGGTACCATGAAGAAACCCATAGTGGCATGTCTGGTGGGGTATGTATGTCTGTTTGAAGTGTATGCAATTGGATTATACAAGTAGTTAGGCATTTTCAACACTCAAATGTTTCTTAACCTTTTACTGTAGTGGGCTAAATCAGGGTCACACAGAGTGATTTAACAAATCTACTTTGAAACAAAAGTATGCACCTCACACACATGGTAATGGGCTTAACAAAAAGAAGACACCTGTACTACGACAGAGTATTATTACACTTGATATACATCACAGAAGAAGAGAAATATAACAAAACCATTTGACATCAACACAATATTTTTTGGGGGGGGATAATCCGTATTAATTATGAAACTATGAAAAATATGAATAACATTCCACCCATGAGGCCATTGACTGCAGGAACAGGCTACAAAGACTATAAGATAAGTACATTTCTCCTCAACCATGAAAGACTATTATGCATGCTGTTGATGTTAGTTCTGTGTGTGCAGTTAAGGGCAAGGCGTGCTGTTTTGTTTTGAGCCAGCTGCAACTTTGCTAGGTCTTTCTTTGCAGCACCTGACCATATTACTGGACAGTAATTGAGATTGGACCAGATCAAAGCCTGAATCAAAGTTGATCTTTGTGTCAAAAACACAGAACGTCTTTTTCATAACAGACATACCTCTCCCCATCTTCACTACAACGTTGGCCATATGACTTGACCATGATAACTGACCATCCAATGTCACTCCTAGGATCCGATGTTCAATGGTTACACCCTTTACGCACAACTCAAGTTGAGGTTTAAGTCTAAGAGAATGCTTTGAATCAAATACAATGCTTTTGGTTTTAGATGTATTTAAGACCCATTTATTAATATTACCCATTCTGACGCTGACTGTAACTCTTTGCACGCACACAGGCAGGCAGGCAGTGCGGTGAGAGAAAGAGCAGGCTCTTCATCCCCTCCTTCTGTAAAACCCAGGGTTCTGCCCTCCCGGTACCCAGACACATTCTTTGACGATGTGCGTTTCTCTCAGAACGAATCAAAGTCTCCGCCATCTGGGAATTCACTTTTGTTCTTTGGTAGCTTGGAAATAAAGAAAAACTTTATGTTTATTTCCCTCTGGTTTTATTTGTCTTTTATTATTTTTGTGTGCAAGAAGCCGGATTATTGTGACTTCTTTTTCAACTTTGCTGCTATTTTCCATAGAAAGTCAGCTCGTCTTTGGATGAGTGTTTTATGGTTGTTCTTCCAATTTATTCATTACAAAAACAACTCATGAGCTACTGACCACTGTGTGCAGTCTTAAAGATAGATACATATGCAATTTGAGAGTAAAGAAAGGATGTTATGCATATGGAAAGTACACCAATACATGTTTTTCAATGAGATGTCTCCATTTTACTTTATGGTGTTCAGAAAATGTGATTTACATATTAAAGTGCTGTGTTTTCACCATAGTTCTCCAGTGTTCTAGTAAAACACTGGCCTCTAGTGGAAGTCTTGCTCAATGACAGTCCTGATGGACAACTCATGGGGGTTTGCCAGTGAGGGTTTACACAAGTCTCATTTGTATCTGTTATTGTAAGTGTACAGTAACAATGGATGAAGCCACCACATGGGAAGAAGCTCATGTTAAAAAATAAATACTACTTAAATGACAGATGAAGAATCTAGAATAAATATGTCAATTTATTACACTCTATCTAAAACACATTGTGCATGTGTAAAGGTGCAATTCAATTGTTACATTCCTGAAAAAAATGGGTATTACGCCACCTCCTGGTAGATTAGTGTGTTTACATTGTCTAATACAGTCAGTGATAAAGGCATGGGATTCTGGTTAATCCACAGTAGATTTATGGAGATTTTCTATGAGTGAGTTGAAAATTGAATGGTCCCGGGATAGAAATGTAATAAATTGACATTACATCATAAAATCCAGATTTTCCATCGTACATTAGCAATTTATGTTATTAGTAACTACTATTGTTGGCTTGGCATTAAATAAGCCACTCTATATTTGTTATTTGCGGAATCTCAGTTTTCCATGTGGGTTTTAAGCAAGCTAAAAATTCCCACTTTGACGTTTCAAACTATAATCAACAACCTTTAGTTAGACTTTGTGCATTGCAACTGCTTCCTATCGACACTAGGTAGTAAAAGATAATCAACAACCTTTAGTTAGACTTTGTGCATTGCAACTGCTTCCTATCGACACTAGGTAGTAAAAGATAATCAACAACCTTTAGTTAGACTTTTTGAGGTCCTTGTGCTCATAGCACCAAACCATACTACATGTACCTGTCCTGGTGTGACATCAGGACACTGAGCGTGTGTCTTCAGTGTCTGAGGAATCACACTCGTCTGCGGACTCAGTGAGGGCGGGATAGGGGCGTGGCTGGTCCAGGTTGACATAGGTGACCTTGAGGTTGATGTAGTGCTCCCCCTCCAGGCCAGACAGGATGGTCAGGACAGCAGACACCAGCGTGGCGAAGCTGGGCCTCACTTCTGGGTCTGGGTCCCAACACTGCAGCATGATGGCATACCTGGAGAGAGTTACATATAGCACTTAAATCAAATCAAATGTAGTGCCAAGCATTTTTGGATCTGTGTTGAAATGTAACTATACAACTGACATTAAATTGCTTGTTACTGGGTAAGTACTTAGTAAATACGTGTATATCCATTGCAACAACATTGTAATTACAGAGTTGGTTGTTAAAGATTGTTATATTGTAATTACAATTTAACTAAAAGGGATTAAACTAATGTTCTCCTGTCCCTTAATTTCTCCTAGTAATCTTATTGTCGGCAAAGGTTGTTTCATTCTAACTACATAGTAATTATAAAGGTTATACCCTACTGGGTTTCACTTTACATTGTAAGTTGTTAGCTCCTGGGTTGGTACATGAAAATTACAAGTATATCTTATGTAACTACATTGTTCTTACATTTCACTTTATTCAGTATACCCTTTGAGCCGGGTATGTATTGTAAGTAAATACATGTATTATTAATAAATACATTTATATTTAAATATGTACATGTATTGATCTACTGGGATTTTAAAAAGACAGACTAACTTTCTGTTTTGTCTGCTTGGACTCAAGAGGTAAATATGGTTGTGTTCATCTTTTTGCATGCAGTTTCTTTTGATTGATGTATTTGCAATTTTGACAGTATAATATATTTTTGACGGCCAAACCTGGGGCAATTGTGTGCCAGCCTATGGGACTCCCAATCACGGCCGGTTGTGATACAGCCTGGAATCGAACCAGGGTCTGTAGTGACGCTTCTAGCACTGAGATGTAGTGCCTTAGACCGCTGCGCCACTCGGGAGATCATCATGATTTAGTGACTGCAAAAAAAAAGTATTGATCTACTGGGATTTTAAAAAGAGAGACTAACTTTCTGTTTAGTCTGCTTGGACTCGAAATAAGTATGGTTAAGTTAATCTTTTTGTAGACAGTTTCTTTTGATTATACGAAAATCAACAACATTGTCTTGAGAAAAACTGTAATGTGGTGCTTTCTTATAGCAATAGGAGTATAATTCCTACAAAATGCTTAACTGAAATAAAATAGTATTGTACTAGCTATGTACTCATTGAAATTTACAGACATTTCCCGAAATGATTAAGCAAAAGCGATAGGGAGGTGATTTATGGCTTTTACATATTTGAGATATTGAGACCCATGTTTGTTCCCACATGGAAAAGTCAGCCATTATGTTGTGTTCTTCTTCTCTACAGTTTTTTTCTCAATCGTTAATCTGTCTTTCAACACTTCCTATTTATCACGGTGTGTGTTTGTGTGTGTGTGTTTGTGTGCACGTGCGCATGTGAGGATATCTTTGAAGTGAAGCATAGTGGTGATCATTAACTCTCAGACTAAATTGCTTAACCATATTCGGATATGACTGTGGTGGACATTTACGAGTTTAACACTGCAAGTTGACCTTTCCAACATCCTTTAATTACTGGCTAGACTTTCCTGTTCCTCTTTGTTGCAACTGAAGATGTGGGAAATTCATACTCCATAACTTTCTGATTTGTTTTAATCCTCTCTGTTACAGAATAACAATATTTACTATAGACATATTTATTTACTTTAAACAGGGCTTTTCTTCTTCTTTTGAGTTCTAATATGAGGAATAAAACATTTAAATACATTTAAAAGAAAATGAAATGTCACTAGACTATCATTACCACTACTTACAAAGGGTCAGGACAGAACTGTGGTTGGGGGAGTCTCCTGCCCTTCAGTAGGTAATGTGTGATGTCATAGGGGTCCACCTCTGGGTAGGGGCTTGCTCCTCTCGTTAACATCTCCCACATCAACACCCCAAAGGACCACTGCAGGGGGCGCATGATGAGAAACTTAGCTTGGTGAGAAAGGATTTGGGGGTAATATAAAGTTGCTCTTATTACTGTGTATGAACACTATAGCTATTCAAGTAACAACATAGTCCGTTCTAATTCCACAAATGCTGTCTAATTCTTATTGTTGTTATCAGAAAGTAATTCCTTCCCTTACTACGTCTGACTTGGTAGTGAATTTCAGTGTCTGGAGGCTCTCGATGGCCATCCACTTGACTGGTAACTTAGCCTTCCTGTGGTCCTGAATGCTGTAGTACTCCTTATCAAACACATCCCTGGCCATGCCGAAGTCTGCCACCTTCACGGTGTACGACTCATCCAGCCTGCACAGACAATAACAAGGGCAAACAGAAGGGCCCCAGATTGGTGATCTGTGAAAGCAAGCCTGCAACTATAGTACAGCAGCATTACTAAGTAAAATATCATCTGTTTGCTTATGTCAGGTCTAATGTATAGTTTAAACTGGCGACTAGCCCCAGTTACAGAGAACTGAACTGATTGCTTAACCCTGACTTACATGCAGTTGCGTGCTGCAAGGTCTCTGTGCACAAACTTCATATGTGCTAAGTACTCCATCCCCTTGGCAACCTGAAGCCCAAAGCCAATCAGGTCCTTCACTGTGGGGTTCTACAGGAAGAATCAATACCACACAAGAATAATGTCTGTCACATAAGCCTTGAGACACACTGTATCATTGAGGTGTTAAGGGAATCCCTTGTATGCTGATGAAAGTGAACCGGTGGTAGTTATTGTTTTGTCACTTCCTTACCCTTTTCTCACAGCGTATGAAGTGGCGGAGGTCCCCGTGTTTCATATAAGGTAGTACCACCAGGGGGAGCCCTTCCTGAGGCAACAGGATGCCCAGCAGAGAGAGAACGTTGGTGTGATGGAACCCCTTCATCAGGATGCCCTCCTTCAGAAACTGCTCTACCTCCTCTACATCTGTTATTCCTGATATGACACACACACATGCATGTACGTACGCAGGGCATACACACATATATTGACGTAAAAACTGCTTATGAACAGTCAACTTTTACAGATAAAGCTTAAAAACCCTAAACAAACCACATTTAACCGAGTTTGCATGTTCAATTATCCACACACACGAGCAGGGTTGTTCCATATTTACCCAGTTGGTCACATGTACAGGTGACTAATACTCAGTCCACCTGGTTCAGCTCTAGAACTTTGTGAAGGAGATACTCACTGTTCAATGACTTGACAGCACAATGGATTTCTCTGTTGTTGTGGTCTGTGAAGTAGCCATGATAAACTGTGCCAAAGTGACCTGAGGGAGATAAGAGAACATTATAATTGGAATGAGATGGGTTTAAGTCCCTATTATTTAAAATGGCCAATTTGATTTATATGGTATAATAACAGAGACTAAAAGGTATGGGAGTAGTAGCCTATGTGCATTTGATTGTTGTCTAAAAAACGCAATTAAAAAGCACTCTGTGTAGAGTGCTGTACACACTATAATGAGACTGACCCTTGCCAATGATCTGGCAATGCTGGACAATGAGCATGTCTGCTGGGATCAGCACATCCTTCACCTCTTCCAGGAGCTCTGGTCTGAAGCTGGAGATGGAGATCTTCTCAGGGGGTAGGAGGGGGGTGAGTGTGGGGTCCATTCTGCCTGCAGGGTAGGCCAGACTGGGGAACACCACTGGGCTTCCCAGAGCCGAACTTGGCCTCTGAGGCAGGACTACTAGAGTGGAAAAGGGCAAGGTCAGTAGAGTTCCTTCAGTATGTGTAGATAATGCACATACATCAGTATGTGTAGATAATGCACATACATCAGTATGTGTAGATAATGCACATACATCAGTATGTGTAGATAATGCACATACATCAGTATGTGTAGATAATGCACATACATCAGTATGTGTAGATAATGCACATACATCAGTATGTGTGGATAATGCACATACATTAGTATGTGTAGATAATGCACATACATCAGTATGTGTAGACCTCAACCACTGTTGTTGAAACCAAAGAATAGAAACTGATCGAGACACAATATATATTAGCCAATTAGAGTCTCACCTCTTCTGTAGTCAGCTACAGATGACAGTTCCAGACTACTGCTGTTGGAGCGGTTGTGGTTTTGGGCCAAACGGGTCTCCACCTGAGAGTCTGGAAATGTCACAAGAGTTTTCAATCGTAAACCACGGGAGAAGGAAAATGCATCAAAAGTCAGCAAGACAATGTTAGCTACCACTGTCACTGTGCATGGCTGTAGATGTCCTACGTTAAACCAGTTGCATAAGACATCCTCATTACCAGTCATGGGGTTGTGTAAGATGACCTGATCAAAGTCCAGACAGACAGGGAACCCCACCTTTCTTCTGCTTCCTCAGGTGCTTCATGACTACGAAGGCCAGCACAGCCCCCGCCACCAGGGCCCCCAGTATCCCCAATACGATGCCCACCATGTAGTGATTACTGACCAGGACCACAGCCCCAACGTTGTGAACCTGCCCATTGATGGAGATCTGGGGAAGGAGAGACAGTGGGTGGGTCTTGATTGATTGATTTTATTTCCTAGTTTAAAAAATACACATTCACACATAGATACAGACATATTTCTTTTGTCAGCATTTTACATTCTTTTTAAACTAAGTTATGGTCGGCATGGTCACACATTACTGCCAGAGACTGCTGTCTTGTTTTCCTGTAATTTCACCACACATGTAGGGAAAACAACCAAGTACAGACCAATAGTAGGATGTTTATTGTTAACATACTCTAATGTTGAATGCACAACATAGTGTCCAGTAACCAAACAAACCTTCACAGGCAGTCCTTCACTGATGGTTACGTTTCTGGGGATCCTGCAGGTGATTTCATTGTCCAGGACTTTCGCGTCACAATCCACTCCTCCCACTGTCATAGTGATTGTCATGCAGGAACTCACAAGGTTCAGTTTCTGGTGCTGTGATGGGGAAGAAAATGAGACTTCTGAGTTTTCCTTCTTGAAAATGTTTAAACAATACGTAAGCAATATAAAACTATATTCCTACTCCTTCTGACAGTAAGTAGCTGTCAAATAGACATTAATAAGGTGTGTTGTTATGGCACTGTTGCACTTACATGCAGTGACACTTCATCTTGTCCATGGTACAGCCTAAGTACATGGCCCTCAGTTTCAAAGGGTATGGGCTCGCCATAGGGGTGGTAGGAGAACTCTCCATTCCACAGTCCAACAGCTCCATCCATATCAAAGGAGAGCTCCCCTTCCTCTGTTTCTTCCCGGAGGAGAGCAGGAGTTATGCACTCCATCCGTGTAGGCAAAGACTTGCCTTTGCACACCTGGAGGAAATTATAAAAGAGTTGTATGCATCTGATTACATGAAGAAGAAAAAAGTTTTATCTCTATCATGTATACAGTATGTGGTTGTATAAAATGTTATTGGCCCGTACTCTGATGACAGGCTTCAGGTGGCCCTCGTTGGGCTTAAAGCGGATGATGGTCCTGTAAACAGAGTCCAAGTTCTTCCCTTCAATGATTATCTTTGACCCCCTGGAGTCGACAGAGAAAAACAATGGAGAGTGGAGCGAGTGACAATAACAGATTCTACAGAAACCCACCAGCAGGGCTTATATCTATCCACCTTTTATTTTGGTTGAGATGGTGACAGATTGTAAAGGCTTGGCCTACCTGTCGAAACTGCAGTCTGGGAGGACAGCTGTGACCTCTGGGTTTTCTTTGTAGTAGAAGACTTTGGTGGTGAGGACAGGGGACTTGTCTATGAACACAGTGAGGGGGACGTCCCTCACCTCCGCGATGGGCTGAGACAGACAGATGATGGAGGACATGTTCCCTCTGGGCGCTGTGACACTGGAGGCAGGTGAAGTAGGGAGGAAGTCCAGGGTTAGTATACTCCTACAGGTAGGACTTACTGTATGGTCACCTCACTCCACATGTGGCTTTATGTGTTTATCACCCCACAACATGAAAATGACTACTTAGAAGATATGTATATTTTGAAAAGAAATAAAAGGATACACCACACTGAGTTAGTCATCACAACTACTAGTTTTTCATTCACTCCCTGTAATTGAGCGGTACACAGTCAGATTGCGATCAGTTTGCGATTACTGTACACACACACATGCTGGGACAAGCATGGGGCACACAGGTAAATAGTCGATAGTAAATTATGTCATACAGGCAGGTATTTTAGAAGTACAGGTTAGAGGAAACAGGCTTTGGGTGAAAACATCACAGGAGAGTCATAATGTCATAACCAGTAACTGGATCGTTCCACGAAATGAGTGCCTTTGCATCCTTTGAAATTTTAATTTGACATTTTGCACCAAAATTTAAATTTAAATTAAAAGCCTGTTATATTCAACCAAGTGGCCTTTAACATAGACCACATGGAAAATTGAATAAATGTGTTTATTTTTAATAAAGACTTAATAACGGGCCAAAATCATAATTGTAAAGCCTTAGTTATTTTGTTTCTTTGACAAAGTCATTTCTGAAGATTATTATTTCTTTCATGTGATTAATGATTCATTTGATTAGGGATTCGTCCCATTTTTTAAGGTCAACCATGTTACGTGAATTGAACTCTCGTTTTAATATGGTTAAACAATTCCATTTAAATATTATTTTCAAAATAAACATTGAACATCTAATTGTCAAATCATAGTGTAAAAGCAGGTGAGCTGATCTGTCAATTTTCTGATGTTTTGTGATGGAAAACATAGTGGGCCAAGCATAACAAGTCAACCCTGTTACCCATAGTCATTTTGTTATTTAACCTCTTGAGATGGAAAAACATGTTTTTTATTCAGTTGAACATGCGCTTTATGACAATGTAAAACATTTTTGAAATCAACCGTTTTTTTTCACCAAGTTACACATCTCAAAATGCACCGAATTGGTGGAATGACCCTACTTCATCCACCTGGTGATTGGGCAGGGATCTCCATTCAGAGTGACCCTCCTGTTCTTCCCAGCGCCCAGGTGAGGCCCAGTCACAGTAATCAGAGTTCCCCCAACACGAGGCCCGTAGTTGGGCTGGATGTCTGTGATGTTGGGAATCTGCCAAAGGGAGCAAAATGTCACCAATTTAATCCTAAAGCCATTCATAAAGTACCCCTGAAAGAGTAATGGTGACTTTGTATGTACAACAGAGGATACTTCCAAACTCACTTTGATATTTACAGTATGTCTCTGTTACAAGCAATAATACATCTTTTATTAACAGAGACATAATCAAATGAGTCACCCAACTGAAACTAGGTAGTGCAACTAATTGTAGATTCAAATTACCACAAAGGTAAATCCTGGCATTTCTGATTTCCCGTCGATGGAGTAGCGGCCCTCCATCTTCTCCTCATGCACCTCCACAGTGATGTTAACTGATTTGGACAGCTCAATGGGCCCAGAGTGGATCTTACACACCAGGCTAAGGAGCGGCACAACAACAGTGTCAAAGTAACATAAAATGTCAAAAAGATTAAGCAGAAATCACCATGAGACATTTCAGTTGAATTAACATCTACAGTATGTTTCCTTAATGGCCCATACTAGTTGAGTAAAACCTACCTACTGTACATACAATAAACCTATATGTCAATATGACTAATATGATCCACTGTGCATCTCAAATCAAATCTTTCACATGCGCCGAACACAACAGGTGTAGACTTAACCGTGAAATGCTTACTTACAATCCCTTTCCCAACAATGCAGAGTTAAAAAGTAAGAAAAATGTGCACCAAATCAAAAGGAAATAGTAACACAATAAAATAACAGTAGCAAGACTATATACAAGGTGCACCGGTACTGAGTCAATGTGCAGGGGTACGAGGTAGTTGAGGTAATATGTACATGTAGGTAGGGGTAAAAGTCACTAGGCAATCTGGATAGATAATAAACAGAGTAGCAGCAGCGTATGTTAAGAGTGTGAAAGTGTGTCTATGTGTGAGTGTGTGTGTGGTGTCCATAAGCATGCGTGTGTGTGTGTGTGTGTGTGTGTGTGTGTGTGTGTGTGTGTGTGTGTGTGTGTGTGTGTGTGTGTGTGTGTGTGTGTGTGTGTGTGTGTGTGTGTGTGTGTGTGTGTGTGCGCATGCGTCCGTGCGTGTGTGTTGGCGTCTCAGTGTTGTATGTGTGAGTGTGTGGTTAGAGTCCGGGGAGTGTGCATACAGCCGGTGCAAGAGAGTTAGTGCAAATAAAAAGGTAGTCAATGCAAATAGTCCGGGTAGCCATTTGATTAACCATTCAGCAGTCTTGGCACTCTGGTACCACTTGCCGTTGAGTAGCAGAGGGAACAGTCTATGACTTGGGTTGCTGGAGTCTCTGACACCGCCTGGTATAGAGGTTGTGGATGGCAGGGAGCTTGGCCCCAGTGATGTACCGGGCCGTAAAAACTGCCTTTTGTAGCGCCTTATGGTCGGATGCCAAGCAGTTGCAATACCAAGCGGTGATGCAGCCAGTCAAGATGCTCTCAATGGTGCAGCTGTAGAAGTTTGAGAATCTGAGAGCCCATGCCAAATCTTTTCGGCCTCCTTAGGGGGGAAAAGCGTTGTCGTACCCTCTTCATGACTGTGTTGGTGTGTTTGGAACATGAGCGGTCCTTAGTGATGTGGACACCGAGGCTCTAAACCCGCTCTACTACAGCCCCATCTATGTGAATAGGGGCGTGCTCTGCCCTCCATTTCCTATAGTCTACAATCAGCTCGTTTGTCTTGCTGACGTTAAGGAAGAGGTTGTTGTCCTGCCACCACACTGCCAGGTTTCTGACCTCCTCCCTATAGGCTGTCTTATCATCGTCTGTGATCAGGCCTACCACCATCGTGTCATCTGCAAACTTAATGACAGTGTTGGAGATGTGTGCGGCCACGCAGTCGTGGGTGAACAGAGAGTATAGGAGGGGACTAAGCATGCACCCCTGAGGGGCCCCCGTGTTGAGGGTCAGCGTGGTGGATGTGTTGTTGCCGACCCTCTGTCATTGTGAGTAGTACTCACTGTGTGTTGTTGCTCTTCAGTGGCAGCACGGCGCAGGCTGTCTGTCCCAGTCTCACCAGGTGGGTTCTGGAGCTGATGGCAGGCCTCAGGGGAGACTGAAACTCCCAGCCACACAGAGTCAGCTCTGATTGACCATCAGGGGGAGCTGTCTTAGGGAAGAACTAGGCCAAACAGGAACAAACAGATTCAGCATATGAACTTTCAATCACAACCTATCATTATCACAACATACAAATACTATACAAAGTTATGGTCACGTTATGGTTATGCCCAGGTAATCTGTGACTATGGACAATCTCAAACATATCTTTATGATAACCATAAAGATATGTTTGGCATTTCTTTGAATTCAACAACACATTATTCCACATAGAACCTAGCCAGCAGTAAGATCCATTGTATGGTAGGGTAGCTAATTGCTCCGATCCAAACCTCCCTGCACAAAACAAACACATTCCTCTCCCCAGTTCTTCTCACCCCGGTAATACCAGGGGGGCAAGACTCGTTCCTCCAGTGGCCCCTGCACTCCTCCTCCCAGGAACACTCTCCAGAGCACCAGCCACAGACCATAAACTCAGGGGCTGTCAGGCACATGGCACAGGTCATGAAGTGCTGGCAGCCTGGCCCCCTCTGAGGCACCTGGATCACCTGCCAGCCAAAGAGAGCGATTTGATTAACTTTGATTCAATCAAAGAGTCACTTTGATTGCTGTTTTTGCTAACTGTAACTGATTTTGAACTGGCTTTTCCAAACCTTGTCTCCAACCACAAACAGTAGAGATTCTGACGAGTACACAGCAGCAATTGGGGAGACCCTCTGGTTCTCTACCAAGGTGTAATTGGCAAAGATAATAGGGCTTGATCTTCTCAAAACAAGCTGCCAAAAAGACAGAGCAGATCGTTAATAATCTATCGAAGAAGAGCAGAACTATAGTATGTTCACATTTTTCATTTAACTCATCTTGGATTAGATCATCTTGGATCAGGATCACACTCTGTTGTGAGCTGTCCCCCTCCATACCTGGAGGAGCCGTCCAGTGGAGGTGCCAATGTGTGCCACGGTCTTGTTCTCTATGGTGGTGACAAGCAGGGAGGTGAGCAGGATGTCATTCATCTGCCTGTTGAAGAGGTCCACTCTGTAATAGGGCTTAGACACCATGGTGGGGTGGTCCCCGCAGGTGGCGTTGTTCTCCATGCTCTGGTCACAGGGAGATGGGGCATAGTAAATAGGGAGATGTACGTTCTGAGTAGGGCCAGGAGTTTTTTCTGGTCACGAGCCTAGAGCGGGAAAATAATTGGGCCCTAGCTCCCAGAGTTTCTTCTGGTCAAGATTAATCAGAATAATTCTGGGCTGCAAGCCAAGGACTCATAGGGGCATGTGTTATTAAATCTACTTGTGCTATTCAAATAACATATTCAAAACTACTTACACAATACTTAGATCATACTTTTTCAGCTTTTGGTAATTTTGTGTTATCTTGATCCATGTACAATGTGTTCACATTTTGGGAAAAAAGAAATATTACAAAAGCTCTCTATCTACAACCTGTTAAAGTGCAATAGTAAATGTAGGGTATTATATCTGGTACTTGACATCAGGCCTTGAGGCACTAAAGCCTACTGCTGTTGTTTCGTGAACAGATGTTCTCGGAACAAGGAACTGGGTGAGCAGCTTACCTGATGCCAAGTGAAAAACGAAGAAAAGGTTTTAAAGCAAATTGCACCCTAGCTTGTGTAATGCTTTAGAAGGGAACACTTTGAGAACACACTGACCAATGAGTTCCTCCACAGTTCTGATAGTATTATATCAGCTATAGACTGTGCAACTTTATTGACTGGTTTTGCCCACCTTCCTCATGGGACCAGAAACTTTCCTGAATGAACCACAATGGCGTCTGACCTCAGATGCCAAAGACCCATGGTGATTCATAGCTCTCGCTACTATATTATATTTATCATACTGACTTGGTGCAAAGAAACTCCCATCTAAAGAGGTACAAATAACATGTTAAAAAAACATAATCAATTGTCTCAGATCTCAAGTTCCAACAGTCATTGTCATGAATATGCACAAAAACTAGAAGAACAAGGATATAACCAAGGAACAGTATGTGATTATTAGTTCAGGTTCAACAGAACTGTTGGTGCTATTTGGGAATCAGAATTTGTACTACTGATACAGATGCCAAAATGGAATATGCCTTATCAGTGTATTTTTATGACACTCTGTATGTATATGTTTTCTCCCACAATACTGTACTAGAAAAAGGTTGGCGAAGGAGGATTTGTTTCCATGGCTTCATAACATCTGAGCATGCTGGAGGTAGACAGTGTGGCAAAGACCAGACAACAATAAGCACTCAATGCCAGTACACATAAATAGGCTTCAAATTATATAATAATTATATAGACAATGACACTCATGGGAGGTGTAGTTGTTCTTGTGAGAAGCAGGGTTGTTGGTAGCAGCTGTGAGCTAATGTTGGAGAGGGAGGGACCCGGATTTCAGATTCCTGTAAATTCCAGCTGGCAGGCCACTCCTGTTCTGAATTGTGAAAACACAATGAAACAGCCAAGTACTGTGAAACTGCAGTTACGTTGGTCGTACTGGGTTACGGATGTAAAAATCCCTCAAAATCTGCTGTTGATTCAAATTAGCCCCCCTAAAGAATTTCAGAGCCAGAGATCTGTAGAGGTCGGGGAATATTTGGGGGGGTCAAATGTGATCTCAGAGTAGTAACACTCACTGGCACGTTTTCAGCTATTTGCTGAGTAAATAAAACATGTAAAAAGAACAGTCTAAAATGTAAATGGTCGTTATGGCAGACACGCAGTTCAATTTCACAGTATTAAAACATGTTCATTCCCAGATAAATGAGGCATACAATTCATTTGACTGACAATAAAAAATTGCCAAAGGCACCGTTCCATGAGAGATTTATTCAAAGACGCATATCCGGAAACAAGTTTAAAAGCTAACTAACTCCCAAATACGTTGGCCTCTGTCCAAAATCATGTTCTTTTTCAGCTATTTGTGTTGCTATTTGTGTTGGCTGTTTTCTTTTGTTGGCAAACTGTTGTGTCCTTTTTCCATTAAGCAGTTTTCCATCCCACAAAAAAAAGCTTCCAAACAAACGGATTGCTCTCTAGAGGAGTCAAGAGCCAGTGAATGCTATTGGTTGCTACAGGAATCATGTTACAACTGTGTCATGGCCTTGTCTATCCTGAACCTGATAAAAAGGATAACAGCCTAATTAGATTTCAAAGACACTGTTTGGCTTACTGTTAAATATACATGTAAACTGACAACTAAAGAATTTTGATTAAGCCTAAATCACAGTTTCCTTTTTATGGATATGTCATCTGGATCATGTGAGATATAGAGGATGTGTGCATAGTGGATCGACTACCCAAGGCAGAGAAGTAAAATAATTTGAACACACTATAAAGTCTCTGCTTTGGACTGGGCAATACAGAAACATTTTGTGGAGCAATTGCATTATGACGTCAATGGATTTCTCTGTGCCTAGATAGCTGTTTGCACATGAAAATAGAGATAAAGGATTTTTTGTTGTTGTGATTAGTGATTGCTGTCGGAATGAAAAATAACTCCTTCCTTTCAACCCTCCTCTGCTCCTGTGTAAACCAAATTTAGCAGGTTGAGACAAACCTATTGCGTGATTAAATACAGACCATTAAACTCTGACATGCCTGCTTTTGTTTAACATCCTTGTCATGTCCATGCACTTACTGTAAGAGAAAACATCACCCTTTACTTACCACCCACAAGAAATTCCATTGGCTCTTACTATACCTAGCCTACAGTGGCGGTCGGTGTCATTTAAGATGAGGGAGGACGATTATTTTTTGGGAGCATGGCCTTCTTTCTATTACAGCATACTGGATGACTGTCATTCAAACTCCATTCACCCAGTTCAATGTAACATTGATAAGTTTGGGCTACTATATGCTACTCAAGTATTGCCTATACCCATCATGAGATTGTGACAAATGAGCCTATGAATTAAAGTTTTCAGTGTAGGTGCACAGGTTGAGAGAAATTTGAGTAATCAAGGGGACAGACATTGACACATTCAATACTGCCTTGCACAATCCTGCCTGCATCTAGCTGATCTAGGATGTAATCATTAGTCCAACAGTTACAAACAAGAGTTTCTATTGGACAAATTCACGTATGTTTATCCCCGTTTCATTCTGTTTGCTTCCGTTTAAGAAACTTTTTTTCCAACAGAATTGGCAGAGTGAATACACCCCTGATCACACGCAAACACGGTTCACTTTCATAGCAGCCACAAACAAATAGCATGATTCCTTTTATCATTGGGATAATTCCTTCTCACATCTACACGCTCTCCTCCTCTCACCTATTCCCGTCGCTTGTGGACTTCAGTGCACAACACATCAGCTGTCTGTGACATGGCAAAAAAAACTTTCCAAGCCAAACCTTCATATAATAACCTCTAACCCCTACACACAGCCTACATCGTTGTCACCATATTAGCTAACATAGCTACTAGAACTAATGCGTTAGTAAAGCCGCTACAATCATACAGTACAGTGTACAGTTTGCAAGCAATTTAGCAGTTACAATACATCGGCGGGCCCCAGTGACAATACATTAAAGTTAAGCTTAACTTGACTTGGAAGAATTCCAGTGTTGGATAGCCATAGCCAGCTAGGTAGCATAGCATCCGTCTCTGTTTGAGCCAGGTGTTTGAGTAGGCTAAACAAGCTAGCTGCATTTGCTAGCTAAGAAAGTGAATATACAAAATACAGCTCTCTCTCTCTCTCTCTCTCTTGCTTCTCCTTAATTTTTGAAGAAATTAATTTGTTCAAAACTGTTCAACTATTGTCTTTCTCTCTCTTTGAGTCAACTGCTCACCACATGTTATGCACTGCAGTGCTAGCTGGCTGTAGCTTATGTTTTCTGTACTATATTAATTATCTAATCCTTTCATGGGTGGGCAAGAGCTCTGATAGGTTTGATGACGTCCTCCGGAAGTTGTTATCACTACTCTGTAAGTTTATGGAAGGGGGAGAGAACCACGAGTCTCCTAGGTTTTGTATTGAAGTCAGTGTACACAGAGGAGGATGGAAACTAGCTGTCCTCTGGCTACACCATGGTGCTACCCTACGGAGTGCTATTGAGGCTACTGTATACCATCATTGCAAAACAGTGTGTTTTAATCAATTATTTGGTGACATGAGTATATTTAGGATATCTAAAAAGGACATTTTTTTTTATGTTTCACTAGTTTAATTTTTATGAAATTCACTGAGGAGCCTGGTCCTCCCATTCCTCCTCTGAGCAGCCTCCACTGATACACAGGAATGAGAGTCATTGAAATAATCTGTTTTTCTGCTGAAAGAGTAGTACAGGATGTTCCATTACTCCTCTGGAGAGTCCACTTCTTCCTGGTTGGAAAATAGCTCACACTTTTGTACAGTTGTTTTTTTTATTTTATCACTGGATCACCCAGTCTCGCTGACTCCACAGACATCCAAGTCTCCATTTTACCAGTCCAGCCAGACATGTACGTAACGCATCTAGGCTCAGGGCCGGTCCGTCCTAGTCAAGACAAATAAATTGCAGCCCCTACTAGAATAGTCCCAGTAAGCTAAATGACGTTGAAAAGATATCTAAAATACATATTTTCCAGATATCAAAGTTTGGTTCACTTTAGGTTCTGAATGAATGTGAAAATATGTGTTTTCCAGACATTGAAATCAGGTTCATTTTCAGTTCAGAATGAAAGTTGAAAATATGTATTTTCCCTACATTGAAAATATGTATTTCCGGGCATTGAGATCAGATTCAATGAAAGTTGAAAATACCTATTTTCCCTACATTGAAAATATGTATTTTCCGGGCATTGAGATCAGATTCAATGACGTGGAAATCAAGGCCGGTCCGGACTGCACCAAAAAAGGACGTTCAAAAGTATTTTAGGAATGCCGATCTATGTGGTAAGCCTACCATATGTGACCGACCGTCTAGATTCGGTCTTATGTAGTGAACTTTTAAAGGGTGTTGACTGACTAAATAAAAGCAGGGCATCCTACTGGAGAATTTTAGAACTTGGACACTGTCTCATTGACCTAACGTTATATCCTAATTTGACTTTGATGCAGGTCATGTTGTTCTTCACATTACCTTCTATGGTAAACACACACTATATCAAATACAATCAATGTGTATTTGTCATATGCACAGGACACAGAAGGTGTAAACGGTACAGTGAAATGGTTAGTAGCATAGTGGAGTCTTTTGTTTAGACATGTAGCTAGTTTAACAATGAACCATAATCCCAACTCATAACATCACTACCCTGTATGAATCTATTGGTAGCTAAAGCTAACCAACTAGCTAGGTTCAATGTGAGCTAGCTAGCTAGCTAACATTAGGCTAGAACTAGAAATGCAAATGGCTCTGAGATACGAATCATATTAGTACACAGATCATACACGTAACATTAGCTAGCGAGCCAGCAAGCTAACGTTAACTAGCTAGCTAAAAGTACGCTTTAACTTGCAATGAAAACGACTTTCTGACTAAATTAGAAACATATAATATCTGATAATATAGCTTTTTTTTACCCGTATACATGGATGAACGCTTCTCCCTCTCTGTCATGGATGCTATGGTTGCCCTTAGTTTGAAGATGTCATCCGGAGACAAGTGTTTTATACAACAGCCTTCTTCTGTGTGTTCTCTTTTCGACTCCCTCAGCAAATTCATAGCGGCAGATATGAGACCCTTCTCTGTGGTAGAGAATGCGAGGTTCAGAAAAATGTTTAAAGTGGTCGAGCCGCACTTCACTACTCCTTCCCGTACACTAATACCTGCCTTACACAACAACAAAAAATATAACAACTTGAGAGCAAGTTGTCAGAAACGTGGTCTGTGGCTCTAACCACAGACAGTTGGACATCTAGAGCTACCTTCCTGTAATGGCTAATTTCATTACGGCAGAGTGGGAGATAAAAAGTCATATCCTTCAAACACGTCCCCTTAAGAGTAGTCACACCAGTGTAAACTTGGGGGAAGAGCTAAGGGAAGTAGTTGCAGTGTGGAAGTTGGAGATGGATAATGTAATGATTCCTGTGACCACTGATAACACTAGAAATATTGTAAATGCAGTTGCGCTACCTGGATTAGGGCCACAGATAGGATGCTTTACTCACGTTATTCATCTAGCATCTCAAAAAGCAATGTCAGTGAATCCAATCTCTCGCCTCTTAGCAAAGATCAGGAAGGTGGTATCCTTCTTTCATAAAACCACAACTGTTGCACATGTTTTCAAGACAAAACAGGAGATGCTGGAGCTGCCAAACCACAAACTAATCCAAGATGTCCCTACTATATGGAATTCAAGCCATGACATGTTTGAGAGATACCTTGAGCAGAAAGTTGCGGTGTATTCTACACTGACTGATCAAGCTGTGAGGAACAATGTCTGGCTCCATGTCATCTACAAGACCCTGCTAGGTAGAGTCCCCCCTTATCTCAGCTCGCTGGTCACCATAGCATCTCCCACCTGTAGCACACGCTCCAGCAGGTATATCTCTCTAGTCACCCCCAAAACCAATTCTTTCTTTGGCCGCCTCTCCTTCCAGTTCTCTGCTGCCAATGACTGGAACGAACTACAAAAATCTCTGAAACTGGAAACACTTATCTCCCTCACTAGCTTTAAGCACCAACTGTCAGAGCAGCTCACAGATTACTGCACCTGTACATAGCACACCTATAATTTAGCCCAAACAACTACCTCTTTCCTAACTGTATTTAATTTTTATTTATTTATTTATTTTGCTCCTTTGCACCCCATTATTTTTTTTATTTTTTTTCTACTTTGCACATTCTTCCATTGCAAAACTACCATTCCAGTATTTTACTTGCTATATTGTATTTACTTTGCCATCATGGCCTTTTTTGCCTTTACCTCCCTTCTCACCTCATTTGCTCACATTGTATATAGACTTGTTTATACTGCATTATTGACTGTATGTTTGTTTTTACTCCATGTGTAACTCTGTGTCGTTTTATCTGTCGAACTGCTTTGCTTTATCTTGGCCAGGTCGCAATTGTAAATGAGAACTTGTTCTCAACTTGCCTACCTGGTTAAATAAAGGTAAAATAAAAAAATAAAATAAATAAAATGTCAAAGATATTGTGACTTTGTCTGAAAATGACATAAGACTAGCAGAGGAAGTAATCAAAGTGTGCAAACCTCTCAAAACAGTGCATTCCATCAGTTTCCATGGTCCTGCCTATGAAAACAATGATCCTGAAATCAATGGTGGCATCTGATAAAGATGAACCCGTAGTAAGGGATGTCAAGACTGCTATCAGAGTTAACCTGGAGCCTAGTATGCTGACCCTGGTGTCCAAGACTTCTGACACAAGAGCACCGCTTTGGACCCCCGGTTCAAGTCCCTGCTGCACCTGGATGCTGCTGCTCGTCTGAGAGTCTACAATGAACTCACAGCAGAGATTGTGACCAATATACAACAGGTATTGTAATTATTTTGTTAATGTGACGTTTATTTGATTAATTAGTGATTTAACAATTCATTATAAAGCAATAATTGTAATTGTCATAACAGCGTCTGATATATATATTTCTAACAACAAATCATATTTTTTTAAAGCCACTTCAGAGATTTTTATCTAATTTAATTCTGCCAGGTCAAGCCACAGATACCACAGGAGCCAACCCCTCTCCAGAGATGACAGACGACAGGGGTTCTCCTCCAGAAAATAAGTCTGCCATGGCTGAGCGTTTTTGGGGAGTTGCTCACGACCCAGGAGCAGGGAACCAAGTCGAAGGTCAAGGTCGTAGAGGAGGAGGTGGCCTCATACAGGGAAGTGGACCTTATTCCTCTGGATGCTGATCCACTTACATGGTGGAAGACCAAAGAGTTAATATACCCTCATGTTACCATGTTAGCAAGGCGCTACCTGGCTGTGCCTGGGACCTCTGTCCCTAGCGAGAGGGTATTCTCCACAGCGGCTGCCATTGTCACAGTAAGCTGATCTGTGCTCACTACAGATAATGTGGATAGACTAATCTTCTGAAATAAAAACTAGAAAATCTGATTATTATTATTATTTATTTTTTCAAGTAACCAGTCTCAAGTGGTCCTATTTTGTTTAAAGCACTGCTATGTGACTTAATGTTGATATATGCTGCTGGACTAAACACTTGTTGAAGTTCTGTTTTAAATGACTATATTATTTCATGTTATAAGGCAGGCACTGCTGATTTTTGTTGTCCCTTTGTTTCCATATCCTCCTGAGAATTCAAGCTACCCATGTTTACTATTATAATAAATGGAAAATCTAAATACAAATTACATATTTCTCAGGCATTTATTTTGTCGATGTATTGAAACCGTACCGAACCGTGACACCACAGTACAGTATCGTACCGAACCATGAGTTTTGTGAATCGTTTCACCCCTATTAAGTAGCCAAACTAACTAACGTTTACTCAGGCTGTCACAAATATTACAGTGAAGTGAGGGAATAACTCTCATGCTATCTATGCATTGTGAAGACAACCTGAACAGACTGTATACGCATAATGTATATAACACAATTTACCAACACCTCTCTGGATCAACCTGTGTGAGTGAGTGTTGAGTTGGTGGGCTCACCTCATGAGGACAGCTCTCGCAGGCCTGGAAGTGGCAAAGTCCCCGGGACAGCTGCTCTGGGCCAGACTTACAGCAGTCATCCACCCCGTCATCGATTGCCTTGTTCACATTGTCCATTGGAAAGGCACAGAGGGCTGAGTCGTGCTCTGTGACCCTATTGTCATCTGTGACAGCGAACACTCCATACAGGATGTCATCCTCTTCCTCTGCTCCAAGTTCATCCGCCAGCTCACTGCCTGCCTTCCCAAAGTGGGCGGCCTGCACCATGTTGTACACCACATCCTTAAAGGCCTCACTCCCGCTTACCGTGTTCCTTCTCCTCCGTTTGGGTTCAAACCGGCACTCCAGAACCACCTCCCGGTACCTCCTCATCTCCCACTCATTCCTCGGCAGGCGGCCCAGCCGCGTCTGAAACGGGGAGAACTCTTGGTCAGGGCTCTCTCTCTGGACGGACAGGAAGTAGACAAACTCCTGGGTGAAGAAGCTGTAGACATACTCAATGTTGTAGGTCCTGCGCAGGCTAGGCAGAACGGTCAGTCCCCGCACGTCATTGTAAAAACCGTCTTCTGACGCCAATGGTCGGCGCACTGATATGGACTTCCTGTCATATCTCTGTGTCATGCTATCATTTACAGTGGAAGCCACAAAAAAGTATACAGTCTGTCCCTCCTCCACCATGGTGACTTTGGTGCCCAGCGGGCTGGCAAGGCAGTCGGGACAATAGGCAGCAGAGTTAGATTCTTTTCTGAATAAACATTTAGATGAATTCTTATTGGGTGGTTGTCCATCTGTCTTAAGTTGGTGGAAATGGCATACACCATATTGAGAACTCCCACAAGAGTATAAATACATAAAGAATGTATCCAACAATAATACCTCATTGTCAGTGTTCTCTAGGAAGTTGGGATCCTTGTCAACGTCACACAAATCACAAATCTTACACTCAGGGCCGCCCACTGGGCCTGTAGGAAGCTCCCACACCTTCTCCAAACTCATGTTCACAGCCTCGATCACATTCTGAGATGCCACATACACTTCCTGGTACATTGAGTTGGTCACTATGTTTTGGATGGGGCTCTTTGTTTGGAAGAAGGGCATGGTGTAGACCACAGAGAAGTTGACAGGGCTAGGGGTTGTGGAGGGGCAGGTGTCCAATGTGGAGGTCAAGACAGTCTGGAGCCAGACACATGTCAACCACTGTGTGGCCCAGTGGACCATCTCCACTCTCAGATGCAGAGAGAAGGGGAGACTGACGTCCTTGCGTTACCTCCAGGTCTGATTGTTGGACAATGTCATCCTTATTGAGACCAGCTGCAGATCTCTGAGGAAAATAAAACATTATAAATGATTAAAGTGGTCCTGACTGTCCACAAGATTGCAATCAATATGATTCCTAAGCTATAAACATAATGGGATTCTATCTAAAATAACGTAGAGTATAGTACTTTCTGGTCGAGACAAGTATGAGAGAGACAGTGATGAAGAAATGTGGTCATAAGGAAGCAATGTTAAAAGCTTCCTCTGTCTCATAGTAAACAATAGCCTAATAGGAAATGTTTAGATACCGGTAGCCAAAAAGAGCTGTGTTGGTATTACACAGTATGTGTCTGTGAAACCTCTTCCATCATGACATACAAAAGCCTTTTTTTAATTAACAATCTGAAGTATTTCAAAGTGCCTGAAAATGTTATGCTCTGTCCTTTGAGCTTGAAAATGCCTTGCTAAAGCACAACCTAATAACCTAATAACGTAAAAGCCCTTGTAGTGTCGAAGCATCTACCCCAAATTGTGCCATGTTCTCATACAAAGCAGGTAAAAGTCATTCAAACCCTCTGTCTTTCCAGTGCAATACAGATCAATAATCCAGACATCTTCTAATGCAAGAGAATAGCGATTTCCCTAGAAGCTTTAATTTCCCTAGAGGTCTTTACGTTCGAATGATGAATGGGTTAAACACATTCTAATTGCTAATCAATACTGAGCCATGACATGACATACATGTAGCTACTGCTGAAGTTGACCAGAGTACTTAATTTTCCCGGGTAGTTGACCAGAGCACTCCATGTCCCGGACATTGTGCATTTGCATTGAGCCACATCCCCTGGGTTGATGATTAACCGGACATATCACAGCCAGGTCACAGGTAGCACTCAGGAACCTGGGCCTCTCTACTTTGCATTCCTGTCACAACCACTACATGCCTTTCAGGGAAAAAGATGCACACGGACTGATGGCCATACAATACGTGACTCTTAAGTCCCACATGGAAAGCGGGAATTTCAACAACAGAAGCATTATAATGTGGCTATATAACAGTCTTCAAGACAGTCTACAAAGAAATACCTATTATAAAGTTATTAGCCTTTAGACTTGATGAAAAGTTGGAAATCTTAATTTATATAAATATATATATATATATATATATATATATATATATATATATATATATGCACAGTATATAAATAATTCATCAATAATTCATAGACTAGCATTGGCATACATGTTACATTTTAACACCTTCAACTTCATGTCAAACACACAGAGGTTTAGTGTTTAAAAGCAGCAGGGACATGGATGTAAGGACTGAGTGACTTTCTTCATGCTCATGGTTAATAAACCAAAGGTATGAAATTTAGTTTCCATTCGTTGCCATTTACAGGTAGGCATGCAACGCATTGCAATCTGGTCTTGGTCATTGAAAAGTCACAAATAGCATTATCTTCATTCAGGTGCTTTCTGCAAAGGTCATTTGAAGAGTAGAGCATTTCAATATGTATCAATGAATAGAGTGGAGTTCAGTAGTTCTGAGAAACCCATGATTTGTCTCTGCAGCTTGGTCTACTGTCTGAGCTTCTGAACATGTCCAATAGCGCTAATACATGTTTTAGCTATTCAAAACTACAGAGACGTGATTAATAGGTTTATAATTCCCACAGACACCCTGTTAAACATGCAATAACGCAATATGAGCTTATCTGGCTTGCAGGAAATGCCATGTGTATATCATATTGAAACAGTTATGATAAGGTACACAATTCCTCATAAATCCAGGTCGACACATACGGTCGTAATCAATACACTGATAATATATAATTTGGGGATTTCAGCAACTATCAATCAAATTCAAAGACTGACAAAAACAACAAACCGAATAAATGTTCTGTCATTCAAGTGGAGTAGATATAAACAAAATATAGAATACCATATAAACAGAAAGAATGGAGTTGACACGTTAGGAAATGTTTCAGATTATTAAATCAATCAGTGTTTACAATATACATTTTAATTCACTATAAAGTTGAATATATTCGATGATGTTGTCTAAAAATCACAATATAGATTTTTGGGTGAGAACCACAAAGAACGAATAAACTCAGAACTCTGCAAAATTATGTAACGCATGTTACTAAACCATAACTTTTCGCTACTTACCTGTTTGAGGTTATGCACGAACGTCACGAATCTCAGAGTTGTCCTCTTGACAGCAACTGACAATTCCTTGACCACGCGCGGACTTCGAAAAGTTTTCCCTTCACCAATATTTATTTTCATGGAGAATGTGCTGTATGCGTAGCCTACGCTATTTTTCAAACAATGAAAACAGTTTTTATTTCCAGGCGAAAGGTGAATCATAGACTGCAGTGCACCAGACGGTTTGCTGTACTCCTCAACTGAGCGCACGCATTCACCTCCTCTTCGCGCATAATACGGCGTGCCAACTTCCAAGTGCATAACATGACAGTGAAGTAGATAATGCAGCTTGCCACTTCACTTAAAACATTTATTTCCAATGTCATTATTCTAAAATAGTCATTGTCATTTTTGCCAGTTCCTGTTGGATATATTCGGACCTTTTGGTTGAACATAAATGGTTATAAGCCTACTGTACTTTGTCTCGGTCTTGTTCTTGGAATAATGAAAATCTTACAAAAAAAGAAACAAAATCTATACGATCTCTTTTTATTTTACATAATAGTTTGTTACACTCCAGATACAAACGAACAAGAATTTACAGACACACAAACAATGACTACATCTCATCTGGCCGGACACGCATGCTTACATGTGTTGGTGGTTGACATGGTGCCATCAAATCAAATCAAATCAAATTTATTTATATAGCCCTTCGTACATCAGCTGATATCTCAAAGTGCTGTACAGAAACCCAGCCTAAAACCCCAAACAGCAAGCAATGCAGGTGGAGAAGCACGGTGGCTAGGAAAAACTCCCTAGAAAGGCCAATACCTAGGAAGAAACCTAGAGAGGAACCAGGCTATGTGGGGTGGCCAGTCCTCTTCTGGCTGTGCCGGGTGGAGATTATAACAGAACATGGTCAAGATGTTCAATGTTCATAAATGACCAGCATGGTCGAATAATAATAAGGCAGAACAGTTGAAACTAGAGCAGCAGCACAGTCAGGTGGAAGTTGAAACTGGAGCAGCAGCATGGCCAGGTAGACTGGGGACAGCAAGGAGTCATCATGTCAGGTAGTCCTGGGGCATGGTCCTAGGGCTCAGGTCAGTTGAAACTGGAACAGCAGCATGGCCAGGTGGACTGGGGACAGCAAGGAGTCATCATGTCAGGTAGTCCTGGGGCATGGTCCTAGGGCTCAGGTCCTCCGAGAGAGAGAAAGAAAGAGAGAAGGAGAGAATTAGAGAACACACACTTAGATTCACACAGGACACCGAATAGGACAGGAGAAGTACTCCAGATATAACAAACTGACCCCAGCCCCCCGACACATAAACTACTGCAGCATAAATACTGGAGGCTGAGACAGGAGGGGTCAGGAGACACTGTGGCCCCATCCGAGGACACCCCCGGACAGGGCCAAACAGGAAGGATATAACCCCACCCACTTTGCCAAAGCACAGCCCCCACACCACTCCATGAGATCGCCTAGGGCTAGGCTGAGAGCTCTTGTAAAAAATAAAATTGTAAAACTTTCAAATCCATAATTTTTTCTTTGCTAAATCTCTTTTTTGGAGAATATTAAAACATACAATCTACATGCAGTGAAGACACTCAACATTTACATTACATTCAGTCATCTAACAGACTCCCATCCGGTGCGACCCACAGAAGCATCCAGGGTCAACGTCCTGTCCTGCTCAAGGGTACGTCGACAGATCTCCAACAAGATCAAAAACGAGGGCCGAACCAGCGACTTATCAGCCACAGGCCAAAGCTCCCAACCACCAGCCTATATGCATGTGTACAAGTGTACAAACACCTGCACAGCATCAGCCTCAGGCAAACAGGCATTAGATGTAACAACGTTACCATCAGTATCATTCAAACCTAGTTGTATTTGTTTTTATTTTGACTTTATGTTTTTGAGAAAAAAACATCTGTCTTGATATTATGGTGGTCTTCAATGTCAAAACTAAAAGACTTTCATTTTAAATCCATTTGTTTGCCCTGAATAGCCAGCTGTTGCTTTTTTGTTACACCTGCTGGTTGGAAGGTGGAGATGGCTGTGTCTGAGATGTTAGAGAGGCAGAGGGACTGTTCCTGACCACCGCTGATGTGTGGTTGAATTTCTGGTTCTTTACTGCAGCCGATAAATCACCCAGTTGGGTGCTACTGTTGGCAATGAAGGATCAGCTACCTAGGGAGGAGCGGTACTGAAGGAACTGGGAACGTTGGACAAAGCCATGGGCCCTGATGAAGAGCTCCTGGCTTATCTGACAGACTGACTTGCTCCATGGCTCTAATGTTGGCTTACCATCGATGCACCCTCTGCTCAAGCCATACTGACTTGTCCAAACTGCCTCAACTCCATTCGTTTTCTATGTTTAATTTGTTGTTCATTGAGGGATGATGTAGTTTGTTAACAAGAGGACCACAATGGAAATACGTTTCAACACTTTGTGTTATATTCAATGGTTTTTACATACATTGTATCCACGTGTGGTTGAAATGTGTCTTTATTTATTTTTCTAATAAATCATATATATACACATACATATATCCTATACACCCCCGTCACTAGTGCCTGCATTATTGTTTGCCACCTGGCCTTAAATTGTACCAATTACTTTTCCTTGGGCAGTCATGCTATTTCAATAATAAATCATTCGACTTCCAAGTTTTTTGTAAAAGTTTTTTCAAGATGTGTGATGAGAAGAAAATCATCCAGCCCATTGGTATCTCACTACACCCCCATATGCCATGTCTTGAAATATGCATTGTAATACCACAGACAGAAGGGGTAACCCAGACGGGTCACATGGCAATAAAGCTGAACCATCCGTTTAGAAAGTTTTCTCGTTATCCTGTGAGAGCTTTTGTTCCGAAGATACTACAGTGTTTTAGGTGCCATTTTTATGTTCATGTTGCAGCAGTGTGCAGGTGGGAGATTACTAGATGTGAGAAGTGTGCGGGAGGGCATGAGATTAAGGAACGTGTAGTATCGGTGGAGAAAGTTGTGTGTCTGTAAACTGTGGGGGTACCCATGGGGCTGGAGATCAGAGGTGTCCGGTGAGGGAAAGGCAGGTTGAGGTTGCCAGGGTTACAGTAGTACAGAAAGTGTCATATGCTGAAACAGTGAAGAGAGTGGTAGAGGAAGATGGGTACAGGGTAAGGGATCCTGAGAGGATTCCTGTGAGTAGTCAGAGACCAATAGAGAGGGATGGGAAGAATATGTGCTTCGGTCAGGTGGGTTTCTTAGCATTCATAGCTATGTTTGTCAACAGTACTGCTGAAATGGAACGTAGGGTCACAGAAAATAGAGGTTGTGGTGGCAGCTGCAGACAATTACTTGGGATTGCAAGGTTTTACTGCAGAAGATTTGTTGGGGGTGTTCAGTGGTAGTGTTCTGTCGTTGCAGAACATTGGCCTTGAATAGGATTAGATAGGGCTAAATAGTGGAATGGGGTCCAATCCCAAAGAAGAAGAACGTTTTTTTCTCACCATCAAATATGGTACTGAGAGGAAGTCCAGTCCCAGGTAATGGGAGAGGATGGATTTTTGTGAAACTGGGCCAACATTCTGCAAATCTTCTAATCAATGAAACATCTGATCTCAATAAATGTTTCCAAAACTAGAAACTGTTACAAACCCAGTGCACTAAGTTTTATAGACTTGACGCTTTGCCAAAGTAAAAAAAAAATACAAAAATAAAGTGTTGTTTAGAAGGAGTGCAAGGTTGAATTAAGTTTGTGCACATGCACACTTCACTGAGGAGGCACTCCCTAATGGAAATATGCAATTCATGCTACAACACGCCAATTGGATCTCAGAAGCTCGTGATTGGCTTTGCCCACCTCCTTGTTGTTCTGCTCACTATGCTTCTCCCACAGTAAATGACACAGGTGAACTGTCTTAGGTTAGCGATAAATATCTTTGGTTATACTTCTGACAGCCAACATCCTAGCTCCACCCACAACTTCCAGACTTTATAGCATTCCCAGAAAGCTTGGATTATTGAGTCATTATTGGTTTTACATTTAAGACATTACTACTAGTGTGCTGTAGAATTTGTGAATGTTGTCTCTTGTATAATACATTCTATACATTAGTTTATACTGGATAACATGTTCCAACTTTCCCTCCATCTTGTGCCAACATCAGTTCTTTTTAAGTCTCGGTTCTAATAGTTTATGTATTTGTTCTAAGATTTTGTCAGTTGGATATGCTCTCTGCAAGATTTTATATATCTTCCCTGTCATATGAACATCCTTTTCTGACTCAAATAAGATTTCAAAGACACTTTTGGCTTGCTGCTAAATATAAGGTGACAACAAAATAATTTTTTATGAATCCTAAATCATCCTTTTATGGATATGTAATCTGGATCATGTGAAATATAAAGAAGGTGTGCATATGGGATCAACTACCCCCAAGCAGATAAGAAAAATAACTTGAACACACAATAATGTCTCTGCTTTGGACTGGGCAATACATGTATCACCAGGCCAGAAAAATGTTGTGGAGCTTGCATTATGTGGTCAATGGATTTATCTGTGTCTAGATACCCGTTTGCACATGAAAACACAGTTAAAGGATATATTTAGTGATAAGTGATTATTGTATGTTGGAATCAAAATAAACCCTCCTCTGCTTCTGTGTTAACCAAATTGAGCAGGTTGAGACTAACCATTGCTTGATTAAATACAGACCCTTAAACTCTGACACCCTGGTTTTGTATGACATCCTTGTCATGTCCATACACTTACTGTAAGAGAAAACATAATCCTAGACTTACCACCACGAAATTCAATTGACTCTTAATATACCTAGCCTACTCCCTGAGTCAGCAAGAGAATGGATGACACCCAAAAACTGTACAATTGAATGCCTTTCATGCACTTGAGGAGTATGATGCCAATCTTGACCCATTTAATAGATCACACTCTACATCATGAAAAATACCATCTAAAAATCATATCACATATAGAATATACATTATCTTATACTGTATCTTCATATACACAGGAATGGGAATCATTAAAATAATCTGGATTCCTGCCAAGAGTAGTACACGAAGTTCCATTGCTCCTCTGGAGAGTCCCTCAAGGTTGCTCTGTTATCCAAAATACTTCAAATAAAAATATTGTGATATGTAACTTTTAAGTTGCATGTACAATATTTTAAACTATTGGTCAGTCCAAAACGCCTTTTTAATTCTGTCATGGAAATACATGTATTTCCTGTTACCAAGTAATTTACGGATTCTATGCCTTTAGTCTTCAATGTGGACCAATGTATTGGGGAATTCTGAAAAGCTATCCAAGGATTGCTCCAGAAAGGTTTTGTTTTTTAGGGTGTTATATTGGTTCTTGAGAATACGTTTAATTTTCTTCAATGTTGTTATATTGTTCTTAACTATTAAGTTGTTAATGTTCTTAGCTTTATCGTTTATCCACATAAAAAGATCCTGGGGATGAGCATGTGCATCTTCAATATGTACCCATTACTCCTCTTTAGTGCATTTAACTATATGTCGCAAGTAGAAGCCTTGGGTGGCATGTTGATACCATTCCAAGTCTGGAAGGTTACAACCACTATCAGACTTAAGAAGATGTAAAACTTTCCTTTTTATTAATAGAATTGTATTTGCCCATATGAAGTCTATATTGTCTCTTGTAAGTAGCCTATGTGGTTAAAGTGGCAACAGCAGATGAAACAATAAGTGTCCCCTGCCACTGCTTTGCTAAAAGGCTGAGAAGAGAAATGTAACCACTATCACATTTATAGACAGAGCTATGGATACAAGGACTGACTATCCATGATATCAACATTATACTTTTAACCATGTTTTGAAGTGATATAGTGTTTGTTTACATTTACTTTGTTTAGAAACATTGGAGTAAAACAAGCTTATAGTTTGTGTTCAGATTGAATACGACAGTTGAACTAAGCTCATGGTGCATTGATAAATTAAATCCTTTAAGAATCAATGGGTACATATCATTCATATTACAAGTCCAAAAATGGATGTAGCTACTGCAGATTGCTAGCCTGACAACTCACACTAAAATCTTCCGCTGCTCTGTCGTTCGCTACATACTTTAGTCTGAGACTGCCATCATTGAAGTTGTTTGTGGTGACGAAGGGCAAGAAGGGCATTGTACAAAACAAATTAATCAGCGATTGAATCGTCTCTAACCAATCAGAGTGTCAAAGCCAATGAAGAATTTTCAAACCAACACTTTTCCCACGTGTGTTCTGGCTTTGGCCCAACCCATCAGTTTCTGGACCAATCAGATGGCCCAGAACGTGTTCGCATTCAGTGAAGTGTTAGAGAGGTACTCAGATCCAGGCTCATTGCATAGAAGAAACTAACGTCTCTGGGCGTAGCCTAGCGTTTGGCCGGAGCAAGGAGTCTGAGTAGCCAGGCAAGCAGATTGGTTTTATTTAGTAACTATTTAAGCGGCAAAGGTCATATCTGATGCCAGTTGTCTTATGATAGACTACAGACCAAATCCTCACACTGTGTTCTATTCAGAGATTAACACTTGTCCAATGAACTTGTCCAAATGAAAACCTTTGCCTCTGTTTATTAAGTTGTACACACACACACACACACACACACACGGACACACACACACACACACACACACACACACACACACACACACACACACACACACACACACACACACACACACACACACACACACACACACACGGACAAGACAAAGCAATATAAATAATATACTCAACTAGAAAAAAAATACTAATAAAAAAATGTCTTTAAAGATACCATACTTTAGACAAGTTAAACACACCAGGCAGAAGGCTACAGAGGTTAAAGGGCAATCTATAGTACAGGGACAGAGCAAACACCTCACCATTGTTCCTGTAAACAGTCAAGGGATAAGGGTGGAGAAATGCAACCACTCCCAGACAGTCATGGCCACAGACCGACCATCCACTGGACCAAAAATAACGTTTTCAATGCTTTAAAATAAAAAATATAAAAAATAGAATGATTATTCATGTAGGCGTGAACAAAATGTAAAAATAACTGGGAAAAACAAGCTCACACTTCAGTCTCTGCCCGGTCAAGATGAACAAGGCATCCGCGGATCACAATCAACAAGCACATGAACCTTAATGCCCCCCCCCCCCCCCCAGCAAAAATACAGAGAGAAGCTCCTCCAACCCTCAAGTCACAGGGTGGTCAAATACAGACTTATTTTAGTTTTAATTGGAATGCCATCAGAGGATGGACTGTTTAAAGTAAGACCGGAATGGAGCCCAAGCCTCATTAAACAGTTTGGGGTTCCCACGTGAATTGAAATGTTTCTAGTTTCAGAGAGCACAACACATCTCTCACCCAATATTTATAAGATGGGGGAGCTGCCAACTTCCAGTTCTGTAGTATTAGCCGTCTAGCTAAAAGAGTTGTATAAGCAACAGTGTCCGACTGGATTCTTGATAGGGGGGTACCCATGGGCAGTACTCCAAAAAGGGCTGTAAGGGGAGACGGATCTATAACAGTGTCATATATATCAGAGAAACATTTAAATATTAATTCCCAGAAACCTGACAGTTTATGACAGCCCCAAAACATATGCAACAGTGTGGCTGGTTCCACTTTACATCTGACACAGGTAGGATCAAAATCAGAGAATATTCTTCCAAGTTTGGCCCCCGACCAGTGGATACGGTGAACCACCTTGAATTGAATGAGGCTGTGTCTAGTGCTAAAAGAGGACGAGTGCACCCTGTGCAGCACAGATTCCCAGGCGTCTTCCCCAAGTTCCTCCCCCAAATCCTTTTCCCATCGAGTCTTTAAAGGCACCAAAGAAGGGTTCTGTAAGTCATGAATGATTGCATATACATCTGAAATTGCGCCCCTAGGAAGCTTGTTCAACTCCAAGATGCTCTCTATAGCTGTATTCGCAGGCCTATTGGGAAATCCAGGTGTGTTAGCTCTGACAAAGTTTCTAGTCTGGAAATAGCGGAAAAAGTGGGATTGGGGGAGATTGAACTTTTCCTGCAGCTGAGAAAAAGAGGCAAATGTATCATCAAAGAATAATTGGGCTAGCGAGGAGAGGCCTAGTGCCTTTGCCTGCTTTTTAAAGCTACTTTTACTTTTAATTTGCTTGATCTCCAAGGGAAGGCTATTCCACAGACAAATACCTGTATGGAAAAAAATGCTCCTCGCAGTACTGTTTACTCTTGGGATTTTACAAGACATAACACTAGGGCTGGTATTGTGACTGTGTTGGTTATAGACCATATCAATGTGGTTTTTCATGTAACCTGGGGCACAATCATTTAAGATTTGTATTTTTTTATTTTTTTTATTTCACCTTTATTTAACCAAGTAGGCAAGTTGAGAACAAGTTCTCATTTACAATTGCGACCTGGCCAAGATAAAGCAAAGCAGTTCGACACAAACAACGACACAGTTACACATGGAGTAAAACAAACATACAGTCAATAATCCAGTATAAACAAGTCTATATACGATGTGAGCAAATGAGGTGAGATAAGGGAGGTAAAGGCAAAAAAAGGCCATGGTGGCAAAGTAAATACAAAATAGCAAGTAAAACACTGGAATGGTAGATTTGCAGTGGAAGAATGTGCAAAGTAGTAATAAAAATAATGGGGTGCAAAGGAGCAAAATAAATAAATTAAATACAGTAGGGAAAGAGGTAGTTGTTTGGGCTAAATTATAGGTGGGCTATGTACAGGTGCAGTAATCTTTGAGCTGCTCTGAGAGTTGGTGCTTAAAGCTAGTGAGGGAGATAAGTGTTTCCAATTTCAGAGATTTTTGTAGTTCGTTCCAGTCATTGGCAGCAGAGAACTGGAAGGAGAGGCGGCCAAAGAAATAATTGGTTTTGGGGGTGACTAGAGGGATATACCTGCTGGAGCGTGTGCTACAGGTGGGAGATGCTATGGTGACCAGCGAGCTGAGATTAGGGGGGACTTTACCTAGCAGGGTCTTGTAGATGACATGGAGCCAGTGGGTTTGGCGACGAGTATGAAGCGAGGGCCAGCCAACGAGAGCGTACAGGTTGCAATGGTGGGTAGCATATGGGGCTTTGGTGACAAAACAGATTGCACTGTGATAGACTGCATCCAATTTGTTGAGTAGGGTATTGGAGGCTATTTTGTAAATGACATCGCCGAAGTCGAGGATTGGTAGGATGGTCAGTTTTACAAGGGTATGTTTGGCAGCATGAGTGAAGGATGCTTTGTTGCGAAAAAGGAAGCCAATTCTAGATTTAACTTTGGATTGGAGATGTTTGATATGGGTCTGGAAGGAGAGTTTACAGTCTAACCAGACACCTAAGTATTTGTAGTTGTCCACGTATTCTAAGTCAGAGCTGTCCAGAGTAGTGATGTTGGACAGGCGGGCAGGTGCAGGTAGCGATCGGTTGAAGAGCATGCATTTAGTTTTACTTGTATTTAAGAGCATTTGGAGGCCACGGAAGGAGAGTTGTATGGCATTGAAGCTTGCCTGGAGGGTTGTTAACACAGTGTCCAAAGAAGGGCCAGAAGTATACAGAATGGTGTCGTCTGCGTAGAGGTGGATCAGAGACTCACCAGCAGCAAGGGCGACATCATTGATGTATACAGAGAAGAGAGTCGGTCCAAGAATTGAACCCTGTGGCACCCCCATAGAGACTGCCAGAGGTCCGGACTGCAGACCCTCCGATTTGACACACTGAACTCTATCAGAGAAGTAGTTGGTGAACCAGGCGAGGCAATCATTTGAGAGACAAAGGCTGGCGAGTCTGCCGGTGAGGATGTGGTGATTGACAGAGTTGAAAGCCTTGGCCAGATCAATGAATACGGCTGCACAATAATGTTTCTTATCGATGGCGGTTAAGATATCGTTTAGGACCTTGAGCGTGGCTGAGGTGCACCCATGACCAGCTCTGAAACCAGATTGCATAGCAGAGAAGGTATGGTGAGATTCGAAATGGTCGGTAATCTGTTTGTTGACTTGGCTTTCGAAGACCTTAGAAAGGCATGGTAGGATAGATATAGGTCTGTAGCAGTTTGGGTCAAGAGTGTCCCCCCCTTTGAAGAGGGGGATGACCGCAGCTGCTTTCCAATCTTTGGGAATCTCAGACGACACGAAAGAGAGGTTGAACAGGCTAGTAATAGGTGTGGCAACAATTTCGGCAGATAATTTTAGAAAGAAAGGGTCCAGATTGTTTAGCCCAGCTGATTTGTAGGGGTCCAGATTTTGCAGCTCTTTCAGAACATCAGCTGAACGGATTTGGGAGAAGGAGAAATGAGAAAGGCTTGGGCGAGTTGCTGTGTGGGGTGTAGTGCTGTTGACCGGGGTAGGAGTAGCCAGGTGGAAAGCATGGCCAGCCGTAGAAAAATGCTTATTGAAATTCTCAATTATGGTGGATTTATCAGTGGTGACAGTGTTTCCTATCTTCAGTGCAGTGTCAAGATGTCAAACATATGATTAAGTTTAAGTTGGTCCACTCTGGACTCCAAAGGCAACAAGTCCACCTCCCGGACCTCCTGCATCCCTATGTGGGTCCTAGGGGGGACATTCAGTATATACCTGATAACATTATTTAGCATGACCTGCATTCTCTCATTCAGCTTTAGCCCACTATACCACAAGATACTTTCCCAAGCAGATCAGCTTTGACAGTGAAATCCTTCATCAAAAACCCAAGCAACAAATAAAGACACAAATAATAATTTAAATAACTCATCTGAGCAACACAACTGTAATCATGGTAGACTTTTCCCTTTGGAGTATGCAGATAAACAAAAGAGTGGAATTAATAGAAGTACGTGTTTAAAGTAGGTGCATATACAGTACTGTAAGTAGAGTGCATGGGGCTAACTGCATTACAGTCAGAAAGTGAGATTAATCTTTCTTGGTTTCATCAATTAATGGGCTAACCAGTACGGACTCTTTTGACAATAGAAGGCAGGTTTCCATTGACCCACGTGTATTTGACAAAAGCAAGTCGCAAAAAACAACAACATTAGGACGTGTAATGGAAACGGCAACTATAAGAGAACTGTTCTAAACATCGTCATTTTTATCTGCTCAACGGGTGGATTCTTATTTTGTCTGGCTTTCTTAATTTTTCACGACTTCCGCTGAAGTTGGTGCCTCTCCTTGTTCGGGCGGCTTTCGGTGGTTGTCGTCACCGGCTTTCTAGCTGCCACCGATCCATGCTTCTTTTTCCATTTGTTATGTCTTGAGTGTACACACCTGATTCCCATTGTTATTATTATTTCCCTATTTAACCCTCTGGTTCCCATTATGTTTTGTGCGTGACTATTCCTGGTTTGTGTTAGTCATTTGTGTTTGTTATCACTGCGTGGGTTATGTTGGCTGATATATACTACTTTTTTAAAGTACGTTATTTTACTCAGTTCTGTGTCCTGCGCTTGACTCTGTCCTCACCTCTGCACAACAGACATAATTGCAACAAATGATGGAAACTAAATTATGATTGCTGAATAATTTTGAAGGTACCCGGGCACGTTGTGATCACGTAACTATAGCTAAAGCTCCACTCCACATTTAAATATAAATCCCTACTGCTTTTTCTCAACTATACACATTATGTTTCTTCCAGGACAAGGATTGTCCTGACTTTCAATAATGCCTGAATTGCTTCACCTTGTTTTTCTGGTTGGCTGGCTCACCTGGATAAAACGTTCACTATGCAATTATTTCAGATCTACAGGAGTGCACGTTTTACCATGGCACGGACCGTGGCGATACGTTGGCAGGGCACATTATAATTATTAACATATGGCAAATTAATGACAGGTCTATTACAGTTTCAAATAATCATCATCTTATAGCAATTGGGACACCCATCACAGATTTCGGCATTGTTATTAATAGAAATGTCTGCTGCATATCTCTCAATTCCCAATAAGTCAACCACCAATTAAAATCATGAAATTCTGTTTGATAAAACATAGGTTTACCCTCATTGTGATTACCCCCCCCCCCCCCCCCCCCCCCCGATGACCATAGACTGAAGAATCTGCAAAGAGCAAACAGACTGCATATGCACAAAAGTGATGCATGATGATTTGTTGGCATTACATCCATGACCTACAATAGTGTCCATCCGACTTCAAGGTCACGAGGCAGCAGGTTTAGAGGGCCAGGGTTTCTTAGTAATGTAGCTAGGTCAGCTGTGGGCTCAGTATGTCAGGGGACTGAGGACAAAGAGGCAGTCGTCCTCCCTCTTGATCCACTCCAGCAGCTTATTAACATCGGCCACGGCCTTGGTCCCCAGGGGACTGAAACAGCGGTAGAGCTCAATGCCACTTGTCACCTGAAGGAGAGGTAGGGTAATGGAAGAGGGTTTAGAGGAGAGATTAATCACCATGGTACTACAGATATCCCCTGAAGAGAGCCGCATGGACAAACATCTTCCTCCTACACTGCAAGACTGTGCATTTCAAGATCAGCTGCAATGGTATAAAACCAGTGTACTATGCTTACCCAGGCCAGCAGGTTCTCAGTCTCTCCACAGCGGTAGATGGAGCGCAGGGGGCGTGTCGGGTGGTGCAAGCGGCTTTGGAGGTACTGGTACAATCCCATCCGCCTCACCTGCTCCTCTACAGATTGGTATAGCAGGGGCAGCTCAGGCCTGATGGAAGACACAGAAACAGAATGGGGAAAAAAAGAGGTAAGACGGGTATCAAGGACTATAAACTGTATAAGCCGTGATGGTGTACACCAGTGGCTCCCAAACTGTGGTTCCCCAACCAGTGGCTTCCAAACTGTGGTTCCCCAAAAATGTATATTATTGTTTATTTTTTAAAGGAACTCAGTCTGGCTTTCAACTTACTCTTGAAAGTGCTTGCAATCAGAAAGGTTAAAGAATTCCTCCCGGTCGGCGGACACCAGGATGAGGCAAAGGTCAGAGGCCGGCTCCAGGTAAGAGATGTGGGTGTGGAAGAAGCCAGCAGTGCTGAACTTAGTGTGGCAGATGGGCGTCCAGCCTTCACCCTCGTGGAAAGAGGACGCCCACCAGGTTGAAGAGCAGGTGCAGGTCCATATGGTGCAGGTACTGGTCCTTCTTGCGTACCAGGGTGATCAGGCAGGCCCCAGGATGGAGAAGACCAGGTTCTTGGTCTTGGCAGCCTGGAGGAGACCAAGTCGCTGGTGGAGCTGGCAAGGGGGAGGCAAGTGACAGTGCTGACAAGCAGGCCCGGGTCACGGTCCAACAGACGCAGCAGGTTGTCCGTGAGATGCTCGAACCCTGTCAGTAGGCGGCCCAGGTCATAGTTCTGCTTGTGCTGGAAGATGTGGTTGAGCTGGGTGAGGTTGAGCAGGCTGACGATCTGGTAGTATATGTACTGCAGCTCACGCGTCAGCTCTCTATCTGACTGACAGGTCTGGGATACGCCCACCAGGACCAGAGGAGTTTTGCGAAGGAACACCACTTTGTAACCATCTTGAACAGAAGATTTGAATGAGAGGGCAATGACACATCTACAGTACAGTACAGTCAGATTGTTTTTTTTGCAATATGGCATATCTTACTGACTGAGATTTGAATGGCATATCTTACTGACTGAGATTTGAATGGCATATCTTACTGACTGATATTTGAATTGCATAGCCTACTTTATAGTTGTTCACTATGTTTCACTGAAAAAAACTATGACAAAGCTACTTTACCCTCTAACTCTAATTTTCCACTCCAAAGAGATACTCCCCAAATCTTCTACTCACCTGCGTGAATGGAGCAAATGATACTGTTGTCTGCCTTCACGACGAAGACCAGGCACCATCATGACCCCCATGGTGCTGGAGAGGGCCTCCTTTGTGCCGTAGCGTGAGTAGATGGGCTTGCCTGCCTCGCTCAGTACAAACATGTTTCCTGTGGCTACGACAGGCCTCACTGCACATATCCTCTTCCTTAATCCTGCTTTCTGGGCACACCTCCTCCTCTACCTCCACCTTATGCTGCTGCTCCTTCTGGGTCTCCTCCTCAGCGCCCAGAGACAGAGCCTCCTCCTTTACAAACGGTCTTGACTCCCAAAGCACAGAGTCTCTTTCAGTTTCGATCTCAGTAGTCACCTCACTGTCAGCAGTCAGGTCCTCAAAGGACTGTACATGAACAAACACTCTCCTGGCCAGCACCTGTGGAGATTAGATGTTTTTAATACAGTGAATCTTGACATAAACCCATTCTCGTAAAAAAAAAACGTGAACACAGGGGGAGCATATATGGCTTAACTGACAGCAAACCCTGGGTTAAATATTGATTGGTCTGTTATACTGTTGTGAAGGACAATTGTATGTCTGTGCTTTTCTAATAACCAATTTGACTGGGTTCATGCAAGTGACTGATTGATCGTGCCTGGGAGGAATCCTCACTATCAGTATCTGCAATTTGGCAGTACGCCCAGAACATTGTCTTGAGAACCAAAAGGGGTGTCTCAGTTTCAAGGTCTCAGCTTGGAGAGAAGAGGCCTCGTGAGATATTGGTTGGTTACATGCATGAACCAAACGTTAACGATGAATAAATTATGAATAATGAATAAGCTAAAATCATGCAAATATAACTTGTCTGTGTAAGAAGTATATACTGTGAGATAACTAATGGGACTTCCTCGGCAGAGCTCACTTCAGACCTGCACTTTATGCATCTAAGTTTGACTATGACCTCTCCAGCTTGCTGATTACTTTAGGTGTCCCTGGTGGTCATTTCCACGACACTGTACTATTACTTACAAATGTCAATTGATGAAATAGTGAAATCTACAGGGGAAAAAAGGAAATTAGTAAAAGTGTAATAAAGTAAAAGTGAATTCAGTTTATGGATCTTGTTGGAAGGACAGAGAACTGAGCTGTTTCAACTGTGCTTTGACTACGACACTGAAAACAGTCATTCCAGATAAAGATCATGAATGGTGTGTATTATGAATTAGTTTATTTTACCTTTATTTAGCCAGGTAAGCTAGTTGAGAACAAGTTCTCATTTACAACTGCGACCTGGCCAAGATAAAGCAAAGCAGTGCGACACAAACAACAACACAGAGTTACACATGGAATAAACAAGCGTACAGTTAAAAACACAATAGAAAAAAGAAAGTCTATATACAGTGTGTGCAAATGGCGTGAGGAGGTAAGGCAATAAATAGGCCATAGGAGTGAAGTAATTACAATTTAGCAGATTAATACTGGAGTGATAAATGAGCAGATGATGATGTGCAAGTAGAGATACTGGTTTGCAAAAGAGCAGAAAAGTAAATAAAAACAATATGGGGATGAGGTAGGTAGATTGGGTGGGCTATTTACAGATGGACTATGTACACCTGCAGCGATCGGTTAACTGCTCAGATAGCTGATGTTTAAAGTTAGTGAGGGAAATATAAAAGTCTCCAGCGATTTTTGCAATTTGTTCCAGTCACTGGCAGCAGAGAACTGGAAGGAAAGGTGGCCAAAGGAGGTGTTGGCTTTGGGGATGACCAGTGAGATATACCTGCTGGAGCACGTGCTACGGGTGGGTGTTGTTATTGTGACCAGTAAGCTGAGATAAGGCGGAGCTTTACCTAGCATAGACTTATAGATGACCTGGAGCCAGTGGGTCTGGCGACGAATATTTAGCGAGGGCGAGCCGACTAGAGCATACAAGTCGCAGCGGTGGGTGGTATAAGGGGCTTTGGTAACAAAACGGATGGCACTGTGATAGACTGCATCTAGTTTGCTGAGTAGAGTGTTGGAAGCTATTTTGTAGATGATAGCCTCCAGTATAACACCACTATGACGTGGGTGCCTAAGGGGAATGGGAAAAAGAGGGAGGCCATTGTATAGTCTCCAAGGTGGCATAGCAGTTCAGACGTCTTTTGTCCTCGTCTTGTCGTGTCCTGTATATATATATATTTACAACTTTTTCACATACATTTTATTTTTATTTTCCATCAACTCATCTTCAAAACACTCTCCTGCAACCCGCCTCACCAATGTATATTTATAAAAAAGTATTATTTACCTCAGATCTGTAATCCTCCAAGAAGCTAGCCAGAAACTCCAAGAAGCTAGCCTGAAACTAGCCAGAAGCTAATCCAGAAGCTAGTTCAGAAGCTAGTTAGCTCCTTTACTGGCAAATCGTTTTGTGGTCATCAGCTATCCTTTAGCTCGAAAATCTATCGCCAGTTCTGTACGGCGCAGCGCGGCTCGGAACGGAACATACCGGACCAATTTTTCTCTCCATGTCCCTGGACATTCATACCCGGATCTCACAGCTAGCTAGCTGCTATCCGTGTGACCATCGGAGCTAGCAAGCTCCGTCAATCACTCCTGAGTTCCATCAATCACACCTGGGCTGCAGTCACCTATCCGGACCCGTTTTACTGCCTTCGCGGAGCCCCACCGGGCCTTCACAACTGGACTGCCGACGTTATCTACCCGAAGGAGTTATTCGGCCGGCTCCTCCGTCGCGACGTTACCTGAACGCCCATCTGCGGCCTGCTAACCGTTAGCTGTCTTACCGGCTGCTATCTGAATAGACAATCGGACAATTTTTTTATTATTATTTTTTTTAAATTATTTTTAAAATTATTATTATTATATTTTCTTCTTGGGCCTCTATAACTATATCTATTGTTTTTATTTTTGTTGTTGTTGTGTGATTTGGATTAATCCCCTCTACCACACGGAACCCCACTAATCTACTGACGGAACGTAAGGGGTGGCTAACAGACCTCCATCCTATGCTAGCTTGCTACCGATGCCCTGGCTAGCTGTCTAAATCACCAACCAACCTCTCCACTCACCGGACCCTTTTGATCACTCGACTAAGCATGCCTATCCTTAATGTCAATATGTCTTGTCCATTTCTGTTCTGGTTAGTGTTTATTGGCTTATTTCACTGTAGAGCCTCTAGTCCTGCTCACTATACCTTATCCAACCTATTAGTTCCACCACCCACACATGCAATGACATCTCCTGGTTTCAACGATGTTTCTAGAGACAATATCTCTCTCTTCATCACTCAATACCTAGGTTTACCTCCACTGTATTCACATCCTGCCATACATTTGTCTGTACATTATACCTTGATGCTATTTTATCGCCCCCAGAAACCTCCTTTTACTCTATGTTCCAGACGTTCTAGACGACCAATTCTCATAGCTTTTAGCCGTACCCTTATTCTACTCCTCCTATGTTCCTCTGGCGATGTAGAGGTGAATCCAGGCCCTGCAGTGCCTAGCTCCACTCCTATTCCCCAGGCGCTCTCTTTTGACGACTTCTGTAACCGTAATAGCCTTGGTTTCATGCATGTTAACATTAGAAGCCTCCTCCCTAAGTTTGTTCTATTCACTGCTTTAGCACACTCTGCCAACCCGGATGTTCTAGCTGTGTCTGAATCCTGGCTTAGGAAGACCACCAAAAATTCTGAAGTTTTAATTCCAAACTACAACATTTTCAGACAAGATAGAACTGCCAAAGGGGGCGGTGTTGCAATCTACTGCAAAGATAGCCTGCAGAGTTCTGTCCTACTATCCAGGTCTGTACCCAAACAATTTGAACTTCTACTTTTAAAAATCCACCTCTCTAAAAACAAGTCTCTCACCGTTGCCGCCTGCTATAGACCACCCTCTGCCCCCAGCTGTGCTCTGGACACCATATGTGAACTGATTGCCCCCCATCTATCTTCAGAGTTCGTGCTGCTAGGCGACCTAAACTGGAACATGCTTAACACCCCAGCCATCCTACAATCTAAACTTGATGCCCTCAATCTCACACAAATAATCAATGAACCTACCAGGTACCTCCCCAAAACCTTAAACACGGGCACCCTCATAGATATCATCCTAACCAACTTCCCCTCTAAATACACCTCTGCTGTCTTCAACCAAGATCTCAGCGATCACTGCCTCATTGCCTGCATCCGTAATGGGTCAGCGGTCAAACGACCTCCACTCATCACTGTAAAACGCTCCCTGAAACACTTCTGCGAGCAGGCCTTTCTAATCGACCTGGCCGGGGTATCCTGGAAGGATATTGATCTCATCCCGTCAGTAGAGGATGCCTGGATATTTTTTAAAAATGCCTTCCTAACCATCTTAAATAAACATGCCCCATTCAAGAAATTTAGAACCAGGAACAGATATAGCCCTTGGTTCTCCCCAGACCTGACTGCCCTTAACCAACACAAAAACATCCTATGGCGTTCTGCATTAGCATCGAACAGCCCCCGTGATATGCAGCTGTTCAGGGAAGCTAGAAATCATTATACACAGGCAGTTAGAAAAGCCAAGGCTAGCTTTTTCAAGCAGAAATTTGCTTCCTGCAACACTAACTCAAAAAAGTTCTGGGACACTGTAAAGTCCATGGAGAATAAGAACACCTCCTCCCAGCTGCCCACTGCACTGAAGATAGGAAACACTGTCACCACTGATAAATCCACCATAATTGAGAATTTCAATAAGCATTTTTCTACGGCTGGCCATGCTTTCCACCTGGCTACTCCTACCCCGGACAACAGCACTGCACCCCCAACAGCAACTCGCCCAAGCCTTCCCCATTTCTCCTTCTCCCAAATCCATTCAGCTGATGTTCTGAAAGAGCTGCAAAATCTGGACCCCTACAAATCAGCCGGGCTAGACAATCTGGACCCTTTCTTTCTAAAATTATCTGCCGAAATTGTTGCCACCCCTATTACTAGCCTGTTCAACCTCTCTTTCGTGTCGTCTGAGATTCCCAAAGATTGGAAAGCAGCTGCGGTCATCCCCCTCTTCAAAGGGGGGGACACTCTTGACCCAAACTGCTACAGACCTATATCTATCCTACCGTGCCTTTCTAAGGTCTTCGAAAGCCAAGTCAACAAACAGATTACCGACCATTTCGAATCTCACCATACCTTCTCTGCTATGCAATCTGGTTTCAGAGCTGGTCATGGGTGCACCTCAGCCACGCTCAAGGTCCTAAACGATATCTTAACCGCCATCGATAAGAAACATTACTGTGCAGCCGTATTCATTGATCTGGCCAAGGCTTTCGACTCTGTCAATCACCATATCCTCATCGGCAGACTCGACAGCCTTGGTTTCTCAAATGATTGCCTCGCCTGGTTCACCAACTACTTCTCTGATAGAGTTCAGTGTGTCAAGTCGGAGGGTCTGCTGTCCGGACCTCTGGCAGTCTCTATGGGGGTGCCACAGGGTTCAATTCTTGGACCGACTCTCTTCTCTGTATACATCAATGAGGTCGCTCTTGCTGCTGGTGAGTCCCTGATCCACCTCTACGCAGACGACACCATTCTGTATACTTCCGGCCCTTCTTTGGACACTGTGTTAACAACCCTCCAGGCAAGCTTCAATGCCATACAACTCTCCTTCCGTGGCCTCCAATTGCTCTTAAATACAAGTAAAACTAAATGCATGCTCTTCAACCGATCGCTACCTGCACCTACCCGCCTGTCCAACATCACTACTCTGGACGGCTCTGACTTAGAATACGTGGACAACTACAAATACTTAGGTGTCTGGTTAGACTGTAAACTCTCCTTCCAGACCCATATCAAACATCTCCAATCCAAAGTTAAATCTAGAATTGGCTTCCTATTTCGCAACAAAGCATCCTTCACTCATGCTGCCAAACATACCCTTGTAAAACTGACCATCCTACCAATCCTCGACTTTGGCGATGTCATTTACAAAATAGCCTCCAATACCCTACTCAACAAATTGGATGCAGTCTATCACAGTGCAATCCGTTTTATCACCAAAGCCCCATATACTACCCACCATTGCGACCTGTACGCTCTCGTTGGCTGGCCCTCGCTTCATACTCGTCGCCAAACCCACTGGCTCCATGTCATCTACAAGACCCTGCTAGGTAAAGTCCCCCCTTATCTCAGCTCGCTGGTCACCATAGCATCTCCCACCTGTAGCACACGCTCCAGCAGGTATATCTCTCTAGTCACCCCCAAGACCAATTCTTTCTTTGGCCGCCTCTCCTTCCAGTTCTCTGCTGCCAATGACTGGAACGAACTACAAAAATCTCTGAAACTGGAAACACTTATCTCCCTCACTAGCTTTAAGCACCAACTGTCAGAGCAGCTCACAGATTACTGCACCTGTACATAGCCCACCTAAAATTTAGCCCAAACAACTACCTCTTTCCCAACTGTATTTAATTTTTATTTATTTATTTATTTTGCTCCTTTGCACCCCATTATTTTTTTATTTCTACTTTGCACATTCTTCCATTGCAAAACTACCATTCCAGTATTTTACTTGCTATATTGTATTTACTTTGCCATCATGGCCTTTTTTTGCCTTTACCTCCCTTCTCACCTCATTTGCTCACATTGTATATAGACTTGTTTATACTGCATTATTGACTGTATGTTTGTTTTTACTCCATGTGTAACTCTGTGTCGTTTTATCTGTCGAACTGCTTTGCTTTATCTTGGCCAGGTCGCAATTGTAAATGAGAACTTGTTCTCAACTTGCCTACCTGGTTAAATAAAGGTAAAATAAAAATAAATAAATAAAAAATTGAACGAGAGCAAGTCATATCCTATTAGGATATTGATCTAATCTAGATGACACTTGCATCTACCGTAAAAGAGTATTTTACCAGGTCAGATAATGATTTAAGTTCTCCCCTGGAAATATAAATTCAATGAACATTTTTATGTGTCGGGGGGCTAGGGTCAGTTTGTTATATCTGGAGTACTTCTCCTGTCCTATTCGGTGTCCTGTGTGAATCTAAGTGTGCGTTCTCTAATTCTCTCCTTCTCTCTTTCTTTCTCTCTCTCGGAGGACCTGAGCCCTAGGACCATGCCCCAGGACTACCTGACATGATGACTCCTTGCTGTTCCCAGTCCACCTGGCCATGCTGCTGCTCCAGTTTCAACTGTTCTGCCTTATTATTATTCGAACATGCTGGTCATTTATGAACATTTGAACATCTTGGCCATGTTCTGTTATAATCTCCACCCGGCACAGCCAGAAGAGGACTGGCCACACCACATATGCTCTCTCTAATTCTCTCTTTCTTTCTCTCTCTCGGAGGACCTGAGCCCTAGGACCATGCCCCAGGACTACCTGACATGATGACTCCTTGCTGTCCCCAGTCCATCTGACCGTGCTGCTGCTCCAGTTTCAACTGTTCTGCCTTATTATTATACGACCATGCTGGTCATTTATGCACATTTGAACATCTTGGCCATGTTCTGTTATAATCTCCACCCGGCACAGCCAGAAGAGGACTGGCCACCCCACATAGCCTGGTTCCTCTCTAGGTTTCTTCCTAGGTTTTGGCCTTTCTAGGGAGTTTTTCCTAGCCACCATGCTTCTACACCTGCATTGCTTGCTGTTTGGGGTTTTAGGCTGGGTTTCTGTACAGCACTTTGAGATATCAGCTGATGTACAAAGGGCTATATAAATACATTTGATTTGATTTGAATGAAAAGAAAGTTGAAACTCTCAGTCTAAAACAGAGCAAAACCTACCACTTATTTAAAATACCACTTATTCTAACTCCAGTAAAAAAAAAGTATGTGGATGAGAAAGGATACATGTGAGCCCTTGTACACGGACATTCCTACTCTCCCTTATCCAGCCAACACACACTGACGGTTTGTTCACATTTGATTTCAATCACTTTTTGACTGAACCCCTTATGACTTGAACGAAACTCTCCATATATATTTGCCCATGGTAAAAGTGGTCAGAAAGTAACTTTCTGGACCTGAATGCCAAAACATTAAGAAGATAGAAATGCTAGCCCATAAGTTAGCCCATTTTGCATACCCCACCCTCCCACCCTGTTTTTAATTTACATGCTCCCTCTCGGCCAAATTCTCAGAGATTATAACATTAACTTCCACTGCTACACTGACAATACCCAGGTTTACATCAACACCAAACCGGACACCATCTCTGCCTTAGCAAAACTTAGCAGCTACCTAGAGGACATCAGGGCATGGATGAAAGAGAACTTCCTCCAGTTGAACAGAAGCAAGACTGAAGCTATACTTATTGGGACACCCAAGCAGGTCACCAATGCTGGAAGCATCTGCCCTACAATCAACAGTCAGGCCATTCACCTGGAGTCAAGTTTGATCCTTCTCTGTTCTTTAAATGCCCACATAAAACAAATATGTAAAACATAATTTTTTCAAAACATTGCCTGGGTCATGCATCCCATCAGCCTCCCAGCCAGATGCAGAGAATCTCAACGACGCCTTCATTTTCTTTCGGATCGACTACGGAAATGCGCTGTTTGTGGGCCTCCCAGCCAAATCACTACAGAGGATCCAACTAATCCAGAACAGTGATGCCAGGGTCCTTACCTGGACCAAGAAGTCAGACCAAATCAACCCGATCCTGGGTCAACTCCACTGGCTACAGGTGTTAGCAATTGCTGTTATTCTTCAATAGCACAAGCCCCAAAACAAATCAGGGGGAGAAAAATAGGTTTACTTGAGAAGGACAAATCAAGATGTGATGCTGGGAGGTAGATGTTCAGTCTCCTCTGTCCTCAGCTTCTCCACTGAACAAAGGAACAGGATGCCATTTTTAACCCCTCACGGTAGCCTGGGATTAACCAATCTGAAGTCCTTGCAGTACGACTGGAACAATGTCCAAATAACAAGTATCCTGCTCCCGACTCAATGTACAGAACGTAGCACACGTAGCTCTGAGTTCAGAAGTGACATTCCACAGATTCTAAACAGCTGTTGAACTGAAACCCATCTCCTATTTACAATTCCCTATTGACCATTAGTACTCTAGATTTTAGTCCTCTCAAACTCTGCAATGTGTATTTATCTTCAAAATAATCTTATACCGGTCAACTACAGGATCAACTTCAAAATCCTCATGCTTGTATTTAAAGCCTTGAATGGATTGAGGCCAACCGAAATCAGCAACCTCATCATAATCAGCGAGCTACTTTGCACTCTCCGCTCCAGCCACTTCCTACTGCTTCAAGTCCCCAAACACGTCTCCGAACTATGAAGGTACGAGCCTTCTGCTCCCTTGCCCCTCGCCTATGGAATGCTCTCCCTGACCACTCTGAACTTTTAAAACAGGCCTTAAAACACATTTCTACTGACTGTCTTTTTCATGGATGTCTCCAGCTATCACTGCTACCTAGTCTCAATCTAAAATGTATTGAGCACCTAGCGCACTGTTGCTATTTTACCTGGCTTGATTCTAAATGTATGTTGTTTTTACCTCAGTAGAGCTTTGAGATAACACTGTTATGAAAAGGACCTTGCTGCAGCTGTACATAGTCCATCGGTAAATAGCCCACCCAATTTACCTACCTCATCCCCATACTGTTTTTATTTATTTACTTTTCTGCTCTTTTGCACACCAGTATCTCTACCTGCACATGACCATCTGATCATTTATCACTCCAGTGTTAATCTGCAAAATTGTAATTATTCGCCTACCTCCTCATGCCATTTGCACAATGTATATAGACTCTTTTTTTCTTTTTTTCTACTGTGTTATTGACTTGTTTATTGTTTACTCCATGTGTAACTCTGTGTTGTTGTCTGTTCACACTGCTATGCTTTATCTTGGCCAGGTCGCAGTTGCAAATGAGAACTTGTTCTCAACTAGCCTACCTAGTTAAATAAAGGTGAAATATATATATTTTTTTAAAAGTTAACTTCCTGTAATTATAGTGTTTCTTAATAGGGAGAATCCATATTTATGAACAGAACACAATTTTCGTAGGTTTTGTCAAACTAAATTATATTGAAAACGTGTTTTAATGACTAGATTACTAATCTACTCCCTTCCCTGAAAATCTCACCCCTAATAATGAATTGACAGGTCTGAAACCCTACGAACCCTGTGACTCAAACATTCCACCCTTTCCCTGAAAATCCCACCCATAGTGATTGATTGACAGGTCTAAAACCCTACCAACTCAGTGACTCTCACAAATATCCTGATCCTCCTCTGACAATCCCACCCACAGTGCTCGATTGACAGGCCAAACTGTTAAGAATGTGGCCAGAATAACAATGAGGAAATTACATTTTTAAAAATGGGAGGAATAATATTATAATACTTTAGAATGTTGCACTTGGTAGTTCAAGAAGAATCAAATGTTATTTGTCACATGTGCAGAATACAACAGGTGTAGAGCTTACAGTGAAATGCTTACTTACAAGCCCTTAACCCACAATGCTTTAAGAAGTTAAGAAAAAAAGTGTTAAATAAAAAATAGATATGTTTTTTTTTAAATTGGGGGGAAAAAATGAAAATAAAAGTAACAAATAATTAACAGAAGCAGTAAAACAACAATAGCAAGGCTATATACACGGGGTACAGGTACAGAGTCAATGTGTGGGGGCACCAGTTAGTCGAGGTAATATGTACATGTAGGCAGAGTGGTTAAAACTTCTTAAGGCTAGGGGGCACTATTTTCACATCCGGATGAAACGTGTGCCCAAAGTAAACTGCCTGCTACTCAGGCGCAGAAGCTAGGATATGCATATTATTGGGAGATTTGGATAGAAAACACTCTGAAGTTTCTAAAACTGTTTGAATGATGTCTGTGAGTATAACAGAACTTATTTGGCAGGCAAAACCCAGAGGACAAACCATCCAGGGAAAAGAAATTGGACGTCACACTCTTTTCAATGAACTTTCTATGGAGATCTAGATTTCTAAGGCACTTGCTTGCAGTTCCTATCGCTTCCACTGGATTTCAACAGTCTTTAGAAATTGGTTGATGTTTTTCCTTTGAGAAATGAAGAAGTAAGGCAGTTCAAAACAAGGGTCGAGTGAAGTGTACTGTTTGTTAGAGGCGTGTGACCTGAAAGCTCGCTCCACTTTGTTTTTATCCGCTATTGAACGCAGTTTATCCCGTCTTACATTTGATCAATTATTTACGTTAAATGAATGAATTATATGTTATTTCTGATTTTTGTGTTGTGCCTGGTGGGTTGAATTATGATTTTCATGTGCATGTTTGATGGGGTGCTGTCCCTAGATAATAGCGTGGTTTGCTTTCGCCGTAAAGCCTTTTTGAAATCTGACACTGTGGCTGGATTAACAAGACGTTCATCTTTAAACCGGTGTATAACACTTGTATGATTTATGAATTATTATGAGTATTTCTGTTTTTTTATTTGGCGAGCTGCTATTTCACTGGGTGTTGTCATATTTTGTTATTGTGCAGGCCTAATTTTATAAATAGAAACAAAGAACAGTACTGCATACATAATGTAATTGCGTTTTGATTTTAACAAAAAATATTCTACTGTTAGCCTCCCTTGAGAATCTTGCCTTTTTAAAATGAGAGAAAATATATGGGTTTTACATTTGAATATGTAGCCTGCAGTTACAGGACTAGGCTACTATCAATTATTTGTATTTTGTCATTTTCAACAACCACATTGAGTTTGTGACATACTGTATTTGATAATAAATCGTGAAGGAAAATAATCATTATGAAAAGTACGAGGAATAACGTGTATTAATTGACCGTTCTGTTTTCCCCCCAACATGTACTTTTTTGCCACTTTTGTTTGAAGCACTGTTACGGTCACCATGATTTTTTTTTTCAATTGTCTCAGTAGCATACATATTTGATGAAAAGAGGGTAGATATTGTTTATTATTTTCGATATTACTTACCAAGCCATGCATCGCTGTTTGTTTTAAAAACCTGTCTAGGACACAGGTTCCGCTAACGGAACTCCCCCCCAACATTCCGCTGAAAAGGCAGCGCTGGAAATTCAAAAATATTTTTTTGAAATATTTAACTTTTACACATTAACAAGTCCAATACAGCAAATGAAAGATAAACATCATGTTAATCTACCCATCGTGTCCGAAAACACAACATATATTTATGTTAGATCACCACCAAATCCAAAAAAACACACAGCCATTTTTCCCTGCCAAAGATAGTCACAAAAGCAGAATTAGAGATAAAATGAATCACTAACCTTTGATAATCCTCATCAGATGACACTCATATGACATCATGTTACACAATACAGTTATGTTTTGTTCGATAATAAGCATATTTATATCCACAAATCTCAGTTTACATTGGCGCTATGTTCAGAAATGCCTCCAAAATATCCGGAGTAATTACAGAGAGCCACGTCATATAACAGAAATACTCGTCATAAACTTTGACGAAATATACATGTTTTACATAGAATTAACGATACACTGGTTGTTAATGCAACCGCTGTGTCAGATTTTTTTTTAAGTTATGAAAAAACCATACCATGCAATAATCTGAGACGGCGCTCAGAAGTAAATATATTTTTCCGCCATGTTGGAGTCAACAGAAATACGGAATTACTTCATAAATATTCCCTTACCTTTGATGATCTTTCATCAGAATGCAGTGCAAGTAATCCTAGTTCCGCAATAAATCGTTGTTTTGTTCCATAATGTCCATTACTAGTGTCCAATTAGCTACTTTTGCTAGCACGATTAGTTCACATGTCCAAAAGCTGGCGCTGGTCCAGGTGAACTCGGACGAAAACTTCCAAAACTTATATTCCAGGTCGAATAAACTGGTCCAACTAAGTAGAGAATCAATCTTCAGGATGCTATTATCATATATATCCAATAACGTTCCAATCGGAGCATTCGTTTTTGTCTACAGAGTAATGGAACGCAAGGCGATATAATGACTACTGCACGTAACCAGGAACTGGCATTCTGCCAGACCAGTGACTCAAATAGCTGCCATCCGGTCCCACATCACACTAGAGGCTTCATTCCATGTTCTACTGACTGTTGACATCTAGTGGAAGGCGTAGGAAGTGCGAACAGATCCATATCTTATTTGGATGTGAATAGGCAATGAGTTGAAAATCAACCAGCCCCAGAATTTCCACTTCCTGTTTGGAAGTTTGCCTGCCCTATGAGTTCTGTTATACACACAGACATAGTTCAAACAGTTTTAGAAACTTCAGAGTGTTTTCTATCCAATAGTAATAATAATATGCATCTATTAGCATCTGGGACAGAGTAGGAGGCAGTTCACTATGGGCACGCAATTCATCCAAAGTGAAAATGCTGCCCCCTATCCCTAAAAGGTTTTAACGAGGTATAAATTACCCTGTGCTTTTTCATTTGACGCATTTGCGCGAATACACAGCTACAGGCAATTAGGAAATTATACAATGAATTAGCTCATGATGCACGCTGCTCAAATGATGAAACAACGAAACAAATGTAACAACAGCACAACAAAATAGATATAAAAAAAAACATTTTCTTTTGCAGGTGCGTTTTCATTGTATACACCAGCAGCGCGACCAGTGCTTTCTAATTGCACTGAACTAAAATAGTGGCGCGTGGGAGTGAAGCAAAACTTTCCAGTGGTCAAAACCATTCATCTTGAGGCGACGGGGTGCAAAATGCAATCTGTTAATTATCTATTTTAATACATACTATCTCAAAACATTACTCATAATAGAATATGACAAATGACCCAATGGATTATAATTTTCTGGTAAAAAATAATAATAAAAAGTGGGGTGCAAAAAACGTTTACTCACGCGACTATGGATGCAACAGTTCTTTCACTGCTGCTGTCTCTCTTGGGAAACCATGACACAGCGAGAGCCGTTACCGTAATCAATTGCGAATGTGGCTTGTCCAGTATTTATTCTAAACTATTTCCAATAAGGAAATATCCAATATTAAAATTATTATTCTAATTCCTGTTGTCATTGGAGGAAATTTTGCCTATGTTCAAGTGGCCATATATTTCAATTAGAGAACTATTAATTTTCATTGTTCAGGACAACCACTGGATTTTGTATCCGCGACAAGGGAGCTGTTCTGTAGTAACATGACATCTACAGTAGGTAGACTACAAGTGGACATTGTTTGCTGGAGCACAATGCCACCATTAGAGTTGCCTTGCCCACCTGGTTCTGTGCCCTCCACCAGGCCTGTGGTGGGGCTTTCAGTCCTGTCCTTGCAGAGACGGTCCATTGGTGCCATTCTGTTGGACCTCCCATGAAACACCCCTGTTGTGGACGTCTCCAGCCATCACTGCTACCTAAGTAACTAAGGGACAACCACCTGAAACACAAGATAGTAGATACCAAGTCTGTCAACATCACAGATGGGGTGAAGGTCAACATTTGCTTACAAAACAGTGAGTTTCCAGATGAGCAATAGTGTCGTTGTGCATCCTGCCTCAGTTTTGAGTATGATACACTGACAGTTTTTCTGTGTGACTATGTTGCTATCATGATAAAAAATAAAAGGGAAATATGACTGGTACAACACTCTTCAGTCAATGGCTATGGCTATGGTCATAGAGATGGAAAGAGGCCTCATCATTGTACCTGTGCCATTATGTGTATGTGACAGCATGAGCAATGCCATTGAGCCATTGACAATTCAAATATTTAATTCACATCTCCAAAAATGCAGTTGTACTGTAATTATGAAACGGTTACATTTTTTATTGAAATGCACTGCAGATATGAGTGAAATTGTGTAAAGTAACTCCATCACACTGTATAAAGCTATGATAAATGTTTTGATATTTTTACTGAAAACAAGACAAAAATACCAAGTAATTTTTTGCAGTGTGACTCCATTAAATGTGTGTGTGTGTGTGTGTGTGTGTGTGTGTGTGTGTGTGTGTGTGTGTGTGTGTGTGTGTGTGTGTGTGTGTGTGTGTGTGTGTGTGTGTGTGTGTGTGTGTGTGTGTGTGTGTGTAGATTAAACATGAACGGGCCAAAACGTACATGGCAGCAGGTCAAAATCAAATACAAGAACATTCTGCAGAATGGTATGGTCCCTGACTAATATTTAACAAAGCACAAGCATATATCACACATTGTCTGTACTGTTTTAGCAGTGAAAAAGAATACCCACAGACAAGGCACGGGTGGTGGGTCACCAAAGGCTGACCTTACCCCAGCAGAGGACATGGCCTTGGAGCTAAATAAAGGCAGGCCCGTCTTAGAGGGGATCCCTGGGGGGAAAGAGACGAGCATAGGTTCCTCCCAAGATGCCACCCGCTTCATTCAAGGTATGTCCTTCCATCTCTACATGGGATACAACCACATTCATATTGAATCAATTTGGACTGTCTGACTTTGGTTTACCTATTGCCTTGCAGTGTCTGGCAGCACTGTGTTCCTGTTAGAGCCACCAGCACAAGCACCAGACGATGCTGATCCAGTGAGTACTCCATCAAAGGCATACTGTAGGCCTGGCATGTCTTGTCTACTAGCTTCAATATGAATCCGATTAAATGTGATAGGGTGAAGGCCCCAGTGCAGCAGCAACCGCACATGATGGAGACGATGATGAGGAGGAGACCATCTCTCTGGATTCCAGAAGGCATGAGGTATCATGTTAAGACTGTGAAAGTACTATTTACTCTACAATGGTGAGGAGTCCTCATCAAAATCATAAAATCTAATTTCTTTTACAGGACCCAGATGCTATACAGTGGGAAAACCAGCCTGGCAACATAGTGCGTATTAATAAATGGACACCACATCCTGCCAAATTCCAGCTGCGCTAATTGTATTGTGTTCACAGAGCTCACAAGCTATCAGAAAGTTGTATGGCAACCACCTCCGGCGCCAAATAGAACTGGCAGACATAGACATTCAGTACAAGAAGAAAAAGATGGAAAATCTTGCACTGGAGTTCGAAATAAAAAAGAGGACAATTAGGAAACTGGACCTTGAAATAAAAAAAACTTGAGAGGGAGGTGAGATATGCCTTCAATGTACACTGTATGCTAACTGTAACACAAATGTATTAATCATTATTTTTCTTTCCTCCCCCAGCTCCAAGAAGATGACACAGCTCAAAATAAAAATTTGGTATATTCTCGTAAAGTCAAGTGAGCCATGACATATGAGCTCTTATTGTGAGCACACAGGACGGTGGCATCTTTCTAAGGTTTTTTTTATTTTCCCAGCAATCAGTACAACCAAGTCATCGTTATAAGGCATCGCCCTCTTTTGCCCACCCCCCCAGCACCAGGTGTGGCCACTAGCCTATATGAAGGCCCAAAATTGTGTGTTCCTTTCTGCTCTGACAATGGCATGCCCATTCGTGCGAGATGTGGTGGATGAAGAAGCACTTGTGCTGAGGAGAGCCTTCAGGCGAGAAAGGGTCTTCAGGGACCGGTTGGACCCACTGGCCTTCCCTGATGACCATCTATATGAAAGATACAGGTTTTCTGCAGATGGCATCAGGTATCTATGCAGACTACTGGGTCCCAGGATTAAGCACCGCACTGCACGGAGCCATGCACTGAGTGTGGAGCAAATGGTTTGTGTGGCCTTGCGCTTTTTTGCTAGTGGAGCCTTCCTGTACTCAGTGGGGGATGCAGAACAGCTGAACAAGGCCACAATTTGCCGCACAATAAGGAGTGTGTGTCTGGCTATCAAAGCATTAGCAGATGTCTTCATCTCCTTCCCTGGCCACAGAAGACTCTGTGACATCAAAGAGGAGTTCTATAGGATTGCAGGTAAGAGGATCTACAAATTACAGGACAACTGTTAACACATAGTAGGATACTCATTACTTTGTGTGACAGGTTTCCCCAATGTCATTGGTGCAGTGGACTGCACACACATGGATAAAAGCCCCCTCAGGTGCCCATGAGGCCGATTTTGTGAATAGGAAATCCTTTCACAGCATTAATGTTCAGGTGAACATAACTTTTTGATATTGTCCATTGACGAACACTCTGCATTGCCAGTGATGTGCATTGATTGGTGTAATATTCCTCATCTTATGATTTCAGATGGTCTGCAATGCTGACTGTGTGATCAGCAATGTTGTGGCAAAATGGCCTGGCTCAGTCCATGACTCCAGAATCTTTCGGGCCTCTGAAATCTATCAGTGCCTATCACAAGGTAAGCCACACAACCCCTATTTATAACCATCATGGCTGTGTCAAGAATATCACTGTGTTTATGAGGTAGTAATGATGAGATTTTGTGTTGACAGGTGAATTCTCTGGTGTGTTGCTGGGAGACAGGGGGTATGGCTGCCAGCCTTTTCTCCTGACACCTTTCACAGACCCCCAGGAAGCACAGCAGGCCTACAACCATGCCCATGCCAGGACCAGGGCCAGAGTTGAAATGACCTTTGGCCTCCTGAAGGCACGCTTTCACTGCCTTCACAAATTAAGGGTCAGCCCTGTTAGGGCATGTGATATTACTGTGGCTTGTGCTGTCCTCCACAATGTGGCCTGCCTGAGGAAGGAGAGGGCCCCCAGAGTGCCACCAGCCATGGACTGGGACAATCCGGCAATCTTCCCTGATGACGACAGTGGTCGGCTGCTGAGGGACCAATATGTGTTGAATTATTTTAGTTAGTATGTGTGCTTTCAATTTTGGTTAAATATGTCCTGCGGTGGCAGAGGAATTGGGGTTTTTTTGGGTTCGTTTTTTGACGAATTTGGCCTCTTATGATGTTTGTGCGGTATACTGTGTGTAATACAAGGCTGCAGGGAGGCTACTGCATCCATTCATTTGTCTGTTCAGTTGATGTGTATGGATTTGTCCTGCATTTATTTTAGTGTGCAGACATGCAGGGTGTGTTATATACAGACCTTTGAATGTGTATGTATCATTTTGTATAATATGCTTGGATTCTGTGCTTTCCATCTTGTAGAGTCACTGTGACTTCAGTTTCGAAAGGAGCTGATGGTTTACCTGCTTTGTTTTGTCCTTATTCAATAAAGGAACATAATGTTACACATTGTGTTTTTATATTCATATGGAATGTGTATTTGTTTATATGACAGAGTACTAGGGCCACACTGAAGAAAAAGGATAAAGTCATAAATTTATGAGGCTGGTTCTTTCTGCAGAAAAGCTACATATTGTTTTTACAGTTTTGATACTTATGACAATGTGATACTTAATATTCTGGCACATCAGCATGTCTTTGTTTATGAAACCATACTGAAGTACAATTTCACGAAATGCCCCACATCTGTCATTTTAACAACTGTCCTCCTTTAAAACAACTGGTTACAATATTATGACTTGTGTTTTTTTCCCCTCTGTGGCCCTAATATTCTATCATTTTATATATAGCCTTATAGTCTATGGGAAACTGTAAATTATCTAATGATAGCAACATCATCTAAAAATCATTTTTTATCCAAAATCATTGAAATTAATGATCACAAACGTTTAAATAATAACAGTGGGTCTAGTTATATGTGATAACAATGTATAGTGAGCAGTGAAATAACTATTGGTTTCCATTTGTGGTGACTGCTGACTGACATTAGGGATGAGATTAAATAGATCCTGGAATTTAGCCTGGTCTGGAGCAGGCTAGCTCCACAGAATAAATCTCCATGGTAATTTATACCATAACATATCCTCCTGCCCCCTATCCATCTTTAGTGCAACCGGATTACGGATCAATTGAGCCAGGATCACCAAGATATCCTGGCTTAATCCCTTATCCTAGTTTTGTGCAACAGGCCCCTGATCTGCTGAGACGGAAAACAGATAGAACAGTGACAGATATTTCACCAGATGTATAAATGTGAAGCATCCGATTGGCGTTTCCACTCACTACCAAATATGGTGATGAGAGGAAGCCCAGTTGCCGGCAGTGGGAAATGATGGAACTTTGGCCTTGCTACATTCTTCAAATGTTCTCATTGATGAAACATGTGATCTCAATACAGTTTTGTTTCCAAAATTCAAATCTGTTACGAGCAGGGTGGACCGTTTTGTCGACTTTACTCAGTCAAAGTTTCCAAAAAGTGCTAGTTTCCAATCTCGCTAGATCCTGCTTGGCTCTGCCCCTCTCCTTGCTTGTTCTGCCCACTATAACACATTTGTTCACATTGGAAACGACAGGCCGTGGTCTATCTTGAGTTAGTTATGAACATAATTTAGCTGCTAGATATGCAGCTAAATATAATAGTTGAGAAGCTGAAGAATCTTCCTGCGTGTAACGTTACACAAAATATTATTAAATCATAGCTAGCTCTAATTTCTTCGAGTCGAGTTAAAATGCATATTGAATGTTGTAACGTTAACCGTTGACTATCACTGTGTAAAATAATACCACTCGCTTGGGCTGGCTAGCACATCATTTTCTGACAGAGAAGGTACAGGGGTGCAATCATTAGTACACAGTTTCGTTTTGCAACAGAAACGAGTTTATTTTCGACAAATTCAGGTATCTCCCTCCCCGTTTCGTTCAGTTCAATAAACGTTTTGCAACAGAATCGGCGTAATGAATACGCCACCGATTCGTTCATATTTTCGGCGGGCTTAGCTCGCTATTTGTATTGCGGTTAACACTATTTCAAGGTTGAAAGAATGTCACGGTTTATCTCAGAGTAATCTCTTTTACGGCAGAACTCAGACTGAAAGAAAGCAGACAGGAAGATATCTGAACGTACCATTTAGATGATTACGTACACGCAAGGGGCGGGGACTTTTACGTTCGAACTGCGCCGCGCGAGTGTTGTGCGTGCTAGCTAGGCGTAAACAGGATTTCATAGTTATTCGAACTGCAATGAATAATATACGTATTAATGTAACACATACTCGATAGCTTTAAGGTAAATACGGGCGAATGTATGCAACACAGCCTGCTGTATCGTAGGTGACAATGAGGGTTAACAGCTATCTAGTTGGCTAACGCGAGCTAGCCGGCTAGCTAGGTCGCTAACTATTGGTTAGATAACTATTGGCAATAATAACAAAGCTAGCTAGCTAGCAACTTAGCTACCGGTAGCTGATATCAACATTAGAACCAGCAAACATAACTATGTTGAACACAAACATGATAACTTGCTTTTTTCTTGACAGGGTGGTCTTCAAAAATGCCTATTCGTGCCTACTGTACCATCTGTTCAGATTTCTTCGATCACTCCAGAGATGTGGCTGCCATCCACTGTGGGCACACCTTCCACTATGAATGGTGAGTTACCAATGACTGTCAGATTAATCAGTCTCTACATTAAGGAAATAGTTTGACTAGCCAGTACTTGTGGCCCTAGCCAAATTTAGTAGTCTAGCTATTGTTAAATGTCAGTTGTGTGTAACTTTTCACTCTTTCCTCTGATTACAGTCTTCTTCAGTGGTTTCAGACTGCCCCCAACAAGACATGTCCACAATGTAGAAAACAGGTAGGACTAACTTGCTATACTGCTGACCCCTTCTGAACACTGGTGTTTCATTCTGTACACGTTATATCAATCCCATTCATCTCAAAATAACCCTACAAATACTTTTTCTACATGTTTATCTTTGTCTGGACTCTCCCCTCAGGTTAGCACCAGACACATTATCAACAAGTTGTTCTTTGACATTGGTGGTGAAGGAGAGGGATCTTCTGCGGATCCAGAGTGTTTGCAGGTAGGCCTACACCAGGAGGACTAGCATCTTGACTCGCGTTGTGGCAACATTGAATAGAACATTGTCATGGCGTGTGAATTTGGGATATTATTGTATGATGTCGCTTATTCAGTGTTTCATTTTTTCTTCTGCAGAACGAGCTCGATAGAATGAAAGCTGTTTTAAGTACCAAAGGTAAGAGGCCAGTGAACACAACGGATGCTTGCTTTGATAGACCACGTGTCATTATGATGGTGTAACTGTTTTTGCCATTTGGACGGCTGAAACATTGACTATTTCTATCCTCAGAGAGAGACTGGAGGGACAGACTGAAGATGGTAGAGGGCTTGAAGGAGACTGTGGACAGGCAGAAGAAAGACCTGGACATTGTTAGGAAGGAGATTGGCGAGAAAGATATGCTCTGCTCAGTTCTCAGGGTAGGATGTTAAGTTGTCAAACATAAAGCCAAATGTATTTACATGCTCCTTTCTACCTGACATCTCTCTAACATTTTGAGGGTTTTGGAACTTTCAGAAACAGATGAAATACCTGGAGAACCAGCAGAGTGAGACTCAGGCTGCTAAGGAGGAGGCCCGACGACTCAGGACCAAAATGAAAACATATGAGAGGTAGCCCACAGACTCGCACAATAATAATTTTCTGACTTTTGTGCCAACCCAAACCATACTGTGCTGGCTTGTATATTTTATTTGTGTGTGTGTGTGTGTGTGTGTGTCCTTGTCCTTCCCAGTCTGGATGTGGTGTTACAGGGTCAGAGGGCTGAGGTGGAATCCATGATCAGTGACATGGGTGTTGGCCAGGCTGCCATGGAGGAGCTCTCCATCTACTGCATCTCTCTCAAGAAGTAAGGAATGTCAAACATTTACATTATACACGGAGTATAGCAAACATTGGGAACGCCTTCCTAATATCAAGTTGCATCCCTCCCTTGCCCTCAGAACAGCCTCAATTCATCAGGGAATGGACTCTACAAGGTGTCAAGTGTTCCACAGGGATGCTGGCCCATGTTGACTCCAATGCTTCCCATAGTTGTGTCAAGTTAGCTGGATGTCCTTTGGGGGTGGACCATTCTTCATACACACAGGAAACTGTTGAGCATGAAAAACACAGCAGCGTTGCAGTTCTTGCGGCTGGCACCTCCCACCATACCCCGTTCAAAGGCACTTAAATGTTTTGTCTTGCCCATTCACCCTCTGAATGGCACACATACACAATCCATGCCTTTAGTTGTCTCAAGGCTTAAAAACCCTTCTTTAACCTGGCTCCTCCCCTTCATCTACACTGATTTAAGTGATATCAATAAGGGATCATAGCTTTCACCTGGTCAGTCTGTCATGGAAAGAGCATGTGTTCTTAATGTTTTTCATTCTCAGTTTACATTGTCAGGGCAACAGTGTTTTGTAAGGATATTTATCAAGTAATTCCTATTATCCTTTGCAGAGAATATGAGAATCTAAAAGGGAGCCTCAGATATTCAAATGAAATGTCTGAAAAGCTCAAAAGGGAGGTGTTTGCTTCAAACAACAAGGTAATACATGTAAAGATATATATAGATTTTTTTAGAAACACATTCATTGAATTGTTCTGTGATGATGAGGGATGTCTCACCTACTTCCAATCTGAGACTGACACAGTTTCTCATATCTCTGTAGTTGCAGAAAGCCACAATGGAGATGAATAGGACCAATGATGACATGAAAGCTGTCCAAAATGACTTGACCAACGCAGACAAAGAGATCACTGTAAGGAGCCCTCAATTCTATAAATGATGAGCACTATACAATTTGCAAAGCTATGTTATATTTGGGTAATTAAAAATACTAATGTATTTGAAAATCTGAGTTTACTATTCCATTACTCTGTGTTTTTAACACTGTTAGAGTCTGAAGAAAAAAGTTGAGATTCTTCAAAAGACCCTGAGCACACCAACCCGCACTAACGAAGCCTTGAGCCGACTAGTCTTCGAGAGGTTTGTCACTTCACCAATCGATTTTCTACACAGCGCGTGCTACTTAGTATGTAGATACCTTCTTGGTAGATCTGGTGTTAGTCACTGATTGGGGTCTTTCCCCCTTGTCTTTCAGCCCTGCCCCAGTGGCGCTGCAACAGCCCCGTCTCCACCAGCCTGCCAACAGTGAGGACATTGACCTTAACATGACCTTTGACATCACCACACCTGATCTGGTGGGTAAGAGGGCGTCACAGGTCCCATCTAAAAAGATGCGTCTGGATCCAGCCACGTGAGTCTCCCTCTACAGTGTGTTATTGACGAGGGACACATGCTCCTGACACTTATTTGTTAAACGTTTCTGAAGTATTGATCATATTTATCTTATGTTCTTTCTTTCTCAGGTTGTCGTCCACGCCATCCAAACACCGTGACAGCGCCTCGTTTGGAAGCAAGGTATTTTACCACTTCCAAGGGTTCACTTAACACATGCACCACATGTACTGACTTTGTGATGACCACATTGCTTTGGATACATTTTAAAGCTAGACGTGTTGTACTTTAGTGTGCATGGCATGCCATAAGCGTCTGTGTTTATGAATTCTCCCAGGCCAGAGAGGAGGAGGTGCCAATGGGTACATTCTTCCGTAACTCCATTCTGTTCAGGAAGAAGACCTTTGGCAGCATGCTGGACCCCCAGAGGAGTAAACTGGGAGCTGTAAGTAACCTGACTCTATTCTCTTTCCCTCACAACACTACAGTTACTGTATGATTGTTCTGGTGTTTTTCTTACTATGAGCCTGTTCCACATTTTCACACCCTCAATTACAGTGAAGTACAGTGCATTCCACCTAATGACTTCCAAAACATGACCCACAATTGCCCTTGCTTTCCTGTTTTGTTCCTGTCAATGAAATAACAAAATGTATGACTATCTCATATTCCAGGTCAGAAGTGGTTATGATGGACTTGGAGGGAGAACCAAATTCTTCCAACCTGTATCCTTTTCTTAAACCGTACAATTCAGGTTTCCTGACTGGTATTTCTCATTGAAGCGGGTGTTGAAGTACATATTGTGACTGTATTATATCCTCTATGATGTCTATTGGTAAATGTCTGTTATACATTACTGTAACTAATCTCATAGGAAACGATCAGGGAGGAACAGGAAAATGCCATTTGTTATGGAATGCCATTTTCCTTAATTCGGCCACCCACACCAGTCTCCTTTGTCAGATATTCGCCCACTCATGATGAAGGCAAAGAGAAAAAAGGTTTCCCGACCAGCTCCTCCCAAGATCTCCACCTGTCTTACTCTGGACAGTTATCTGGAGTGACCTATGACCTGTCCATCCCTGACTAATACAGACGTGTCAGATGCACCTCTGACACTAGGGGCCAGCCGGTCTGGAACAATCGAGAGAGGAGCAACCTGAATAGGTCTACCGGTCCAGTAAAAGGACTATGGTCTACTTTGGTTTGCACTTCTTACTTGAGGGCTTGCTCCAGGCTTTGGGCATGAATGGGCACAGCAGATGGTTTGGTGTAGAATATTTGTTTTGGTGTATTGAGACTTCTTTTGTCTCAACATGAAATTGTGTAGTAATCTTGTTTTGAGGTGTTTCAGTTTCATCTAATTGTAATTAAGTGTGCGGTACAGAGTTATTCTAGGAACTTTCCTGTATTATGAGCATCTGTGAAATATCAGCCATTTGACTGTTGCACATTACAAAAAAAATCTCTTTCGCACTTGAACATTTATTGTTTTACTAACACTGTCTGAATATTATAATACAGCACTTGTATTGAATATTTGTTTCCCACTTCCCCAGACCATCATCCTCTTGTCTTTTAGTGCTATTTATTTTAGATACATACATACATACATACTTTTACTTGTGATTATTGTGTAAGATCTCTTATGCTTGTGAAATAATAAACTATAGTTTCCTTAACTTGAGTGGGGTATGTTAATGTATGTTTTCTTTTTTTCACACTATGCATCTCACTATGATACTGTAGCAGAGACGTCCTCTCCACCGCATGGTCCAGTAATGTGTCCCACAGTCCACTCTCCATGCTTCAGAATGGTTAATTAAGTTTCTTTGCCAGCACATTGCTGTTTTATTGTACATTTTTTATAAATCTCCAGCAGGGGGCAGTGTAAGGATGATGGCAGGCTACAGTTACAGAAGTGCAATAGTACGAAGGTGGAATTATTGGGTTTTATCTATATTTTCGTTTTCACAGTATTTTTAAGTTTAAATTATTTTTTTAATTAAAAACTTTGTTTCCTGAACTTGAGCATAATCCCAGCCAAGCCAAAAAAAGAATCTTACTGCAAATAACTTAATGGAAACTGTGCCGCTTCCACTGCATTGTGTTCTGACAAAATCAGAACGCAATACCGCTCGGCACAGAGTGAATGCTACAATCATGCGATGTAGGACTGCTTGGAGTGTGACCTGAACTGGGCTACCATCATTTTGTGTACCATTACAGTACCAAAGTATTCATTTTCAAATACGTTTACATAATTGAAATGATATAGTAATTTTATTTTAAGGGAAACACATGTAACATACATTTTGAGAACACAAAAGAGTGATTTAATGGCACAATATTGAAGAACACAAGTGATCATTGATGCTAAAACCAGTGATATTCTCAGTGAACTCAAGTGTTTACCATCAACTGTTCTCATAACCGCAACACCAGCAGCACTATAAAGAAATTAGGAACAATCTACGGAAATGCCATACGTTGCTGTCTAGTGTCTACCATGTGTTGTGATTCTAACAACAATTGTCTCAGAACACAATATCCTGTTCAGAACCACTGCTTCTCAATTTAGAAAGTAGCATCGTATAGAAGTTATTACTGCTAAAGCAATTAACAGCAAACTAAACCAAAGCATAACAGAAAATGTTATAATATTAAAATGGTACCTTACATGAGATCTGGCAGTATTGATGTCAGTAATCAGAATTCCCTACAGTTGTTTCTCTTTATCACTATGTCATTCAAGAACCCAACACTAGTTATTCCAGGATAAAGTGGTGCATAGAGAAGCTAGTTCCTTCCAGTGTAATCAGTCAAATATAACCACGCGTCAAAGTTGTGACACCCATACAAACAGTACTGTGGAAACATTCGTATAATGTACACACAAACTCACAACCCATGCAGTGCTGATAAATCACATAAACAACAAAGCTTGTTCTCAAAGGATCTTACTTTAGGTCCTCCAGTCAGGAAAAGGTTTAAAATTTTATTCACTATTGATCCAACTAATTGTCCTGAGAGAAATCAAAGAGAACTAATTCATTGCCATGGTCGCTTAGACATATCCTAATGTAAAAGGAGACTTTGTCCTGAAATCTAGCAAAGCTGTCCACAATGTTCATTGTGTTCTGTTCAGGATTCAGGATGATCCAGGATGATCCAATGCGTCGACTGTTCCATTTACAGTCAGGTCACAGCATCTGTGGCAAGTCAGTGAGTGTGTATTTTAAATTACAGAAAAGGTAGCATCTCCATTTTCCTTTATTTCCATTCCACCCATGAGACAATGTAGCCTTCACCACTGATCAAAAACGGGCTCCTTTTATTTATTTATTTGAATTTTACTTAACCTTTATTTAACTAGTCAGTTAAGAACAAATTCTTATTTACAATGACGGCCTACCCTGGCCAAACCCTAACCTGGACGATGCTAGGCCAATTGTGCGCCGCCCTATGGGACTCCCAATCACAGCCAGTTGTGATACAGCCTGGAATCGAACCAGGGTCTGTAGTGATGCCTTAGACCGCTGCGCCACTCGGGAGCCCCCTCTCTGCATGTGAGGGAGTGCTTTGCCAAGGGAGACCATTATAAGCTGTCGTCTGTTAGGTGCCAGGTGTCGTATTCATCTCTGGTTTCCTGCTGGATTATCTAAAGTGATTGAAGAGAGAGACAATTACCAATTGTTTTAGTGAAAAATGAACACTAATCTGTTTCTATATCATTGTGAATACATAAGGTAGCACAGGTGAGGGATCAGTGGATACCACCGCTGCTTTACTCACTGTGATCGGTCAGGCACTATGGCACTACTTTTGGACTCTCCGTTCTGCTTGTCATCTTTCTGGGAGAGTTGTGAGGTCACTGTGGAAGCCACAGCCTTGGAGCTGCGCTTGCGTTTCTGTACGTTCTGCTCCGGTTGGAAGATGATGACATAGACCTTAGGGACGTACAACATGCCCAGGGACACAGTGGCACTCAGGCTCATGGACACCGTCAGGGTGGTGGTCTGGATGAACATCTAGAGCAGAGGGAAAGCAGGATGAAGGTTAATAATAAATACCTGAGTATACAGCTAGACATTTTACAATAGGGTTTGGATTGCCTGGCTGAGTACTAAATGAATTGTTTGTGTTGCGTTCACAATTCAAAAGACACATTTTCCTCATTTTCCTTTCTATCCTATGCCTATCCTTCCATCTATTCCTCTGATAATACCCTGAGAATGAGAATATAGTATTCTGAAAATATTCTGAGAATACAGTAAAACTGTACATTCAATAAATATTAATAATAATGTATGGAGGTTGTCTTACATAATATTTTCCATGGCAATCCCCATGACATACCTTTATTATACCTAATTATTGTATGAAGAATTGATCGACAGCAGGTCAAATAGGAGGTACACAGTATACAGATGAAGAAACAACATCTGAATGCTCAAGGAGACAGTTGTGTTTTTAGCCTGGGATGAATGATTTATATCCCAGTATAAGCACTGAGGAGTGGTGCTCTATTTATGGGCCTTCAACATGTCTATTCACGTGTTGTTCCTCTGTTGTCAGGCTGGCAACAACAATACTGAGAACAGACTTGTGATCTGAGTCCGATGCACTGACAATTCAAACGCAGTACATGTCATGAATAAATGAATAAATACATGCCATAAAAAATCAATTAACAAAGACCTAAAGTGCATTTGGGAAGTATTCAGACCCCTTGACTTTTCCCCCATTTTGTTACGATACAGCCTTATTCTAAAATTGATTGAATTGTGTTTTTCCCCTCATCAGTCTACACACAATACCCTATAATGAAAAAGCAAAAATAGGCTTTTAGACATTTTTGCAAATCTATAAAAAATATCACACGTACATAAGTATATAAACCCTTTACTCAGTACTTTGTTTAAGCACCTTTAGAGACGATTACAGCCTCAAGTCTTCTTGGGTATGATGCTACAAGCTTGGCACACCTGTATTTGGGGAGTTTCTCCCGTTCTTCTCTGCAGATCCACTCAAGCTCTGCCAGGTTGGATGGGGAGCGTCGCTGCACAGGTTTTTTCAGGTCTCTCCAGAGATGTTCGATCGGGTTCAAGTCCGAGCTCTGGCTGGGCCACTCAAAGATATTCAAAGACTTGCCCTGAAGCCACTCTTGCGTCGTCTTGGCTGTGCGCTTAAGGCCGTTGTCCTATTGGAAGGTGAACCTTCACCCCAGTCTGAGGTCCTGAGAACTCTGGATAAGGTTTTCATCAAGGATCTCTCTGCATTTTGCTCCATTCATCTGTCCCTCAAACCTGACTAGTCTCCCAGTCCCTGCCGCTGAAAAAAATCCTCACAGCATGATGCTGCTACCATCATGCTACAATGTAAGGATGTTGCCAAGTTTCCTCCAGACTTGAGGCTTGGCATTCAGGACAAAGAGTTCAATCTTGGTTTCATCAGACCAGAGAATCTTGTTTCTCATGGTCTGAGAGTCTTTAGGTGCCTTTTGGCAAACTCCAAGTGGGCTGTCATGTGCCTTTTACTGAGGAGTGGCTTACATCTGGCCACTCTAACATAAAGGCCTGATTGGTGGAATGCTGCAGAGATGGTTGTCCTTCTGGAAGGTTCTCCCATCTCCACAGAGGAACTCTGTAGTTCTGTCAGAGTGACCATCGGGTTCTTGGTTACCTCCCTGACCAAGGCCCTCCTCCCCCGATTGCTCATTTAAGAATGATGGACGCCACTGTGTTTTTGGGGACCTTCAATCCTGCAGAAATGTTTTGGTACCCTTCCCCAGACACAATCCTGTCTAGGATTGGGACAAGACTGTAACTACCAATTGGATATCACGAAATCGGGGAGAAAAAGGGGGTAAAGTAAAAAAAAAATATATATATATATATATATATATATATATATATATATATATATAATAATAATAATAATTCACACATTAAGGGAAGTCAGTAGAAAAAATGTAAGAAAAATAGCCAACCCCCTAAGTTTGCCAACACCTTACATTCACACTTCCCTATTGATCAACTTGCAATTCTTTAAACTTTTCTGAGTACCTCTCAAAGTCTAATTCATCAATAACCTTGCATCCAATCTAAGAACACTCCTTCCCTGTTACTGTAATGTTGTAATACTGTCTGGTCAAAAATGTCAACTAATGCGATCTGAGAACTAAATGTTATTGATGCTATATTTAGATGTTCTAAGCTGTAAGTGTGTAATTGAATAGCATGTAGTGGATATTTATTTGTCTCTCAGAGACCCATTTTATCACTGAGCTTATCTGACCTCTTTTTTGACCTCTTTGATTCATTTCATTTCGATTTGCAGAGGTGAAAAGACTTTAAAGACTTCATTTAGGCTGACTGATTTAACAACATACTCTACTAAACTGAACATACACTACATTGCCAAAAGTAAGTGGACATATGCTCGTAGACTCTCTCATTCCAAAATCATGGACATTAATATGGAGTTGGTCCCCCCTTTGCTGCTTTAACAGCCTCCACTAATCTAGGAAGGCTTTCCACTAGATGTTGGAATATTGCTGCGGGGACTTGCTTCCATTCATCCACAAGAATATTAGTGAGGTCGGGCTCTAATGTTGGGAAATTAGGCCTGGTTTGCAGTTGGTGTTCCAATTCATCCCAAAGGTGTATGATGGGGTTGAGATCTGAGATCTCTGTGCAGGCCAGTCAAGTTCTGCCACATTGATCTCAACAAGCCACTTCTGTATGGACCTCGCTTTGTGCACGGGGGCATTGTCATGCTGAAACAGGGAAGAGCCTTCCCCAAACTGTTGGCACAATGTTGGAAGCACAGAATCATCTAGAATGTCATTGTATGCTGTAGTGTTGAGATTTCCCTTCACTGGAATTAAGGGACCTAGCCAGACCATGAAAAACAGCCCCAGACCATTATTCCCCCTCCACCGAACTTTACAGTGGGCACTATGCATTCGGGCAGGTAGCGTTCTCCTGGCATCCCGCCAAACCAAGATTCGTCCACCAAATGGTGAAGCATGATTCAACACTCCAGAGAAGGCATTTTCACTGCTCCAGAGACCAATGGTGGTGAGCTTTACACCACTCCAGGTGACGCTTGGCATTGCACATGGTGATCTTAGGCTTGTGTGTGGCTGCTCGGCCATGGAAACCCATTTCATGAAGCTCCCGACGAACAATTATTGTGCTGACTGTCACGCCCTGACCGTTTTATGTCTCTATTTTGGTTTGGTCAGGGTGTGATTTGGGTGGACAGTCTATGTTCTATGATTTTCTATTTCTATGTGTTTGGCCGGGTGTGGTTCTCAATCAGAGGCAGCTGTCTATCATTGTCTCTGATTGAGAACCATACTTAGGTACCCTTTTCCCCCACCTGTTTTGTGGGAAGTTAACTTTGTCTTTGTTCAGAGCCCAAAGCGTCACGGTTTGGTTTTTGTTCTACGTTTTGTCGGCGTCATTTTTGAATAAAGAAAAAAAGTGTACGCTTACCATGCTGCACCTTGGTCCAGTCCTTCAGCCAGCCGTGACACTGACGTTGCTTCCAGAGGCAGTTTGAAACTCGGTAGTGAGTGTTGCAACTGAGGACAGACAATTTTTACCTGCTACACGCTTCAGGACTCGGTGGTTCCCTTCTGTGAGCTTGTGTTGACTACCACTTTGCGTCTGAGCCGTTGTTGCTCCTAGATGTTTCCACTTCACAATAACAGCACTTACAGTTGACCGGGGCAGCTCTAGCAGGGCAGAAATGTTACGAATGAACTTGTTTGAAAGATGACATCCTATGATGGTGCCACGTTGAAAGTCACTGAGCTCTTCAGTAAGGCCATTCTACTGCCAATGTTAATCTATGGAGATTGCATGGCTGTGTGCTCGATTTTACAGACCTGTCAGAAAAGGGTGTGGCTGAAATAGCCGAATCCACTCATTTGAAGGGGCGTCCACATACTTTTGTATTTATAGTGTACTTCCTTTTAAATCCTGACCAAGTCAATGAAGAGGATGCTGAACATACTGTGAGTGCCTCATGGAAAAAAATCTGATATTAAAGGTAACAAACAAGCATTTGATAACAGTCTAGAACCTATTCTAGAAAACATACTGATAGTTCTAGAGTTGCTTTTTTAAGTATATAAAAAATTGTCTTTCTCTGCCAATGGATAAATACCAGCAAATATAGAAATGTGATTGATTTTCAAACCTTCTCAGTAGACTGTGCTGTACCAAAGAAGATGGGCACAAAGGCCAGCCAGATGATACAGGTGGTGTACATGGTGAAGCCAATGGGCTTGGCCTCGTTGAAGGTCTCTGGCACCCCTCTGCTCTTGATGGCATACACAGTGCAGGTCACCATCAGCACGATACTGTAGCTCAAGCAGAGGACCAGGGCCAGGTCGGACATGTCACATTTCAGGACCCCACGTGCAAACTCTGGGTTGGGCGGCCGCTGCTCCTCATAGTCTATGATGGTGTGTGGGGGCACCACTCCGAACCAGATGAAAATGCCAAGTAACTGTGGAGATACAGAGAATGATCCAAAGATTGATGTGGCCCATGATTCAGCAGATCAATCTAATTCTCCTGTATACCATTCCAGATACCATTTCCTGTGTCTTTAACAAGCACTATTGTATTACTGCCTTGTTTTCATCAAATGCAATAGGAGAGAGGCAGCAACTCACTCACCTGCACTCCAATGAGTATGAAGGTGATGATCAGCTGAGAAGCAGGGCTGATGAATGGAGGTGGCGTGACTGCTTTCTTGCCCTGCTCAAAAATACGGTAAATGCGGTTTGTCTTGGTGAGCATAGCTGAGTAGGTAATACACATGCCCAGGCCCAGCAGCAGCCTGCGGAATGCACACACTGGGGCGCTGGGCTCTGCGATCATGAGGAAGGTGATCAGGTAGATGAGAAAGATGCCTGTCAGGAGAACGTAGCTGAGCTCCCGACCGGAGGCTCGGACGATGGGGGTGTCGTTAAAGCGGATGAAGGTGATGATGCATCCGGAGGTGGCCAAGATGCCCAGGACAGCCAGGAACACAGGGATGATGGCCCAGGGGGAGCTCCACTCCAGTTTGATGATGGGTGTGGACCGGCAGCCCGTTCGGTTTGGCATGGGACGCATATCGAAGGGACACATGTCACAGTTTAGCTCATCCAGCTGGTATTGATATCCGTCACACAGTTCACAGTGCCAGCAACAGGGTACACCCTTCACCATCTTCTTCCTCTCTCCTAGCTCACAGGGGAAACTGCACACCGAGTCAGGGACTGCACGGTCCCCGCCCGACCATTGCATCTCCTCAGCCTTTAACAGAGACAGAGACAATGTTGAAGAACATCAAGTCAACTCCTGAAGTAGTCACATCATGTCATTACTGGGGGAAAGAGAATGAATGACTAAATGGAGCTAAATAAAAGTGCATGAATAACTGGAATGAGTTTGGTTCAATTGAAAGGTTGTCAACTCAAAACACAAACAGTACATTCCTCAATGCAATAGCAACACTGATAAAGTGAACATCATCATTGAAAAATAAAATAGACCAAAACAAATGTTTACATTGAGTCGCAGATTGTTTGTCCACTGGCCAATACACCGGTACCCAGGGTTGGTGGTGTTGGAAAGTTGGAACTGGAAGATGTCATAGCGACCAGGAGCATCTCCATTCTCATTGAACATGACCCCAGTCCCTGCACTGCCTGTTGGATAGAGGAGCAAGGATTTTTAACAGGGCTACCCGCAAGTGGGCCGTGCAATGCTTTTACCTTTGAACAAAGAAAAATGAAACCTACGGTGAACCTAAAGCTCATGTCTTATGCAACCAGTGCAAAGCTGAGCATAAGATTCTTCCTGCTGAGGGTTCCTTTCCGTACATGCCGCTATTTCGGTAATCTCTGTTCCCTTCAAGCATTCAATCAGAGGGCTTCCACACAAGCAAAGGTCATCCACAAACAGGGAAAAGGAAATAGCTTTGCTTTTCATAGAAAGCTCCTTGGACTCCAAGAAATATATTTTTTGTGAAAGATGGAGATGAAAAGAGGAGTGTTTCTTGTGTATGAAGAAAGAAGAGAGGCTGCCCTGTGGAAGAATAGTGCATTGAAGAGGTTAACACAGAGTGCAGTGATGTCTTCAGACTGACTTCCATCCACACTTTTTTGGAGTGACTGACCTCTCAGACTAACCTCTCTGATGGGATGTGATGGGAACCAGTAGTGGAAAAGGCTTCAATGAAACCAGGACATTTCCTCTGTTTGGGCTTTAATTATAAAAATATATAATTTCAATTATCAAGAGTATTATCTGACTTGACAGCCACAACAAAAAGAAAAGTCAGGATAGAAGATACAATTTCAAACTCGATCCAAACAAAGTTTATTGAACGTTCCCAGACCTGATTAACTGCTGCTCCAACGAAATTTCTCAAGACGCTTTTTAACAATCCCTGGTCTGTACATTTCCAACTCACCATTAAAGTTGACTGAGCGAATGTAATGGAGCAGCTGACTCCCTTCCACTGGGTCCATCTTCTCACAGATGCCCATGGAGCCCGGACAGAGGTCCAGGTGCATGCTGTGTAAGGCATGGGCCATGGCATACACCGCGTCTATCACAAACTGTACTTTCCCTTCCTGCTCGTACTGAGATTCCTGTGCGATTCTCTCTTCCCCTGAAGAAGGGAGGAAGGGTGGCATACAATGGATAAAACCTGTGTAGCCTGTAAGTAAATCTGCTTATTTGAGATAAACCTTTGAAATATGTCAGAAATAACCTCTTTTCCTACCTGTACATTTTCTTCTACCAAGGTCGTACTTGATACCTGGTCGAGTGAGTTTACATTTGAAGTCGTCCTCCCAGTATTCTGCAAACCAGATGTTCCTTCTGTTGTTTTTCAGAGATCTCGAGGTGAAGTAGTTGTCGAACCCTTGGCAAAGGACCAACAGAGCATCACTATCACCTTATGTTTAAGACTTTCCCAGACTTTCCCATCCCCCACTAAAGTTAAATTCATATTGAACACCAAAATACAATGTATCTCTGCAATATCTTTTTCATGTGTTTGCCTAACCATCGATGGAGGCCCTCTTGGGGAGGATGGTGACAGCCCCCTCAGCCACATCCTCCTGGTCCAGGATGGGGGAGCTCTTGGCCCCCCAGCTGTCAGAGCCCACAAACAGGAAGTGACCCGTCAGGTTAGCCCTCTTTGCTGCCTCCAAGACACGTCTGTAATAAGTGGTGATAATGGATTAGCACACTGGACCTTCATTAGCTTTGAGTCTATAGGAACTTGATACTGTGGTGCTTAGAGAACAAGTAGCATGGTGGTTATGTGACAACAGTCCTAGGGAAAGGAACTAGTTTGCCACTAACCTGATGTCATCCTCATTGGCAAAGATGATGACCCCACGAGCATTAGAGGTCTCCATTAGTCTCTTGATGATCTTATCAAATCCACCTGGTTTCGGCTCTCGAGGGATTTTGATGGATTGGCCGATGCATAAACCTCCTGAATGAAGGGAGAAGAAAGACAAGACCCAAACCAAGGCTGCTCCTCCATTGGACGTCATGTCCTCCCCATATAGTACCATCAGTTCCAACAGCATGTTGGCCATGGTTAGGCTACACCAGAACATTTGAATTCCCCACTAAATTCGGTACAAACCTGCTTCTCGTGAAATCTGGAGGAAGGCATCGACGCCGCTCTCACCGTAGTTTCCTTCTGAGGCCAGTGTAGATACATAGTTCCACCCCATAGCCTTGACGATGTCCACCATGGCCTGGGCCTGGTAGGAGTCAGGAGGGACCACGCGGGAGAAGAACTCATAACGACTTTTGTCACTCAGCTCTGGAGCCGTGGACGCATAACTAATCTGGGGGATCTGAAAGATACATACGTTACATGATGTTAACGGCTGCATGGTTTTAAGAAGAGACCGGAGACAGTCATTAGATTCAAAAGGAGGGTTAATGGACGTTGGACAGCTACTGAACCAGACACCATGTGTTATTATCAAATCAATCTTCGTCGGGATAAGTCAGACACAGTTGGTAAACTAACCACTTAATACCTTATGATGATACGTTGCCAGTAATTGAGAGTACTGAATAGTTCTCACATGTCCAGCCAATGTAATCCACTAGGACATGGCGACAATCATCCACTGTAATATTTCTAGAGCTTTACTACTGGTCTATGTCGGCCATAAAAACCAACGTCATGGTGAAATACAGATGGTAAATTTCACTGCTGTAAAAGCATTTGTTTGAAAAAAATTAATGGATTAGAGGATTAATTTACTGGTGTGCTACTTCCTTAATGACATAGTTTATGTGAGTGGGCTTGACTCTGATCCCACTAATGCCCGCCCATGGCTTGATGAGAGGTTATTTAGAGGGAGTAGAGAAAGGTAGACAAACAAAGGGTTGTGAAGGGAGAAGAAGAGAAGAGGGAGAGAACCATTTCACAGATTATCTGGAAGGATTATATGGGTTTTAGTCTAATTACATTGAACACAGAGGGACAGAGACAGAGATCAAGAGACAAGGTTACCATATCTCAGCTGTAAGCTATACAATATATTTAATTCTGATGGTCACGTGCAACTTACATTTGCTGCTTTACTTTAACTCTTTCTCTCTAGAACATTAATCTATTACTGTGATAGGTATGGCTCCTACTAGTTTATAATCTTCTGTCTGGGAGGGTGAAATTCGATACACCAAACATTGATGTGATCAATGATAACATCATTTTCAAATATGTACATTCCGTCACTAATTCCTAAAGCAAAATGAAGCCTCCTTTAATCCAATATACAAGGATGGCATAATTTATCTTCAAAATCAAGTAATTATGGCTGTCAGACAGTCCATAAAAAAAATACATCTGTAGACTGTTATGCTATGTTGCACCCCTAACTGGTTCTTTGGCCCTGCCATGTACATTTCAGTGCCATGCGTGTTGAGTTCCATGACATATCCAAGGATCTCTGACCTCAACCCCATAGACAAACCTAACCTTTTTCTGACAGGAACATTTAGAGCATAATTATCTAGATTTCCATTCAAATGTTGTTGTAATTCTTATCATTGGCATAAAACACTCATAACTTAACTGACCTAGAGTAGCTGACATGTTATTTCAAGGTGTTACGGCACATTCCTCTTCTGTGCAAACCATTTTCATTCAGAATATACTGAAATTACTGATGGCAAAGCATCAGTAGGCTAAGTATTGTTTCGTAAATGCGCTAGCACTCTCCATTTATAGAATCCTATAGAAGCTCTAACAATTCAATCTCAATGTGTGTGTAGTCACAATTCAAATGTCTGTGCTGAAATTCAATAAAATACCACAAAGAACATTTAGTTCAGATGTCATGTTAAAATATTATGTAATGTGATTAAAGAGAACAATCATTCAAATATCTGATATGGGCAGAAAGCTTAAATTCTTTTTAATCTGACTGCACTGTCCAATTTACAGTAGCTATTACAGTGAAAGAATACCATGCTATTATTTGAGGAGAGTGCATAATTATGAACTTGAAAATGTATATAATAAACCAATTAGGCACAGTTGGGCAGACTTGATGCAACATTTTGAACAGATATGCAATGGTTCATTGGATCAGTCTAAACTGCTGCCATCTAGTGGCCAAATTCAAAATTGCGCCTGGGCCTTTCTCTTGCATTTCAAAGATGATAGTGCAAAAAAAGCATGTTTATTTCTTTGTATTATCTTTTACCAGATCGAATGTGTTATATTCTCCTACATTAATTTCCACAAGCATTTCCACACACTTCAAAGTGTTTCCTTTCAAATGGTATCATGAATATGCATATCTTTGCTTCAGGTCCTGAGCTACAGGCAGTTAGATTTGGGTATATAATTTTAGACAAACTTGAAAAAAAGGGTCAGATCTTAACTGAGTAACTGTGCATACTCAAAAAAAAAAGTGCCTACTGGGAAATGCCAAAATAAAGGAATCACTTTAATAAAGGAATCACCCTAAATGAGGGATAGAAAGTATATCGAAACCACAGGTGTTTCCACACAAGTGTGGTTTCTGAGTTAATTCAGCAATGAATTCCATCATGTTTAGGGTAATGTAAAATAATAGAGTCAGCTATAACTCTGAGTTGGACGGAGACAGACTGTATAGAGCACCGAGATGGACAGTATAGCAAGCAACTGGACGGACCCGCTAGGAGGAACCCTCGAATGGATGTTGAACTGGATGCAGTTCAACAATTGAAACAATTGTTATTGTTTCAAACATTTGTTTTGGTTGTAGCAGTTGGGCTAGCTAGCATGCTAGCTAACAATCATACTGGTTTGGTTAGCTAGTTAGCTAATACACACTAGCTATCTAGCTAGCACAATACAGCACTAGCTAGTTGGGTTTGGCTAGCTAGCTAGTACACATTAGACAGCTAGCACAATGCAACACTAGCTATTTGGGTTTGTCTAGCTAGCACAATAAAACACTTGATATGTAGCTAGTACAACACTCGCTAGTACACATATGTGCTTGAGCCAGACCCTACTGAACCCAACTCTTGATTGGCACTACTTGGTGGGCACGGTGTGTAGTTGATCGTCACTACACATTGCGACCCACATGCCGTGCACCCCTGATAGACCCTCCTCATCTAGCCTAGTTATTTGGATTCCAGTCTGTCCATGTAGCCAGTTGGCTCTTTGCTATGTGATAATGTGTTATTTGTTCTAATGTCTTCAATTCATAAATGTTCAATGTCAAAACATACAGTGCCTTGCGAAAGTATTCGGCCCCCTTGAAATTTGCGACCTTTTGCCACATTTCAGGCTTCAAACATAAAGATATAAAACTGTATTTTTTGTGAAGAATGAACAACAAGTGGGACACAATCATGAAGTGGAACGACATTTATTGGATATTTCAAACTTTTTTAACAAATCAAAAACTGAAAAATTGGGCGTGTAAAATTATTCAGCCCCTTTACTTTCAGTGCAGCAAACTCTCTCCAGAAGTTCAGTAAGGATCTCTGAATGATCCAATGTTGACCTAAATGACTAATGATGATAAATACAATCCACCTGTGTGTAATCAAGTCTCCGTATAAATGCACCTGCACTGTGATAGTCTCAGAGGTCCGTTAAAAGCGCAGAGAGCATCATGAAGAACAAGGAACACACCAGGCAGGTCCGAGATACTGTTGTGAAGAAGTTTAAAGCCGGATTTGGATACAAAAAGATTTCCCAAGCTTTAAACATCCCAAGGAGCACTGTGCAAGCGATAATATTGAAATGGAAGGAGTATCAGACCACTGCAAATCTACCAAGACCTGGCCGTCCCTCTAAACTTTCAGCTCATACAAGGAGAAGACTGATCAGAGATGCAGCCAAGAGGCCCATGATCACTCTGGATGAACTGCAGAGATCTACAGCTGAGGTGGGAGACTCTGTCCATAGGACAACAATCAGTCGTATATTGCACAAATCTGGCCTTTATGGAAGAGTGGCAAGAAGAAAGCCATTTCTTAAAGATATCCATAAAAAGTGTCGTTTTAAAGTTTGCCACAAGCCACCTGGGAGACACACCAAACATGTGGAAGAAGGTGCTCTGGTCAGATGAAACCAAAATTGAACTTTTTGGCAACAATGCAAAACGTTATGTTTTGCGTAAAAGCAACACAGCTCATCACCCTAAACACACCATCCCCACTGTCAAACATGGTGGTGGCAGCATCATGGTTTGGGCCTGCTTTTCTTCAGCAGGGACAGGGAAGATGGTTAAAATTGATGGGAAGATGGATGGAGCCAAATACAGGACCATTCTGGAAGAAAACCTGATGGAGTCTGCAAAAGACCTGAGACTGGGACGGAGATTTGTCTTCCAACAAGACAATGATCCAAAACATAAAGCAAAATCTACAATGGAATGGTTCAAAAATAAACATATCCAGGTGTTAGAATGGCCAAGTTAAAGTCCAGACCTGAATCCAATCGAGAATCTGTGGAAAGAACTGAAAACTGCTGTTCACAAATGCTCTCCATCCAACCTCAGTGAGCTCGAGCTGTTTTGCAAGGAGGAATGGGAAACAATGTCAGTCTCTCGATGTGCAAAACTGATAGAGACATACCCCAAGCGACTTACAGCTGTAATCGCAGCAAAAGGTGGCGCTACAAAGTATTAACTTAAAGGGGCTGAATAATTTTGCACGCCCAATTTTTCAGTTTCTGATTTGTTAAAAAATTTGAAATATCCAATAAATGTCCTTCCACTTCATGATTGTGTCCCACTTGTTGATTGTTCACAAAAAAATACAGTTTTATATCTTTATGTTTGAAGCCTGAAATGTGGCAAAAGGTCGCAAAGTTCAAGGGGGCCGAATACTTTCGCAAGGCACTGTAATTTGATAAACCACCAACGAGGCATTTTACCATTCAATTCAGCATTTTTTTTTATACGAGATAACTTTACAGTGAGCACAACTTTAGTTGGGTGATTCTGCAACTATGGACACTTCTACAGTGGGGCAAAAAAGTATTTAGTCAGCCACCAATTGTGCAAGTTCTCCCACTTAAAAGATGAGAGAGGCCTGTAATTTCCATCATAGGTACAGTTCAACTATGACAGACAAAATGAGAAAAGAAATCCAGAAAATCACATTGTAGGATTTTTTATGAATTTATTTGCAAATTATGGTGGAAAATAAGTATTTGGTCAATAACAAAAGTTTATCTCAATACTTTGTTATATACCCTTTGTTGGCAATGACAGAGGTCAAACGTTTTCTGTAAGTCTTCACAAGGTTTTCACATACTGTTGCTGGTATTTTGGCCCATTCCTCCATGCAGATCTCCTCTAGAGCAGTGATGTTTTGGGGCTGTTGCTGGGCAACACGGACTTTCAACTCCCTCCAAAGATTTTCTATGGGGTTGAGATCTGGAGACTGGCTAGGCCACTCCAGGACCTTGAAATGCTTCTTACGAAGCCACTCCTTCGTTGCCCGGGCGGTGTGTTTGGGATCATTGTCATGCTGAAAGACCCAGCCACGTTTCATCTTCAATGCCCTTGCTGATGGAAGGAGGTTTTCACTCAAAATCTCGCGATACATGGCCTCATTCATTCTTTCCTTTACACGGATCAGTCGTCATGGTCCCTTTGCAGAAAAACAGCCCCAAATCATGATGTTTCCACCCCCATGCTTCACAGTAGGTACGGTGTTCTTTGGATACAACTCAGCATTCTTTGTCCTCCAAACACGACAAGTTGAGTTTTACCAAAAAGTTATATTTTGGTTTCATCTAACCATATGACATTCTCCCAATCTTCTTCTAGATCATCCAAATACTCTCTAGCAAACTTCAGATGGGCCTGGACATGTACTGGCTTAAGCAGGGGGACACGTCTGGCACTGCAGGATTTGAGTCCCTGGCGGCATAGTGTGTTACTGATGGTAGGCTTTGTTACTTTGGTCCCAGCTCTCTGCAGGTCATTCACTAGGTCCCTGGGATTTTTGCTCACCGTTCTTGTGATCATTTTGACCCCACGGGGTGAGATCTTGCGTGGAGTCCCAGATCGAGAGAGATTATCAGTGGTCTTGTATGTCTTCCATTTCCTAATAATTGCTCCCACAGTTGATTTCTTCAAACCAAGCTGCTTACCTATTGCAGATTCAGTCTTCCCAGCCTGGTGCAGGTCTACAACTTTGTTTCTGGTGTCCTTTGACAGCTCTTTGGTCTTGGCCATAGTGGAGTTTGGAGTGTGACTGTTTGAGGTTGTGGACCGGTGTCTTTTATACTGATAACAAGTTCAAACAGGTGCCATTAATACAGGTAACGAGTGGAGGACAGAGGAGCCTCTTAAAGAAGGTCTGTGAGAGCCAGAAATATTGCTTGTTTGTAGGTGACCAAATACTTATTTTCCACCATCATTTGCAAATAAATTCATTAAAAATCCTACAATGTTATTTTCTGGATTTTTTTATTTATTTTGTCTGTCATAGTTGAAGTGTACCTATGATGAAAATTACAGGCCTCTCTCATCTTTTTAAGTTGGAGAACTTGCACAATTGGTGGCTAACTAAATACTTTTTGCCCCACTGTATGTCCTAAATGTTGAGGATTTTATTTCACAACATTTTTTTCTTCATACACAGTACCAGTCAAAAGTTTGGACACACCTGCTCATTCAAGGGTTTTTCATTATTTTTCCTGTTTTCAACATTGCAGATTAATTGTGAAGACATCAAAACCATGAAATAACACATATGGAATCATGTAGTAACCAAAAAAAGTGTTAAGTAAGTCAATATATATTTTAGATTCTTCAAAGTAGCCACCCTTTGCTTTGATGACAGCTTTGCACACTCTTGGCATTCTCTCAACCAGCTTGAAGGAGTTCCCACATATGCTGAGCACTTGTTGGCTGCATTTCCTTCACTTTGCGGTCCAACTCATCCCTAACCATATTAATTGGATTGAGGTCAGGTGATTGTGGAGGCCAGGTCATCTGATGCAGCACTCCATCGCTCTCCTTATTGGTCAAATAGCCCTTACACAGCCTGGAGGTGTGTTTTGGTCATTGTCCTGTTGAAAAACAAATGACAGTCCCACTAAGAGCAAACCAGATGGGATGGCATATCGCTGCAGAATTCTGTGGTAGCCATGCTGGTTAAGTGTGCCTTGAATTCTAAATAAATCACAACAGTGTCACCAGCAAAAGCACCCCCACACAATCAAACCTCCTCCTCCATGCTTCACGGTGGGAACCACGCATGCAGAGATCATCTGTTCACCTACTCTGTGTTTCACAAAAACATGGCGGTTGGAACCAAAAATATCCAATTTGGAGACCAAAGGACAGATTTTCACCAGTTCATTGCTTGTGTTTCTTGGCCCAAGCAAGTCTCCTCTTTTATTGGTGTCCTTTAGTAGTTTTTTTGCAGCAACGAAGGCCAGATTCACGCAGTCTCCTCTGAACAGTTGAAGTTGAGATGTGTCTGTTACTTGAACTCTGTGAAGCATTTGTTTGCAATTTCTGATGAACTTATCCTCTGCAGCAAAGGTCTTCCTTTCCTGTGTCGGTCCTCATGAGAGTCAGCTTCATCATAGTGCTTGATGGTTTTTGCGACTGCACTTGAAGAAACTTTCAAAGTTCTTGACATTTTCCATTTTGACTGACCTTCATGTCTTAAAGTAATGGACTGTGGTTTCTCTTTGCTTATTTGAGCTGTTCTTGCCATAATATGGACATGGTCTTTTACCAAATAGGGCTATCTTCTGTATACCAACCCTACCTTGTCACAACATAACTGATTGGCTCAAACCCATTAAGGAAGAAAGAAATCCCACAAATTAACTTTTAACAAAGCACCCCTGTCAATTGAAATGCATTCCAGTTGACTACCTCATGAAGCTGATTGACAGAATGCCAAGAGTGTGTAAATCTGTCATCAAGGCAAAGGGTGGCTACTTTGAAGAATCTAAAATATACAGTATAATGACTTATTAAACAGTTTTTTGGTTACTACATGATTACATATTGTAACGGCCCTCGTGGGTTGAAGAAGGAGACCAAGGTGCAGCGTTGTAGGCGTTCATGATTTTTAATAAACTGAACACCACAACAAAATAACAAAGCAGAAAAACGAAAGCGCACAGTTCTGTCAGGCAACAAAGCAGCTAAACAGAAAATAACTCCCCACAAAACCCAAACGGAAAATCACAACTTATATACAACGATAGACAGCTGTCTCTGATTGGGAACCACACTAGGCAAAAACAACAAAGAAATAGAAAACATAGATTATCCCACCCGAGTCACACCCTGACCTAACCAAATATCTGTTATTTCATGGTTGTGATGTCTTCACAATTATTCTACAATGTAGAAAATAGTTTAAAAAATAAGAAGACTTTTGACTGGTACTGTATATGTTAAGTTTTGTATATGTTAAGTTTTTTAACACCTTTCTATCAAGTATTTTAGCTACTTCTCAGATACATTTTATACCTACATTTCACTGTTTTGCTCTTGTCCCTGACCCAGACATTTGAGCTTGCACCACTCCCTAGCATTCTTCTTGCCAATGTCCAGTCTCTTGACAACAAGGTTGATGAAATCCGAGCAAGGGTAGCATTCCAGAGGGACATCAGAGACTGTAATGTTCTTTGCTTCACGGAAACGTGGCTCACCGGAGAGACGCTATCCGAAGTGGTGCAGCCAACGGGTTTCTCCACGCATCGCGCTGACAGAAACAAACATCTTTCTGGTAAGAAGAGGGGTGGGGGCGTATGCCTTATGGCCAACGTGACATGGTGTGATGAAAGAAACATACAGGAACTCAAATCCTTCTGTTCACCTGATTTAGAATTCCTCACAATCAAATGTAGACCGCATTATCTGCCAAGAGAATTCTCTTCGATTATAATCACAGCCGTATATATCCCCCCCCAAGCAGACACATCGATGGCTCTGAACGAACTTTATTTAACTCTCTGCAAACTGGAAACAATTTATCCGGAGGCTGCATTCATTGTAGCTGGGGATTTTAACAAGGCTAATCTGAAAACAAGACTCCCTAAATTTTATCAGCATATCGATTGCACAACCAGGGGTGGAAAGACCTTGGATCATTGTTACTCTAACTTCCGCGACGCATATAAGGCCCTGCCCCGCCCCCCTTTCGGAAAAGCTGACCACGACTCCATTTTGTTGATCCCTGCCTACAGACAGAAACTAAAACAAGAGGCTCCCACGCTGAGGTCTGTCCAACGCTGGTCCGACCAAGCTGACTCCACACTCCAAGACTGCTTCCATCACGTGGACTGGTCAGATAACAACATTGACGAATATGCTGATTCGGTGTGCGAGTTCATTAGAACGTGCGTTGAAGATGTCGTTCCCATAGCAACGATTAAAACATTCCCTAACCAGAAACCGTGGATTGATGGCAGCATTCGTGTGAAACTGAAAGCGCGAACCACTGCTTTTAATCAGGGCAAGGTGTCTGGTAACATGACCGAATACAAACAGTGCAGCTATTCCCTCCGCAAGGCTATCAAACAAGCTAAGCGCCAGTACAGAGACAAAGTAGAATCTCAATTCAACGGCTCAGACACAAGAGGCATGTGGCAGGGTCTACAGTCAATCACGGACTACAGGAAGAAATCCAGCCCAGTCACGGACCAGGATGTCTTGCTCCCAGGCAAACTAAATAACTTTTTTGCCCGCTTTGAGGACAATACTGTGCCACTGACACGGCCTGCAACGAAAACATGCGGTCTCTCCTTCACTGCAGCCGAGGTGAGTAAGACATTTAAACGTGTTAACCCTCGCAAGGCTGCAGGCCCAGACGGCATCCCCAGCCGCGCCCTCAGAGCATGCGCAGACCAGCTGGCCGGTGTGTTTACGGACATATTCAATCAATCCCTATACCAGTCTGCTGTTCCCACATGCTTCAAGAGGGCCACCATTGTTCCTGTTCCCAAGAAAGCTAAGGTAACTGAGCTAAACGACTACCGCCCCGTAGCACTCACATCCGTCATCATGAAGTGCTTTGAGAGACTAGTCAAGGACCATATCACCTCCACCCTACCTGACACCCTAGACCCACTCCAATTTGCTTACCGCCCAAATAGGTCCACAGACGATGCAATCTCAACCACACTGCACACTGCCCTAACCCATCTGGACAAGAGGAATACCTATGTGAGAATGCTGTTCATCGACTACAGCTCGGCATTCAACACCATAGTACCCTCCAAGCTCGTCATCAAGCTCGAGACCCTGGGTCTCGACCCCGCCCTGTGCAACTGGGTACTGGACTTCCTGACGGGCCGCCCCCAGGTGGTGAGGGTAGGCAACAACATCTCCACCCCTCTGATCCTCAACACTGGGGCCCCACAAGGGTGCGTTCTGAGCCCTCTCCTGTACTCCCTGTTTACCCACGACTGCGTGGCCACGCACGCCTCCAACTCAATCATCAAGTTTGCGGACGACACAACAGTGGTAGGCTTGATTACCAACAACGACGAGACGGCCTACAGGGAGGAGGTGAGGGCCCTCGGAGTGTGGTGTCAGGAAAATAACCTCACACTCAACGTCAACAAAACTAAGGAGATGATTGTGGACTTCAGGAAACAGCAGAGGGAACACCCCCCTATCCACATCGATGGAACAGTAGTGGAGAGGGTAGCAAGTTTTAAGTTCCTTGGCATACACATCACAGACAAACTGAATTGGTCCACTCACACAGACAGCATCGTGAAGAAGGCGCAGCAGCGCCTCTTCAACCTCAGGAGGCTGAAGAAATTCGGCTTGTCACCAAAAGCACTCACAAACTTCTACAGATGCACAATCGAGAGCATCCTGGCGGGGTGTATCACCGCCTGGTATGGCAACTGCACCGCCCTCAACCGTAAGGCTATCCAGAGGGTAGTGAGGTCTGCACAACGCATCACCGGGGGCAAACTCCCTGCCCTCCAGGACACCTACACCACCCGATGCTACAGGAAGGCCATAAAGATCATCAAGGACATCAACCACCCGAGCCACTGCCTGTTCACCCCGCTGTCATCCAGAAGGCGAGGTCAGTACAGGTGCATCAAAGCTGGGACCGAGAGACTGAAAAACAGCTTCTATCTCAAGGCCATCAGACTGTTAAACAGCCACCACTAACATTGAGTGGCTGCTGCCAACACACTGTCAATGACACTGACTCAACTCTAGCCACTTTAATAATGGGAATTGATGGGAAATTATGTAAATATATCACTAGCCACTTTAAACAATGCTACCTTATATAATGTTACTTACCCTACATTATTCATCTCATATGCATATGTATATACTGTACTCTATATCATCGACTGCATCCTTATGTAATACATGTATCACTAGCCACTTTAACTATGCCACTTTGTTTACATACTCATCTCATATGTTATACTGTACTCGATATCATCTACTGTATCTTGCCTATGCTGCTTTGTACCATAACTCATTCATATATCCTTATGTACATATTCCTTATCCCCTTACACTGTGTATAAGACAGTAGTTTTTTTGGAATTGTTAGTTAGATTACTTGTTCGTTATTACTGCATTGTCGGAACTAGAAGCACAAGCATTTCGCTACACTCGCATTAACATCTGCTAACCATGTGTATGTGACAAATAAAATTTGATTTGATTTGATTTCTACTATGTTTTTCTATGAGAAGACATTAATAATTACACATTATATAATGTTATTTACTATAGAAAGAGTCAATGGCATAAAATATATATCAACATTTATTTTGAGTATGCCCTTTATATATTTTTTCACACAAAATATACCTGTCCTTTGGTAGTGGTGTCATTTCCACCACTGAGGACAAATAACTCATTGATACACTTTTTTCAAGAGAATGTTATCATGGAAACTTAATGTGACACTGAAGCACATGGCTGCAGAGGACATTTGTTCCAGATGTGATGTCCAGAAGTTTGCTTGTGTTGAGAATATTATTTTTGTCAGACATTTCCAAACAGGCTATAATTTCTTTCATTTGTGGTAGAATTTTGTATATTTGATGTATTTATTGTAAACTATATGCTAGTTGTAATACTAGCCAAAGCATGTTAAACTGCCTGTCATTTTTCTCCAAAAACTGTATTAAGCATAATTTCCACCACAGTCATTTCCATTACAAACTTAACTGTGGTGGAAATTACAGAACATGGTGCAAATGATCCATTATGTTTTTTTTACTTTAGGCTTATTTAATCATGTTTTAAATTAATTAGAAGATGCCACATAAAACAGCACAGACATAGAAACAAAATAAAAAAGGATCTTATACGATACCAGGAACATCTGCAAACAGACAGGGAGAGATAATGGAAGAAAAAGGAGAAGGGAGAAGTGAAATCTATCTCTGAATTTACAAAGCGAGAACAAAGAAGCAAGCGAAGAATACAGAAATGCAACCAATGGAATAGAAGACAGGCTTTAAAGATACAAGTTGCAATGGAGACCTACCTATCAGGCAACACACCACCTCAGTCACCAGATGACTTGCAGCCAGAGGTCAACATAACTGCCCCTAACTTACCTACCCCGATGCATGCCCTGATACCCCTTCCTCATTGTCTGCAAGAGGAATGAAAAGTTGAATACTCGCAGGCAGGAAAAAGGTTGGAAGAGGTCGCTCAAAAACATACAGAGATCTTTGCATGACAAATGTCAAACTTCATAATGCTTTACGGAAAGCTGAGAAATACAAAAAAGGTATTCCCCAAAGACAAAGTCAAAACAGCAAATGAAGGGAACTCTGAATGACTTGAGAAGGATTTAATTGTTTCAAGATTCCATCATTGCAGAGTTAAAGCAAAAGTATCAAAACATGTTCAGTGCCAAGGACAAACAAGTGGCTTCAAAAATGCTCAGAGGCTACATCCTGAGAAAGTATGGCCTGGTCAAAGCCACAAACAAAGAATCAGGGAAAAGGGAAACAGGCCAACAAGTCTTCAATACTCCATTAAAAAACAGATTTATTACAGCCACAGGAGAGAAAATCACTAGATTCTATGAACGGAGCAACAGAGCAACAACTGGGAAAAAGGACACACTAACGAGGAACAAGAAGAAAAATATATGCTTCTTGAATGGTACAATTCAGAACCTTTATCATAAGTTTAAGGGGAATAGGGAATATTCAGAGATTAAAATGTCCTACTATGAATTCTTCAAAAGAAGAATTTGGGTTGTCAAGCCAACAGTCCAGGATAGGGACACATGCCTCTGCAAAATCCATGTCAACCTCCAGTTCATGGTGGACAAACGACAGTATCACAATGTGATCAGCTGCAACAACATTGAGAACCTTATTGAGTCTTTCTGCTGTGAGGACCTAAAGAAAGAGTGCATGTACACAGAGTGCTCCCTTTGCCAAGCAAAAGAGCTTAAACATCTGACTTTGATGCTGGTGAGCAGACATGCTGGTTTAGGTGGAAAAACAAAGCTGAAGAGACAGAGAGAAGGCAAACAAAGAGGGAACCATGGAGAAGTTCACGGTACATTTGACACTAAAATAAAATGTGTGCGGCACACTACAGACTCTACTGGAGGACTTCTCCAAAGAAATGAAAGAGAACTTTGGGAAACACGTGTACAATATTCAACATCAATAAAGAGGAGATCATTGTGCATATTGACTTTGCAGAGAACCACTTCTGTAAATACACCAGTGAAATCCAGGCAGTTCACATTGGTGATTCTCACAAGCAGGTGACCCTCCACACCTGTGTTGGATATACCACAAACTATACAGTTTCACTTTGCTCACTGAGCTCTGCTATGCAGCATGACCCCTCAGCTATCTGGGCCCATCACTTAGAAACACTGGCCTACTTCCTTGAGCTCTGCTCATCGGCTACTGATGGAATCTTACTTTGTCTTATATTAATTCAATGTTTAACAATGGTTGTTGTTCAAAATGTTTGCAATAAAATAATGTTTTCATATGTTTTGTTTTAACATACTGTAGATGTCATTTCCACCACACCCATATTTTCTGGGTAAATTAGTATAGTATATATCATTTACATTGATTGGTTTGTTTTAGATAGGTGGTTGATATCATAATCTCACAAAAAGTTTGGGTGGAAATATTTTATTTTTCAGGATAAATAAACCTTTTCACCTGTCTCAAAGGCAAATTTATTGAATTATTAGTATTAGGAAAACCTTAAACGTCACTTAAAGTAATATTCAATACAAGTTCATGTTCAAATGTATAAGAAATGTGTTCTAAATAAATTGTATGATATTTCATTTTCAACTAAAATGGATTTTTAATGACGTTATGGAATTGACTTTTGTCCATGGCTGTCTGGGGAAAATGACAAAAATATATAAATTCCTGAATAGTACGATCGCAGCCATTATCAGATATTGTTTCTAGACAAATCAAAGACAATTATAATACTGGTAAAATGGTGTTTCAATAAGTTTTCATTTCTGAAATCTTGCAGGGCCAAAGTGCCCGAAGTTGCAGAATCACCCAGTTAACATGTTGATCATTTTACATTTGTCTAACTACTGTTGCCAACTTTTAGGTAGACCCACAACTTTTGTTTAGTCTGGAAAATATTGTAAAACATGTTGATTCTCTCATTATCACTGTGTTGACACATACTGCTTTTTTCTGTTACTATTTTGCATGGGTGAGCCTGGTGGATGCCACACCACTAACTCAAGCTGAACTGAAAGAGGTGGTTGCAGCTTTGGTCCATGTTGTGTCTAGAACTATCTCCAAAGTGACAGGAAAACACACGCACTGCTGTGAAGAGGCTTGCCAGACCCAAATGCTTCAAATGACACAATAACATAAGGGGCTGTCTGTTTGACAATGTGTTTATCAAAAGGAAACCACCAGAACAATCCCTCACAAGGTCGACTAAAAACTGTGAAAAAAGTACATTTATTGAAACTGTTTTATCATAAACTAATGATTCATTAATTACATGTTGCCTACATGTTGTGTTACCCTTTCTTGATGCCATTTAATAAATCCTGACTGCTGTCTCTAGGTTAGTATTATATGGCACTTGTAGCTGAATGTATTTTCTAATACCGCCCCAAAAACATCGCCATTCCCATGCTGTTTCATTCTGTGTATCTCATTAATCATTTACATAAACATCTGTGTGAGCTATGTTGTGTTGTTATTCCTGTGTTGACAGTTGGTCAAAATGGCAAGAATTACAAATATATTTATACATTTTCTTTCATTGATTTTGATCTCAGTGCCAGTTCCAACATCATAAATTGTGTACTCTGCCAGGTCTGAACTACGTTCTCTGTGGTATTATATTGAATTTGGCCAGTTCATTAAGTACACCATCCCTGTGACTCGATGCAGACGGGCATCGATGCATTCCATTACTGTTCGATTGAATGGTCAAAACGAGTGACCTAAGAGACTTTGTGCATGATATGATCATTGGTGCCAGGCGTGCCGGTTCCAGTATCTCAGAAACGGACGGCCTCCTGGGCTTTTCAAGCACGACAGTGTCTTGGGTTTACCAAGAATGTGGCGACAAACAAAAAACATCCAGTCAGCAGCAGTCCTTTGGGCGAAAACAGCTTGCGGGTGAGAGAGGTCGAAGTAGAATGGCAAGAATCGTGCAAGCTAACAGGCGGGCCACAAACAGGCAAATAACGATGCAGTACAACAGTGGTGTGCAGAACGGCATTTCGGAAAGCACAACTTGTCGGTCCTTGTCATGGTTGGGCTATTGCAGCAGAAGTCCACACTGGGTTCCACTCCTATCAGCTAAAATCAAGAAGAAGTGGCTCCAGTGGGCATGCAATCACCAACACTGGACAATTGAGGAGTGGAAAAACATTGCCTGGTCCAACGAATCCCGGTTCCTGTTGTGTCATGCTGATGACAGAGTCAGGATTTGGTATAAGCAGCATTAGTCCATGGCCCCATCCTGCCTGGTGTCAACGGGACAGGCTGGTGACGGTAGTGAAATGGTGTGGGGAATGTTTTCCTGGCACACGTAGGTCCCTTGATACCAATTGAGCAACATTTGAATATCACACCTTGTAGAATCCATGCCCCAAAGAATTCAGGCTGTTCTGGAGGTCTGACCCGCTACTAGATGGGTGTGGCCAATAAACTGTCAAGTGAATGTATATATTTAGCTGTAGAGGGATAAGTGTGTTGACTACCGATGCCACCCCAGGTTTAAACGAGAGCATGAAGAGCTCTGCCTAGTAATACAGTACAATACAGGTTCTTAGATCTGATGGGAACTCCCACTGTTTCACCCAGGGAAGAGGCTAAGACTGAAATAACTTTCTGGAATTTGTTTATTTTAATGTTATTTTTAAAGGTAGAGTCAGCGATATGACATTGATGCAGAAGTAAATGCGTCCTTTCTGGTCCAAGGCAACCTAATATACTGTAAGTTGGGCTAACATGAGCAAAAGGGGTGGGTTAACAGGATCACATTGTGTTTATGAACAGTGAGCCTCAAAGTACTGGGACAATGACACATTTGTTTGTTGTTTTGGGTCTGTACTACAGTACATTGGATTAGAACTTATATGATGACTATGAGGTTAAAGTTCAGACTGTCAGCTTTAATTTGAGGGTATTTTCATCCATATCGGGTGACACCTGTTCTGCCAGTCACATTCTGTTAAAGGTCCCTAAAGCACACACATCCTTGGGTCACATGTCTTTTCAGTTCGCTGCAGCTAGTGACTGGAACAAGCTGCAACAAACACTCAAACTGGAAAGTTTTATCTCACTCTCTTCATTCAGACTCAATCGTGGACACTCTTATTGACAGTTGTGGCTTTGCATGATGTTTTGTTGTCTCTACCTTCTTTCCCTTTGTGCTGTCGTCTGTGCCCAATAATGTTTTTTGCGTGTTTTGTGTTGCTACCATGTTGTGCTGCTGCATTGTCGTGTTGCTATCATGTTGTTGTCATGTTGTGTTGCTACCATGCTGTGTTGTCATGTGTTGCTGCCATGCCATGTTGTTGTCTTAGGTCTCTCTTTATGTAGTGTTGTGTTGTCTCTCTTGTCATGTAGTGTGTTTGTCATATTTTTTATTTAATTAATTTTTATTTTGAATCGCAGCCCACAACTCCACAAGAGGCCTTTTGCCTTTTGCTAGGCCGTCATTGTAAATAAGAATTAGTTCTTAACTGACTCGCCTAGTTAAATCAAGGTTAAATAAATAAAAAAAATTAACAGACATCTCAATATCAACTGTTCAGAGGAGACTGTGTGAATCAGGCCTTCATGATCGAATTGCTGCAAAGAACCCACTACTAAAGGAAAACATAAAATAAAATAAAATAAATTGTATTGGTCACATACACATGGTTAGCAGATGTTATTGCGAGTGTAGCGAAATCCTTGTGCTTCTAGTTCCAACAATGCAGCAATATCTAACAAGTAATTTAACAATTCCACAACAACCTAATGCACACAAATCTCAGTAAAGGGATGGAATAAGAATATGTAAATATATGGATGGGCCATGACCGACCGGCATAGACAAGATGCAACAGCTGGTATAAAATCAGTAGAAACATCTGGGATAAGTAGTGCACGATATGTAAACATTATTAAAGTGACATTAATAAAGTGACTGGTGATCCATTTGTTAGAGTGGCCAATGATTTCAAGTCTGTATGTAGGCAGCAGCCTTTCTGTGTTAGTGATGGCTGTTAACAGTCTGATGGTCATGAGATAGAAACTATTTTTCAGTCTCTCGGTCCCAGCTTTGTTGCACCTGCACTGACCTCGCCTTCTGGTTGGTAACGGAGTGAACAGGCAGTGGCTCGGGTGGTTGATGTCCTTGATGATCTTTTTGACCTTCCTGTGACATTGGGTGCTGTAGGTGTCTTGGAGGGCAGGTAGTTTGCCCCCGGTGATACGTTGGGCAGACTGCACCACCCTCTGGAGAGCCCTGTGGTTGTGGGCGGTGCAGTTGCAGTTGCCATACCAGGCGATGATACAGCCCGACAGGATGCTCTCAATTGTGCATCTCTAGAAGTTTGTGAGGGTTTTTGGTGACAAGCCAAATTTATTCAGCCTCCTGAGGTTGAAGGGGACAGCAGTGGAGAAACTTGAAACTTTCCACGAGAAACTTGAAACTTTCCACCTTCTCCACTGCTGTCCCATCGATGTGGATAGGGGGTGCTCCCTCTGCTGTTTCTGAAGTCCACGATCATCTCCTTCTTTTGTTGACGTTGAGTGAGAGGTTGTTTTCCTGACACCACATTCCGAGTTCCCTCACATCCTACCTATAGGCTGTCTCATCGTTGTTGGTGATCGAGTTGAATGGCCACGCAGTCACAGGTGAACAGGGAGTACAGGAGGGGTCTGAGAACGCACCCATGTTGGGCCCCAGTGTTGGATCAGCGAAGTGGAGATGTTGTTTCTTACCTTCCCCACTTGGGGGCGGCCCATCAGGAAGTCCAGGACCAAATCGCACAGGGCGGGGTTGGGACCCAGGGCCTCAAGATTAATGATGACCTTGGAGGGTACTGTAGTGTTGAATGCTGAGCTGTAGTCAATGAACAGCATTCTTACATAGATATTCCTCTTGTCCAGATGGGATAGGGTAGTGTGCAGTGTGATGGCGATTGCATCGTCTGTGGACCTATTGGGGTGGTATGCAAATTGCAGTGGGTCTAGGGTGACAGGTAAGGTGGGGGTGATATGATCCTTGAATAGTCTCTCAAGGCACTTCATGATGAGAGTCCAGTTACCTTTGCCTTCTTGGGTACATGAACAATGGTGGCCATCTTGAAGCATATGGGGACAGCAGACTGGGATAGGGAGAGATTGAATATGTCCATAAACACACCAGCGAGCTGGTCTGCGCATTCTCTGAGGACGAGGCTAGGAATGCCATCTGGGCCGCAGCCTTGCGAGGGTTAACACATTTAAATGTCTTACTCACGTTGGCCATGGAGAAGGAGAGGGGGAGGGCACAGTCCTTGGTAGCGGGCCGCGTCAGTGGCATTGTATTATCCTCAAGGCGGGCAAAGGTGTTTAGTTTAGCTGGAAGCAAGATGTCGGTGTCCGTGACGTGGCAGTTTTCTTTTTGCAGTCCGTGATTGCCTGTAGACCCTGCCACATAGGTCTCGTGTCTGAGTCGTTGAATTGCGACTCCACTTTGTCCCTATTCTGACTTTTCGCTTGTTTGATTGCCTTGTGGAGGGATTAACTATACTGTTTGTATTCGGCCATATTCCCGGTCATCTTTCTATGGTTTAATGCGGTTGGACACGCTTTCAGTTTTAGCCACGGTTTCTGGTTAGGGTAGGTTTTAATAGTCACAGAGGAAACAACATCTCCTATGCACTTCCTTATAATCTCCCTCACTGAATCAGCGTATAAACCTATATTATTTTCTGAGGCTATCTGGAAAATGTCCCAGTCTGCGTGATCAAAACAATCTTGAAGTGTGGATTCCGATTGGTCAGACCCGCGTTGAATGGTCCTAGTCACGGGTACAACCTGTTTGAGTTTCTGCCTATAGGAGGCGAGAAGCAAAATGGAGTCGTGGTCGGATTTGGCGAACGGAGGGCAAGGGAGGGCCTTGTATGCATTGTGGAAGTTAGAGTAGCAGTGATCCAGTGTTTTGGATGGAAAGCAACCCTAGCCCTAATTTCGTCTACCTTGTTATCAAGAATCTGGACATTAGGGAGTTAGATACTCGGAAGCGGTAGGTGGTGTGCGCACCTCCGAAGACTGACCAGAAGGCCACTCCGTCTACCTCTCCTGCGGCGACGTTGTTTTGGTGGTTTGAACAAAAGATCCGCTTCAGGAAAGTCATATTGCTGGTCGTAGTGCTGGTAAATTGATGTCGCTCTGATATTCAATAGTTCTTCCCGGCTGTATGTAATAATACTTCAGATTTTCTGGGCTAACAATGTAAGAAATAATAAATAAATAAACAAAATACTGCATAGTTTCCTAAGGACTTGAAGTGAGGTGACCCTCTCTGTCGGAGCCATTTTGCTAAGAAGAAGAGATTTGCTTGGTCCAAGAAAAACGAGCAATAGACATTAGACTGGTGGAAATGTGAGATTTTTGATTCCAACCGCTGTGTGTTTGTGAGACGCAGAGTAGATGAATGGATGATCTCCGCATGTGTGGTTCCCGCCATGAAGCATGGAGGGGGAGGTGTGGTGGTGCTGGAGTGCTTTGCTGGTGACACTGTCAGTGATTTATTTAGAATTCAAGGCCCACTTAACCAGCATGGATCCCACAGCATTCTGCAGTGATACGCCATCCCATCTGGACTATCATATGTTTTTCAACAGGACAATGACCCAAAACACACCTCCAGGCTGTGTTGGTGATGGAGTGCGCATCAGATGACCTGGCCTCCAAAATCCCCCGACCTCAACCCAATTGAGATGGTTTGGGATGAGTTAGACCGCAGAGTGAAGGAAAAGTAACCAATGAGTGCAAAGCATATGTGGGAACTCCTTCAAGACTGTTGGAAAAGCATTCCAGGTGAAGCTGGTTGAGAGAATGCCAAGAGTGTGCAAAGCTTTCATCAAGGCAAAGGGTGGCTACTTTGAAGAATCTCAAATTCTTCAAATTCTTCAAAGTACAGGGAGGACAGGAGGGAACTGAGCATGCACCCCTGAGGGGCCCCAGTGTTAAGGATCAGCATGGCGGATGTGAATTTACCTACCCTTGGGGCAGCCCATCAGGAAGTCCAGGATCCAGTTGCAGAGGGAGGAGGTTAGTCCCAGGGTCTTTAGCTTAGTGATGAGCTTTGAGGGCACTATGGTGCTGAATGCTGAGCTGTAGTCAATGAATAGCATTCTCACATAGGTGTTCCTTTTGTCCAGGTGTGAAAGGGCAGTGTGGAGTGTGGTGGTGTGCAAATTGGAGTGGGTTTAGGGTTTCTGGGATAATGGTGTTGATTTGAGCCATGACCAGCCTTTCATAGCACTTCATGGCTACAGATATGAGTGCTACGGGTCGGGAGTCATTTAGGCAGGTTACTTTAGTATTCTTGGACACAGCGACTATGGTGATCTGCTTGAAACATGTTGGTATTACCGACTCAGACAGGGAAAGGTTGAAAATGTCAGTGAAGACACTTTCCAGTTGGTCAGTGCATGCTCATAGTACACGTCCTGGTAATTTGTCTGGCCCTGCAGCCTTGTGAATGTTGACCTGTTTAAAGGTCTCACTCACATCGGCTGTGGAGAGAGTGATCAGACAGTCGTCCAGAACAGCTGGTGCTCTCATGCATGTTTCAGCGTTACTTGCCTCGAAGCGAGCATAAAAGTAATTTAGCTCGTCTGGTAGGCTCCTGTCACTGGGCAGTGCTTCTGTGCTTCCCTTTGTAGTCTGTAATTGTTTGTAAACCCTGAAACATCTGACGAGCGTCGGAGCCGGTGTAGTATGACAGTGCCGGCAGCATAGCGACTAGCTCTTAGAAAACTTTGGATTATTTTGATACATTTTTTACAATTTTTTACATTACTAGCTCAGGAAATGTTTTGTGTCTTTATATACAGTTGGGAAGAACTATTGGATATTAGAGCGGCGGTCACCAGAACTACCAGCATTATGTCCAGGAATACAACTTCCATGGAGAAGATTCTTTGTTCACTCTCCCCAGAGCAATTTAACTTATTCCAGAGGCCAACCCAAAACATCACTGGCAGTGGAGAGGCACTCAAGGCGGTCTACTGGTACAGGCATACCACCCACCGCTTCCGAGTATATTACTCACCAATGTTCAGTCTTTGGATAATGAAGTTGATGAGCTTAGAGCAAGGATTTCTTCCAGAGAGACATTGGGGCCTGTAACATACTTTGTGTCGGAGTCGGTAAAGCCAGCAAGATTCTTAGTACATCGCTTAGACAGGAATAAATATTTATCCGGGAAGCAGAAGGGTGAATGGGGTGTGTTTCATGATTAACGACTCATGGTGTAATTCTAGGAACATACAGGAACTCAAGTCATTTTGTCCACCCGACCCAGAATATCGCACAATTAAATGCTGACCTTATTATCTCCCAAGAGAATTCTCCCCCATCATCGCCACGGCCATTTACATCGTCCCTCAAGCCGAAACTTTGATGGCCCTCAAAGAACTTCACTGGACTTTATGCAAATTGGAACTCACATATCCTGAGGCTCAATTTATTGTAACAGGGGATTTTAACAAAGCCAATCTGAGGACTAGGCTGCCGAAGCTCTATCAAAATTTTGACTGTCTTTCTCGCGCTACTAAGACTCTCGACCATTGCTATACAAACATCCAGAATGCTTACAAGGCCCTCCCCCGCACTCCCTTTGGAAAATCTGACCACGACTCCATCTTGCTCCTCCCGTTTTATAGACGGTAACTTACAGGAAGTGCCCGTGCTTCGTACTATTCAACACTGGCCTGAACAATCGGAATCCACTCTTCAGGATTGTTTTGATCACGTGGACTGGGATATGTCCAAGGTAGCTTGCGAAAATCATCTAGACGCATACACAGATACGGTGACTGAGTTCATAAGAAAGTGTATGTAGTACCCACTGTGACTATTAAAACCTACCCTAACCAGAAACCGTGGATAGATGGTAACATTCATGCGAATCTGAAAGCGCGAACCACCACATTTAACCATGTCAAGGTGACTGGTAATATGGCAGAATATAACAGTATAGTTATTCACTACGCAAGGTAATGGAGTCGCAATTCAACGACTCAGACACGAGACCTATGTGGTAGGGACTACAGACAATCACGGACTACAAAAGCAAAACCAGTCACGTCGCAGAGACCAACGTCTTGCTTCCGGACAGGCTAAACACATTCTTCGCACACTTTGAGGATAACACAGTGCCTCCGACGCGGCCCGCTACCAAGGACTGTGGGCTCTCCAAGGACTGTGGGCTCTCTATTATTGGTAACATTTGAAAGGAAACACTTTGAAGTTTATGGACATGTGAATGGACTGTAGTAGAATATAACACAATCAATCTGGTAAAAGATCAAATAAAAAAAATAAAAAACGTTCTTTTGTATTTATTTTGTATTTCATCTTTGAAATGCAAGAGAAAGGCCATAATGTATTATTCCAGCCCAGGTGCAAATTAGATTTTGGCCACTAGATGGCATCAGCGTATGTGCAACGTTTTAGACTGATCAAATGAACCATTGCATTTATATTTAAAAAAAATAACGACTGCCCAAATGTGCCTAATTTGATTATTAATAACTTTTCATGTTCAAAATTGTGCACTCTCCTCAAACAATAGCATGGTATTCTTTCACTGTAATAGCTACTGTAAATTGGACAGTGCAGTTATATTAACAATAATTTAAGCTTTCTGACAATATTAGATATGTCTATGTCCTGGGAAATGTTCTTGTTACTTACAACCACATGCTAATCATATTAGCTTACGTTAGCTCAACCATCCCGTGGAAGGGACACCAATCCAGAAGAAGATTTATTAACCCTTGCAAGGCTGCCGGCCCTGACAGTATCCCTAGCCGCGTCCTCAGAGCATGAGCAGACCAGCTGGTTAGTGTGTTTACGGGCATATTCAATCTCTCCCTATCCCAATCTGCTGTCCCCACATGCTTCAATATGGCCACCCATTGTTCCTGTGCCCAAGAAGGCAAAGGTAAATTAACCTAACTGACTATCGCCCCATAGCACTCACCTCTTTCATCATGAAGTGCTTTGAGAGACTAGTCAAGGATCATATCACCTCTACTTTACATGCCACCCTAGACTCACTTCAATTTGCTTACTGCCCCAATAGATCCACAGACTATCCAATCACCATCACTCTGCACACTGCCCTATCCCACCTGGACAAGAGGAATACCTATGTAAGAATGCTGTTTATTGACTATAGCTCAGCGTTCAACACCATAGTACCCTCCAAGCTCATCATTAAGAGGCCCTGTGTCTGAACCCCATCCTGTGCAAGAGGGTCATGGAGTTCCTGACGGGCCACCGACAGGTGGTGAAGGAAGGAAACATCACCTCCACTCCGCTGATCCTCAACACTGGGGCCCCACAAGGGTACGTGCTTAGCCCCCTCCTGCACGCTCCCTCAAAACTTGAGACATCTGTGGCATTGTGTTGTGTGACAAAATTGCACATAATAGAGTGGCTTTTATTGTCCCCAGCTCAAGGTGCACCTGTGTAATGATCATGCTTCAGCTTCTTGATATGCCATACCTGCCAGGTGGATGGATTATCTTGGTAAACGAGAAATGCTCACTAACAGGGATGTAAACAAATTTGTGTACAACATTTTAAAGAAATTAGCTTTTTGTGTGTATGAAAAATGTCTGGGTTCTTTTATTTCAGATCATGAAACACGGGACCAACACTTTACATGTTGCGTTTATATTTTTGTTCAGTGTATGTGAAAATATGTGAAAATGTTTGCTATTGGACTGTATGTATATATATACTTTTACATAATCTATACAGCTAAAAACAACAATGGCATTGACATTGAGGTTAAGAACATGTACTATATCAATTTACCTAATTTTGCTAACCGTTACTTTGGACAAAAACATCAGTATTGTTTAATGCTTTAAATATAAAATTAAATCTTAAAATTACAGCACAATGAGCAAATTCTGAAATTTCAATTAATCTTAATTAATCACAGCAAATCCTACGATTAACTTGATTGCATGTGAAAATCCATGTGGAACTTCACATGTCCTAAAACCACATGTCTGACTCATGTGAAAGATATAAAAATATATTGTTTTTTTTTTACGTCATTTGTCACTTGTGTCCGAAAGCCACATATTGTTTTTTTTCCACAATATTGTTTTAGCACATTTGGTTCTTTGGAAGTTATGGGAACATATATTTTTGGTTTCACATTGGCTGGGGGAACAAAATCATACGTTTCCTGCAAACACATTTCTTTTTTATTGTGAAACAGCATCATTGAGATTCACACCTATAACCTTCTGGTCTCTATCTGTGGAATTAGACCACTGCACCACCAGAATAGAGCTACCATGCCATGTTTTCTTAAGTATGCAAAGCTGTTTATTTTATTTTATTCAAATTAGAGGATAGACAGAGTTTTGTTGATGCTGATAAAGGAATGTATATGTTTTTATATAACATTCTTAGAACGTTCTCTGAACGTAATTCAAGTTTTATTGTGTTTTTTTATGGATAGTTTTCTTAACGTTCTCTGAACAATTTGAGAACATGACTTTAAAATAGAACAATGAAGAAACCTGTAGGGAACATTATGCTGAAGTACTGAAATTCCCACAAAATAACATTATTTCTTAACATTCTTGGAACAATGAGAACATGACTTTAAATAGAATCATGAGGAAAGGTTATGCTGAAGTACTGAAATTCTGAAGTACTGTTTTTTCTTAATGTTTCTTAATGTTCTTAATGTTCTCTAAACTACAGGACCAGTCAAAAGTTTGGACACCCCTACTCATTCAAGTGTTTTTTTTATATTTTTTTTACTATTTTCTACATTGTTGAATAATAGTAAAGACATAACAACTATGAAATAACACATATGAAATCATGTAGTATCCAAAAAAGGTTTAAACAATTAAAAACATATTTTATATTTGAGATTCTTCAAAGTAGCCACCCTTTGCCATGATGACAGCATTGAGGTGCAGTTAACTGCCGATTTCTGAGGCTGGTAAATCTAATGAACTCTGCAGCAGAGGTAACTCTGGGTCTTCCTTTCCTGTGTTCGGTCCTCATGAGTGGCAGTTTTATCATTGCGCTTGATGGTTTTTGTGACTGCAATTGAAGAAACTTTCAAAGTTCTTGAAATTTTCCAGATTGACTGACATTCATGCCTTAAAGCAGGGGTGGGCAATTCCAGTCCTCAAGGGCCTGAATGCTGTCACAGTTTTGCCCCAGACCCAGCTAACACACCTGACTTCAATAATCACCTAATCATGATCATCAGTTTAGAATGCAATTTGATTAATCAGCTGTGGGGGATGGACACCAATCAGGCCCTCGAGAACTGGAGTTGCCAAAGCCTGCATTAAAATACTGTTGTTTCTCTTTGCTTATTTGAGCTGTTCTTGCCATAATACGGACTTGGTCTTTTACCAAATATGTCTATCTTCTGTATACTACCCCTACCTTGTCACAGCACAACTGATTGGTTCAAATGCATGAAGGAAAGAAATTCCACAAATAAACTTTAAACAAGTGACACCTGTTAATTGAAATTCATTACAGATAGCTGGTTGAGAGAATGCTAAGAGTGTGCAAAGCTGTCTTCAAGGCAAAGGGTGGCTACTTTGAAGAAACTAAAATCTAAAATATATTTTCATTTGTTTAACACTTTTTTGGTTACTACATGATTCCTTATGTGTTATTTCATAGTGTTGATGTATTCACTATTGTCCTACAATGTAGAAAATAGTAAAAATAAAGAAAAACCCTTGAATGAGTAGGCGTGTGCAAACTTTTGACTGGTACTGTAGGTCTATAACCTCTCATATAGTTTTAATATTAACTCATGCAAAAATCAGTAGCTGTGCATTGGTAAAATCACTGTGGAAGTCAAGCCCCCCCCCCCCCCAAAAAAAACAACATATTACAACTTACATGTTGTGATAATTGCGTTGTTTGCATTAAAGGGATGACACACACTGTCATTGCACTCTGAAAACTCTCAAAGGGAAACGCTGTCGTAATACCTTTCATGGCAGGCCTCTGGAAGAATCACAATACCATAGTAACAATGGTGAACTTTTAACTTTTAAGGCACACCTGTTAATTGAAATGTTCTGTTTAACTTTTTTGGTTACGACATAGTTTCGATGTCTTCACTACTATTTTACAGTGTAAAAAATAGTACAAATTAAGAAAAACTCTTGAATAAGTATGTGTGTCCAAACTTTTGACTGGTACTGTATATTAACTCTGATTAAGAAAATGTGTGTGAGGATGAGAATTCAGCATGGGATTATAGTATAGGGAGGGCTAAAAATGCACAGCACAGGAAGGAGTCTCACCGCAAAGAGTCTCAGCACGTTGGCCACCATGATGGACACAGAGCTGCCTGATGCCCCGATTACTCCCACCACCCTCTCTGGTTTGCGAATAATGGGTGGCTCGTTGTTGGAGCAACGCACGTCTGAGTTATCCTTCTGGATGAGGGCCTGGACGAAGGTGAGTGACTGCTCCAGAGCGTAGGTGTCTCTGGAGCAGGTGTCCAGGACCATGGCCCCCAGGGTGATGTTAGGAAGGAGGTCAGGGTCACTGTTGATCTGATCCAGCGCATACAGCATGGCCTCCATTCGGTGGATCCCCTTCTCCCTCTTGATCTCCCCACAGGGCACACCGGCTGGCCCACGGGAGTGCACTGGAAACAGGCCACCCAGGGTGATGTCCCCCTTGATCTTGATGGAGTGTGGTTGTGTGCCCTGCTGAGCCCATGCATATGGACTTAGACCCAGAAACAGCATCCACAGTAACCTGAGCAATGTAGTTACATGGCATCCAAACAGTGGACCAAACCGACAGCAGAACTGTGATGTGTGGCACTGTGATATCATGATTCTGGCCACCAAAGGTTCCTGTATCCAGTGTTAAAGTACCAGGCTTCTCCCTCTACATGTGATACCTGTGAACAGTAATGAGGACATGTTAGTCTTTGGTTTAAGTTCAGTTATAGCCTTTGTTACATCAATTTTAGACTAACACTGAGTGAATAAAATAACTGTTAATCATACAAATGGATCTGCAAGCGCTCTTACCATGACATCAGAATTCCTATACAGTATGTCTTGGCATCAATGGCATATTACCAAACATTATCATTCAATCGGACAATATAGGACATGCCACTTCAATTCTTCACCACAATCTCAAAATGGGAATAAATATGTGTCTGTGTAAGAGAAGATCTACTGCTTCTAGACTTAAACATAGTCACACTCAAACCCCACAGCAAAGAGTCTTCTAAGTAAAGGGTATCTGCATGGTTGGACAAGTAAAACACAGCCAGGAGAGCAGCAAAGAGCATAGTGATAACATCTCATAAATATTGCACAAAAGCTAACATGGACAGATATGTGTTTTATGAATGTTTTTCATGTTCTGTAATACTATTTAGGTTTAATGAAACATAAGGGAAACATTGGGGTGAGAAATAGAATTAAGGGGCATGATCAAGATACAAATATGTGTTACGCAAAGATCAAGTCTTATCCTGATTAATTTCATCCTGATATGAAGCTAAGAATATAAATATATACTGAAATATTTATAGCTCAGTTTGACTGCCTATCCAGCTTACTTTCCTTCCAATTTCACTGTGTCATCCAATTAGGTTATAACAGTATTGAAAAATGGCATATGATGTAAAAGATTTGGTTTAAGACAAATCCGACTAAAGATATTGAAATTACAAATATGATGTTCCACCGAGTAAGTTTAATTAAAGTTGTATCTGTTCACGTTTTTTTGCGAAACAGAGTTTAATCTTAGTTGTATGATTAGCATCAAACCAAACATTATATTCTATCATTTGATGCAACATATCAATATTGTGCAAACAATGAAAAAACTGCATCGGATACTGGCATGAAGTTTACACAAATGATGCAATGCATTGAAAGAGAGATATGCCTCACAGAGATTAAATGTTCAATACACAGTATGGGTAGCAAGCTTAACACGTATATGACACATATAATAAAAGAGCCAAATGTGACCTAGGTACTTGAAATCTGAAAAGAGGTTTATGGGTGTAATAAATATAAGAATTGACTGCTTACCTGAACATTCCATTTGGACCAGCCTTGATTTCATCCATCACTCCAACACTCCCAAACAGGTCTATTCCCATATTCAATATGTGATGATGTTCCGTGCCAGATTCTTCATTGTTTTAGCAAAAAGTAAATCCATTAACCTCTCAGATATTATATGTATTTTCTAAAAAAATAACTGGAATGGACTCAAATCTTCAATAACATAACATTTTTTTTAGTTAGCAAAAAAGGATCGAACATTTTGGCTTTCGAGGCTTTAGTGTATAGCATTGTCTGAATCACGGAAAAGTAGAAAAAACACCATATTATGCCACTGAGATTCTACAAATCACTGCCAAATCCCTTTAAAGTTCTCTCCCAGTTGCTCTCTGTTTATGTCTCTGCCTTGCTCTCTCTGTTGAACCCTCTTCTCTCTGTGCACTAATGGGCACGGATTGAGATTATCATGCGGCCGTCTGTGAAGAAATCCCTAGGTGGACTAGCCTTTATATTTGTATGCAGCTGTACTATATGTAGTACCCTCCCCCTTTTATGATGGAACTCCCTCACTTTTCATGGGAGATTAGAAAGGCAGCGACATGAGAATACATTCTCATACACACCTGTAGAATATCATGTTCTAACTACTGAAACATGTTCAACTAAAACAATAGTGATTCACACAATCACATGGAAATTAAAAAAGATGCATCTGTTTCTCTGCTGTATCGACAAAATCATTTTCTATAGCATGCCCAGGATCAGTCACATTAAATAGTACTGTTAATCCACGGCTTAAATTGATATTTTAGTGATCTGTTCAATACCCATTGGATTTGATAAAAATCAACGATTTTGGTGCAACAGACCTTTCTCACATAATATTTAATAACTAAATGGAGACCTGATACAGATTCATAACAAAACATAAATAATTATTTACAGTTGCTAGATATGGTGTGAGATTTTAGTCCGTTTTCTGTCTGCCTGTAGCTGAAAGAACACTATACATGCTATGAAGATATGATGGGGCCACTTTGCAAGCTGCAGTTGTTTGATTGGAATCTCTAAAAAGGCACACTACTGCCACCTAGTGTATTAGATCCATGTTTGACATCACACTACCGTAATCTGCCAGCGGTAAAACTGACAGCACTAAATGTAACTGTCAAGACCTGACATTTTAACAATTTGCATAGCTAGATAGCATTGTGACAAAGTCAAAACACACAGAAATACTTTTCAAGACATATTGATTTACTCTAGATAAATATACAGGGAAAGAAATGCTTAGCATAGTAAGTTACAGTATGTCATAACTCAGATGTAAGAAAAAAATACATTACAAAGAGAGTTACAGTGTTTTAAAACAAGAGGTTCAATGTTTGGCTAGTACCCTAAGAACACAGACTTCTCCAAGCCGTCCTCTGCTTTAGTGTACTCCAGGTGGGATCTGTAGTACTGGCTGTTGTAGTGAGGGCTGTTGCGGACGTACTCCAGATAGTCAGGGGTTCCTGGACAGATTACATTGTCTGCCAGCAGCACTGTGCCTTTCTGTATGAGACCACACTCCTAGAGAGAGAGGGATATAGGAAGAGATATAGTTGGGGGAATGGGAGAAAGAGAGGGAGATGGGAAGACATATAGTTAGGGGAATGGGAGAAAGAGGGAGAAAAGAGAGAATGACATGTGTTTTGTTTATTCATATCACAGGATGATCAGACTAGTTATCTTACTTACCTCCAGCAGTTTTGTGTCAGGAAGGTAGCGCTCTTTCCAGTGGTCCAGGAAAACTAAGTCAAACGCCTGGACCCCGAAATGCTCCTTCATCCAAGGGATCCAGTCTCCTGAGGCTCCCTCCACTAGCTGCACCTGGACAACAGTAATGAGATCTCATCTAAGCTTCTGAGTTACAACTGACCCGTATCTTTTAACATCTACTACCCACCCATATTTACATGAATGTACATCACGTTCATCATCAGATGTAATTATATTCATCTATCCTAATCTCCTTTTACCTTATCTTCCAGTCCTGACCATTTGATGACTTGACGAGCAATGGCAGCATAATCTGGGTTGAACTCCAAGGTAATGACACAGGCTCCAGGGGGTAATAGGCGGGCTATGCGTACTGTTGAGTAGCCACAGTAAGTGCCTAACTCCAAGACAGTGACTGGACTCACTTCATTGACCACCGAGTCCAGAATGGAGCCTGTAATGAAGTCACAATATATAGACACACACACGAAGATGTGGACACAGTCAAGACCAGGCAGACATGTGGCCTGGGGTGGTCTAGAGGTCTAAGAACACATCATGTATGTACGGCTGCAACATGGGTTAATTCAATCTGACTGCTCTTTCATTCTCTCCTTTACCTTTCACCTCTATCTATCCAATAAACATACAAGATATTTACTATATACTGTGTTTGTGTATATATATATATGTATATATGTGTATATATATATATATTATTTAGGTTTTAAATACCGGGCAGACTGATGATACGGTAAAGATCAATTAAATACTTTTATTCTCATTTAGCTGGTTATCTGAGGCCACCTGATGATAAAATGTATGCACACATGACTAAGTCGCTTTGGATAAAAGCGTCTGCTAAATGGCATTTGTTATTATTATTAATAACCCATTCAAAGCACATGTAGAGTACCTTTCTCATCCCCCACATTCATGGCCCATTCTCTATGTCTGCAGAAGTGGTCGATGGCTGTGATCACACTCTGGGGGTCTCCTACAGTGGCTTTCGTCTGCACTGCCTTCAGAATACGCTAGATATTTCAGAGGGAAAAATGACGGATGGTACTGTACCTACGATGATGCCTACATTACATTTAGTATTTACTATTTTATTAGGATCCAAATTAGCTGCTGCCAAGGCAGCTGCTTCTCTTCCTGGCGTCCAAACAAGAATAAAACGACACATCACAACAAAACAATAGTCAACTCTACATCATAAATAAAACAACACATCACACAATACATTGTGCACTATACACATTTACACTGGTCCACCATAACAAATGTACAATATAACATGTACAACATTACAACAATACAATATCACAAATACAATGTGTGTGTGTGTGTACGTGCATGTATGCGTGGCAATGGGTGTGTGTGCGTGTCTCTTCACAGTCCACTATTGTCACGCTCTGACCTTAGATATCTCTGTTTTCTGTATATTTTGGATAGGTCAGGGTGTGACGAGGGTGGGTATGCTAGTTTTTGTATTGTCTAGGGTTTTTGTATGTCTAGGGGTTTTGTAGGTCTAGGTAATGTGTATGTCTATGGTGGCCTGATAAGGTTCCCAATCAGAGGCAGCTGTTTATCGCTGTCCCTGATTGGGTATCATATTTAGGTAGCCATTTTCCCTTTTGTGTTCGTGGGTTCTTGTCTATGTGTAGTTGCCTCTCAGTACTCATTCGTGTCATTTTGTTATTTTGGCTAGTTTGTTCAGTGTTCATTCTTATAATAATAAAGAATGTACGCATACCACGCTGCGCCTTGGTCCTATCCTTATAACGATCGTGAAAGAAGAACCCACCACAAAAGGACCAAGCAGCGTGTTAATGAGGAGCCGACATCATGGGCCCGGGAGAAAGATGAGTGGACCTGGGAGGAGGTAATGGCAGGGGACAAGACCCTGCCAAGGAAGCAGGTGGAGATAGCGCAGGAGGAAAGGCGACGATACGAGGGGACACGGTTAGCACGGAAGCCCGAGAGGCAGCCCCAATATGTTTTTTTGAGGGGGGGAGGCACATGAAGAGACTGGCTGAGTCAGGTTGGAGACTTGAGCCAACTCCTCATGCTTACCGTGGGTAGCGTGTGACTGGTCAGGCAGAGATGCGCACGGTGTCTCCGGTTCGCATTCATAGCCCGGTGCGCTCTATTCCAGCTCCTCGCATTTGCCGGGCTAGAATGGGCATCCAGCCAGGACGGATGGTGCCGGCTCAGCGCTCCTGGTCTCCAGTACACCTCCTTGGACCAGGATATCCTGCGCCGGCTCTGCATACTGTGTCTCCGGTGCGTCTGCACAGGCCAGTGCGTCCTGTGCTGGCGCCCCGCACTTGCCGGGCTCAAGTGAGCATCCAGGCAGGACGCATTGTGCCAGCTCTACGCTCCAGATCTCCAGTGAGCCTCCACAGTTCTATACGTCCTGTGCCTCCTCCCCGCACTCACCCTGAGGTGCGTGTCTTCAGCCCGGTGCCACCTGTACCAGTCCCACGCACCAGGCCTCCAGTGCGACTCCAGAGTGCAGTACGTCCTGTTCCTGCTCCTCGCGCTCGCCCTGAGGTGCGTGCCCCCAGCCCGGTACCACCAGTGCCGGCACCACGCATCAGACCTCCAATGCACCTCCACAGTCCAGTACGTCCTGTGCCTCCTCCCCGCACTCGCCCTGAGGTGCGTGTCATCAGCCCGGTACCACCAGTACCGGCACCACACATCAAACCTCCAGTGCGCCTCCAACATCCAGAGCTTCCGGCGACGTTTCACAGTCCGGAACCTCCAATGACGGGCCACAGTCCGGAACCTCCAACGACGGGTCACAGTCCGGAACCTCCAACAACAGGCCACAGCCCGGAACCTCTAATGACGGGCCACAGTCCGGGAACCTCCAACGACGGTCCAGAGCTTCTGGGCTAGCCAGAAGCTAGCCCAGAAGCTAATCCAGAAGCTAATCAGAAGCTAGTTCAGAAGCTAGTTAGCTTCTTTACTGGCAAATCGTTAGTATTCAGCTAACCACGGTTTGTGGTCATCAGCTATCCTTTAGCTCGAAAATCTATCGCCAGTTTTGTACGGCGCAGCGCAGCGCGGCTCGGAACGGAACATACCGGACCAATTTTTCTCTCCATGTCCCTGGATTTCAACTGCTCTCTGGACATTCATACCCGGATCTCACAGCTAGCTGGCTGCTATCTGTGTGACTATCAGCTTTCGTCGATCCCGGAGCAAACATAAATTATTCCGGAGCTAGCCAGCTCCGTCAATCACTCCTGAGTTCCATCAATCACTCCTGGGCTGCAGTCACCTATCCGGACCTATTTTACTGCCTACGCGGAGCCCCACCGGGCCTTCACAACTGGACTGCCGACGTTATCTACCCGAAGGAGATCCGGCTGGCTCCTCCATCCCGACGTTACCTGAACGCCTGCTAACCGTTAGCTGTCTTACCGGCTGCTATCTGAATAGACAATCGGACAATTTATTTATTTTGATTATTATTATGTTTTCTTCTTGGGCCTCTATAACTATATCTATTGTTTTTATTTTTGTTGTTGTTGTGTGATTTGGATTAATCCCCTCTACCACACGGAACCCCAACTAATCTACTGACGGAACGCAAAAGGTGGCTAACAACAGACCTCCATCCTATGCTAGCTTGCTACCGATGGCCTGGCTAGCTGTCTAAATCGCCGTGACCCCCAACCAACCTCTCCACTCACTGGACCCTTCTGATCACTCGACTAAGCATGCCTCTCCTTAATGTCAATATGTCTTGTCCATTGCTGTTCTGGTTAGTGTTTATTGGCTTATTTCACTGTAGAGCCTCTAGTCCTGCTCACTATACCTTATCCAACCTATTAGTTCCACCACCCACACATGCAATGACATCTCCTGGTTTCAATGATGTTTCTAGAGACAATATCTCTCTCTTCATCACTCAATACCTAGGTTTACCTCCACTGTATTCACATCCTACCATACCTTTGTCTGTACATTATACCTTGATGCTATTTTATCGCCCCCAGAAACCTCCTTTTACTCTCTGTTCCAGACGTTCTAGATGACCAATTCTTATTTATTTTAGCCGCACTCTTATTCTACTCCTCCTATGTTCCTCTGGCGATGTAGAGGTGAATCCAGGCCCTGCAGTGCCTAGCTCCACTCCTATTCCCCAGGCGCTCTCTTTTGACGACTTCTGTAACCGTAATAGCCTTGGTTTCATGCATGTTAACATTAGAAGCCTCCTCCCTAAGTTTGTTCTATTCACTGCTTTAGCACACTCTGCCAACCCGGATGTTCTAGCTGTGTCTGAATCCTGGCTTAGGAAGACCACCAAAAATTCAGACATTTTAATTCCAAACTACAACATTTTCAGACAAGACAGAACTGCCAAAGGGGGCGGTGTTGCAATCTACTGCAAAGATAGCCTGCAGAGTTCTGTCCTACTATCCAGGTCTGTACCCAAACAATTTGAACTTCTACTTTTAAAAATCCACCTCTCTAAAAACAAGTCTCTCACCGTTGCCGCCTGCTATAGACCACCCTCTGCCCCCAGCTGTGCTCTGGACACCATATGTGAACTGATTGCCCCCCATCTATCTTCAGAGCTCGTGCTGCTAGGCGACCTAAACTGGAACATGCTTAACACCCCAGCCATCCTACAATCTAAACTTGATGCCCTCAATCTCACACAAATTATCAATGAACATACCAGGTACCTCCCCAAAGCCTTAAACACGGGCACCCTCATAGATATCATCCTAACCAACTTCCCCTCTAAATACACCTCTGCTGTCTTCAACCAAGATCTCAGCGATCACTGCCTCATTGCCTGCATCCGTAATGTCCAGCGGTCAATCGACCTCCACTTATCACTGTAAAACGCTCCCTGAAACACTTCAGCGAGCAGGCCTTTCTAATCGACCTGGCCGGGGTATCCTGGAAGGATATTGATCTCATCCCGTCAGTAGAGGATGCCTGGATATTTTTTTTAAATGCCTTCCTAACCATCTTAAATAAACATGCCCCATTCAAGAAATTTAGAACCAGGAACAGATATAGCCCTTGGTTCTCCCCAGACCTGACTGCCCTTAACCAACACAAAAACATCATATGGCGTTCTGCATTAGCATCGAACAGCCCCCGTGATATGCAGCTGTTCAGGGAAGCTAGAAACCATTATACACAGGCAGTTAGAAAAGCCAAGGCTAGCTTTTTCAAGCAGAAATTTGCTTCCTGCAACACTAACTCAAAAAATTTCTGGGACACTGTAAAGTCCATGGAGAATAAGAACACCTCCTCCCAGCTGCACACTGCACTGAAGATAGGAAACACTGTCACCACTGATAAATCCACCATAATTGAGAATTTCAATAAGCATTTTTCTACGGCTGGCCATGCTTTCCACCTGGCTACTCCTACCCCGGTCAACAGCACTGCACCTCCAACAGCAACTCGCCCAAGCCTTCCCCATTTCTCCTTCTCCCAAATCCATTCAGCTGATGTTCTGAAAGAGCTGCAAAATCTGGATCCCTACAAATCAGCCGGGCTAGACAATCTGGACCCTTTCTTTCTAAAATTATCTGCCGAAATTGTTGCCACCCCTATTACTAGCCTGTTCAACCTCTCTTTCGTGTCGTCTGAGATTCCCAAAGATTGGAAAGCAGCTTCGGTCATCCCCCTCTTCAAAGGGGGGGACACTCTTGACCCAAACTGCTACAGACCTATATCTATCCTACCATGCCTTTCTAAGGTCTTCGAAAGCCAAGTCAACAAACAGATTACCGACCATTTTGAATCTCACCATACCTTCTCTGCTATGCAATCTGGTTTCAGAGCTGGTCATGGGTGCACCTCAGCCAGGCTCAAGGTCCTAAACGATATCTTAACCGCCATCGATAAGAAACATTACTGTGCAGCCGTATTCATTGATCTGGCCAAGGCTTTCGACTCTGTCAATCACCACATCCTCATCGGCAGACTCGACAGCCTTGGTTTCTCAAATGATTGCCTCACCTGGTTCACCAACTACTTCTCTGATAGAGTTCAGTGTGTCAAATCGGAGGGTCTGCTGTCCGGACCTCTGGCAGTCTCTATGGGGGTGCCACAGGGTTCAATTCTTGGACCGACTATCTTCTCTGTATACATCAATGAGGTCGCTCTTGCTGCTGGTGAGTCTCTGATCCACCTCTACGCAGACGACACCATTCTGTAAACTTCCGGCCCTTCTTTGGACACTGTGTTAACAACCCTCCAGGCAAGCTTCAATGCCATACAACTCTCCTTCCGTGGCCTCCAATTGCTCTTAAATACAAGTAAAACTAAATACATGCTCTTCAACCGATCGCTACCTGCACCTACCCGCCTGTCCAACATCACTACTCTGGGCGGCTCTGACTTAGAATACGTGGACAACTACAAATACTTAGGTGTCTGGTTAGACTGTAAACTCTCCTTCCAGACCCATATCAAACATCTCCAATCCAAAGTTAAATCTAGAATTGGCTTCCTATTTCGCAACAAAGCATCCTTCACTCATGCTGCCAAACATACCCTTGTAAAAACTGACCATCCTACCAATCCTCGACTTTGGCGATGTCATTTACAAAATAGCCTCCAATACCCTACTCAACAAATTGGATGCAGTCTATCACAGTGCAATCCGTTTTGTCACCAAAGCCCCATATACTACCCACCATTGCGACCTGTACGCTCTCGTTGGCTGGCCCTTGCTTCATACTCGTCACCAAACCCACTGGCTCCATGTCATCTACAAGACCCTGCTAGGTAAAGTCCCCCCTTATCTCAGCTCGCTGGTCACCATAGCATCTCCCACCTGTAGCACACGCTCCAGCAGGTATATCTCTCTAGTCACCCCCAAAACCAATTCTTTCTTTGGCCGCCTCTCCTTACAGTTCTCTGCTGCCAATGACTGGAACGAACTACAAAAATCTCTGAAACTGGAAACACTTATCTCCCTCACTAGCTTTAAGCACCAACTGTCAGAGCAGCTCACAGATTACTGCACCTGTACATAGCCCACCTATAATTTAGCCCAAACAACTACCTCTTTCCCAACTGTATTTAATTAATTAATTAATTTTGCTCCTTTGCACCCCATTATTTTTATTTCTACTTTGCACATTCTTCCATTGCAAAACTACCATTCCAGTGTTTTACTTGCTATATTATATTTACTTTGCTACCATGGCCTTTTTTGCCTTTACCTCCCTTCTCACCTCATTTGCTCACATTGTATATAGACTTGTTTATACTGTATTATTGACTGTATGTTTGTTTTACTCCATGTGTAACTCTGTGTCGTTGTATCTGTCGAACTGCTTTGCTTTATCTTGGCCAGGTCGCAATTGTAAATGAGAACTTGTTCTCAACTTGCATACCTGGTTAAATAAAGGTAAAATAAATAAAAATAAATAAAAACTTATCCTCTGCAGCAGAGGTAACTCTGGGTCTTCCTTTCCTGTGGCGGTCTTCATGAGAGCCAGTTTCATCATAGCACTTGATGGTTTTGCGACTACACTTGAAGAAATGTTCAAAGTTCTTTAAATTTTCTGGATTGACTGACCTTCATGTCTTAAAGTAATGATGGACGATCGTTTCTCTTTACTTATTTGAGCTGTTCTTGCCATAATACGGACATGGTCTTTTGCCAAATATGTCCATCTTCTGTATACTACCCCTACCTTGTCACAGCACAACTGATTGGTTCAAATGCATGTAGGAAAGAAATTCCACAAATAAACTTTTAACAAGGCACACCTGTTAATTGAAATTCATTACAGGTGACTATCTCATGAAGCTGGTTGAGAGAATGCTAAGAGTGTGCAAAGCTGTCTTCAAGGCAAAAGGTGGCTACTTTGAAGAAACTAAAATCTAAAATATATTTTCATTTGTTTAACACTTTTTTGGGTTACTACATGATTCCTTATGTGTTATTTCATAGTTTTGGTGTCTTCACTATTATTCTAAAATGTGGAAAATAGTAAAAATAAAGAAAACGAATTGAATGACTAGGCATGTGCAAACTTTTGACTGGTACTGTAGGTCTATAACCTCTCACATAGTTTTAATATTAACTCATGGAAAAATCAGTAGCGGTGCATTAGTAAAATCTCTGTGGAAGCCAAGCCCCCCCAAAACATTTTTAAAAAACATATTACAACTAATATGTTGTGATAATTGCGTTGTTTGCATTAAAGGGATGGCACACACCCTGTCATTTCACTCTGAAAACTCTCAAAGGGAAACGCTGTCGTAATACCTTTCATGACAGGTCTCTGGAAGAACCACAATACTATAGTAACAATGGTGAACACCAAAGACTGAACTATACATCTGTTTAGAGAGCTTACTTGAGGACGTGAAGTCCGGGTCAAGGTGTCCAGTGCACGCTCCACGATGACATCATGCCACAGTAGTGCCAGGCCTCCATGATACTGCACAGCCATGGGGATCACCCAGCGGTAAAGAACAAAGAGGACAGCCGCTCCCATGATCAAACCAGAAAGAAGGCTCAGCAACATCCTAGGACACACAAAGATGGCTGTCATGAAAAATGAATTCACTGTAATATAAACTATTTCTAATTTAGTTATGAAGACGGATAAACAGATAAATAACCATAGACACACTGTACCCATTTTAAAAGATTTTGCAATACAGTATGTCCTCTTATAAACAACAAGAAATCTGTGTGATCATAATGAAATGAATACTTATGGAAATCAATGCCCACGTCCATCAGATCTTGTATCTCTCCTTTCATTCCTCCTTTTGTACTAGGCTAATGAAATGGGTATTTACTATGCAGCAGATGACACTCAAACATGTCCTCCTCTCATTATCATTCAACCACTGTTGTCATATCCACTCATTACTCTCCATCACTCTCACCATCACTCATCAAGGGGAAATGTATTTCATGATTGGCACTTTATATTAATATTTTTAACAAATACATTCATGTGTCCATGTGTTTCAAAATAATACTAACTAAATCACACTGGACTATGACAAAGTAAAAACAAATACAACAAGTGTCTATTCGTGAAGAAAAGTCAACAACCTAGTGCTCATATTGAAAATCAAAAACACCTCTGAAATATAGTGGTTGAGTTGAGAAAAGTGCAAAAAGGGATAAGAACAAAGCCTAAATCCACTACAAAACAAATGATTTGCACGTATGGAGGCGGGGGGTGGGAGGGTGGACTCTTGAACCTTTCATAGAGAATGCAACTCATGTCTATAAGCCCAGGAGAGGCTGAGCGGAGGTAATGCCTCGAGATGGGCTTTGCGTTGCATAGCAACGGGCAGAACAGGTCAAGCTGTGAGACAAAACCCATGGCACTTGGGCTGAGACCATCTTTACTTAGCCTTTCTTACACGTACGTGTACTGTAGCTACATACATAAAAGCTTCTGGAAATGTAGTCAGGCGCTTTGAGAGAGTGCCTTAATTAGATGGCAAATATACAGAAAATTGTTTGATGAAGCGGATTAACTGTACCATATTCCAGTGGGCCTTGCACCCTCAAGGTGCTTGAGATGTATAAAATGTATAAAGACAAAATATTAACATCCGCTTATACTAAATAATTATAAACTGCAGTGTACAGAGAGAGAGCTCAATAAAACAACTATGAAGATCGTTCCAAGACATCATGAGGTGAAGAGGGGCATGCGAATCAGATGATAGAAAACACATGGCACACATATTTATCCCAATCCCCTCTGATGTAATTATGGAATTTAAACAGTTCCAATGAAATCTACACAGTTCAGTCAGTCAAACATCAGAATGCTCCGCAACATCTTAAGCTTTTTAAAAAGGGAGAAGACAATTTACTGCACTGTTATCATGAAACCACAGTTGAAACCAACAATGTAAGCATGCAAAAAGTAGCAGCTATTTACTATAATATTTCAGCATGCAAAGGTAGATTAAAGACATGTCAATGGCATAATAACATGGCTATACTTACATCTGAAGCTTGTCAGTCTCCAATCAGGATGGAGATATTCTTCCTTTTCTTCACTTACACTTCTCCTTCTTGATGCCACCTCTGTCGCCATAAAACTGTTCCACACCTTCCAGCACAGTTCGTCTCACACACCAGCGCACGCACATTTTCACGAGACTAACCCCTCCCTACTTGCCAACCCTCCCCCTCACTTTCCGCTGCTGAATAATAGCTAACCCTTAGTGTGAACAGAGAGGAATCCCACTGGGCACGGACGTCAATTTAACATCTGGTCCACGTTGGATCGACATAACTTCGTTGAAATGTGGAAACAACAACGTTGAATCGACCAGTGCCTGCCCAGTGGGATGTGGAGGTCTCACTAGAGAAAGCCCACTTTCAGTCATCAACACACTCACAGCCCACCTCACGCATAAGTTGGATCAGAAGGGACAACACAGAAGGAAGCAACGAAAAGAGAGGAGGTATGGCTTACCTTGCATGGACTGGGTTACCGGGCTGCAGTTTTGAACCGTACTCATCAGGATCCTAATCCCCTTTGAAGCCACTCCTCCTCTGTCATTCCACGAGATCTCATCACAGGAGTCAGGTGAATCAGAGTATTATGAATTCATGCAGGAATTGTCTAATTTAACACAACGTCTAATTCTAACCCGATTTCTATTAATTGTTTTAAGAAACGTGGTAGATAATGAAAGCCTTGTATAAACAAATAGCATTTATTCAATGAAAGACAACAACAAAAGTAATGTTCCCAGTGTCCTTTTGAAAAGGCAGTATTCCAGTAAGTCTTGCCTTCTTTATGATTTTGGTCATTGATGTGCTCCAATTTGAATAATCTGAACACAGGCCATCACATCAGAAATAATCTGGAATATCAAATGAATATCTAAAGAGAGCTGTAAAATTAAACAGTGACAGTTTTACATAAACTGGATTTGTTTCTCATGTCATCTCTCCATATCAAAAGTTATTTTCTCCACATCAAACGCTTCAAATCACCCGACAAAATATAGTGATAATTGATTGCTCTTGCAGAGCAAACAGAAAAATAGCACATGCAGAAAATCATCTGAAAAAAAGAACACTTGCTGAATTTCATACGTGACCCACAAAACCCACTCCCCCACTTTAAAGGCAATTCTGCCACTTTTCAACCTCATAATTATCACCAGCACCAAGCCAATGTCTACATACGATATGTGAAAACAGCACGTTTCTATGATCTGTGGTTAAACAGATAAGGTCCTAAAAAAGACTTCTCTGTGACATCACAGGGTAGGATTAAAAGTAAGAGAAACGGATTTTCTAAACCTGCAACAAGTTTCTAGTCAGAGGGAGGGTATTTTCTTGCTCCACACATTGCCGTATCTCACAGTGTTAGAAAATCCCTTTCTTTTTTATGTTTCAACTTCTGATGATGTCATCGCGTGTAACTTTTTAAATTTATATTTTGTTCTACAAAAAGTAGAAATACGCTAATTTCATATTTAGACACGGGTATTGTGCTTGAGATAATGACATGAGGTTTAAAATGGGTGGAATTGCCCTTGAAATCATCATCATATTAAGGGACTTCACCTCTGTAACCTCTGTGGCCTCGGTGAGACGGCTGTGTCTATGATGTAATCCAGGGTGGTTCAGACACTGGGCAGTGGTGGCGACTCTGTATCCATGAGGGGATCCAGAGGGGTTCAGACACTAGGTAACAGTATGATGTCTATGAGGAGATCCAGGGATGTTTTAAACACTGGGCAGCGGTGGCTCTCTTCTCTGGGAGGGGCTCCAGCATGGTGAGGAGGAAGGCACTGAACTGGACTGCCTGCTCCCGTGGCCACTCGTATTTATCCAGCAGGATCTCACACAAACTCCACGGCTTCAGCCTTGAGATGCGCCTCAGATGCCCTGTTAGCAAACAAGGGAAAGAGTCTTAGTATTGACTGAACAGAATATGTCAAATGAATTTGATAGTCATTGTGTGGGTGAAATTAAAACAAGGGTGATTCACATAAATATGAATCAGATGCTACAAGAAACCCTATGTGGAAACAACAGTTCACAAGTCATTGTGAATAAATATACCTTTGTGATTGAAATATCGCCTGGAGTTTCTCCCTGAGAGGGCAAACTGGGATGGAAGGGGTCCCAGCAACTCAATTATGTGAGCAATGTGATCTGAAAGGAGACATTGGACTGTGCTGGTGAAATAAATATTATATCATTTAATTTCTTTCCTTTTTTTTATGAGCAAGACCAATCACCAGGAAAAACACAGGACAGAGAGGAGAAAGGACAAGGCTTTACCTTCCTCTCGAGAGAAGTTGTCCCCTGAATGGGGTTCAAACAGATATTCTCCAGTGGCCAGCTCAAATGCCTGTATGGAAATGTTAAGAGTTCTTAGTAATAGATATTATGGACAGTCATTAGGGTGGATGTGGTGCTCCTGGGTTCTCACCATGCAGGCTGTGCTCCAGATGTCTGCAGGAGTGCCATAGCCAGCCCCAATCAGGACCTCCACAGAACGGTACTGACAGGTCTGGATGTCCTCTGTGAAGTGTTTGTACTGGAGAGCAGACATGAAGAATTAGCCCTCCATACTATGAGCAATTACTTGATATTAGCCTGTTGAATGTTATATTAATGTATTTTGTCATCTAAGGTACCATATTTAATACCTATACAGTACCAGTCCAAAGTTTGGACACACCTTCTCATTACAGGGTTTTTCTTCATTTTCACTATTTTCTACATTGTAGAATAAAAGTGAATCATGTAGTAACCAAAAAATTGTTAAACAAATATATTTTATATTTGAGAATATTCAAAGTAGCCACCCTTTGCCTTGATGACAGCTTTGCACACTCTTGGCATTCTGTCAAACAGCTTCATGAGGTAGTCACCTGGAATGCATTTCAATGAACAGGTGTGACTTAAAAGTTCAAAGTTAATTTGTGGAATTTCTTTCCTTCTTAATGCGTTTGAGCCAATCAAGGGTGTTGTGACAAGGTAGGGTTGGTATATAGAAGATAGCCCTATTTGGTGAAAGACCAAGTCCATTTTATGGCAAGAACAGCTCAAATAAGGAAAGAGAAATAACGGTCCATCATTACTTTAAGGCATGAAGGTCAGTCAATTTGGAAAACGTCAAGAACTTTGAAAGTTTCTTCAAGTGCAGTCACAAAAACCATCAAGCGCTAAGATGAAACTGGCTCTCATGAAGACCTCCACAAGAAAGGAAGACCCAAAGTTACCTCTACTGCAGAGGATAAGTTCATTAGATTTAGAGTTACCAGCTTCAGGAATTGCAGCCCAAATAAACATTTCACAGAGTTCAAGTAACAGACACATCTCAACATCAACTGTTCAGAGGAGACTGCGTGAATCAGGCCTTCGTGGTCGAATTGCTGCAAAGAAACGACTAGTAAAGCACACCAATAACAATAAGAGACTTGCTTGGGCCAAGAAAAATGAGCAACGGACATTAGACCAGTGGAAATCTGTCCTTTGGTCTGATGAGTCCAAATGAGAGATTTTTGGTTCTAGTCTTTGTGAGACACAGAGTAGGTGAACGGATTATCTCCGCATGTGTGGTTCCCACCGTGAAGCATGGAGGAGGAGGTGTTATGGTGTGGGGTTGCTTTGCTGGTGACACTGTCAGTGATTTATTGTGATGGTGTGGGGGTGCTTTGCTGGTGACACTGTCTGTGATTTATTTTGAATTCAAGGCACACTTAACTAGCATGGCTACCACAGCACTCTGCAGCAATACGCCATCCCATCTGGTTTGCGCTTCGTGGGACTATCATTTGTTTTTCAACAGGACAATGACCTGTTGGGCTATTTGACCAATAAGGAGAGTGGTGGAGTGCTGCATCAGATGACCTGGCCTCCACAATCACCTGGCCTCAACCCAATTGAGATGGTTTGGGATGAGTTGGACCGCAGAGTGAAGGAAAAGCAGCCAACAAGTGCTCAGCATATGTGGGAACTCCTTCAAGACTGTTGGAAAAGCATTCCAGGTGAAGCTGGTTGAGATAATGCCAAGAGTGTGCAAAGCTGTCATCAAGGCAAAGGGTGGCTACTTTGAAGAATCTCAAATATAAAATATATTTAGATTTTGAATTATTTCATACTTTTTTGGTTAATACATGATTCTATATGTGTTATTTCATAGTTTTGATGTCTTCACTATTATTCTACAATGTAGAAAATAGTAAAAGAAATTAAGAAAAACCCTGGAATGAGTAGGTGTCCAAACTTTTGACTGGTACTGTATTCATTCATATACATAATGTCTGTCAGATAGTAACTCACCACCCAGCAGGCGTTGCCCAGATCTGCAATCTTGATGCTGATTTCATCAGCATTCTGTGGCTTCAGAAGATTCACCAACATATCTGTTTCACTGAACCCTGAAACAAAATACAAGACAGATGGTGCAGATAGATATTATGGATGATGGATGTGCCGTGAGTGCTCTGGTGTAAAATGGATGCTATGTATGATGTATTACAACATAAATATCATTCATATACACTGAGCATATAAAACATTAGGAACACCTGCTCTTTCCATGACATAGATATGAAATGAAAGCTATGATCCCATATTAATGTCATTTGTGAAATCTACTTCAATCAGTGTAGATGACGGGGAGGAGAGAGGTTAAATTAAAGAAAGATTTATAATCCTTGAGACAATTGAGACATGGATTGTGTTTGTGTGCCATTCGGTGGGTGAATGGGCAAAAACGCGCTCAAGTTTCCCTGTGTATCAAGAATGGTCCACCACCCAAAGGACACCCAGCCAATTTGACACAACTGTGGGAAGCATTGGAGTCAACATGGGCCAGCATCCCTGTGGAATGCTTGGCACCTCGTAGAGTCCATGCCCCAACGAATTAAGGCTGTTATGAGGGCAAAAGGCGTTGCAACTCAATATTAGGAAGGTGTTCCTAATGTTTTGTACACTTAGTGTAACTTAATCATCAGCATATGCATGAAATACTGTAATGCAAATCATGAAAGTTCAATTGAAACACTGGACAGGTATTCTGACATATACTACACGGAAATATGCTGTGACAATATACTCTATACAGGGGGCTTCAGATCAAGACTGACCATGTGATGGTGATGAGGGCTGGTTGTCTCTCTGGGTAGAAGGATGCAACACTGTAGATTGTCTAGAGCAGTGAGACAGTGACGAAGCTGACTCCTTGCTGTCAGAGCCCATTGCTTCTTCATGCAGCAGGTTCCGTCTCCATGTAGTACGCACAGGACCTGAAGGCTTAGGGGGAGAGGTGGAACTGGGAGTGCTACAGGGAGTGGTGATATTGGAGAATGACACATGAGGTTTTGCCCTCTTCTGACGGTCAACTAAAGTGTCCTCGCCCTGTTGCGGCTGTTGATGTTTGTTCTCCTTCCTCGACAACCTGGCCCTCGGGATCCTGGAAACCTTCCCGGTCTATGAGCACAGTCACAGGACTTTGATGGGAAACTTAAAATGAGACGTCTCTCATTTTGCAGCATGTTAAATATATTTTAAACCAATCTCTGCAAATAAGGTACATTTCTTTAAATATTAGTACCACAAATCCCTTTTGCATGCAGTGCATGCTAATTTACAATGAATTGATCAAGGTGAACAATTTCACTACAAACACAAAGGTATAGTTATACATACTGAATGAATACAAATAGCAATTAGTCAACTGTGCATCTTCATTCAGAAATGCTGTTCATGTGCAAGTTAATGATTAATACACATTTGTTATAGCACACACACACCACTGCTGTTGTAATGGTTGAATGAGTAGAACACCTGAAACAATACTGTAACTATTGACAACAGCCAGATTCACAGATCAATGCTTTTCTCCAGAAGAACCTTAATAGGGCCAAGATTCAGTGAATCAGCACACACTCACAATGCCAAGGCCATCTTACCCAAACCCCAAGAGTCTGGAAAGCCACAGTCAACTTCCCCAAAAAGTTTGACACAATCTAATACCAAAATTATGATAGGAGGGGTCAGAAAGACATAGGTGAAAGATGAGGTCATCAAAAGATTACCAGAAACTATGTTTCCCCTTTGTAGCAATATGGTTGGTTCATGATTTGAGACAAGACAAAGAGTTGATTGCCATACCTGCTTCTCTCTTAGACTGGTATTTTCTGGCATCAGTAGTAGATGAAGAGATCAGCAAGGCACAAGAGAGCATGAAATCAAATCATAGAGAACAAAAATAATAACATTAGGTAATATTAAAATTTGACTCCTAATATTCAACATTGTTATTGCATCTCCATCTCTCTGTAACAAATCTTTAACATTTCCCTCCATCTAAAAAATAAAATACGTTTAAAAAAGACAAGAGGGAATTGTACTTAATGACACATGTATGTCAACTTGGAATAGAGAGCAATCCTAACCTGAACAGCTTGTGGGAGCAGGAGAAACTGGCAGCTCCTGTAGGTTGGTGTCGGCTGCCAGCTCCTGGACGTAAACATCATCCACTCTCAAAAGGATGTTCTCTGGCTTGATGTCTGTGTGGATAATCTTGCATTTAGTGTGCAAGTAATCTAAGCCCTGGAAAACCTGTGATATGAGACAACAATGGTGATATACTATGGCTACATGACACCAGGGAACACACAAAGGAGATCATCCTTTCACAAAAGCTGCTCTGGATGATAAAACGGTAGAGACGGGATATGGAAATCACAGGGGAAAGACACCACCTGTCTGAGGATGCTCTTAACGCAGGGCAGGGGAAGGCCAGTGTAGTTGGATTTGATGATCCACTTCAGCAGTTGGTGACCCAGCACTTCAAGAACCATGCATACATCTGACACATAGCTGAATTAAGGAGAAACCATTTCACTCAGATGTGCAAGTTAACATACGACACATACTGTATGAGAAATAGATCACGGGTAAAATGATAACATGTGGAGGACTTTTAAAAGGATACGCTCCCCATTGACTCCAGAGACCTTGAAGTCATCGATAAGTTGCACAACAGTGTCTCGTTTAGGGTCAGATGGGTCACTGTCCCTTACCTAAATGCAATTGATAACAGGACATAACTGGGTAGGAAACATGTGACGTTTCATTATCACCATTGTGCAACTAATAAAAGGCAATATTTCCTAATAAGCTTGGCTCTGGTTGATGAACAAGCAAGGTATTAGACTGATTAAGCCTATGTAGCAGAGAATAAAAGGCTGAACATGGATATACAATACTAACACATTTCAGAAGCTTGATCTCATCCAAACCAGTCTCTGTGAAGGTAGGAGCACTCTTTACCACCTTCAGAGCCACAAAACGCCTCTTCCTGCTCATACAAATAAAAAATGTGAATCACTTGCTTTAACTGTCATAATCACAATATGAAACCGAAGATCAATCAATAACAAAAACAATGTTATCAGTATACTGTTACTATTATACTTACTCAATGTCCCAGCCTAGCCACACAGTGGAGAAGTGGCCCCATCCCAACTTCTTCACCACCTGGTAACGGTCAATGAATATTGCTCCAATTTCCACCGGGTAGTATCCACCTACAATGAACATTGAAGCCTCTTTCCGATCAGCAATAAACTGTATAAAAACTCCTACCACACAATATTGTATTGTTATTTGGTGATATTTGGCACACTGGTGAAATACCTATACAGTAATCAGATGGATTCTCCTGTTCCTCATCATCTGATCCAAAAATCTCAGGTGAAGGGGGATATGATGATAATTTGATGGTAAGGGGTGGTTTGGGGGTAGGGTCAACTAGTGGTTTAGGGGTCAGGGATTTGTGGGTAAGGGATGATTTGGGGGTAAGCGGTGGGTTAGGGTTAACAGCAGGTAAACTGAGGGAAAGGGCTGATATTGCAGCAGCATATCTAGATGAAGGCACATTGGACATTGTGACAAGGGACACACAATAGAACAGGGAGCCGACGCCTTCTAGCCTAGACAGCACAGGTCATGCAAGTGTGGGGTTGAAGAAAATGGAGATGAAGATGGTACACGCAGAAGGCCTACGGCAAAAAGAAAAACAGACAAACTGTTCATTAAACACTTTCACACTATTATAAATTGACATCCTAAGCATTCATACATAGGATATATGAGGTTAAATCAGGCAACACAACGTGGCCAATGTACAGGTAACTGCCAAAATAAAGGAAACACCAACATAAAGTGTCTTAATAGGGTGTTTGGCCACCACAAACCCCTCTTTTAAAGTCGTGAGATCTCTTCTAGCCATGGTAGTCAAAACAATGGGCATTTTCATACATGACCCTAAGCCACTGATGCAGACCTTTGGACAATCTACATTTTAAAAAGTCTAATAAAATCCATGTAATATAGCTTACACCTTCACAATTAATCCATTATTTATTTTAGACAGGTCTAAAGAAACATGATATGAAGAAAATGTAGCCTATTTCAGAAGAATGAATAGCATACTCTGAGTTGTCCTTAATTAGTTCCTGATCTGGCTATGCCAAATGGCTGTGGGCTACACTAGTTCATTTAACAGACAAGACTTTCTTAGAATTCCGTGGCATTATTTAATATTATTTTGTAGTATGAAGAATACAATTGAACAAAGCTGAATAAAATAGACAGGATATTTTCTCCAACCGATTTGAGGGAGTGCACGCACACATGTGGCTATTCTGTTGAGCGGTTAACAAATAAATATGTACTCCTATATGCTTATTTATAGTTATTAATGTAACTTTAGTTGTTCTACAAACGCTGGGCTATATGTTTGGATTTTTAATACATTGTAAGGCTGAATGATGCGACTCTAATGATGATTTTTTTAAAGTTGCTTGAAAGACATGAGCTCTGCTTTGTTTTTTTTTTGCGCAGTCTGTACACTCTTTGTCAGTCTCTAAATTACAAATTGAGAAGAACTTGATTATGCCTCGAATTTCCCGGCAGCCTCCCCTTTGTGTGGCGATAATGCACCCTAAAATCAGAAGCACCGGGGACGCAACTTTGCGCGTCCTTATCCATACAGTATGTATGCCCGTTAGCCTCTGCACCCCTTGTAAAGAGGATTAATGTACTTCATTTTAAGAAGTTTTTTGGCCACTTTAGTTGTGATTACAAACCTTATCAAAACATATAGGCCTATGGGTTAGGCTACATGAGGTGTCCGACTCTGATTCGAAACAGTCACACAAAAATCTTGTCTTGACATATAATAAATAATATATGTGTGAAATTCGCTTTGATTTAGAATGGCACTGTTATTGGAGAAGCCCAATAACAGTGACTGAAAGGTCACGTGGAATTTGACTGCCTTCATGACTGGTGGCACACGGTGTTGCGGTAATAGGGTCACCACAAAAGCCCTAGGTGTGAATACTTATGTAAATTAGGTATTTACTTTTGATTTTCAATAAATCGGCAAAACATGTTTTCACTTTGTAATTACGAGGTATTGTGTATAGATGGGTGAGATTTTTTATTTTATTCATTTTGAATTCAGGCTGTATGTAACAACACAATTTGGAGTAAGTCAAGGGGTATGAATACTTTCTGAAGGCACTGTACTTCGTATTCCTCATTTACTGAAGTATTTTCCTTTATTTTGGCACTTACTTGTATCTACAAAAGAGTAAAGCCTATTCAAATTCTAAATTTAGTCAATCTTATCATTCTAGATACTGTCTGCAATTACATTTTCAGGGTCCAGTGAATGTGCAAGAGACAGTTTATTTTTAGCTGGGTTTCGATGAATGGCTTGTCAACTTAAATAGCTCTTCAAAGCTGGCCTGTAACTATTGACTGGGTGCATGCTCTCTAGCAGAGTCCTTCTTGTAAACATGTCACAACTATAGCTAGATAGGGCCGTCTGTCAAGTCATTCTCTCAGTCAAGTCATGAAGGTGTCAAACACAACCTCCAGTTTGAGTTGTTTGGTAAGACCTCAGCACTGCCAAGTACAGCAAACCTGTCCTCTAAATAAAACAAATGTTAAAAAAATGTAACAGATGATTTACATTTGTGTAACTGATTTATAAAAGTAACTATCTAAGGCAAAACAGAAATTAGCGTGCTAATAATAGTCGTTGGGTAGCCTGAGTCTGTTCTCGACAAAAGTTGTTTATATGTTGCAGTTTGTCATGTTTTGAAGCTGATATCAGCGAACAACTTCAAGTTCCTGGAGTTATTACATGGTGACATATTAAATAACAATTAGTTCTAAACTTTATTACTATCTGTAACTGTGAAATTATTTTTTAAATATTTACCCAAATACTTACATATAATAGTGAAAAACGGTGTCCTCCGATTTCTCTGGCAGCTGAGGGACCGTTCTTCCCCCGTCAATGTTTGCTCTGCGTGCCTGCCTGCTTGCGCATAAGCACAGCATATGTTCTGAAAATGACGTGAGCTGAGCTGAGCTGAGCTGTGCTGTGCTGGTGGCTGGCAGGACACTGGTTTCCACTTTCCACTAGAATCAGTGCTATTTAACTGGGTCTCCGCGGCCCGCTGTAGGGGGTTTCAATGTTATGAATATTGCTAGAAACAGAATACGTTCATTTGGAATTTCAAACCTACAAGTGTATGTGCCGCTGCCTGCTGCTAAGGTTTCTTAACTTGGACATGCATTTTTGCCAACAGATGGCTAACCTTTGTTTAACCAGCTAAACAGCTGCTCTTAGTGAAAATGTGTTTGGGAGTTATCTTTCTAGCTAATAGGCTATGTTAGAGTGTACAATTCCGCTTCCAATTATAATGTGGGGTGGTTAAAATAATGAAAAACGGTCTACCAAATCTATTAATTTTAAAATGTTGATTACTTCTCCGTCCCATTATCATTCACCTGATGAGAAAACATGATTGGGGTCACTGGTTTGCCTGGGCAATAAAAAAAAATTAAGACCACTGCACTAGATAACACAGCCAAAGTCAAATTGGCTATATTATAAAGATTCATGCTTTTTGGTCTAAATTTAAGGTTTGGGTTAGGCATAAGGTTAGCAGTGTGTTAAACGTTAGGGTTAAGGTTAGGTTTAACATTTTAACTCACTCATGCGCTCTTTCCCTCACTCACAAACTCCCTTCATGGGTGGAAAGAGTACTGAAATATCCTATTCAAGTACTGTGACTTTAATAACATTTTACTCAAGTAGAAGTACAATTACTCAGAAAAGCTATTCAATTTTAGTAACAAGAGTATTTGCAATTAGTTACTTTGCACCTCTGTAAAAAAAGTAATCTGTCAAATTGTGTCATTCTTCAAGCAAAGCCAAAGCCATTAGAATTAGGCTAGTAAGGATGAACTGATGAAGTGTCCTATGATACATATTTTATTTAACTGAGGCAAATCACTCACAGTCATTACATTGTAAATACATGAAAATCAATATACTGTAGTTTTCTTTTTGAATGATTCCATTTCAACATGTTTAATTAACCATGATTACACTTTATTAAAAAAAGATCAATGAATGCACCCCATCCACCTCCCACAGAAAATGTACAGTATGTCTCACCCCTTTGAAATATGGTCATCGTGTAATGGGATGAAAAAAACATGTCTCAATTCATTCCAGTCAATCAATATAACTCATTTGTGGCATTACTCTAAAAATCGAAAAACGAATACATTTGTAAATGTCAATTAACACCACACTTATCTTGCTGGTGCTGAGAATTGTATGGGCTTTATGACAGAAGTGTATTTCACAAAAAGATACAAAATATTATAAGTTCATAAATATACAATATATATTCTGGATAAATTTGCTTTGAGCCGAGTGTATATTCATTTATGTTTTACAGACATAAGTTACATCACCTGAAAAATACATTTACGACCCCCAATGCACAGCAGTTTGGTCATCAGTTTCAGGTTTAGACTAGCTGGAAGAATTTCACACACTAACTACTGAATGGGAAAACAGCAACATTTAAAACCATATAACATTCCACTAAAGGTACTTGAGAAGAAAGGAACATTTTCAGCTGTAAAACATGTCAATAGATGAAAAGCCATGGCATTCATGAGTCTATTATCCTCAGTAAAAATTAAAGATCATTATTAGCTACGTACATACTTTTTTTTGTTTTCAGATGACAGTTTGCACCATAATGATCAATGAAGAAATACACTTACACTTTCAATATTATTCCAGAGGTATTCCTTTCCTACCATTAATTTAGTTAATGATGCACTTTTATAATGGTATAATCATGAACCTATGATACACAAGAACAGACAAGCACATACACTATAAATACAAAAGTATGTGGACACCCCTTCAAATTAGCGGATTCTGCTATTTCAGCCACAACCATTACGGACAGGTGTATAAAATCGAGCACACAGTAATGCAATCTCCATTGACAAACATTGGCAGTAGAATGGCCTTACTGAAGAGCTCAGTGACTTTTAATGAGGCATCGTCATAGGATGCCACCTTTCCAACAAGTCAGTTAATCAAATTTCTGCCCTGCTAGAGCTGCCCCGGTCAACTGTAAGTGCTGTTATTGTGAAGTGGAAACGTCTAAGAGCAACAACGGCTCAGCAGCTAAGTGGTAGGCCACACAAGCTCACAGAACGGGACCGCTGAGTGCTAAAGCGCGTAGTGCATAAAAATAATCTGTTCTTGGTTGCAACACTCACTACCGAGTTCCAAACTGCCTCTGGAAGCAAAGTCAGCACAATAAGTGTTAGTCTGGAGCTTCATTAAATGGGTTTCCATGGCCGAGCAGCCGCAGACAAGTCTAAGATCACCACGCGCAATGCCAAGCTTCGGCTAGGGTGGTGTAAAGCTCGCCATCATTGGACTCTGGAGCAGTGGAAACGCGTTCTCTGGAGTGATGAATCACGCTTCACCATCTGGCAGTCCGACGGACAAATCTGGGTTTTAGAGGATGCCAGGAGAATGCTACCTGCCCCAATGCATAGTGCCAACTGTAAAGTTGGTGGAGGAGGAGTAATGGTCTGGGGCTGTTTTTCACGGTTTGGGCTAGGCCCCTTAGTTCCAGTGAAGGGAAGTCTTAACGCTACAGCATACAATGACATTCTAGACGATTCTGTGCATCCAATTTTGTGACAACAGTTTGGGGAAGGCCCTTTTCTGTTTCAGCATGACAATTCCCTTGTGCACAAGGCGAGGTCCATACAGAAGTGGTTTGTCGAGATTGGTGTGGAAGAACTTCACTGGCCTGCACAGAGGCCTGACCTCAACCCCATCGATCACCTTTGGGATGAATTGGAACGCTGACTGCGAGCCAGGTCTAATCGCCCAACATCAGTGCCCGACCTCACTAATGCACTTGTGGCTGAATGGGAGAAAGTCCCAGTAGCAATGTTCCAACATCTATTGGAAGGGCTTCCCAGAAGAGTGGAGGCTGTTGTAGCAACAAAGGGGGACCAACTCCATATTAATGCCCATGATTTTGGAATGAGACGTTCGATTAGCAGGTGTCCTGTCACGACTTCCGCCGAAGTTGGCTCCCCTGCCTGTTCGGGCGGTGCTCGGCGGTCGTCGTCACAGTCCTACTAGCCACTACCGATCCCTTTTTCGTTTGTCTGTTGGTTTTGTCTTATTAGTTTCACCTGTGTGTATTTCAGTTGAATTAGCGTCCTTATATTTAGTAGGTTGTCCCGCCCTTGTTTTGTGCGGGATTGTTTTTGTATTCCTGTTATTTGGTGGTGTTCATGAGTTTTATTCTCCGGACTATTTTGGTCCTGCGTTGGATTATTCACCCTGTGTGTTGGGTTGACCGTTGTTTTGTGCACCGGAGAATAAACTGTCTAATAACTGAAACCTGCTCTCTGCACCTGATTCCACCCACCTTAGTAATTTGTGACATGTCCACATAGTTTTGGTCACGTAGCACATCATGGGAAGCTTATAAAAGGGTCATTCTTGAATTGTGGGGGCATTAATGACTTAAAATATTTGTATCATTACGATAACATTGTGCCAACACTAGGAGTAGCGTATGACAACATGATACATTGGAAATGGAATCTCCTACTAGCACAGTTCTGACATAAGGCCTGCTCATGCCATCATTCAGCAGTGCCATCCCTAGCCCTGTTCTTGTTAGATCCTTTTAAAAGGATTGTATTGTCAAATCTTTCTTATTATCATGATATATACAGATCCAAATATGTGGTTTATTGTTGATCTTGAATGTCCAATTGGGCCACACATTTTCTTATTTGCTCAAACTTGATACCCTGTCAACCATTTTCTGGTTTTCAAGTGTTCTCTCTTGGGGAAAATGTCCCATCCCACTGTTCTACTTGCTTTTGAGGGGTTAAGGCTTTTGACATTCATAAAGTGCTCTGAAGGAAAACATGCTACGCAACTGAATGAATAAAAATGACTAGAAAGTTAATTAAACGACTGTCCTAGACCAGTAAAAGCCCTCTGAACTTTACTATTATGACATTTCAGCAGCTGGACTGTCATAATAGTAAAAAAAAAAAAAAAGAGATTGCGTGAAACAACTCAATTTGGCAACAACAGGCATTACTTTCATTTGTTGATTGAAGACCAAGCTTTGAAAGGATTAGTGTTAGCATTGCAGATTATTAGAAAGCACTAACGTTTTTACAAAAGGTAGGGTTCTGTTTTAAACACAGAGCCACAGCTCCTGTTCCTCAGTCTACGATATTGCAATGTAAGTCCCCATTCATTTAACAAAAATGAGAAATAGCAAGCCAATGCATGTTTGATGAACAGATGAAAAGATAAGACAGATGTAATATATTCATCTTTACAAACATGTACATTTACACATTCACTGGTGTCTAAATAGTTTTTAGATCATATGAGTTCATTACATATGTTTGTAAATCACAAGACTAATGAGCAATAAATGACCTGTTCTATATCTATTCTTTATACCTCATAAGATACAAAATAGTTATTTAGAATACATATACTATATTCTGTAAAAAAATTATACCTTGGGAGATTTGTTAGGTTAAACAAGGAGGATGTTTGTTACATGTGGCTTGGGTCTGACCAACGATAGAATACAATACAGTATACGGTAGCTACAGAATAACAGGGCATTCAGAACGGCTTTACAGTCTTTTTCTGCTGGGGTTGTAATGTGTTTTTTTTTTTAGCTTGTGAGGTCACCTTATATCAGCTCCTTTTACAATGTCTGGTTCTCTGTGTGTGTGTGTGTGTGTGTGTGTGTGTGCAAGTACGTGTTTAAAAAATGATTCAGCTACATTAGACCAACGTGCCAGGGTCAGCGCTGGGCTCCTTCGGAGTCATGTCTTGCATCTGAGGATGAACGGGCTCTTGATAGAGTGAGAACTCCATTGACCTGCCATAGAGAGAGCACAAATCATCACAGCACTGAAAAGTACCGGAATCTGCACCTGTGTGAATGTTACCAACAATCATTACAAAGTACAGAAATACTCACCTTCCATGCAGTGGGTGGCCATGGAAACTGGCTGACTGAGACATCTGGGACCTATGGAGTGGATCACCTTGTATAGACTGAGCCTGGTGCACCAAAGGGTGGGGGTGTGAGAGGCGGGAGACCCCTGAATCATGCCCCTTTGACGTGGTAGTAGGGTAGCCAAGGGCGTTCCTCAGGTACCAGTCTCTGAGACCCTCCAGCGCCAGAGCTTTATGTAGACTCCTCGTCGAGTCCTCCGGGGTTGGGCGAGAGAACTGGGGAGGCCTGTGATTGAATGAGGGGCCGGACAGCTCAGTCTGGTAGGGGTGCAGGTTGGGAATGGAGGAGGTAGTGGAGCTTGGGGCAGGGTGGGGAGACTCATAGGCAGAGAGCAGGATGGTGTCATGCTGCAGGGGGATGAAGGGTCCACAGGACTTGGTCCGCGTGACTTTGACTCTGTGAGGCTCAGCCTGGGAGCCACGGATCACCATGGGGCTGTAGGGTGGGGCAGCACTGGGTAGATGCACCTGGGATAGGGAGAAGCCGTTGGCTTGAGGAGGCACTGTAGCAATGGACGATCGAGGAGAGGAAATGTCCTGCCAGATTCTACCTGTTGATTGGTACAGCTGGTGTTGCACTTGAATCCTCTGTTGCTTCCCCCAGATGTAATCCATTAGGAGCTCGTTGTAACCCCCTCCCCCTGCTTCTCCTCTCCCACCCATGGACAGCCGCATGTTGCCCTGCTCCACAGAGCCGTCCAAGTGTCTCTCAGGACTGCCCAGGTGGATGTGCCTCAGCTTGCCATCAGTGAGGGTCTCTGAGCTTTTGTAAGGCCCTCCTTTGGCAGGCATCCCGTTCCTGGGGCCTGGGTCCTCGGGGAGACTGGAGCGGTCAAGCAAGGCCTCAGAACTGTTGCTCCGCCGGGCACGGGAGCTGTACGGGCAGCCTCTGCGCTCCGAGGAGGAGCCTTCCTGGGTTAAGGGCACCATATGAGGTACATCCAGGCTGCCAGACCACTGCTTTAGTGCAATCCCACCAGAGCCATCCGATCTGAAGGAGAGAAAGAGAGCAAGGAGCTTATTGTAATAGGTTAGTCCTAATGTAAACACAGTATCTTTACATTTCATATTCCATTGATTGAATGTGTGATATCAAAGGGAGCATGATATAGCATGATATAAGTATCTAAGTATGATATAAGTATCTATGGTATCTATGGCATCTTTGATGATAAAATGTTGATGCAAATGTTGATGCAATGTTTACCATGGCTGGCATGTTCTGTAGTCTAATTACCTGCTGCACTCATCTGTTATTCTGTCAGCCTCTCTGTCATCATAGTGGGTAGGTAGCAGTGGATGTGCTGCATTAAGCAGAAGCACTGGACCAGAGGAGGAATATTACCTGACATGAACACTGATTGGGGCAGTCCGGGCGATGAGGGGGGTAGCAGGAACACTTCTGCCTTCAACATTAGATGTACTCCTTGGTAGAGAATGACTAGGGCTAGGAAAAAAAACATGAGTTCATAGCTTTAGACACAAGAAGAAGGAGAGCGTTACACGTGTACACACACACACACACTGACAATACCTGATGGAGCTGGTCACAGAGTTACGGCGCGTCCTCATTTCATAGTATATCTCCACTGGGGACAGTTTCCTACAGACCTGGTGGTCTGGGCTGCCCAGGGACAGACGGGGCTGGGACATGGAGCGGTGGTCTGCTGCCACACTGGGAGAGGACTCCTCTAAGGGAGGGAGAAGATAGGGTGACTCAAGTTGACCAAACCTCAACTCACAATTGACACGCAAATACAGTAAACAGAACATTCTCTGTAATGAACATAATCAGACAGCAGCTGTGTCATTCTGAATTTAAGGAAGACAAAATGTAAGTCTTCGCTCTTCTCAATTTTACAATAGGTACTGAAATGTGATCTGTCCTCTAGTAACTGATTATAAACTGAGTATGCACAGTACCAATCATCCAATCTCTCTTTTTATGTAGCCTCACCATATAATGCAATGAAAACAAACTGTCTAGACGTTTGGATAATATTTTGCAAGACTTCAGTGTTTGGGTGAAACAGACAAAGATAACTGCTCAATGATTTTTACCCACTAGCATTAACAGATTTGGTTGTTATGATAGTTTTTGCAGCTCTGGCTAGCTCACCGTTGTCATGGGATGTTGAATCTGACATGGAGCTAGTGCTCTCTGACATCACCATGTCCTCTGCAAGAAAAACAAACACAACCTCTTTATATCACAGGGAGTAGAGACCAAATACACATACTGTACCATCACATCATTGGAGGGGACAGGAGAGGAAACTGGCTCATATCAAAGTGAACTTCTGTGAGGTTAACCTTTCACTGCAGTGGGCTAAATCAGGGTCACACAGAGAGTTTCTTGGTAGTCTTAAACAAATACACCTGACACACATGGTTATAGGCTTTAAAACAAGAAGACACCTGTACCATGTCGGATATAGAGTTGAAATGTATTACATTTTGAGTTTGCATCCCAATATTACACTTTATATACATCACAGAAGAATGAAATATAACAAAGAATTGACATAGAATCACCGGATTTCCAGCAGTAAATTTGTATTTATTTGATTAATTATCAAATGATGAAAAATATGAATAACATTCCACCAATGAAGCCACTAGGTAATGTGACTGCAGGAAAGGGCTACCCAGTACCCAGTTGTTTGGCCTAGATAGATATCATGGAAACATTTATCAAGATATGTATGTATAGCTGTGAACACGTCTTTGAACTCTGCTGTACACAGCACTGCCTTACCTGTGTGGCATCCCCGGTGAACGGTCCTCCTGCTGTTGGGGACATTCCTGTCTGACTCTGAGTGCCTGTACAGAGCACCACTGAAGATTGTTTTCATCTGCCTTCGCTGACCTGTCTCATCCTGCACAAAGCAATAGCTTAGTCAGTGATGTGTTGATAACCAGTATTAACAGACATTCAGGACCTCTGTGACCAGTGTCATAGTATTTGAGAAAGTCCTCTGACCTCTCCCCTGGTGTTGTTATGTGGCAGGCCAGCCCTGCGCTGTACAACGGGAGCTCTCTCTCCTGTCTCCAGGGGGAAAACATGTGGGACCTTCCCGGTCAGCTCCTGCAGACAAAATACATGCCACAGAATTAGCCTAGTTAGATTAAAAAGTTAACACTGTTTTCATACAGCCAATGCCAAGTCAAATGTCATACTGTCTGTTATATAATATAGTTATATAATTGAGCAATAGAAACAAATGTAATAAACACTGATACATATCCTGTTAGTCTCCAGTCTTTGTATCTTAAAATAGTTGATTGTTGCGCTTGAATACATGTGCTAGAACTAATGTGATAATAGTCCAATGAAGATTAAACTGTTGTTCAAGAATAGTATCATTTGAATGGTGGTACATCCGACCACCAAATCAAAAGTACTGCATATAGATAGTATATAGAGAGCGTTCCCCATGCATTAATAATCTTATTCTAGAGAGAAGCTGAGACACATCTGTGTTCAATTTCAAACCAAAAGCAGGGGGATGTGTGAAACAGCTGTGAGTGAAAAGCTGGAGCTGCTGCCTGGTATGTCTGGCTCTGCCTCTGGAGAAAATCAGGCTAACATTGATACGCTGTCGCTACATATTCTTGACTCATGCAGCTCTGGAAGGGGAAAGCTTTAAACTTCGCTATGTAACAAAAGTTGCCAAATGTTGTTCTTTCATCTGTAGCCAAACTCAGTGAGCCTGATTTACAATTTCAGGTGGTTGAGGTTTACAGGGGTTTAGAGCTGCTCCGTACTGAGTCAGATACAGAAAACAAACCAAAGTTGGTTTATGCTTTTCAATAATCTGATAAAGCACACGTCTCTATATCATGGCTTGGGTGAATGGAGCAATTCCCTCTAACCTGACCTGAGACCTACAATGGTTAAAAGGTAGGAAAGAGGAACTGACCTGAGACCTACAATGGTTAAAAGGTAGGAAAGAGGAACTGACCTGAGACCTACAATGGTTCAAAGGTAGGAAAGAGGAACTGAACTGAGGCCTACAATGGTTAAAAGGTAGGAAAGAGGAACTGACCTGAGACCTACAATGGTTCAAAGGTAGGAAAGAGGAACTGACCGCCTCCAGCAGACACACTTGTCTCAGCTCTCCCACTCGGCTGCTGAGGAGGTCCTCCAGGAGTTGCTTTCTCTCCTGCAGTGCGGAGATGCGTTCAGCTTGCAGCTTGCTGTCCTGATCTGCACACCAACACACACATCAACACATGCAGCTGAGACAACAACCATTTATACAATGACGTTGTTGCAACAATGGTGTTACTAGGTAATTACAGTATTACTGAGCACTTAAAATATTGTGTAATTGCATCAGATTATCAATAAAATTCTGGGGGCAGATGTGTTAGAAAAGATACTAGAACGAGGAGCGGAAGCAGGGCGGTAGTTCCACCCCCCTGTCTCTGCAAGTTCCAGGCAAGCCTATGGGCCAAATGTCCCCTCCCCGAAAGATGTGAACACCTGCGAAATTGGGATTTGTCTGAAGGATCAGTGACGGAAAAATCTGTGCATCGGAACATAGTTAGTTGTTAGTCGTTACATCCCACAGGCTGTTGACAGATGCTACGATACCATCTTATGTTACATGCGTCTGTCCACAAGAAATTAGTAAGTAATCCCAAATCTCTCTGTGGAGGTATAAAACTCACCTGGAGCCCCCACACTCATGGATGTGATGAGGCGCCCTTTGACCTCCATGTGGTCTGATTTGTGAGGTCGTGCTTCTCAAACCTCAGCCAATCAAAACCTCACCTGTTGAGAGAGAGCACTGTGATTACCTAATAGAAATGGAACAAATAATGTGGGCCTAGAGCACAGGTTGGTTTAAATACATTCATCTTACCTAGCAACTTCAAGCATGTGTTCTCCAGTAGTTTGGTTAGCCATCTATTTTTGTTAAACCAGTAAGAATGTGTCTTCCACTAGTCAAAAACAATAAAGTGATCCCAGCCACCGCCAGTGGGGGGAGCCTCTGTGACTCTTTTCAGGTGTCTAATGCTAAATCCTGTAACAGAGATGCAGAGTTTCAATTTTTGGTAATGTGACTAAAAACAAATAGGCCTACAGTTAATATAGAATAAGAACCGTGTGTGTTGTTTCAATGATAGACTATCAGGCCTAGCCTGTCTATGTCCATCGTATGTGCATTATATAAAATGTATGCTTGGTGGCATAGGATGGCTTCATGTTAACAGGATAATTCAAAAGTGTGCTTAATAGAGTGATTAAAAAATTAAATAACATAAGTAGTTAACATGATAGTGTAGACTGTGCCAACAAAATAAATAATATTAAAGCAATTGTACGAGGGCATAGCCTGCCTGCCTGCATCTCTTAGCTCTGACAATCATGTCTTCGAAGAGGAGTGAGAGTGAAACAGAATTAATAACGTATGGAGAAGAACAGATGGAGAGAAACCTAAACTGTGTTTCATGTCTCAATTTCCAAAGGTAACCAACACAAATTAAAATAATGAACCAAAAGTAACAGCAATAACTTTTCACTGAAAGTAAGACACAACCTGCTCTGTTTATGCCCAGTTGCACACATTCAGTGAAGACAACTTACACCAGCATTCCCCAAGTGAGGGTGGCTTTCACTTCAGCAGTAATAAATTCATGAACTAAATTCATGAACTTTTTTGAGGAAAAGATCATGATCATTAGAAAGCAAATTCCGGACTCCTCTTTAAATCTGCGTATTCCTCCAAAGCTCAGTTGTCCTGAGTCTGCACAACTCTGCCAGGACCTAGGATCAAGAGAGACACTCAAGTGTTTTCGTACTATATCTCTTGACACAATGATGAAAATAATCATGGCCTCTAAACCTTCAAGCTGCATACTTGACCCTATTCCAACTAAACTACTGAAAGAGCTGCTTCCTGTGCTTGGCCCTCCTATGTTGAACATAATAAACGGCGCTCTATCCACCGGATGTGTACCAAACTCACAAAAAAGTGGCAGTAATAAAGCCTCTCTTGAAAAAGCCAAACCTTGACCCAGAAAATATAAAAAAATATCGGCCTATATCGAATCTTCCATTCCTCTCAAAATTTTTTGAAAAAGCTGTTGCGCAGCAACTCACTGCCTTCCCGAAGACAAACAATATATACGAAATGCTTCAGTCTGGTTTTAGACCCAATCATAACACTGAGACTGCACTTTTGAAGGTGGTAAATGACCTTTTAATGGCGTCAGACCAAGGCTTGGCATCTGTCCTCGTGCTCCTAGACCTTAGTGCTGCTTTTGATACCATCGATCACCACATTCTTTTGGAGAGATTGGAAACCCAAATTGGTCTACACTGACAAGTTCTGGCCTGGTTTATATCTTATCTGTCAGAACGATATCAGTTTGTCTCTGTGAAAGGTTTGTCCTCTGACAAATGTACATTTCGGTGTTCCTCAAGGTTCTGTTTTAGGACCACTATTGTTTTCACTATATATTTTACCTCTTAGGGATGTCATTAGAAAACATAATGTTAACCTTCACTGCTATGCGGATGACACACAGCTGTACACTTGAAACATGGTGAAGCCCCAAAATTGCCCTCGCTAGAAGCCTGTGTTTCAGACATAAGGAAGTGGATGGCTGCAAACGTTCTACTTTTAAACTGAGACAAAACAGAGAGGTCCCAAGAAACAAAGAGATCTTCTGTTGAATCTGACAATTAATCTTGATGGTTGTACAGTCGTCTCAAATAAAACTGTGAAGGACCTCTGCGTTACTCTGGACCCTAATCTCTCTTTTGATGAACATATCAAGACTGTTTCAAGGACAGCTTTTTTCCATCTACGTAACATTGCAAAAATCAGAAACTTTCTGTCCAAAAATGATGCAGAAAAATTAATCCATGCTTTTGTTAGGTTAGACTACTGCAATGTTTTACTTTCCGGCTAAAGCACTAAATAAACTTCAGTTAGTGCTAAATACGGCTGCTAGAATCCTGACTAGAACCAAACAATTTAATCATATTACTCCAGTGCTAGCCTCCCTACACTGGCTTCCTGTTAAGGCAAGGGCTGATTTCAAGGATTTACTGCTAACCTACAAAGCATTATATGGGCTTGCTCCTACCTATCTCTCTGATTTGGTCCTGCCGTACATACCTACACGTACGCTACGGTCACAAGACACAGGCCTCCTAATTGTCCCTAGAATTTCTAAGCAAACAGCTGGAGGCAGGGCTTTCTCCTATAGAGCTCAATTTTTATGGAATGGTCTGCCTACCCATGTGAGAGACGCAGACTCGGTCTCAACCTTTAAGTCTTTGCTGAAGACTCATCTCTTCAGTGGGTCATATGATTGAGTGTAGTCTGGCCCAGGAGTGTGAAGGTGAACGGAAAGGCTCTGGAGCAACGAACCACCCTTGCTGTTTCTGCCTGGCTGGTTCCCCTCTCTCCACTGGCATTCTCTGCCTCTAACCCCATTACAGGGGCTGAGTCACTGGCTTACTGGTGCTTTTTCATGCCGTCCCTAGGAGGGGTGCATCACTTGAGTGTGTTGAGTCACTGACGTGATCCCCCCCCCCTCCCCTCCCCTCCCCTCCCCCCTTGGGTTGTGCTCTAGTGATATCCCTCTAGTGTGGGGGCTGTGCTTGGCAAAGTGGGTGGGGTTATATCCTTCCTGTTTGGCCCTGTCCGGGGGTATCATCGGATGGGGCCACAGTGTCTCCTGACCCCTCCTGTCTCAGCCTCCAGTATTTATGCGGGCACATTTCATCCGAGTACTTCCATGGCAATCAACAATGGATGGAGGGCTTCAGCAAAAATGTGCTTCTCAAAGTGGATGCTGCACCTACCATTAATGTTGCTTCTTAAGCATCTCAGACAGCTAGCAACACCAGCAGAGACCGCAAGTATGATCACTGGCATGGAAGTGAACCAGGTAATTGAAAGAGCAAGCTAGCATGCTACCTCTATGCTAACGTTAGCTAGCTGTAGAGCTACCGCATTTAGCTGACGTCTTTTATCTAAATAACACTGATAAAACTACGCACATGTAAACACATCTATCATCTAACTGCTGATGCTGTCCTAGATAGGCTTTTACTATGGGAAATAGTTTTAAAGGTCTTTTGGGGGGCTGCGTGTTGCGGTAATTTGTCACTCTGTGGCTATAGGGGAGTTTTCTATACGGCCTGCTGAGTGCGGGCTAAACTGAAATGCTATGCTTTGGCCATGGCTCGGACCGCGGATCGGGTGTCACTTCAGATAAGCCCCGGAGCCATATTTTCTTTGGAGGGGTGGATTTTGGTCCATGGGAAAGTTTATTTTTGGATCTTAGGATCAATGTAGGATCAATGTAGTCACAGTTGTTTCTTGTTGAAGAGGTTGAAGAGGCAGCAGATAACTTTAGCTTGCTATCCTCTTCTTTGGACACTGTGTTAACAAACCTCCAGATGAGCTTCAATGCCATACAACACTCCTTCCGTGGCCTCCAACTGCTCTTAAATGCAAGTAAAACTAAATGCATGCTCTTCAACCGATCGCTGCCCGCACCTGCCCGCCCGTCTAATATCACTACTCTGGACGGTTCTGACTTAGAATATGTGGACAACTACAAATACCTAGGTGTCTGGTTAGACTGTAAACTCTCCTTCCAGACTCACATTAAGCATCTTGTCCAAAATTAAATCTAGAATCAGCTTCCTATTTCGAAACAAAGCATCCTTCACTCATGCTGCCAAACATACCCTTGTAAAACTGACTATCCTGCCGATCCTTGACTTGGGCGATGTAATTTACAAAATAGCCTCCAACACTCTACTCAGCAATTTGGATGTAGTCTATAACAGTGCCATTTGTTTTGTCAAAGCCCCATATACTACCCACCACTGAGACCTGTATGCTCTTGTTGACTGGCCCTCGCTTCATATTCGTCGTCAAACCCACTGGCTCCAGGTCATCTATAAGTCTTTGCTAGGTAAAGCTCACTCCGCCTTATCTCAGCTCACTAGTCACCATAGCAGCACCCACCCGTAGCACGCTCTCCAGCAGGTATATTTCACTGGTCATCCCCAAAGCCAACTCCTACTTTGGCCGCCTTTCCTTCCAGTTCTCTGTTGCAAATGACTGCAACGAATTGCAAAAATCACTGAAGCTGGAGTCTTATATCTCCCTCACTAACTTTAAGCTTCAGCTGTCAGAGCAACTTACCGATCATTGCACCTGTACATAGCCCATCTGTAAATAGCCCACCCAACTACCTCATTGCCATATTGTTATTTATTTTTTGCTCCTTTGCACCCCAGTATCTCTACTTGCACATTCATCTTCTGCACATCTACCACTCCAGTGTTTATTGTAAAATTGTAATTATTTTGCCACTATGGCCTATTTATTGCCTTACCTCCCTAATCTTACTACATTTGCACACACTGTATATAGACTTTTCTATTGTGTTATTGACTGTACGTTTGTTTATCCCATGTGTAACTCTGTGTTGTTTGTGTCACATTGCTTTGCTTTATCTTGGCCAGGTCGCAGTTGTAAACTATAATTTTTTTTCTCAACTAGCCTACCTGGTTAAAGGTGAAATAAAAAATAAAATGCCACTCTAAAATGTGCAATTTTGACACACAACACAATGCCACAGATGTCTCAGGTTTTGAGGGAGCAAGCAATTGGCATGTTGACTGCAGGAATGTCCACTAGAGCTGTTGCCATAGAATTTAATGTTCATTTTCTACCATAATCTGCTTCCAACACAGTTTTAGAGAATTTGGCAGTACGTCCAACCGGCCTCACAACCGCAGACCACGTGTAACCACGCCAGCCCAAGACCTCCACATCCGGCTTCTTCCCCTGCGGGTTAATCTGAGACCAGCCACCCAGACAGCTGATGAAACTGAGGAGCATTTCTGTCTGTAATAAAGCCCTTTTGTGTGGAAAAACTGGCTCCCAAGTGGGCGGGCCTATACCTTCCCAAGTCCACCCATGGCTGTGCCCCTGCCCAATCATGTGAAATCCATAGATTTGGGTCTAATGCATTTATTTCAATTGATTGATTTCCTTGTATGAACTGTAACTGTAAAAAAAATTGCATGTTGCATTTATATTTTTGTTCTGTATATATGAGTGGAGACCATCCTCCTCAGTGAAAAATAAAAATACTAAAACATTAAAAGGTATCCTTTTTAGATAAGACTCTAAGTATATTCACGTCACCAAATAATTGACTAGGACAGCTAGTTTCCTTCCTCCTCTGGGTACATTGACTTCAATACAATACCTAGGAGACTCATGGTTCTCACCCCCTTCCATAGACTTACACAGTAATTATGACAACTTCCAGAGGACATCCTCCAACCTATCAGAGCTCTTGCAGAATGAATTGACATGTTGTCCACCTAATCAAAGGATCAGATAATTAATCTATTATTGAAAGCATAAGATACAGCTAGCTAGCACTGTAGTGCATAAAATGTGGTGAGTAATTGACTCAAAGAGAGAGAAAGACAATAGTTGAAAAGTTTTGAACAAATTAAGGAGAAGCAAGAGAGAGAGAGAGCTAGCTATATTTCATAGTATATATATATTTTTAAACTTTCACTTACTTAGCTAGCTAGTTTAGCCTACACAAATAGCTGGCTCAAACAGAGATGGGTGACATGTTAGTTAGCTGACTATGGCTATCCAACACTGGAACTCTTCCAAGTCAAGGTTTGGTTTTATTAATTTATTGCCACTGGGGCCTGCCCGTGTAACTGCTTAACTGCTTGCTGCTGACTGTACACAGTACTTCATGATTGTAGCGGGTTTAGTAACGCGTTAGTTCTAGTAGCTATGTTGACTATGAGGTGACAACGATGTAGGCTGTGTAGCGGTTAGTGGCCATGATATGAAGGTTTGGCTTGGAAAAGTTGTTTCACCAGGTCACAGACAGCTGATGTGTTGGGTACTGAAGTCCACAAGTGAAGGGAAAAGGTGAGAGGAGGATAGCGAGTAAATCGATGCGAGAAGGAATGATATACAGTGGGGCAAAAAAGTATTTAGTCAGCCAATTGTGCAAGTTCTGCCACTTAAAAAGATGAGGCCTGTAATTTTCATCATAGGTACACTTCAACTATGACAGACAAAATGAGAAGAAAAAAAATCCAGAAAATCACATTGTACCATTTTTAATTAATTTGCAAATGATGGTGGAAAATAAATATTTGGTCGATAACAAAAGTGACTTGCCTAGCCAGTCTCCAGATCTCAACCCCATAGAAAATCTTTGGAGGGAGTTGAAAGTCCGTGTTGCCCAGCAACAGCCCCAAAACATCACTGCTCTAGAGGAGATCTGCATGGAGGAATGGGCCAAAATACCAGCAACAGTGTGTGAAAACCTTGTGAAGACTTACAGAAAACGTTTGACCTCTGTCATTGCCAACAAAGTGTATATAACAAAGTATTGAGATAAACTTTTGTTATTGACCAAATACTTATTTTCCACCATAATTTGCAAATAAATTCATAAAAAATGCTACAATGTGATTTTCTGGGATTTTTTTTCTCATTTTGTCTGTCATAGTTGAAGTGTACCTATGATGAAAATTACAGGCCTCTCTCATCTTTTTAAGTGGGAGAACTTGCACAATTGGTTGGCTGACTAAATACTTTTTTGCCCCACTGTATATTAGTTCATATACAGCACCAACTAAATAAACATCAGTTAAGGTCCATTATCTACTGCCTGGACATTAAAGCCTGCCAGCAATGGCCAAAGCAGGAGGTTGCTCATCTCAGTCTAAAGAAGTCAGGGGTAGCCTATCATTTTTATTTATGGTATTATTCAGAATTCCCTGCATGCTTGTTCCAAATCAGGCCTTATTCCCTTATGCTGCATAGAGAACAAACAATAGTGATTCTCTTCAGTGCCAGAGCATCTCTCACTCCAGAATCTTAATCATAAAGAACAGGCAGCTCCTTGCAGTTTACTAAATAACCACATCCTTCTTTCCTAAGCAAAACACCATCAACAACACAGAATGCCTCAAGAGCTAAGAGTAAGGTTGGAACATTTTTAAGATGTGTACAGAGAACGGCACCATATTATCATCGTAAAAAACAACAACATGTATCTACCACCTCATTCATACCATATGGGAGATTCATGCTTCAAATACCTCACACATTTAACATGGGGTCCAGTCCTGGAGTTGAGATGGTCCAGTTTGCGCGTACTAGTGTGAAATTCCCCTTGTGTGACTTCCCATTGATAGACACCGTTTCTTAAAACAGAAGCAAACAGATTCAGTTGTTTGTCTTAAACAAACAACTGACACGGTAATGATTCACTGTACATTGACACTGATAGTCTGACCCAACCCATCGCATGAATCCACTCCAGTCCTAGTCAATCGATTATTCTTCATTTAACTTAATGTGCACTGAAGAGGACATCATGTTATTGACCAGAGGGAGGTGGTGTACCAAACTTCAACCAAAATTATTAATAAAATGTGCCATTCAACAGTCTAAAAACATGGGGGGAAAGGGGCAAGATTGAGAGATTGATAGGAAAAATGGCGAGACAGACAGGAACAGTTGGTTGTCCACTTGGACGGAAGTGTGGTGAGTTGATGCCTGGAGCCATAAGGCCGGCACGTCATCTAGGAAGGTTTTCTTCCACACAAACCAAGTAATACACACAGCACAGAAAGACAGTGTGAGCAGCTAGATCTCTACTTTCCACAATCAGTTTAGAAAGTTCATAAATAATGAAGGTACGTTCATAAATAATCAAGGGAAACATGGCATGAGAGGGATGAGGAGCGGGGGAGCTGGTCAAATACAACAGGACTCCTATCTTACTGTTCTGGATTTACTGCCTTTTGAACCTAGAACCAAATGAAGCACACCTGAAAGGACTGCTGATCCCATGGTGTGAGTCAGAGGTAACTACCGTACTGGCACATCTGGAGGGCAGATGTGTTCAGAGACACAGGTACAATAACTCAGCACTAAACGCACATTCCTGAGTGAATCCTACGGGAAGGAAAGAAGGTTTAGAGGAAAATCACCAGTCAGACCAAATGAGGTAAGAGACAGTGAGATGAGTGGGATGATCAGAGAAACAAGACGGAGTGACTATTGACAGTATAAGAACGTGATGGACACTTGGGAGACCCAGCCGGAATATGCTAGGAGTGAGACGATGGTTATCGTGATACAGATGAGCTGTGGAGAGAAACACGCTGATTAAAACATGAGCTTTGAGCGCAGGCAGGCAGCCCGTGTGCAGCTCGCATCACACGCATGCAAAATGCAAATCAGCCAGGAGTTTAATATTCAAGTCCAGGGGGGCCACATAGTCAATGCTGCAGGGCAGGCCTCTCTTTCTCTTCTACTATGTCCACACATCTTTACAAGCTTAGCCTATTATATGATAATATTCACAGGCCGTATAGCCCCACCACTGCAGGGCAGGCAAAATCCATCACAGCTCAGTAAACAATGCGTCATTCCAGCCCATTTAAAGATACTAAAATGGTTTTCTGTAGCACAGATAGTCCAAATACGTATTAATTTGCATATTTTTGTGCATACTACTTTGAATAATGTGATGTAGGCTACTATATCTTTGCCAAATGGAAATGGTTTCTTATTTATAGGTACCCAATGCTTTGATACCATTATAATGTTGATGCTACTAGCAGAGACGCAAAGAAGAGCAGCTGAAATGTGTCCTCGGCGCCAGTGCAGATAGACCATCGGTGATGCTACAGTGACACACTCATTCCTGGTGGTGGCTACAACCATTGTTTACACAGCTGCTGCCTGCTCCTGTCATGAATTGTCAAATGACACACAAACTCACCTCAACAGACATACTATAAATATATATACTCAGCATCAGAATTTTATAATAACTAACCAATATTTATTTTTTTAAAGGACAAGCAATTATTTTAATTTTTTAGAAGAGATCTCTCTCATAAGGAAGCATTGCTGTATCAAACAGATGTATTGAATTTACCTGCTCTCTTCTGTAGCTCTGGCACATTTTCTCTATGTTCATTTGTGTAACTTTCCTGACTTGACTTCAGATAATAATAATAGTATAGTAAGTATGCAGTATTCCTGGAGGACAGTTATGGAGACGAAACCTTTAGCATAAGACAAGGGGTGGGGGATAGAAAGTTAACAATATAACAGAGGAAATGTCCACACCTGGGAAGGAACATCAATTGAAAATGCAGAGTTTGAAATGTATATCTTACCATATGCATTTTGGCCGAAAATATGTTTTCCGTTTAGTTCATTTTATTGTCATTTTCATACCCCTCTAAAGGTCCCTGACTCCTGTTGCTTTTGCAAGAGTTATACTACCAAAAGTATGTGGACACCTGCTTGTCGAACATCTCATTCCAAAATCATCCACACCGATCTCGACAAACCATTTCTGTATTGACTTCGCTTTATGCAAGAGGGCATTGGCATGCTGAAACAGGTAGGGGCCTTCCCGAAACTGTTGCCACAAAGTTGGGAGCACAGAATCATCTAGAAAGTCAATGTATGCTGTAGCGTTAAGATTTCCCTTCACTGGAACTAAGGCGCCTAGCACAAACCATGAATAACAGCCCCGGGACATTATTCCTCCACCGCCAAACTTTACAGTTGGCACTATGCATTGGGGCAGGTAGAGTTTTCCTGGCATCTGCCAAACCCAGATTCGTCCTTCGGATTGCCAGATGCTGAAGCTTCCCTCCAGAGAATGCGTTTCCACTGCTCGAGAGTCCAATGGTGGCAAGCTCTACACCATTCCAGCCGATGCTTGGTATTGCGCATGGTGATCTTAGGCTTGTGTGCAGCTGCTTGGCCATGGAAACCCATTTCATGACGCTCCTGAGGAACAGTTATTGCTAACATTGCTTCCGGAGGCAGTTTGGAACTCAGGAGTGAGTGTTGCAACTGAGGACAGACCATTTTTATACGGTATGTGCTTCAGCACTCGCCAGTCCCATTCTGTGAGCTTGTGTGGCCAACCACTTCGCGTCTGAGCCATTGTTGCTCCTAGACATTTCCACTTCACAATAACAGCACTTAAAGTTGACCGGGGCAGCTCTAGCAGGGCAGACATTTGTTGGAAAGATGGAATCCTATGAAGGTGCCACATTGAAAGTCACTGAGATCTTCAGTAAGGCCATTCTAATGACAATGTTTGTTTATTTAAGGAGATTGCATGGCTGTGTGCTACATTGGTGCACTAAAACTCGTAATGTTTTAAGTACACTCTTAGAAAAAAAGTTTCCAAAGGGGTTCTTCGGCTGTCCCCATGGCATAGGATAATTTTTATTTATTTTACCAGGCAAGTCAGTTAAGAACAAATTCTTATTTTCAATGACGGCCTAGGAACAGTGGGTTAACTGCCTGTTCAGGGGCAGAACGACAGATTTGTTCCTTGTCAGCTCGGGGGTTTGAACTCGCAACCTTCCGGTTACTAGTCCAACGCTCTAACCACTAGGCTACCCTGCCGCCCCTGGAACCAATCCTTTTTGGTTCCAGGTAGAACCATTTTTGGTTCCAGGTAGAACCATTTTAGGTTCTAGATGGCACTTTTTTTTAAGAGTGTGCAGTCGTGGCCAAAAGTTTTGAGAATGACACAAATATTAATTTTCACAAAGTCTGCTGCCTCAGTTTGTATGATGGCAATTTGCATATACTCCAGAATGTTATGAAGAGTGATCAGATGAATTGCAAAGTCCCTCTTTGCCATGCAAATGACTGAATCCCCCAAAAACATTTCCACTGCATTTCAGCCCTGCCACAAAAGGACCAGCTGACATTGTGTCAGTGATTCTCTCGTTATTAACACAGGTGTGAGTGTTGACGAGGACAAGGCTGGCGATCACTCTGTCATGCTGATTGAGTTCGAATAACAGACTGGAAGCTTAAAAAGGAGGGTGGTGCTTGGAATCATTGTTCTTCCTCTGTCAACCATGGTTACCTGCAAGGAAACAAGTGCCATCATCATTGCTTTGCACAAAAAGGGCTTCACAGACAAGGATATTGCTGCCAGTAAGATTGCACCTAAATCAACCATTTATCAGATCATCAAGAACTTCAAGGAGAGCGGTTCAATTGTTGTGAAGATGGCTTCAGGGTGCCCAAGAAAGTCCAGCAAGCACCAGCAAACGCCATCTGCTAAAGTTGATTCAGCTGCGGGATCGGGGCACCACCAGTACAGAGCTTGCTCAGGAATGGCAGCAGGCAGGTGTGAGTGCATCTGCACGCACAGTGAGGCGAAGACTTTTGGAGGATGGCCTGGTGTCAAGAAGGGCAGCAAAGAAGCCACTTCTCTCCAGGAAAAACATCAGGGACAGACTGATATTCTGCAAAAGGTACAGGGATTGGACTGCTGAGGACTGGGGTAAAGTCATCTCTGATGAATCCCCTTTCCGATTGTTTGGGGCATCCAGAAAAAAGCTTGTCCGGAGAGGACAAGGTGAGCGCTACCATCAGTCCTGTGTCATGCAAACAGTAAAGCATCCTAAGACCATTCAAGTGTGGGGTTGCTTCTCAGCCAAGGGAGTGGGCTCACTCACAATTTTGCCTAAGAACACAGCCGTGAATAAAGAATGGTACCAACACATCCTCCGAGAGCAACTTCTCCCAACCCTCCAGGTACAGTTTGTTGGCGAACAATGCCATTACAAAAAGTCATTACAAAAATGACAGACAAACAACGTGAAAAACTACAAGTAATCTAGTAAAAACCACAGAATTCACAAGAGTATAACCAAATCAAAAACAGCTAATTAAAAACATTGACGGGTCAGTAAATCAGTCTCAAGATCATTCATCAGTGATTTAAAATACCAATCGGGACAAGTTCTTCCAGTTTAAATGTATTTTGTAAGGCAACAATTAGTCAGGATGTGACCCAGAAGTTAATTGACAGTATGCCAGTGCGGATTGCAGAGGTCTTGAAAAAGAAGGGTCAACACTGCAAATATTGACTCTTTGCATCAACTTCATGTAATTTCAATAAAAGCCTTTGACACTTATGACATGCTTGTAATTACACTTCAGCATTCCATAGTAACATCTGACAAAAATACCTAAAGACACTGAAGCAGCAGACTTTGTGGAAATTAATATGTGTCATTCTCAAAACGTTTGGCCAGGGTGAGTGAGGCTTCGATTTAAAAAAAGATATTGTAAATACAGTCTTCAGGATTTATTACAGTCATTCTGTCTCTTATTCAACAAGCTGCACCTGAACAGCCAGCCACCAGCTGGACCCTGTGGAGAGATTATGGAGGGTCAGGTGACCTTCCAATATGATATCGTCTCACTCTCTGTGCCTCCCTGAACTACTGATTATAACATGCTTATCAGCAAGACCCAGAGCAGCTTTGCACATGGTGGCCAATCCTATGGCTAGCGCAGTATTCCCATTTTGAAATCCTACTCCCTCCCCTCTGCCCTTGATGGCTCGCTACCCTACGCAGATCTGAAACAACAGTATAGGTGAAAGCAATCTGGTGAGTCCTCCTACTACTAGATTTCTGGTAGGTTCAAGGTAGAACAGAATGTAATAAAAAATGGAATGTGGCCCTATGTCAATAGAGATTATTACTATACTGTTTTCCCACATGAAGGGATCTCTGTATCTATTCCAAATCCTTGCAGTGAAAATGTTTTGTCCTAATCCCCAAGGCCTTTATACTGGTTCAAATCCTCGCTGTTGGATGACGCAGAGTCTCATTGACACATCACAATGTGTACGATACAAGGTAACACTTTCGGCACTTTCACCTATCCAGCTGAGTCTGGGTCAGTGTGTGGGTGGGACCCAAACATGTTATTGTATAGGCTACTTTAGACAGAGTGTACAAAACATTAAGGACACCTGCTCTTTCCATGACATAGACTGACCAGTTGAATCCAGGTGAAAGCTATGATCCCTTATTGATGTCACTTGTTAAATCCACTTCAATCAGTGTAGATAAAAGGGAGGAGACAGGTTATATTAAAGATTGTTAAGCATTTAGACTATTGAGCCTTCGGAAAGTATTCTGAAAGAATAAAAGCATGTACTCTGCCATCTACACACAATACCCAATAATGACAAATGTTCTGGATTGACGTGTACAACAGCGTGTTCAGGTTGCCGCCAATATCCAGCAGCTTCGCACAGCCATTGAAGAGTGTGAAAACATTCCACAGAACACAATCAGCATCCTGATCAACTCTATGCAAATGAGATGTGTCAGGCTGCATGATAAAAATGGTGGTCACACCAGATACTGACAGGTTCTGATCTACGGCCCTTTTTCTTTAAGGTACAGTGCATTCAGAAAGTATTCGGACTCCTAGACCTTTCCACATTGTTACATTACAGCCTTATTCTAAACTGGATTAAATAAATGTTTCCTCAATCCACACACACACACTAGCCCATCATGACAAAGTGAAAACATGTTTAGAAATGTTTGCACATTTATAAAAATAAAACCGAAATACCTTATTTACGTAAGTATTCAGACCCTTTGCTATGAGACTCGAAATTGAGCTCAGGTGCATCCTGTTTCCATTGATCATTCTTGAGATGTTTCTACAACTTGATTGGAGTCCACCTGGGGTAAATTCAATTGATTGGACATGATTTGGAAAGGCACACACCTGTCTATACAAGGTTCCACAGTGCATTTCAGAGCAAAAACAAGCCATCAGGTGAAAGGAATTATAAGTAGAGTTCCGAGACAGGATTGTGTCGAGACACATATCAGGGGGAAGGGTACCAAAAAATATCTCCAGCATTGAAGGTCACCAAGAACACAGTGGCCTCCATGATTCTTAAATGGAAGAAGTTTGAAACCACCAAGACTCTTCCCACAGCTGGCCGCACGGCCAAACTGAGCAATCGGGGGAGAAGGGACTTGGTCAGGGAGGTGACAAAGAACCCGATGGTCACTTTGACAGAGCTCTAGAGTTCCTCTTTGGAGATGGGAGAACCTTCAAGAAGGACAACCATCTCTGCAGCACTCCACTAATCAGGTCTTTATGGTAGAGTGGCCAGACAGAAGCCAATCCTCAGTAAAAGGCTACATAACAGCCCGCTTGGTGTTTGCCAAAAGGCACCTCTCAGACCATGATAAAAGATTCTTTGGTCTGATGAAACCAAGATTGAGCTCTGGCCAGAATGCCAAGCGTCACGTCTGGAGGAAAAGTAGCACCACCCCTACAGTGTAGCATGACGGTAGCAGCATCATGCTGTGAGGATTTTTTTCAGCGGGAAAGATGAACGGAGCAAAGTACAGAGCGCTCAGGATCTAGACTGGACAACAACCCTAAGCACACAGCCAAGACAACGCAGAGGAGTGGCTTCGGGACAAGTCTCTGAATATCCTTGAGTGGCCCAGCCAGAACCCAGACTTGAACCCAATCGAACAACTCTGGAGAGGCCTGAAAATAACTGTGCAGCAACGCTCCCCATCCAACCTGTCCGAGCTTGAGAGGATCTGCAGAGAAGAATGGGAGAAACTCCCCAAATACAGGTGTGCAAAGCTTGTAGCGTCATACCCAAGAAGACTTGATGCTGCAATCGCTGCAAAGTAAAGAGTAAAGGGTCTAAATACTAATGTAAATGTAACATTTTATACATTAGCAACAATTTCTAAAAACCTGTTTTTGCTTTGTCATTATGGGGTATTGTGTGTAGATTGATGAGGGGGAAAAACGATTGAATCAATTTTAGAATAAGGCTATAACTATCAAAATGTGGAAAAAGTCAAAGGGTCTGAATACTTTCCGAAGGCACTATGTGTGCCATTCAGAGGGTGAATGGGCAAGACAAACGATTTAAGTGCCTTTGAACAGGGTATGGTAGTATGTGCCAGGTGCACCAGTTTGTGTCAAGAACTGCAATGCTTCTAGGTTTTTCACTCTCAACAGTTTCCCATGTGTATCAAAAATGGTCCACCACCCAAAGGACATCCAGGCAACTTGACATAACTGTGGGAAGCATTGGAGTCAACATTGGCCAGCATCCCTGTGAAACACTTTCGACACCTTGTAGAGTCCACACCCTGAAGAATTGAGGCTGTTCTGAGGGCAAAAGTGGTGCACCGATATAACATTATTTGTCCGATACTGATATCCGATATTTTCCTTGGCAAAAATAAATAAATACTGATACTTAAAAATGTTGCGGCCTTTTAAGGATTCTAGTACAGTTAAATAGTTAACACACACACATGGACGCAGCGGTCTAAGGCACTGCATCTCAGTGCAAGACGCGTCACTACAGTCCCTGTATCACATCCGGCCCGTGATTGGGAGTCACATATTGCAGCGCACAATTGGCCCAGCGTCGCCCAGGTTTGGCCGGGGTAGGCCGTCATTGTAAATAAGAATTTGTTCTTAACTGACTTGCCTCTTTAAATAAAGGTTACACACACACACCATACTGACCATAAAGTAATTTTGTTGGCATTTACGTATTTCCCCATTACCAGTAAAACATCATCAAAACCTATTTCTCTCACTTACTTGCTGTTCATTTGTTCAGTCGTTTCATTCTCAACCAGGATTTCATCCTACATGTCAAGCAGTGAAGTTTCAGCTCTGTCTGTCCGTGGCCTCTCTTCCTCGGTGCGCACTGTCACTGTGTCCGTTTCCATCTTGTCCAGCTGTGTCTGTAACATTTCACGTAAACCCTGTTTCTTGTCCCCATCGAAGCAGCGGTCCTTGTACATAGCATCGAGCATGGTGGTGACACAGTGAAGAGAGAATGCCACCGAATCGCTTGTTCACAGCCTGTCGCCAGTTTTGTTGAGCAGGTGTTTCAATGCCATGACAGAGGGTATCACGTCTGCTGCAGGTGCAGTTGATGAGCTTATTTATAGAGTCAGTTGTTCAAATGGAGCTAGCTAGTGTGTTCATGATTCCAAGTTTCAAACATGTTCTCAAATGCATTGAAATGGCAGCAGCGGTATGACAACCAGCACATTCATGAGCATGAAATACGACTTTCCCCAGTACGAAATTCTCGATGACCCACTGTGCTGTCAGACTCAGCATGCTCATGGAGCTGATATCGCTGGTCCAAATGTCAATCATGAAGCTAATAGCAGTGATGCTATTACTGTGTAACTCCGGTAGGGCAACATCTGACAAATAGCGCACTTGGTAACTTAGTGTGTGCCGGTGCTCGACCACTCGGCGAGCCAACATCACCCACGACAGAGAACGTTTGATTGTCAAGGGCAATGAATTCCATTATCTTGGCGTTAATGGATTTTGCCTTTTGAGTTGTCTCGCTGAAATGTTCTTACTCATTCAAATGACTGCTCAACTTGTTGACTGCTCGATCCACACAGCAGACATTGTTGGCTATGTTAGGAATGCGGTGTTGCATGTGTAGCACTAAATCTTATGTGGCGTCATTACGTCATGTACCTACGTTATATAGGAATGCACGTCAGCTTTGACATCGGTTTTGCACATCGCCGTTAAACTAGATATCGGGCCGATGTCGATGTTGGCATTTTAAGCTAATATCGGCCAACTCCGATATCTTCATGGAACATCAAGCCAGCTTCTCAAATCCTGTCAGTCCGTTCCAGTTCAACATCCAATAAATGGCATGGACATGGTGTCTCCTTGGCACAACAGCCAATTATAATGTTTGTGTTCACCTTAGTCTGAAAACTGTACACAAGGTCAGAGCATGCTTTATAGAAAAGTAGAACAATAATTATACTTGATATACTTGATTTATATGAAACAATGACATGATGAGGGGAAGAAGGCCAAACCAACCTGCAGCTCTAGTTAACTTTGGCTACAAGAAAACAGTGTGCACAAACAATACTCCTAGACAAGCATTCAAAAAGGTTTACTGTCTGCCGCCCACTGATTTCCAGACCATTCTTTAACTTCATGGATGTACTGTGACCATCCTCTAATGGCCGTGCTCAATGAACTCAAAGACCATGTGAAAAGGATCACTTCTAAAGTGATCAGTGCCAAGCATCACTGCATTTGCAACAATATAGAAAATCATTTTCTGAGAACACTGCAGTGTTTCCCAGACAGACCAAAGCGGCAGCAGCAGTGAATTACCCCGAGGCGCTGTCCGGGTGAACAGATTTGGACAAGTACCTCAGATCCTGGCAACTCTGGATATCCTTGTTCATGAATGTTTCTATGATAGTGTTAATATCAGTGCCGGTCAATGAGTGTGGGAACATGCACAACCTACAGACCTCGTCTCTAACAACTCCACTGTTAAAGCTGAAATGATAAATATAAGTAACATAATATAACCATCTTAAAGGTTGAGAAAATATCAAAAATATGTATCCTAAATATATATAACATAATTAACCATCTTAAAGGTTGAGAAAATAAAGAAATATTTTATTATGTTGGATAGGCAGACAATAACAGTGACAGATTACATGAAAATTGCTTTTGAGAACTCTAGGTAGTAACTGTATAAACTATTGATGGGCCCAGTGTGTGTATGTATGTATGTATGTATGTATGTTCCATATCATCATCATGTGCAGCAACAGCTCAAGGACATTAAAGCCCCCCCATCATACATGTGCCTCAGTAAATCCTACAAACATAGAGTTTCGTAGTATTCAGAATAAAATCTTGATATCTTTTAGAAATTTAGTATGTGTCCAACATGATATGGGAATTCATCAATGTGTCATGATGAAATGTCAAAACGTAAGACACAACTAGAAGAAATCACAACCAAAAATAGGCAGATGTTTTGGTTTTTCATGTGACAGGAACACAGTGGAAAGGCTACACAAATATTACAGTAGCAGTGGTGAGGTTGTTGAATCGAAGATATATAATTATAAAAATTATATTTAAAAAAGAGCATGCCACCTCCCCATTCAATTAAGCCCATCTTAATAGGCTAAAAGAGCAGGAGCCAACCCTACATCTGCATAGATGCTGCAGATGGACACATTAGACTGGTACAGCCTAATCAAAAACAGCTGTGGGTTGATGAAGGCATCTCATATTGCATTTCTTAATTGCATTGCGTCAGGAAAGACTTTGAATGCACGTTTTTGTTGTAAAGTAATTCTACAAAATGATATTGCAGAAGGTTTTACTTGCCTGAAAGGGAACCCCGTGATGACGAAGATTTGAATCTCAAATGAATTAAGACGTGCCATGAACTCATGGCTTGAGTATATTATTGGCTATAGGCTAATATTTTCCATGATGTACACTTGCCTATACTGTTACAACGAAGAGGACACATTAGAACCTATAGAATCCCCATCACTGAGAGTATGACCGGTGTGTGCGGAGGTCTCCATGGTGCTGTTCAATGTGGTAAAACCACGAGAGACGGCCCGATCAAAGCGCTCGAGGTTATGTTCTTTGACTAAAATGTTAGTGTAGCAATCAATGGACCATTCGCTACAATTTCACGATATTCTTCTTCTGCTTATCCAATGTGGCTCCATATTCCAATTGAAATGCATCAGCTGCCCCTTTCTCGCGCGTCTAAAACCCCCATTCTCCCTTGCGTCGACGCCTTCCGCATCTCAAACGTGAAATCTGTCTTCACGGAAAAGGTTGTCCTACCTAGTGCAACGGACAAGATATAGAACGTTTTGAATAGCAGGTTTCCTATCACACAGACCTATTAGTATAATTTCACTATTAGTTATGTTTCAGAATTAAATAAATACCTGCGTTTTGCCTACATTTCCAATCCGTGGCGCGCTCCGTGTCGTCCTACATTATAGCCTATACTGTTTGCTAAATTCACAAACCATGGTCACCACACCTTGTATGTAAATTAGTAGCGTGCTCAAGCCTTGATAAAGAAGCAAATAGGCTTGTAGCTAGAATAGCAAGTTTTTATTTTCATACGGTCCTTCACTGCCTCCTGTTGTAGCCTAACTGACATTTTACAATGAATCCTATCCTGATAAAAAAAAAAATGTATTTGCCCTAAATACTATATAAATTCGTATAATGAATCACAGCCACAAAACTAATGGCCAAAATACTTCTATTTTCATCATAAACCACCACTTTTATTTTTTTTAATTGGCTTTATTATATCACCAGAATTTCCCACTTTACAGATGCAGATTTCTCCACGATACCAACAGTTACAAAGAAACCATATGGAATAACTGAAGTAGAAAATAAAATAAAAAACTGACCAGCCCCATAGGAATTTAATTCACATGCTTCAAACAAGGGGCAATAAGAGGGATTTTTTTCAATCATGATAGAATAATTTCGGGGTTAATTATTTTATTTAAATAGAAATATTACTTATATAAAATAACTGTACAGAAAACGAAATAGTGCTTAAATTTTAGCACATCTGTATTTTTCAGATGTATATCTGAAGAGTACATCTTCAACAGAGAGAGACCTGACTGTAGTTATGTAGCAACGTTTCCATGAGCACTGTCAAAGATACAGCATAACATGCTTAATTCAAATCAAGCAAGCCATTTGGTTGTGGTTCTCTTCAGATGATGATTGACAGTGGCAATAGGAAGATAATGCTTGAGAATTATCACTGTCTGTCACCCTCTGGAAGAGGTTCTGGAAGCCCTTCTCTCAAAAACCACATTGTGTTAAATGATTGACAATGTGATAATCCCATCACAGGAGGTTGGTGGTACCTTAATTGGAGGATGGGCTTGTGCTAATGGCTGGAGAGGATTCAGGGAAACAGTACCAAATACAGGTTTTTGATGCCATTCCATTTGCTCCATTCCGGCCATTATTATGCACCGTCCTCCCCTCTGCAGCCTCCTGTGAATCCCATCCATGTAGGTCTTCATTTAGGGCATTGGTTTCACATATTGATTTGCAAATCAATGATCTAATCAAACAATACTCATGTGCTAATGGTCAATAACTTGTTTGAAGGTTTCTTACTTTCCCAAGATAATCAGTGGTTTATCTACATGAGGAAATGTGGACACACCGACCTTCCACCTCGAGCACTAAACAGAAGAAAAATAAACAGGACACACGGCTCACATTGGATGTCAGAGAGCAGCTGAAAGCTATATCTGTATTTTGTACTAGTTCTCCAATCAACCTGAACACCTATTGGAAAAATGCAGGCTTTAAACCCTCATGATTTGTACATGTATTTGTAAGACAGACTAACAAAATGGGCTATAAAAACACTTTCCTCAATTTCTTAAATATAATTGCAAAGTCTAGTGGTAAAAGCGTAAAATACTACAGCCCTGGTTGTCCATTGCCAGCAGACTTGAAATGTTCTTTAAGGGCAGAGCTGTGATGCTCTGTACTGTGACACTGCTAAGTGCTGGTGACTCTTAACCCTGCGGCACCAAATGTTTTTAAGGCCAGGCACCACAGGCTGAAATGACATCACAGCATCTACCTATCAATTTTTAGATTTGTTGGTATTTTGGTCCATTAACATTAGTATTTTCAAAAAGTAAACAAAAATGACAATCTTGATAGTGCATATTTTCATTAGTTTATCATACTTTCATTAGTTTATCATACTACAGTCATCAAAATGTCATTAATTTTAACCACTTTAAAATGGACAAACATCCATAATTTCAAAGCCCCACTACATTGGATTACACAATTTATAAGCCCATTTCATAGAAAATGTAAAAAACGGAACTATATGTAGTAATTTACTTTGAAGAGATGGTGATTGGGTCTAAATAGGTTTTTGTTAGTCTAAATTCAGTGTACTTGTCTAACTGCCAATTCCGAAAAGTCAAGACTCTTCCCACACGCCAACTCATTTCCCCCAGCTTCAGAAGCAAATAGTGAATCTTAGATATATTCTCATACTTGCCCAAATATTCTAAATATGTTTGTTTTTTAATGTGCCAAAATGCATTTTACTTTCATGTCTTTAGTATTTTACAGAGTAAAAATATTTTTTAAGTATTTGTCCACAATGCACTGAGTAAGTCCGGTCCTGGAGTGTCTTAACAATATGAAACCAAAAATATTTAGGCTGACTTAATCCAGTGACTTTTTTTGTGTGTGGGATATGCAAATATTTAATTGAGATGTCACCTAGTTTGTATATTTCAAATTGTTTTAAATCTGAAATTGTAATACAAAAAAATATTATTTGTGTCTACATTCAACTGTAGAAAGTTGATTGTGATATGATTAAGGGGGGGAATCCCTATTACGGTGTGGTGTCTGGCCTTAATAGCTGCAGGATAAGGCCTTACACCTCACACAGTGCTCGGTTTCTTTAAGTACCAGAAAGTCACAGGTTGATGCCCGCTCAATGATAATTGGAGCCTGGCTGAATGGCTGTTCCTTGGTCGGGACTCCCTGGCACACATTGTACTTCTCTAGATCCAGGAGCAGGTTCGCCACCTGGGGCACAGATGTCAAGCAGGATGGGTGAGCTTCATACAGCGGGTGGGTGAGGAGCAGCGGCTGGCCCTGTACACAGATCTGATAGTAGAAGCTCGGGTCAATCTGCACGGTTGTGTCCACCATGTGGGAGAGCTTAGAGCACTGCAGTAGCTGTAGTGTCGGGCCCTCCACCATTATGGCAAACCAGAGTGTGGGGAGTGCAGAGCTGTGAATGGACTTCAGTAGCTTTAACAGCTCATGTTCTTGGTCGATCCCACTTGTTCCTGCACTGTCAGCAAGACTGAAGATCTGAGTGATCTATACAGAACATAATAGGGGTAACAAAATACAGTTGGAATCAATTCCGAGTCAATTACAGATTTACTTTCATATGTATCTCCTATAGAATATTTTAAAATCCAAGCAATCCAATGTAATCCCTAACTTCCTGTAGTTAGAAATTGAAAGGTAATTATTGGCCTTAAATATCAGTTACAATGTTGTAAAGTGTACTTATGCACCAAAGCAGGAAGTGGTCACTTACCATAGGTGTGACCTCCTCCACTTCTGGCTCCACAGACGGCGTTTCTACATCCATGTCCACACTTGGCCTTCCTCCATTCATTCCACTCTGTCTGTCCGGAGCTGGTGAGGATGTATTCTCAACTGGGGGTCCAACATATTTCACCGCGGGGTCTGCCGGTTTGAACAGTGTGCAATACTGGGCAATAAGAAAGAAATACACCATTACACCATACTCCAGTCTAAATATAAAAAAAGGTGAACACTGAAGAGCACACGAGTCATGGCATTTTATTATACTGTAAAACATTACATGCTTAAGAGAATTTCAATAAGGTAGAGAAGGGTGACTCACTGCTGGAGAACTTATAAGGTTGAGGATATCTGGGACATGCTCCAGAAGTGAATTATTTTTGACAATTTCCAGAGTCTCTTTGTGAGCCTGTAAAATATGAAACATCTGTTGAAAATATTGTGCATTTGAAAGATAAGAGCATTTTTAACCAATATAAAATGCCAAAAGGCAAATACCACAAAAGTAAACCTAAACAGAAGCTTAAAAGGGAAAAACCATTGCATTTTGCACCATCATGATGTGGCCAGTGACACTTCTAGATCTTGAAAACCTGACTGCTGACATGCAAAACATTTTTTGGGATTAACAGTGGACTAATGAAAAAAAAAAAATAATAAAAAAAAAAAAAGACCAAAAGATAGGTTTGAGTTGATGTTCTCTTTAAGTTTGAATCCAAATTGATTCCAACCTGGACTGTCGGTATGTGGTTTCTGAAATTCTCATCCCGGCGTTTGCTGGGAAGCATAGGGCGCCAATGTGCCTACAACAATAACAGACACAATTAATGCACATATCAGTATTTGCATGGAATCCTGTACTCAAATCAATGTGACGTTAAGATGGGAAACAATAAACATTGCCTTTCCCTATTGTGCCATCTCCACATAGTAATACTCACTGTTTCCATGTAGCGATAATCCTCTTCTTGCTGCAGTGGCTCGTCGTCATCATCAGTGAACTCCATGTCCACTTGCAGATGCTGTGTTTTTCTTTTCTTTGAGGTTGTCTTGCGACTGTATGTAAAGTGAGGCCTAGGCCTGCCAAGCTGCACCCACCCCTCTTGGGACCCAAAATCAGTCTGGCCCAACTGAAAGGGCAACAAGTGTCTCTGTCAAACACATACATACACATAAGAGCACCATTGAAAGCGTTGTTAGGAGTCCATTCATGGCATAACAATGAGTTCGGCCATTGCTTAATTTCAAATAAGGACCAATTCAAACGGTACTTTAAAAAAATATTGTCACCCTCAAAATGCTCATACAACTGACAATTATTTCAACATAGGTGAGTAATCAACCCTTACCATGGCCTGTCTCTGGCACTGTCGTAGACGACACTTCTGTCTCTTCTTATTGCTGCCTCCAAACTTGGGTTTGTCTATGCAGAAATCACAAGTGCCACAGTCTGTCCTACTATTACAGGCTTCACACTTCCCACAGGAGCGCCGCTTACGTTTCCTCACCCAAGCCTGAAAGCCAGAATGATAATTAAAATGTTTTAAAAAAATACATATCATTATTTGTACTACTATCGTTAAATGTAAAAAATGTAAATTAAAAATCCATTTCACTGTCTAGATATTCAGTGGACCGATATAAGGTAGCTTGTTGGCCCAAACTGTGACCAAATTCAGATGGAGACCTCACTAGGAAGAGCAGGGTTTTAATGTGGGAGAGGTTGTAATTGGCCAGCAGAGGGCACTCCTCGATAGAATTGGGGTAAGATATCTTGAAGCAGAGCTCACCTCATAGTCAGCATCATCACCATCAAACTCTTCATCGTCATCTTCTATATCGACATTCACAGAGAAGTCCTCAGGGTCACTGTATTGAGAAGTGGAGTTCTGTGGGAATAATGAGATTTATCTATTCTGCCCTTTCCTCTTTATTCAATACCAAATCTAATTTTATTTGTCACATGTGCCAAATACAACAGGTGTAGACCTTACTGTGAAATGCTTATATACAAGCCCTTAACCAACAATGCAGTTCAAGAAATAGAGTTAGTAAATATTTTCTTAAATAAAATAAAAAATAAAACAAAAAGTAAAAGTAAAAATAACGAGGCTATATACAGGGGGTGCCAGTACCGAGTCAATGTGCGGGGGTACAGGTTAGTTGAGTTAATTTGACTATGTAGGTAGGGTTAAAGTGACAATGCATAGATAATAAACAGCGAGTAGCAGCAGAGTAAAAACAAAAGGGTAGCTGTGCCACTAGAGATTCTGGGTGCGAGTCCAGGCTCTGTCACAGCCGGCAGCGAACGGGAAACCCATGGGGGGGCTCATAATTGACAGAGCGTCGTCCGGGTTAGGGGAGGGTTTGGCCTGGCAGGTATGTTCTTGTCCCATTGCGCACTAGCGACCCCTGTGGCGTGCTGGGTGCAGTGCATGCTGACACGGTCGCCAGGTGTACAGCGTTTCCTCCAACACATTGGTGCGGCTGGCTTCCGGGTTAAGTGGGTATTGTGTCAAGAAGCAGTGCGTCTTGGTTGGGTTGTGTATCGGAAGATGCACAGCTCTTAACGTTTGCCACTCCCGAGTCCGTATGGAAGTTGCAGCGATGAGACAAGACTAACTTCCAACTGGATACCACGAAATTGAGGGAGAGGTTGTTGTCCTGGCACCACACCTGCCAGGTCTCTGACTTCCTCCCTATTGGCTCTCTCATCGTTGTCGGTGATCAGGCCTACCACTGTTGTGTCAGCAAACTTAATGATGGTGTTGGAGTTGTGCTTGGCCACGCAGACGTGGGTGAACAGGGAGTACAGGAGGGGACTAAGCATGCACCCATGAGGGGCCCCAGTGTTGAGGATCAGTGTGGCAGATGTGTTGTTGCCTACCATTACCACCTAGGGGAAACCCGTCAGGAAGTACAGAATCCAGTTGCAGAGGGAGGTGGTTAGTCCGAGGGTCATTAGCTTAGTCATGCGCTTTGTGGGCACTATGGTGTTGAACGCTGAGCTGTAGTCAATAAAGAGCATTCTCACATAGGTGGTCCTTTTGTCCAGGTGGGAGAGGGCAGTGTGGAGTGCAATTGAGATTGCAAATCTGTTGGTGCGGTATGCGAATTGAAGTGGGTCTAGTGTTTCCGGGAGGATGGTGTTGATGTGAGCCATGACCAGCCTTTCAATGCACTTCATGGCTACCAACGTGAGTGCTACGGGGCAGTAGTCATTTAGGCAGGTTACCTTCGCTCTCTTGTGAACCAACCGGGACTATGGTGGTCTGCTTGAAACATGTAGGTATTACAGACTCAGTCAGGGAGAGGTTGAAAGTGTCAGTGAAGACACTTGGCAGGGGGTCCCGCGCATGCTCCGAGTTCACATCCTGGTAATCTGTCTGGCCTCGCGGCCTTGTGAATGTTGACCTGTTTAAAGGTCTTGCTCACATCGACTACGGAGAGCGTAATCACAGTCATCCGGAAGAGCTGGTTCTCTCTTGCATGCTTCAGTCCTGCTTGTCTCGACGCAAGCATAGAAGGCATTTAGCTCGTCTGGTAGGCTTGTGTCACTGGGCAGCTGGCAGCTGGGTTTCCCTTTGTAGTCCGTAATAGTTTGCAAGCCCTGCCACATCCGACGAGCGTCAGAGCCGGTGTAGTAGGATTCAATCTTTGTCCTGTATTGAAGCTATGCCCGTTTGATGGTTTGTGAGGGCATAGCGGGATTTCTTATAAGCGTCTGGATTAGTGTCCCGCTCCTTGAAAGCAGCAGCTCTAGCCTTTAGCTCAGTGCAGATGTTGTCTGTAATCCATGGCTTCTGGTTGGGGTATGTACGTACGGTCACTGTGCGGACGACGCCGTCAATGCACTTATTGATGAAGCCGCTGAGGAAGTGGGAAATCTGAGGTATGTAGGTTTTCAAATCTGCCTATCCAATATAGTGTCATATTGCACTTCCTGAGGCTTCTACTAGATGTCAACAGTCTTTAGAACCTTGTTTCAGGCTTCTTCTGTGAAGGGGGAGAGAATAAGAGCTGTTTGACTAAGGGGTCTGGCAAAAGGCCATGAGCTCAGTCAGTAATCGTCTCTCCATTTCTGCTTTTTGTAATCTTCCTCCTCCTGTAACTCCTTTGGCTGGAAAAATGGCTGTGTTTTTCTGTGACTAGGTGCTGACCTAACAATCGCATGGTATGCTTTCGTCGTAAAGCCTTTTTGAAATCGGACACTGTGGTGGGATTAACAAGTGTATCTTTAAAATGGTGTATAATACTTGTATGTTTGAGGAATTTTAATTATGAGATTTCTGTTGTTTGAATTTGGCGCCCTGCACTTCCACTGGCTATTGTCAAGTCGATCCGGTTTAATGGGATCTCAGCCATAAGAAGTTAATGTCCCGTTGGTAGGATAGTCTCGATCACAGATCATCCAGTTTACTTTCCAATTATTGCACGTTTGCCAATAGAACGGATGGTAGAGGCGGTTTACCCACTCGCCAATGAATTCTAGCATGGCATCCCATCCTCGGCTCCCTGTATTTCCGTCTTCATGCGAATGACGGGGATTTGGGCCTGGTCTCGTGGAAGCAGTATATCCTTCGCGTCGGACTCATTAAAGAAGCTCTTTTCGGTCATGAGACGGTAGCAGCAACATTATGTACAATATAAGTTAAACAACGCGGGGGGAAAAGCCCCATTATTATTAAATTACATTCATAGTAATCATTTAATATGCAAAGGAAACTAAGATAAGGAGTAGAAGAGTATTATTAGAGAGAGCTGGGTATTGTTACCTGCAATTGTCTGCTGTCAATCTGCAAAACAAATGCTTTACATTCAGTTATGGGAGATTTTCATGGAGAGGTGAAGAGAATATTCCAAATTCACTGCCAATGTTCATATGTGGACTTGTGGGACATACTGCTCTATATTGAGTAAGCATAATAGATATGAATAGACAATAGCCTTCTGCAGTTGTCATATACATGCAAACTAAGATATCCTAGGTAATGGGGTTCTAGAAAATTACCTGAAAATTCATCATGGGATAGGGATCCAACATTTGGGGACCATCGGGTTTATACTGAAATACACATACATAAACAATCAAAATAAATCACCACTTGGATTTCTTCAATCTCTGTCTGTTCTTTGGTCAGTCTGTACCTTGAGGATAGGACATTTGCATTTACGTTTCCGACAGCGGACAAGTTTTCTGGTGTCAGGGTTCAGTGTTTTTTTGCAGTTGGCACAACTCCCACAATCTTCTGTGGTAAGGCAAGCCCTACAGTGACCACAAGGAATCCACTAAAACAGACAACAATAATTCTGGAGTTAGAGTATTCCTATCCATTTAGACCTATGTTGATAAATCCTTGTTTAACTACGTAAAACTGAAATAATTAAAGAGTCAAAAATACTAAACGGGAAGTCGAGGAGCATGCACGCATGTTAAAAACAGAAATGGGAGTAGTAGACTCGTTAGTTGAGGAACACCTGTTTACCTTTCTGAATCTTTGATGAAGTTGAATCTTGGCTATAGTTGGATTGTTGGCTAAAAGCATAGAGGGATACTGTTAAGACAATATTAAACGTATACTTCATAAAATAGTAAAAACAGGCACATTTACAATGTTTTTAAACTTAAAAATATGTAAATTCTGTTCCTCTTTAAAACAAATTTGTAAAATGTTTTTCCTTTAATTGACACTAAAGAGTTGACATACCCCTGCATATGGTGCAACAGGGACTCTTCATCTGCCTTTCATACTCTAAGCCTGTATATGAATTACCACAAATGGCACAGATGCTGAAATAAAGAGTATCGAAGCAAGTTACCTAAGGTACCAAATGCATTCTCAAGATATTAACACATCAACCCCTTCAATCACTCCCATGTATTCTTTGCTTATTTTACATTTAAGAAAGCTGTATCTCAGGGGAAAACACTCAAGCAGACATGCAAAAAAAAAATATCCAATTCACACATGCGTATAATAGGGCAAATATAAGCAAATTAACAAATATGTACTGAACAAAAATATTAACGCAACATGCAACAATTTCAATGATTTTACTGAGATACAGTAAATCTGTCAATTTAAATAAATTCATTAGTTACTAATCTATGGATTTCACATGACTGGGCAGGGGCGCAGCCATGGGTGGGCCTCAGGGGCCATGGGGGGGGGGGGGACAGCCAATCAGAATGATTTTTCCCCAAAGGTTATTTTTTTACACACAGAAACACTCTTCAGTTTCATCAGCTGTCCGGGTGGCTGGTCTCAGACGATCCTGCAGGTGAAGAAACCAGATGTGGAGGTCCTGGGCTGGCGTGGTTACATGTGGTCTGTGGTTTTGAGGCTAGTTGGACGTACTGCCAAATTCTCTAAAATGACGTTGGAGGCGGCTTCAGGTAGAGAAATTAACATTCAATTCTCTGGCAACAGCTCTGGTGGACATTTCTGCAGTCCACATGCCAATTTCACACTACCTCAAAACTTGAGACATCTGTAGCATTGTATTGCGAGACAAAACTGCACATTTTAGAGTGGCCTTTCATTGTCCCTTGTGCATCATGATGTTTAATCAGCTTCTTGATATACACAACATCTGTCAGGTGAATGGATCATCTTAGCCAAAGAAGAAATGCTCACTAACTGGGATATAAACAAATATGTGCACAAACTTTGAAAGAAGCTTTTTGTACTTATGGAAAAATGTCTGGTTTCAGCTCATGAAACATGGGACCAACACGTTACATGTTGCGTTTATATTTTTGTTCAGTGTATATATAGCCTAAACCATGATTATGTATGAGGAATTTGTAAACTTAAATTCTCAGAGATACAATTATAGGAGAACATAGAAGCATTTGACTCACCCAAAGAAGGGCTCTGAACCAGCCTTCCCATTGATGGAGACTGAAAGTGATGATGCAGGGCTCAAGGGCAGTTTAGTTTCATTTTGCTTCACATCTTCCACATCATGAGCGACAGAAGCTGAACTAATCTTTGCGAGAGACGAGTTCGGTCTTGGGGGAGTGGTATGTTGGAGATCTTTGCTTGGCGTAACCATAGAGCTGCGACTCAGAGGGGTCAGTCTGTGATGGGAGTCAGGACTGTCTGCCCGCTCCCCTCTGTTCTTCAAGCTGGACTCTGAGGAAAATCCACAGTCCACTAAGGGAGGAGGATCCTTCTGTATGTTCTAACAGACCATGGGTTGGAATAGACAAGATGGTAGTTGTTAGAAAATACATTCAAATTAGTGAAGTGAAAGAAAAGGTATAATTTCAAGTAAATACTGGGAGCTTTTTATTTTATTATTACCGTCTTTCTCGCACGCAAGGGCTTGGGTTGTCCAGCACCCCTGAACACCCCTGCTTTGTAATCAAACATTGTCATGTCCAGAGTATCTGCCAGGACTTTGGAAAGCTCAACCCTACTTCTCACACGCTCATTACTCGGACTTCAGGTTCACAGAGAAGGGAATAAAGATAGTGTGATCCATTAGTGGCATCAATGATTTATAAAAAGTTACCTATAATACTGACAATGAAATGAACGCGCTGTGGGCCTCTGTATTATTAAGAAATTGGTTTTACCGCGTTTTTATTTCAAACCAACGGCTTATTCAAACAGGTACAGCAAGTGAGCTCTCGTAAATAACAATGAACCTCATGTCATGAGACAATACCAATGGTAAAAATCTAGACTGGCCCATGGTCTAAAAATGAAGAGAGTTTTGCTAGAATGTTTTTACCTCATGTAATAAACGTCACTCTGGCCAACACTAGAACCTGAACGACGAACAACCGCTTTGCGCTTCCACCCCTTTCCAAGTGCCGGCCAGTCCTCCCAGCCCTCTTCAACCGTTACTCTTTTCTTCCGTCTATAAACAGAAAACCTGGCATAAAATATAAACACGTCAGCAAAGTATACCAGCATAAGAGCATAAAACATTACAGCAGAGCATATCGACTGGCTAGTCTGTATAGTTTGACTGTCTACATATTTGCTACAAGAAAGGACATTTGGGGCCCATTACAGCAGGTTGACGTTAATTGTGATAAATCTTTGCCTGGAGGCAGAACTGAGCGATTTCTGCTTGATAGGCCAGCTGCAAAGACAAAATTTTCTATATTGCAAAAAATATAAAAATACTTTAGGTCTTAATTTAATGTTAAAATTTGATTGGATGACTTTTTGGCTGCGCCAGCTAACCTCCAGGACAAGATTCATGACAACAACAAAAAAACACTCAACTGCCCCAATTCACTGCCCCAGATAAATCCTTCTTTAAAAAAGTTGGGGAGTTTTATGTTGGGGAGTAAATTAGCCAACTTCTGTATTGATTTGTGGGCCCTAGAAACCCTGACATGTTTTAATAACATTGATACAACAGCAGCCAAAGCTAGTCAAATCAAGTGTCACATCTCACTCAACATACAGGTTGTTGCTGTTGATTTTCTTCTCAAGGCCTGCCACGCTACCGCTCCTTTCGCTCCCTGCAACACTCTCCTCTTCGGCATCCCCTTTGCCATTCACACGCCGCTCCCCCATCGCAAGGCCCAAGTTCCAACCCTGTGTGTCATCTTCATAATTGTCATCCTCCAGGGGCTCAAACCAGTCTACAGGTTGTTCCTCAGCAACTCCCCCTGGGATCTTCTCTGTCTGCCCATGGCCTGTCATCACAGGAACAGAGGTGGCATGGTCCTGAATGTCAAGGCTGTCCGAGGGAGCCAGGGCCTCCAGTGGCGATAGGACCTGAGAGGTCCTCTCCAGCCCATTGTCCCCAACCTCAGTCCTCTCCTCCCTTTCTATAAGTAGATCATTTGTAGGTTTTAGTACCTCTCCGTTTATCTCCATGTCTTCCTCCCCTGGCCCTCTGCCGGAACCTCGGTTATCCACCAGTCCTTCATTCATTTCTGTGGCTCTATACACTCATTAAGCCACAGGTCTAAATGTTCTCCAAAATGTTCTTGAACAACGACTTCCAAGGTTCACACATCCAAGACCTTGCATAACAATACAGAGGAGTGCTCACATCCAGTGGGGTCCTAGAGTAACTCAAGCATAAACTTTGCTTCTCTGTATATGTGCTTGCATCCCCAAAGGGCTTCCCAAAACCTTCAGTCTTCCCATTGATGTATAGGACCTGAAAAGATAAAGTTGAGAAATAACAGCATTGGCTTTACGCAGGCTGTAAGCAGAATTTCACATGGGTATACCCTGAATCAATGCATCCACATCATAACACCATCCCAATACAGTCAGCTGAGCTGTTCAAGAAGTTTCAGCCTAATCAAACCAGTCTGCTATTGCCAGAGACTGCTACTCATAATATATTTCTAACTTGACAGTCAGCTGTCCAGTAGTTGAAAGTAGGTAAGTTTTGTTAACAATTAGAAACATAATGTATATATGATGTCACGTATATATGAAAATAATAGGTACTTAGTTGTATTAGTAGTTATACAACAACTTCATTTTGTTGTTAATTTTTTAAATTGTATTATTATTTGCCATATTATTGTTTCTACTTTTCTTTTACACTTGAAACGAGATGGAGCATCATTCAAGACATTGCATCCTCCACAATGTCATATATTCAGACAAGTCAATTCCTATCTACTGTAACGTTAGCTACAATAATCAAACCAACGTTAATAATCAATAACTCTAACAATGTAACAGTTAGCGAATGCGCCTCTCCTCTATGTACTGATTATTTTAGTGACGGCGTTAACAGGTATTTGGTAAGAACGACATAAGTGGACATAGTAGCATCATACAGATAAGCTAGTTAACGTTAGCTAGCTAATGCTACCATACTTCGTCGCCGTTTGATTGTTAACTAACGTTAGCTAGATAGCTAGCTTGTTAACATAGCAGCTAACGTTAACAAGCAAACGACAAGTCACGACAACCATGGAAAAAAAACGAGTCATTTCAAACACAATGACATATTGAAACCAAAACCGCGAAACAGCTACCGAGCTACCACAGACAAATATATTAAACATATTAGGGATAACGTTAGATAGATAACGTTACCTATTCATATAATCAGTGTAAGCGGAAGTATAGCTAGATCAGTTAGCCACATTAGCTAGCAAAAACGTCGTTGACTGTTTATTGGACAGAGCTAACGAGCACACCCACCACTTACGAGGAGAAACATACATGTGAAAAATGGACGCAGCTCCAAAACAAAACAGCATAAATATGTTCAAAACAGCATCTAATATCGAAAACTTACCATCGACGGTTAAGAACCGGAAATTACATGCAACATAACAGGAAACACAAATTAAACGCAAACATGGATGCTTGGGTCGTCCCTACCCTCTACCCCTTACTATTTCTACTGCTACGTTAGTTCACCCCAAATGTACCTTAACCAGTGTATATTACATTGACAAGACATTCGCGTGACCGCTACAACAATGGAAATTCATGTCCTCAAAGATGGAAGGCAGGCGGGAGAAGGTGAAATCAGGTGGGACCATTCTAGCCAATAAGAGGGCAAATATTTGTGTGACCAACATGCCGTAGAGATAGATATGTTAATACAACATGTATTTATTTTATTAACACTTTATTAACACTATATATAGACATAATATGACATTTGAAATGTCTTTATTCTTTTGAAAATTGCGTGAGTTTAATATTTACTGCTCACTTTTTGATCATTTCACTTTTGTTGATCCATTTCACTTGTTTTGGCAATGTAAACATGTTTCCCATGCCAATAAATCCACGTGAATTGAATAAAGGACTCGTCTTTGTATCTGTGACATTATAACATATTTTACAGAATGGGCAGTGCCAGAGACTATCTCCATTTTAAAGTAGTCCATTTTCTTCTCCATTAGCTGATTGCTTGAAAATCATAGGAATAGCCACTTAGTTGACTACTTTGAAATGGTGGAACCCCTCAATGGCAATTGTCCATGCTAAATAAAGTTATGTCCATGATGACTCAGTCCTCTGTCTCCATGACAACAGGCATAACTCCAAAATAAAGTATTTTTTTCAAAGTTGCCGAAATGCCACGTGCATCCACTCATAACAACCTAGCCATTACAAAACATCTATTCAATCAAATAAACCTCACGTTAAAAAAAATGTAATTCAATGTATTTTTGACCAAATTCGACACTCTGACCTCCATACAAAAATTCTTCACTTCGTGGACTTATTTTCGTTGCCAGATTTTGGGCGGAGTAAAACCTCTCGCTTCACTTAACCGAACTTCAGTGGGGTGACGTCAGAGTTCGGACGTCCCAATGATACCGTTTAGACGTATCCTTTCTCGCTCACGTGAAATGCCTGCTTTTAGTAGCTAGCGCGCGTCTCTTTTTTGTTTGTATACTGGTGTTGTAAAGTATGACTGTATATTTTATATTTCTTAATAAAAAAGTATCTAGCTAACGACTACTAAACTAACTTGTGGTGTGAATGTGTGGAATATTCCATCTCATAACTTAACAGTTGACTGTGGTATAGTGCAGCTAAAGGGGTTTGAAACCACTGGTGTACCTGTTTCTTAGTGGGTGCGATAACAGAATGACATAACACATGGTGAGATAAACATCAAACAAAGATACAAAGCAAAATACTCAACACAAATATAAATTCAACAGAAAATTATCAACTTCTTGTGTTGTACACATATCCTTTATTTTCTTGACTAGAGAGATACCAGCAGTAACAGTGCAGCAATAGTACTGGACACAAGGAAAAATATATTAATTTACCATTCAAATATTTCAGTTAATCAATTTCAGCACAAAAGTCATAAAATCCTTAATAAAAATAGCCGAAGTCTCGAACAAAAAGATGGAAAGGATTATATTCTAAGATATACTATAAATCTGACAAATGTACAAAAATGCCACTCAGAAATAACATGAAGATGCAGATGTGGCTGTCTATCTGTCCTTGTTGCAACGGAGATCCGTTGTCAGTGGGTCATGCTGAATGGTTTGGTGCAGCATGAGAGCAAGTAGACCTGCCCTGTTGGTCATAGCAGTCCTCATGTTGCGCTCCTGCTCAAAGAGCTCGTCTAGTTTGTACCACTGTTCACAAATACATTTTGGGAGAAAAGCAAGGTGTGATGACTAATATACTAAAATCATTTTTGAAAACTGTCTTTGAAATCAAATGTTTAAAATTCACTTTCACTATCGTATCAACTACTACTTATGAAGGTCAATTATATGTTTGTTATAACCAGGGTCTTAGTCAATTCCAATTAAAGTTAGCTAGAAATCAATAGATGAACTAGAATTCTGGGATCTTTCTGATTCTAATCTAAAGAAATTCTAATGGAATTGACCCCAACCTGGATGAAGTGGCCTAAAATAAGAGATTGATGTGGTGCATTCCACTACTAACCACTCGGACACGCTCCAGGTCCACCTCGGCTCTTCTGAGCTTCTCCCAGTTGTAGTGCTTATTACATTTGCGCTTAGAAACCCTGCAGTGCTCTCCCGTCACCTCAAACACATTACGGACCAGAGGACAGCCGCACACCTCATCCCCTGGGACCTACCCACAAAACATGAGAAGGGCAAGAGAAGCCAAGGTACAAATCGTAAGTCAAACAGCAGGACAATTAGTGTGCTTTATGACAAAGTTCTTTGGGATTTGAATTGCCAATCATCACCGACCTTTGGGTCCCTGGAATGCTCTGGGCACAAGACCTGAAGCCTCTTGCAGTAGGTCTTGCTCTGGGGATTGTACACATCACAGAACAGTCTTGTTGCTCTGAGAAAACAAAAAGCACATAGAATACCTCGGTGAAACAAAGTCCACTTCTAGCAAACCCATTCAAAGTGCTTGACTCTCTTACCCTTCGATCTTAGTTGGGTACATGGAACCAAAAGAAGTCTGGCTCTCATACTGTCAACGCAAAAGAGAGCGAAATACAGAACGTTATCAGTTTATACAGTAAAGAGTACACATTTCCTTGGTCCTTTTGGTAGGAGTGCATATTTGCAACTTATATATTCGTATTGTTAGTACTCTATATTAAGTGTTCATTCTGTACGTTTCATCTTCTCCCCATATAGGATGTTGCAGCAACTGCAAGCAAACACTCATCAGGCAAGTGCACTGCAGTCTGGATGTATACCACAAACTGTCAGAACCAAGATCAGAGAAACTAAACAGGAAGTCTCTGTCTGAAGCCTGTCGCATGTTTCCCAGTCAAAAACGTTAGCGCATATATTATGATGATCTACAGACTCACCTTAGCATAACATCTCTCCATGTGTCGCAATGCCACTTTTGGGTTGATAGGGTGACTGCAGGACACACAGAAAATCAGCAGATCTGTTTCTTCATTATCCCCTTCATTCGCCTGAAACAGGAACCAAAAGATTAACAAAAGAAAGATTTGAACCCAAACGGGAAAAACATATCTCTAGTTGAGGAGCTTCGACCTCACTGGATAAATACTGCAGTGGGCAACAACAAAAGTTCTTATACTGAAGGGGCTCACCTCCTCATCCTGCTGGACCACCTGCTGCTTGGCCTTGGCAATGATGCCCTCCAGCTCGTGGAAGCGTTTCTCCATGTCGGTGAGGCGTATGCGGGCATTCTGCTGATCCCTCCGGATCCGCTCCAGTTGCTTCTTGCCCTGCTCCTCAGCGACGCAGGGGCTCTGCTGCCACTGCTGGATACGCTGAGGGAGAATCTCAAAGATCCGGCTGCAGACAGAAATAGAAAGTATTTTACTGTTGACACATTTTCTTACTGTTGCATTGTGTCAGTGTTGTAATTTGTGTTCTTACTTGGCAGCCAGCTTTATGCCACATTCCTCTGAGCAGTATTTGGAGTTGGCGCGTGCTGCCTCAACACAGCTGGGCCCGAGGCACTGCCGCTGTCCTCCTCCATCTCTGGCATCGCCCTTATTGTTGTGCCGAAGTTTGTCCTTGTGCTTCTGCTTCTGTTTGTGCCGCCGTGACTCTTTCTGATATAAATTCACAAAAACAAATCCCATTGTACACATATAATATTGTCATGTAAAATCATTCCACTTCTATGTATTTTGTCACAACAGTAATATTCCCATGATGCAATAAAAAACAAAAGCTGAAATATTCAAATATTTGGTAGATGTGGACGGCAACTGCATGGATACTTGTAACAATAATCTGTGTGTGTTTGCTAGATCTAAAAATAAAATTTGCTTACTTTCTTGTCAAATGTATTTTCGCGTCTCTTCACATGCTTGACCTTAACAGCTTTCTTTCGCAGGACAGGGCTGAAGGGAGGGCCGTCCTCCTCATTACTGAGCCATGGCTGGGTAAAAAAAAAACGATAGATGAACCCACATTCAAAATACTTGAAAGTGCTGCCCAAGCTAAAGATGATCTGTGTGTATTTTGAATGCATTTCAATTTGTTGTTGTTGTTAGATAAATTAGAAACTAGGCTGAAAATTATATTGTAATACCATGTTTTCGTCGTATCCTGCCGCCTTGTACTTTTCGTAGAGTTCTGCCTCACTATCGTAGTCATCTGAATATCGTCTTCGCCGGTGGTAGGAATTATCCCTCCTTTCACGCAAATTAAACTCTTCATCTTTCACACGCAACATTTTCTGCAGAGAATTTAGAGACATTATGTCACATAGTTTGCAAGACTACAACTGTTTTTTGACCAGTTGAAAATAAGTTAGGAGGAAAAATAAGATTGATGGCATAGTCTCATCATTAGGAAACTGACCCTGGCTCGGACATCACACTGCCTAAATCGACACTTCTGTCTTATTTTGTTGGGACCACCAAATTTCTTCATATCCTTGCAGAAGTCGCATGTGGCACAGTCCTCAGTCCTCAAGCAGGGCTCGCACTCCCCACACATACGAGCGGAACGCTTAACCTGAGAAACACAAAAGAGACAAAGATACAGTGCCTTCAGAAAATATTCACACCCCTTGACTTTTTCCACATTTTGTTGTGTTAGACTGAATTTAAAATTGATTAAGATTTGTGTCACTGGCATACACATAATACCCCATAATGTCAAAGTGGAATTATGTTTTTCAAAATTTTAACAAAAATAATGAAAACCTGAAATGTCTTGAGTCAATAAGTATTCAATCCCTTTGATATACCAAGCCTAAATAAGTTCAGGAATGAATATTTGCTTAAAAAGTCACATAAGTTGCATGGACTCACTCTGTGTGCAATAATAGTGTTCAACAATAATAGTGTTATCCCTTTGAGCATGATGAAGTTATTCACTAAACTTTGGATGGTGTATCAATACACCCAGTCGCAACAAAGATACAGGCATCCTCCCTAACTTTGTTGCCGGAGAGGAAGGAAACTGCTCCGAGATTTCACCATGAGGCCAATGGTGACTTTAAAACAGTTAGAGTTTAATGGCTGTGATAGGAGAAACCTGAGGATGGATCAACAACATTGTAGTTACTCCACAATACTAACCTAAATGACAGAGTGAAAAGGAAGCCTGTACAGAATAAAAATATTCCAAAACATGCATCCTGTTTGCAACAAGGATCTAAAGTAATACTGCAAAAAATGTGGCAAAGCTTTTTGTCCTGAATACAAAGTGTTATGCTTGGGGCAAATCCAATCCAATACATTACTGAGAACCACTCTCCATATTTTGAAGAAGAGTGGTGGCTGCATCATGTTATGGGTAAGCTTGTTATCATTAAGGACTGGGGAGTTTTTCAGGATAAAAAAATAAATGGAATGGAGCTAAGCACAATCAAAATCCTAGAGGAAAACCTGGTTGTCTGCTTTCCACCAGACACTAGGAGAGGAATTCACCTTTCAGCAGGACAATTACCCCAAACACAACACCAAATCTACACTGGAGTTGCTTACAAAGAAGACAGTGAATGTTCCTGAGTAGCTGAGTTACAGTTACAGACTTAAATCTACTTGAAAATCTATGGCAAGACCTGAAAATGTTGGTCTAGCAATGATCAAAAACCAACTTGACAGAGCTGGAACATTTTTTTAAATTAATAATGGGAAAATGTTGCACAATCCAGCTGTGGGAAGCTATTAGAGACTTACCCAGAAAGATCAAAGGAGTGTGAAAACTTATGTAGATTAGATAACTATATGTAATTTTCAATAAATGTGCGCAAATGTCTAAAAACATGTTTTCACTTTGTCATTATGGGATATTGTGTGTAGATGGGTGAGAGAAACATTTTATTTGATCCATTTTGAATTTGGGCTGTAACACAACAAAATGTGGAATAAGTCAAGGGGTATGAATACTTTTTGAAAGCATTGTATGTTTGCCAACAGAGTTGCTCCAAAGATACATTGAAAGAAAGTGGGGACATAACGTTTAGATGTAAAATAACTAACATTTGATCCACGGCGCTTTTCAGATTTATAATCTGGAGTGCTGTTCTGACTTTCAAAATTTCTCTCTGACTCTCTCTGGCTCTCTGCCTCCTTTTCACGGCTCTTCTTTGGACGGTATTTTATCTCCAATGATGGGTTATCGTCTAATCAAAAGCAACAGACATTGTGTAAGGTTAGAAAGCACATGTGAGTACCCAATGTGAATGATAGTGAATGGTAAACCATTAAAACCTCACCTTGGCATCGCAGGCAGTACCACTGCCTGATAGCTTTGGCCATCTTCTCTGTGAGATTGATGCAGTTACCATGAAACCACTCATTGCAATTGTCACAACCACTACAAGGAAAACAGATGTGAGCCCTATGAAACCAAGGTTAATGTTTCAAAGTCATTTCATGTTTACTTGTATGATCATCTGAATAAACTCACATCATGAAGCAATTGATGTCAGGTTTTCGACAAATGCAGTACACCTGTGCCTTCTCCCCCTCCATAGTGCTCACAAGTCCCGGTGCAGGCTCGAAGTCTGACACTTCACTGTCCTGGAAGAGATAAACATCAGAAGATCATAATCATCTTGCCAATCAGATCAAACCTCATAGCTAAACTAGCCCATTCAATAGACGGTAATATTTAAACCTCTTACTTAAGGATCAATTTTCGCCTAAAATGACATACCCAAATCTAACTGCCTGTAGCTCAGGTCCTGAAGCAAGGATATGCATATTCTTGAAACCATTTGAAAGGAAATACTTAGAAATGTGTGGAAATGTGAAATTAATGTAGGAGCATAAAACACATTAGACCTGGAAAAAAATTATACAAAGAAAAGCATGCATTTTGTTCTCGTTTTTGTACCATCATCTTTGAAATGCAAGAGAAAGGTCCAAATGTAATATTCCAGTTTAGGTGCAATTTATATTTCGGTGTATTTCAGTGTATGTGCACAGTTTAAGACTGATTCAATGAACCATTGCATTTCTGTTTAAAATGTTGTATCATCAAGACTGCCCAAATGTGCCTAATTGGTTAATGAATACATTTTCAAGTTCATAACTGTGCACTCTTCAAATAATAGCATGGTATTCTTTCACGGTAATAGCTACTGTAAATTGGACAGTGCAGTTAGATTAACAATAATTTAAGCTTTCTGCCCATATCAGATATGTCTATATCCTCTGAAATTGTCTTGTTACTTACAACCTTGTGCTAATCACATTAGCTTACGTTAGCTTGTGCGTATCTTAGTATCTGTGCGATGAGTATGACGTGTTTCCAGGACACTGAGCAACTATATTAGTATCTGTGCGATGAGTATGACGTGTTTCCAGGACACTGAGCAACTATATTAATTTACTCCCGTTACGGCTGGTATTTACTTCCAAAAAAGGTCAAAATAATAATTTACTGGCAACCCCACCCCCGAAAAAAATGCTTCGGCACCTCCAATGTATTGAGCTGTTGTAGTAGACTTCCGAACCTGTGCGTGGCAGTAATTGGTGATTTACATTGAAGGTGTCAAATAGGCATTTTTTCAGTTGCTTGAACTGTGACAGTAATTGAATAACCGTGTAACTGAAGGTTATGGATGAAGACGGTCATGAAAATAAAATAACCGTCAAACCATTTAAATAGGCCTACATTAAATATTACGATATATTTGTATTAACTTTATTTTCATGTAGATAAACTTGACCTAAAAGCTGGAATGTTTACTAATTATAAGCAAACAAATTCAACTAACCTGTCTGTTAAACTTTCTACATTTCCTCCTCTTACCAACTTTCCTTTGATGCTAGAGCAGCTAAATCACTAGATGCGGAGTGCTATAGGCTATGGCAACTTCAGTAAAAAAATTGTGTGGACTTTCTTTGATACAATGCACGTTTTCATTGCTTGATAGTGTATAAATATATATTAAAAAAGGGTTGTGCGTGTCTTGACTATTCATTAATTATTCAACAGCAGTCAAAAAGGTTGTTCTGGCTCTGAGGCCTAAAATGTGCTAATGTTGTGTCAAATGGACAATTCGCCAATCCTCTCTAACCTGACATGTTATAATTTGATACAGATTTTTTTCTTAACTTAGACTAATCAACGTTGATCAGGCCCGGTCCTGGCCGATTTGCAGCCCTAGACGAGGCAAAAAAAAATGTCCACCCTCCTATCCCAGCAAAGTAGAATAGTAGCCTAGGCTATTTAGTGAGAAATCAAATTGTATTTGTCACAGGTGTAGACCTTAACGTGAAATGCTTACTTTACAAGCCCTTCCCCAATAATGAAGAATTTTTTAAAGAAAATATATATATTTTTTATGTAAGAAAATAATTGCAAAATAAAAAACCTAAAGCTATATACAGCTATATACGGTACCGAGTCAATGTACGGGGCTACAGGTTAGACAAGGTCATTGAGGTAATATATACAGTGCCAGTCAAAAGTTTGGACACACCTACTCAGGGCTTTTCTTTCACTATTTTCTACATTGTAGAATAATAGTGAAGACAAACTATTAAATAACACATGGAATCATGTAGTAACCAAAAAAAGTGTTGAACAAATCTAAATATATTTCAGATTCAACAAAGTAGCCACCCTTTGCCTTGACAGCTTTGCACACGCTGGTCATTCTCTCAACCAGCTTCACCTGGAATGCTTTTCCAACAGTCTTGAAGGAGTTCCCACATATGCTGAGCACTTGTTGGCTGCTTTTCCTTCACTCTCAATTGGGTTGAGGTTGGGTGATTGTGGAGGCTAGGTCATCTGATGCAGCACTCCATCACTGCCCTTATTGGTCAAATAGTTCTTACACAGTCTGGAGGTGTGTTGGGTCATTGTCCTGTTGAAAAACAAATGATAGTGCCACTAAGAGCAAACCAGAGGGGATGGCGTATCGCTGCAGAATGCTGTGGTAGCCATGCTGGTTAAGTGTGCCTTGAATTCTAAATAAATCACAGACAGTGTCACCAGCAAAATCACCCCCGCCACAATCAAACCTCCTCCTCCATGCTTCACGGTGGGAACCACACATGCGGAGATCATCTGTTCACCTACTCTGCGTCTCACAAAGACACTGCGGTTGGAACCTTGAACCTCCAATTTGGACTCATCAGACCAAAGGACAGAATTCCACCGGTCTAATGTCCATTGCTCATGTTTCTTGCCCCAAGCAAGTCTCCTCTTCTTAATGGTGCCCTTTAATAGTAGTTTCTTTTCAGCAATTCGACCACAAAGGCCTGATTCACGCATTCTCCTCTGAACAGTTGATGTTGAGATGCGTCTCTGTGAAACATCTGGGCTGCAATCTGAGGTGCAGTTATTCTGGGTCTTCCTTTTCTGTGACGGTTCTCATGAGCCAGTTTCATCATAGCACTTGATGGTTTTTGCGACTGCACTTGAAGAAACTTTAAAAGTTCTTGAAATTTCACTCGTTTGCATGCTTTTCTGGTGATATACAGTGACTTCGAAAAGTATTCAGACCCCTTGACTTTCTCTACATTTTGTTACGTTACAGCCTTATTCTAAAATTGCTTTTCCCTCATCATTCTACACACAATACTGCAAATTTATAATAAAAAAAAAAACTGATATCACATTTACAGAAGTATTCAGACCCTTTACTCAGTAAGTACTTTGTTGAAGAACCTTTGGCAGCGACTACAGCCTCAAGTCTACTTGGGTATGACGCTACAAGCTTGGCACACCTGTATTTGGAGAGTTTCTCCCCTTCTTCTCTGCAGATCCTCTCAAGCTCGGGCAGGTTGGATGGAGAGCGTTGCTGCACAGCTATTTTCAGGTCTCTCCAGAGATGTTTCGATTGGGTTCAAGTCCGGGCTCTAGCTGGGCCACTCAAGGACATTCAGAGACTTTTCCTGAAGCCACTTGTGCGTTGTCTTGGCTGTGTGCTTAGGGTTAGAGTCCTGCTGAAAGGTGAACCTTTGCCCCCAGTCTGAGGTCCTGAGCGCTTTGGAGCAGGTTTTAAATCAATGATTTCTGTACTTTGCTCTGTTCATCTTTGCCTCAAGCCTGACTAGTCTCCCAGTCCCTGCCGCTGAAAAACATCCCCACAGCATGCTTCACCATAGGGATGGTGCCAGGTCTCTTCCAGACGTGACACTTGGCATTCAGGCCAATCATGGTTTCATCAGACCAGATAATCTTGTTTCTCATGGTCTGAGTCTTTAGGTGCCTTTGGGCAAACTCCAAACAGGCTGTCATGTGTCTTTTACTGAGGAGTGGCTTCTGTCTGGCCACTACCATAAAGGCCTGATTGGTGGACTGCTGCAGAGAATGTTGTGCTTCTGCAAGGTTCTTCCATCTCCACAGAGGAACTCTAGAGCTCGGTCAAACTTCTTACATTTAAGAATAATGGTGGTCACTGTGTTCTTGGGGACCTTCAATGCTGCAGAAATGTTTTGGTACCCTTACCCAGACACAATCCTGTCTCGGAGCTCTACGGAGAATTCCTTCGACCTCATGGCTTGGTTTTCGCTGTGACGTGCACTGTCAAATGTTTTACCTTTTCATAGACAGTTGTGTGCTTTTCCAAATCATGTCCAATCAATTACATTTACCACAGGTGGCCTCCAATCAAGTTGTAGAAAAATCTAAGAATATGAATGGAAACAGGATGCACCTGAGCTCAATTTCGAGTCTCATAGCAAAGGGTCGGACTACTTACGTAAAATATAAACGCAACATGCAACAATTTCAAAGATTTTACTGAGTTAGTTCACATAAGGAAATCAGTAAATTGAAATATTCATTAGGCCCCAATCTATGCATTTCACATGACTGGGATTACAGATAGCTTTTTTTTTTAAAGGGCGTGGATCATAAAATCAGTCAGTATCTGGTGTGACCATCATTTGTCTCATGCAACACAACATCTCCTTCACATAGAGTTAATCCAGCTGTTGATTGTGGCCTGTGGAATGTTGTCCCACTCCTAATGGCTGTGCTAAGTGGAATACGCTGTCATATGTAACGGATGTGAAACGGCTAGGAAGTGTGTACAGATCCTTGCGACATGGAGCCGTGCATTTTCATGCTGGAACAGGAGGTGATGGCGGCAGATTAATGGTACGACAATGAGCCTGAGGGTCTTATCACGGTATCTTTGTGCATTCAAAATACCATCAATAAAATGCAATTGTGTTTGTTGTCCGTACCTTATACCTGCCCATACCATAACCCCACGACCACCATGGGGTACTTTTACTGAGTTCAAACGTTGACATAAGAAAACAGCAAGCCCACACAACACCATACACGTGGTCTGCGGTTGTGAAGCTGGTTGGACGTACTGACAAATTCTCTAAAACAACGTTAGACGCAGATTATGGTAGAGCAATGAACATTAAATGTTCTGGCAACAGCTCTGGTGGACATTCCTGCAGTCAGCATGCCAATTGCATGCTCCCCCAAAACTTTTGACATCTGTGGCATTGTGTTGTTTGACAAAACTGCACATTTTAGAGCAGCCTTTTATTGTGCCCAGCACAAGGTGCACCAGTGTAATGATCATGTTGTTTGCAGCTTCTTGATATGCCACATCTGTCAGGTGGCTCGATTATCTTGGCAAATGAGAAACTCTCACTAAGAGCTTTGTAATCAAATTTCAGCACAACATTTGAGAGAAGTAAGCTTTTTGTGAGTATGGAACATTTCTGGGATCTTTTATTTCAGCTATAATGAAAAATGGGACCAACACTTTACATGTTGCATTTATATTTTTGTTCAGTATGTGTGTAAAGATGTGTGTTGAGTGTCATTTAAAATATTGCATCAAGAAGATGGAGGGGTGTGTGGCAAAGATATGGTGTGTCTCCCCAGAATGCATGCATATGTAGGAAAGTGACATTTACACACATACACCACTAATAAATTGAGCTTCTCAGTCATTTTCTCTTCACCTCACACAAGTAAATAGTATTTTTTAACATCCATTGAGAATGATAGTTCCTCAGTATTTGAAAAATCTTTCCAACACTGCCGGCCTCGATAAATCAAACAAGCCTCGGTGTGAAAGAGAAAAATATCACGATCTGACGATCCCACATATCCAGTGGCTGTCCCGAGCTCACTGGCACATCAAACTCTGAGGGCCCTGAATAGGCTAGTTAATACAATGTTGCAATTTATCTAGCAACAGGCCCAACTCAGTGATAATTTGTTATGTTGCACTTCACTAGCAATAGCTCAACTCAAGACAGATTGAAAGAGAGGCAGACAGGCGTAGTAGAGAGATGAATGTAATTGAAGGAACACGAATTTTCACCAGGATATTTTCTGTTTTTTATTTTGTCGACTTTAGGTCCATGTATTTCAATTAGTTGATGACGCAGCCTACTGCTGCATTGGCCATAGGCTATCTCTGAGTTCCTTACTCTCATTTCTTTAACCTCTAAATGATCACAGTGAATACCAACTTTTAGCACAGATACTGGGGCAAAGTTTTCAGCCATTAAATTCACCCACATTTGGCTCCATGTACACTACAATTACGACACTAGGTTGTTACTTATTTTTAATTGGTCCGTGGGCCATTTGCCCATCCCTGGGCCTGGATTAGACCAAGCATCTGGGCTCTTAACAAAACATCCCGGGTCAGAATATACTATCGTTGGGTAGGGCAAAGCTATCTATCTATCTATCTATCTATCTATCTATACCGCTGGATTTTCGGTCTGATCGGCTCATCATAATTTAAAAAAACAACTACCCTGATGGCAAACACAACATAAACATTTTAAATTGTGTCATATCTACTATTTTACGTACACTCTACATCGAGTCTAACTGGTCTGCGCAATGAGACATTTGTTTACAAACGAATTCTGCCGCGTTCCAGGTGGCAAATTCGCTAGTAATATGGCTCTTGATGATACCAGACGAAAAAGGAAGCGAGACAACCCACTCACAGTTTTTTTTCTGGTTCATTATTGCATTGGTGCCTATGGGAGACACACCCAGTTAAGTAGACCGGAACTTGCTTTTTTTTCAATGGTAAACGGCCAGGGTGAACTATATTCCTTTATCCACCATCTTTGCTTAATACCCAAAATTACTGGCTAACTACCTACCTTAGCCAGGGACTAGCACGAATCTACCTCAATGCTAGGCAACTAACCGTGAAATTCACATAAAATAAAAGGCCTCTCTTTATTAATTTAGTTAACCAACATTACCATTTGTGATGTCTTTGCAATCCTCGATCAAATTTCAACAATAGTAAACAACTGCTCCGGGTCAAAATCTGGTTCGACGACGCCGGAAATCATCGGCTAAACTCGGATGGATTCGGTATATAGCTGGCCAACCATTGGTTGGGTCTTCTTCTTCTATGATGTCATTGCGGTGGCGGTCCGCAAACAAACGTTGAATGTGCATGCCCCCGCCTACTGTGCTGGAGTGTGCGATCAATCATGGCTTGCCTAATTCTGTACTACTAAGAAAAGAAAATGTAAAAACCAGATAAATCCCTACTAATTTATACCCCCCCCCCCCCCCCCCCCCCAAACAAAAAACTCCCAAGCCCCCAACCATTGGACTTGATATTATGCTGAAACAATCCCCCCTAAGGATTATTCAGCATGTCAACAACCATTTCGGCAGTAGCATCTGTTACCCTGAATAACTATTTTGCCTTATCCACAATAACCTTCCATTTCTGCTCTCCACAACCTGAGGCATGCTGATAAAATTAAATGAAAGCTATGAAGTTAACTTTATTTCAAAGTGTCCTTTGACACAGCACATTCATGAGCACAAGATTTCTGAACAAGTCTCGAAACCATGCCAGGCCCAGCAGAAGCACCAGCTACCACATTAGGTCCACTTAGTACAGGAGCAGTCTTGGAAGCTCCATCAGCCTGCACTGTAGTTCCACCATTCTGTCTTACAGCCTTTGCATATGATACCTGATGACTGACTCTATATCGCTGTGCCGCTCTAGATTCTCTCTGCACCTGACATCAACCAAATTCTGCACTATGCCCCCCCGGATAGTGTGTAAATGAGGCCCTGTGGTCTCAAACACCATCACCACTCTGGCACATTATTACTCTTGCTTCCTACCATGGTCCTCTTTACTTGACACTCCACTGCTGTCTGTATCATGATCTCTTTTCTTCGTATTCCTTTCCACTACCGGCAGTTCCGTTCCTCAACCCCCATCCTCCCACTCCATACCAGCAGAACTGACACCCATATTGTTCACAATCCAGCATAGCTCTTTGTTCTCCAACCTTTGCTCCATTTCCTCCATTTCGTCCACACTACTCGCCTCCATTTTCAACCAACTTCATCAAACCAACAATCACGCTTCCTTTTTTCCTCCAGCCATTAGTTGGTTCTTCTTCTTCTTTGAGGTCTATTGGCAGACTACAAACGATACGGTCTATTGCCGGCACCTACTCTATGGTGTAGTAAACTATAGAAAACAATTATTTGCATGAAAGGGAAAGGGGGGCTGGAGACATCATGCAAAAGACACATTAAAAAAATTCATCCCTCTCCTTCAGTCCAACTCGAATCACATCCCAACAGGCTCAGGGACCTGTGAGGGTGGAACATTCTTCAACAGGATTCCTTGCAAGGCCTCAGTTGTAAAACATTTAGTCCTAAAAAACATTCAGCTGATACCAATTTTCTCTGATTTCTTCTCTATTTACGCTGATCATTTTATGACCATTGCAATAAATGACACAAAGTCCACCTTTTTAACGTGGATTATATTAGCATCCCTCAGATGCCTAGAAACATTCACTGGTGCAGGCTCTACTACCATTGCATCCTCAACATTACTCACTCCTTCAACTCTTTTCTTCGCTTCCAGATAGGAGACACACTGGCCAGCCCTTACTCTTGTGACATCTTTCTACTTCAGCCTAACAGGGCAATCAGGAAATTCAGGTTCGTGTTCGTCACCACAATTGCAACATATAGTATAACCTCCGCTGGCACTCAAGCTCTTAAAAAGCCACTGAACACATCGACTAGCACATTGGATGTGTGTTTCCTGACCGATTCTGCATTTGGTTAATGATGTTTGTTTCCCATGAGACACTAGATGCAGAAGCCTATTTCCCTTCTTTAAAATCCCTAGAATTAATCTAAGGTAACTCAAGAAATCTGTAATTAATGTTGAAGTTTTTGCCAAGAATGGTTTAGTTGCACAATTTTGCATCTAATTAAGGTGTTTGTTGCAGTATTTCTCAAGTAAAAAAAAAAATGCAATGTGTTGTCTTAAGTAAACAAAGTCAGAGCTTCTGGGCAGGTCTGTCTCACTATCTCTGCATAGAGAGCAATCAGCGCAGCTGTTCACCTCATGTTGGTGGTCAAGTGGACATCGTCAAGTCAAAACCAAACCTTCATTTACCAGTTGTGACACACGGATGTTCCAAACGTCGTTTTAGACGATACTGACATTATAAGAAAACACGTTGTAGTAAATTTTGACACTAGAATAACTGTTTCTGACTTATATTGATGCCACATTGTCACGCTCGCTATCCTCAAACTCCCTGTCATAAATCGACCAAGGCGCAGCGTGTATGTAGTTCCACATCTTTTAATGAACGTGAAACAACCAAAAAACAAACAGGTAAACAGCAAAGAACGTGACGCAACCGAAGTGCGCACACACACACACACACACACACACACACATACAAACAAACAAACACCAGGGAGAGAAGCATGGGAGGGAGGGGAGAGGTAGTCCTCAGTGTTGTTTAGGTTGTTAGTACAGTAGGCTGTATCCACTTTCAACTACAATGCCAGAGAGCTTCTATCCATGTCAAGGCTTCTAATGTAGGTACATTTCGTTATTGCAGAATATGTAATTACAGTGGTTGCATTGCACAGTTTTTATTAATCTATTAGTAAAATGCATTGCCGTGTGTGATACTGCTGTCCCGTACAAAAAAATAATAATTCTCAATCTATTTAGAAATAGATTCAGAATAAGTCAAATATATTTGCTATGCATTTGATAAAACCAATATGCTTTTTAATATTTCATTTAGTGTACTTTGGGATTATGTCTTTAAAAATATGAAAATAGAATTGCTTCTGAATGTGATGTGGATTCTACTCTATCGTTCACTGTAGTCAAAGCAAATTCATTTTGCTTTGACTACAATGAATACATGTTTTTTTTTATTGTATTTATCAATGACATGCACAGATTAAGTTTGCTTGCTGATCGGGGCCATATATGGGGCCTGGTGGTCAAGACTCGTACCTCAAAAGAGACTCTTGGCCAGGGAAGGGGGTTGTGCTGATGTGACGGTCAATTCTTACACTTACAGAACTCTCAAACCCTTGCTGATTACTAGCAAAGGCAAATTGTGTGCTCTTATACTTTCATTAGGATGTCAGCATTTCCTCATCCTGGCCAGTATCCAGAAGTCTTTTTCAAAATGTAGATTAATAATATATTAACTATGCTATTTGTTGCATATCTGTGCATTTCCACCAGGTCCTGATTGTAAATTGAAGTACCTGAAACTGCAGCCTCCAACCAATTTAGTGAATACCTGAAATATCCTTTGTCTCTTTCATGCCTTTTAGATTTCAAATTGATTGAGCTGCTTTAGAGACAGCAAATGTTTCATGACGGATGCCATGGATGGGAAACTTGAGTCTGGAGATGTGAATAAAAAGAGATCAGAGTTGTGCTATGTAATAGATGACCTAAGTGCACAACATGCTCCTAATGGATTGGACCACACAGGTACTTCATGTGCTTCATGTGTACAGATTGCTAGCCTTTCAAAGTGAATGTTCAGTATTTCTGGGTGTATTGTAATTTCATAGCTATGTGTTATGTTTTCTTCCCCTCACCCAGGAAACAAATATTGCATGTTGTATGTGGTCATTTCTTCCCAATCAAAGAATCTTTGACTTTGTCAGACCAGGTGCACAATGACAGTCAACTATCTTTGACTGAAGTCTCTGCCAATGAGAGCTCCTACCTGCAACCTATTTATTCTGTATTACCAACAAAAAGATTACTTTGAATGAAGATGAAGATTACTTTGAATGAAGATTGTTTCAATCTGTACATTGCATTAGCTGAAAACGTAACAGACCACCACTTATGTCTTGATCTCATTTTATATCAGGTCTGTCACATTCAGAAACTCCTATTGGTGAGAATTCTGAATTTCATCACCAGAACATCCATATAACCTTACCAACAGACGACATGAGTGACGCACAACAATGGTCGGTGGCAAAATCGCAACCACAGCTTACTTCCCCACAGTTGACCCCCACAAAGCATTGCCCACCATGCCAAATGAGACAGCCATCCACTTCAATCAGCAAGAGCAGCCACAAAACTTCTGCTGCACAGATCCTCCAAGTGGAAGGAGATGGTGAGAGCCTATTCTGAATGTGATGCAATTAATTGCTTATAGATTTAGATAGTATAAATCTAGTTTTTTATTTATAGTGTTGTACTTTCCAAATGCCTCTGCCCTTCCAATCCATGTTTCCCTGCTTCCTGTCTTATCACACCTTTAGGCCTGTGTGCCTCCATCATCTTGGCATGTCTGTTCTGCCAGCCTTGGGACTGTTTACTGGCCACGGGGAAAGGATGCCATGTCTGTGCCTCGTCCCTGTGCTCTTCCCTATGCTCCACAGTGTGCTGCTGTGAGCCTGATTCCCTGGAGCCTCTGTTGGACACGTCCCATCACTGTGGCTGCGGTGGGTGTCTGGATGCCCACTGTTGCCTGTGTGGAGGTCCAGGATTTGAGTGCTGTGTCTGTGCCACATGCATACATGCCACAGAGTGTCTGGATCTAGGCATGGAGATCTCACAAATGCTCTTCCACTAACCAGATCAGTGTCAAACGAATGTGAGCACTGTGAAGAGTCGGATATTGTAGAGATTGTGTGGGCCAAACTCAAAGGACAATAATGAATCCTTTAACAAATGTAGGTGTTGTACAGTGGAGGCTCACAATAATGTCCGGAACGGCGCTAATGGAATGGCACCAAACACCTGGAAACTATGTGTTTGATACCATTCCACTGATTTCGTTCCAATCTCCAATCATTGCCACGAGCCCGTTCTCCCCAATTAAGTTGTCACCAACCTCCTGTGGTGTTGCATCTAGATCTTGGGGTAACTGACAACGTTTACTTGGTTCTTTGTATTTCTAAGTCTGCACTGGCAACCAGATTTTCTAACCAATGACTCAAGGTGACCCACAATGTAAAAGAGAGCTCACTGTAACCACATACAGACAACTCTGTGATCATTTTATTGCTGTTTATAAGCTGTCTTGATATTGGCAGCAGAGAGAAAGGATAGGAAGTGAGAGTGACTAATGAGAGGGTACCACTGCACTTTAAATTTATTGAGATTCGTGATGAACTAAATCATAAATCTGCTCATATACAAATGTACATTTAATTCAGAGCAAAGTGGCCCTAAGTGGTGAGTGAGGTGGGGGTGGGGTGGGGTAAATTATCTGGAATTCTTAACTGCAAGGAAGGCATCAGCATTTAGAAAGACAACTGAGAATGAAAAGTTAACAGCATGGTAATATTATTATGGACAATAAAGAGTATGAATTCTACAAATGTAATATATTGGTAGTATAGGGCACATTTTCAGTGTGGCTGGATATTCAGAAGTTTCTTAGCTACACTGTATACACTTATAGAAAATGAGTGTTGATATTCTTAGTATTCAAGAAAAAATATTTATAATGGAATTAAAGTTATTAAAATGAACCTACTTACACAGAAACAGTATCTCTAGACAATTGCACTCATGTATTGAATATCTGTATTTTTGGAGATTGCACTAAGTATATTCTCCATCTTGACACAATAACTTCCGACACTTCAGCAATTTAATTACAGTAGTTTGGGAAAATAAAGCTGTAAACCTCCTTGCTCTCATGCAATCTGTGAAAATTCTGTATAATTTCCTGCAAAGTTAAGGGGATCCACAACACTACTATATTTAATACATTCCAAATCCATGTGCCAGTTGATGCCTAAGTATGTACTGATACGCGTGTATGTTTGGGACTGGTAGACGCTCCAGGTGTGAATGTGGTGTAGGTGAATGGCGGTGAAAACCCTTAAGTTCAAACTTTAGAGGGAGGAAACTACGTAGCTTCAGCGGGAGCCAAGGACCATAGTTGAAACTCCCATCTGATTCTGGTTCATTTGACTGAGCAGTAGGACCTTGTTCAAAAGCCCAGCACAATACCTCATACAACCATTATGGGTGGTAACTGTAACACGTTACACTAAACCACAGCTAAAGCCCGTTAAAGGTGATAGACTGTAACACGGCTCAAGATAGAGGGCTGCAGCCACAACAGAGATCCTTGCAGTGCGGTCAGCATATTTCATGCTGCTGTTGGGATGTCCAGCAGATTATTTAGAAACGGCTTTGTATGCATTAGCCTACCAATTGTATTAAGAACACATCTTTGTCACATTATTCACTCTCTCAGAATTTGCTGCTTCAAGTGAAATAGCCTACCTCTCCTAGTTGGGCATGCAAGATCAAATGTGCCTAGTACACTGAGTGTACAAAACATTAAGAACACCTGCACTTTCATTGACATATACTGACCAGGTGAAAGTCATGATCCCTTATTGATGTCACTTGTTAAATCCACTTTAATCAGTGTAGATGAAGGTGAGGAGACAGGTTAAAGAAGGATTTTTAAGCCTTGAGAAATGGATTGTGTATGTGTGCCATTCAGAGGGTGAATGGCAAAGACAAAATATTTAAGTGCCTTTGAATGGGGTATGGTACTCGGTGCCAGGCACACTGGTTTTTGTCAAGAACTGCAACACTGCTGGGTTTTTCACACTCAACAGTTTCCTGTGTGTATTAAGAATAGTCCTCCATCCAAAGGGCATCCAGCCAACTTGATAAAACATTGGGAGTCAACATGGGCCAACATCCCTATGGAAAGCTTTCGAAACCTTGTAGAGTCCATGCCCGCAACAAACTTAGGCTGTTCTGAGGGTAAAAATGATATTGATCACCCATATTTGTCTCCATCTGGAAATTGTCCCACTCCTAAAAAGGTTGGCTATCAAACGTGGCTCAAGAGAAAATGCAAGTCTCTCCAACTCGGCTCTCTTTAAACTACGTCTAGCTTATTTGTCGATATAGCCCAGTACTGATAGCCTAATATATTGGGCCACATGAGAATGTCTGGTAATTTAACCTATACTGAGTGTACAAAACATTAGGAAAACCAGCTCTTTCCACAACATAGACCAGGGGTATTCAACTCTACCCTAAGAGGTCTAGAGCCTGCTGGTTTTCTGTTCTACCTGATAATTCATTGGGAACAATGAAAACAAGCAGTGGAACAGGCTTCGAGGTCCAGAGTGGCGTTTGAGGGACATAGACTGACCAGGTGAATCCAGGTGAAAGCTATATTCCCTTATTGATGTCACTTGTTAAATCCACTTCAATCGGTGTAGATCACGTGTCAAACTCATTCCAGAGGGCTGAGCATCTGCAGGTTATCGCTCCACCCTTGTTCTTGATTAACGAATTAAGGTCGCTAATTAGTAAGGAACTTGTTATATAAATATTCATACACATAGCTCATATATTATACAGCGCTAAGCTAAACCGCCTGACTCAAGTCATTTTACGTACCCCTGCTAAAACAGGAACTAGCTCACACAGCCAGCAATAAAACTACCCCCCTAACACTATCCCCTCAGCTTTGTTGTCTCCCGACCCCAGGAAACAAAGGCATTCCATCGCATGAACACATACACCCAGCCATAAAAACTGCCCCTCTACCTCACGAACCCCTGACACCAACATCTCCTAGTATAAACACATCTCACCCCCCCTACTGGTCGGGTGCCAAGAGCAAAGGACTTTGCAGTGCACCAATGGGGCCCGCTCTGGCTAGAACAACCTTTTGAGACCAGTCAGAAGACCAAAACGACAAGACTCCACCTACTTTATTCTATGTATAAAAATGAATGTAACCTTTGTATAAGGTCTCTTTTTCACCTGACTCCTTACCGAGTTAAATGAACTAGATCCGTGCACGTAAAACTGCAGGACAAGATATCTTTGACTCAATAAAACTGTCTTTTGTTACAACTGAAATCCACTCTGTCCAGCGTCCGTGATTTGGTCTCAACTCTCCGGTATTTAAACACTAACAAACTCCCCTCACCTGGTTGTCTGGGTCTTAATTGAAAGGAAAAAACAAAAACCCGCAGACACTAGGCCCTCCGTGGAATGAGTTTGACACCACTGCAATGCCAACCCGTCATTCAGGGTAGGTAGGCCAGCGGAAAATACTGAGCTTAGGGCTTGGTAATGTTCTCTAGTTGGGCCGTGACTCAGTGTTCGATCAGTCATGGGGACACTACATCGCCACAAAATCTACGGGGAGAGCTCAAGTATTCAAGCCCCTTGGGCGCTGCCATAGAGTTACATTGGAAGTGCCCATCCAAGAAGGCTCAAGGTCATTGGCCACAGATAAAATGACGTCGCATCACGTTATATCTACTGTAGCTTTGATTGGACTGATCATGTCAACATCATACTTTCAAAATCTTAGCTATCAAGCAGTCATCGTCATGAACCACGTCGACAATCTACTGGCAAATGTTGTTCAACCCTTGTCATATGAAGAGAAATTAAAAATAGAACATATCGGTGCTCATCAGTCATTGGACATAAACATTACACAACCAGTTTGAAATCGCAAATTCAACAATGAGTGGTTTGGAATGAATCTGTGGCTATTTAAAAAACAATTTTTTGCCAATAGCTGGCAAGTGAGCTGCGTCATCACATATGCCTAAAATAACATTGGTGGACTGCGGTTGGGTTCTGGACCAGGTGAGGTAGGAGATGGGAGTTGGACAGAAAGCCAGCTGGTGTGGCCTACCGAGTGGATCAGCGGTCTAAGGCACTGCATCGCATGCAGTGCTAGAGGCGTTACTATAGACCAGATTTATTTCCAACCGGCCGTGGCCGGGAGTCCCATAGGATGGCACACAATTGGCCTAGCGTCGTCCGGGTTAGGGGAGGGTTTGGTCGGTGGTGCTTTGCTTGGCTCATTACGCTCTCGCGACTCCTTGTGGCGGGCTGGGTGACTGCGGGCTTACCCCGGTTGCCAGTTGTGTGTTTCCTCCGACACATTGGTACGGCAGGCTTCCGGGTTAAGCTGGTGGGAGCGCGGTTAAGCAGGTCATGTTTCGGAGGATGCATGACTCCACCTTCACCTCCCCCGAGCCAGTTGGCGAGTTGCAGCGATGAGACAAGATATTTTTAAATGGGGAGAAAAAGGGGGTATATTTTTCCCTTCAAAATAAACAAAAAAGAATGCCAGCGGTGTTGTATGAAAAGCTGCTGGTGTAGGCGGGAGCTGGATGAATAAATCAGTCGCATGCAGACATCTAGCTCAAGATTCAATGCCGATTATTTAATGTTCTTTAATGTTTCTTTTTACCTAATGAAACCCATAGCGGGTGGTAATTGTAACAAAAGCCCTTCAGGTTTAAGAGATTACATGTTACCCCAGGAAACCCTGGCCAAATTAGGAGAGGATGTCAAGTCAGTATTATTCTTTGTTTGCCATTATAGTTAAGATCAAATGATGGTTATTGGCGAGATGGGCTCTATCCGAGGGATCAGGACTGGGGAGCTTTGAGGTCATCAGACACTTCCCTGAGGTATGTGTGGTGCCTCCACTCATTTCGGTCTCTCGGTGGACCCACTCTCCCCAAATAGAGCCCCACCTGCCACTGTACTTTAATTCACAAGATGTTACAAACTGACCACTGTATTTAAGTGGCAGTCTTTCTTCAATGTATTTAAAATGACATAAACCACAGATTCTTGGTACATTAGAGGAGTAGGATCTTTAAAGTCCTAAAAAGGCATAGCCCATCAAATAACAAAGAAGTACCTCCTCTCTGTTTTTTTGTGTGTTCTCTGTTAAATGTTTACTCAGCCTACATGTTCACATGTTTTATATATGTAATGTATGCAATATGTATTCATACTCTGACTCTTCCATATCCATGTGATGTCCACCGCCCTCATGTGACGTCTGCTAAAATGTTTTATCTGGTCCTACCATAACAGACGGAACAGTAAATGTTAACTTTGATTCTATTCTAAACAAGTCAATAAAATCCACCTTATTATATGGAATGTGCACAGGCTTCATGATGGCAAAAAAAGCATGGTTCTTTAACATTTAAAGAGATTGTCAGCAGATGCGGTTTTCCTGCAAGAGCTACAAATTTGTAGACATAGAGAACAGAGAATAGCTGACCTCTGACATCATTTGGGATGTTTTTAAGGCGTACATTAGAGGAATGAATATATAATACTCAGCTAAAGTTAAATCTGAGTTTAACATGAAAAATAAATCACTATCTTGGAAAAAGCCCATCAGAATCTTTACAGGGTAAAGATGATAATACAATTTTTGAACTTAGGCAGGAATATGGCCTTTTACTTTTGAAGAGAGCCAACAACTACAGGTTAAATTCAAATAAAGCATACTATTTAATGGCAAATAGACCTTGCAAATCCTTTCGCAGTCCTCACAAAACGAATACACACCAAACCAGTTATAATTTTAAAAGATAAGGGTACAAATGCTTTACTTAGAAATAGCAAGGCAAATAATAAAACTGTAAAATATTCTATGAAAATCTATATAAACCAGAATTGGACTGATCTTACAGCCTTCTTCGACTCAATAACCCTGGAGCAGATAAAAATCTTAATCACTAAACACGGAAATCACTCAAAAATAAATATTAGACACTGTTAAAACAATTATGTGGAGAAAAGCATCATGGATGGTCAGCTTTCCCATATACTTTTATTTAATATTCTGTATCTCCCCTATTTACTCAACTGACAACGCATATCACTCAATTCAGTGCTTCCATGTCCCATGTATCTAACAGTTATTTCAGTTATATTAAAACCAGGAAAATCTGGAGAATCCCCTTGAAATTACAGACTCATACATTTAATAAATTGCAACAATAAAATAGTAACAAAACTCATAAGCAACAGAATGGCAAAAGTCTTGATAGGACTTTTTAAAATTTCATTTTGACCCCCTTTTTATCCCCAATTTCCTGAATACGATCTTATCTCATTGCTGCAAATTCTCCAACAGGCTCGGAAGAATCCTCCGAAACATGACCTGCAAACCGTGCTTCTTAACACACGCTCACTTAACCCAGTTGCCAGCTGCACCAATGTGTCAGAGGAAACACCGTTCAACTGATGACTGAAGTCAACATGCAGACAACCGGCCAGCCACAAGGAGTCGCTAGATCGCGATGAGCCAAGTAAAGGTCCCCCGGACAAACCCTTTCCTAACACGGACGAAGCTGGGCCAATTGTGCGCATTTGCTATGGCCTTTTCTATTCAAAACTTTGGAAGCATTCAAGTTTCCAGCTGAAATAATACATTTCATAAAAATATTATATAAACATCCGAAAGGAAGAATATACACAAATAATACATTATTTGATTACATTGCTTCAGAAAGGGGCAAAAGACGGGGATGTCCTCTCTCCCACCTGCTGTTTGCACTGGCAATTGAACCTCTTGTAGAAAGAGTTAGACAGGACCCAAACGTAACGGGTATCAGTATTGATAAACATGTATACAAACTAAACTTATTTGCTGACGATCTCCTGACATACCTGACTAATATTGAAAACTCAATGCACCCCCTTGTTAAAAACATTATCATGGAAAGGAAAGGGGTAAAATGTTTCATTTCCTACATGTACTCTGGTCTTCAAGCTCTGTTGGGGAATGATGAACCTCTGAAAGCTTGCATGAAGTGGCATGATGACCGTGGTCTCATTTTTGAGGATGAGAAATGGGGAAAGCTCTTTTTAGATGCTCAGCGTCTTTCATTTAACACAAGGCACAAGTTGATGCAATTCAAAATGTTACATAGGGTCTACTTTATACCAGAGAGACTGTATAAGATCAATTCTAAATATTCAACATTTTGCCCAAGGTGTAAAACAGGAGTGGGCACACTTATGCATTTGTTTTTGTCCTGCCCTGAACTAAGCAGTTATTGGAAAGACATTATTCAGATCTTATCACAGGTCACTAATATGACGGCACTACTAGATCCTTCCCTTATACTTCTTGGAGATGATTCTGTTCTACCAGTTAATATTTGTAGCAAAACCAGATTCATTAAATTGGCAGTCATTGCAGCCAATAAATGCACAGCTATTATATGGAAGAGGGACACTCCGCCAAGCAAGCAGATGTGGCTAAAAGAACTATCTTCCTATATTCCATATGAAAAAATAACATACAATTTACGTAATAAACCCTTTGAATTTACTGATGTCTGGGGGGACTTTCAGCAGTTTCTAGAGAAGTCACCGTAGCTGCCTCATTACTAATTTCTTCATGAATATATTATTATTATTTGTTTTTGTGTTGAATCATTTATTTTCTAGCATGGAATGTGAAGGTCATTTTGTTTCTTTTTCTGTTGATAATAAATGAAGCTAATACCGGTAGAGGGGAGGTAGGGGGGTGTTCATGTGTTGGGGAGGGAAGGGTTTTGCACGATGTGCCACCATGTAGCATGGTGTTTTGTGTAGGTGGAAGGAATAACGGGGCATTATCTGTGTCATATTTTAATTAATGTTAAATTGTAAAAAAAAATATTTAAAAAATGCTAATAAATGTATTATACAAAAAAAAAATATTATCAAAATACTCAGGATTTATATTATATATTTATATTTTATATTCAGGATATAAAAGTTATGTGGAAAAAAAACTGAAATACTTGCAATAAGAAAAATTAAATAACTCATGATCAACAGCAATCCTTTAAGTAGACCACAACAAATAATAAATAGTTAGAATGCTTGATAAGTGACAACAAATATATAAAGATAACTTTATCCCGTTACTCAACAACATGAAAACAGATCTAACTAAATGGAACAATCTCCCCATAAATCGTTCAGGTAAATCTTGTGTATATTTTGAACCTCTTTAGAATGGCATGGCTCCAAAAGTGTTTATATTTATTTTCAGTAATACCAATTAATTAACCCACCGAAGACATGCTTTAAAAAATTATACTCTGACATAAGACTACTATAACTTCATATGGGAAAATAAATCTCATAGAACAAATAGGAACGTTCATGTTCTTAAACATGGTACATGTTCTTAAATCTGAGGGTGGTTTTCACCTTCCAGATATGGAAGGTTAAATGCACTAAAGAGGAACAATGGGTACATAATGGAGAGACACAAGGTCATCCTCAGGATCTTTCACATGTCGGTTTTCAAAGGATGAAGCTAAGAACATTAACAACTTCACAATTAAGAACACTAACATCATGTAAGAAAATGTAATGGATTCTACAATAACCAATATCACTCCCTAAAAACACACCTATATGGAACAATCCTTGGATAGCATTTCAGAATTCATTGATCAATTGGCCCACATGGAAAACTGAAGAAATAGGAACCTTAAAGTTGAAATAGGATATACAGTTGAAGTCGGAAGTTTACATACACCATAGCCATATACATTTAAACTCAGAATTTCGCAATTCCAGAAATTAAATCCTAAGAAAAATTATCTGTCTTGGGTCACCACTTCATTTTAAGAATGTGAAATGTCAGAATAATAGTAGAGAGAGTGATTTATTTCAGCTTTTATTTCTTTCACCACATTCCCAGTGGGTCAGACGTTTACATTAACTCAATTAGTATTTGGTAGCATTGCCTTTAAATTGTTTAACTTGGGTCAAATGTTTCGGGTAGCCTTCCGCAAGCTTCCCACAATAAGTTGGGTGAATTTTGGCCCATTCCTCCTGACAGAGCTGGTATAACTGAGTCAGGTTTGTAGGCCTCCTTGCTCGCACACGCTTTTTCAGTTCTGCCCACAAATTATCTATGGGATTGAGGTCAGGGCTTTGTGATGGCCACTCCAATACCTTGACTTTGTTGTCCTTAAGCCATTTTGCCACAACTTTGGAAGTATGCTTGGGGTCATTGTCCATTTGGATGACCCATTTGCGACCAAGCTTTAATACCCACATAATTTTCCTACCTCATGATGCCATCTATTTTGTGAAGTGCATCACAGTCCCTCCTGCAGCAAAGCACCCCCACAACATGATGCTGCCACCACTGTGCTTCACGGTTGGGATGGTGTTCTTCTGCTTGCAAGCCTCCCCCTTTTTCCTCCTAACATAACAATGGTCATTATGGCCTAACAGTTCTATTTTTGTTTCATCAGACCAGAGGACATTTCTCCAAAAAGTACGATCTTTGTCCTCATGTGCAGTTGCAAAACATAGTCTGGCTTTTTTTATGGCGGTTCTGGAGCAGTGGCTTCTTCCTTGCTGAGCGGCCTTTCAGGTTATGTTGATATAGGACTCGTTTTACTGTGTATATAGATACTTTTATACCAGTTTCCTTTCCCCATTATGTTAAGCAAAGAGGCACTGACTTTGAAGGTAGGCCTTGAAATACATCCACAGGTACACCTCCAATTGACTCAAATGATGTCAATTAGCCTATCAGAAGCTTCTAAAGCCATGACATCATTTTCTGGAATTGTCCAAGCTGTTTAAAGGCACAGTCAACTTAGTATATCTAAACGTCTGACCCACTGGAAATGTGATACAGTGAATTATAAGTGAAATAATCGGTCTGTAAACAATTGTTGGAAAAATTACTTGTGTCATGCACAAAGTAGATGTCCTAACCAACATGCCAAAACTATAGTTTGTTAACATGAAATTTGTGGAGTGGTTGAAAAACGAGTTTAATGACTCCAACTTAAGTGTATGTAAACTTCCGACTTCAACTGTACAATCATTTCCATGATAGAATTTAAAAGACATTTTGGACTGATCAATGTAGAAATTTTCAAATATATTGTCCTTGTATGTTAATGTTATGCATTACCTCATGTTTTATACCCAATATGTTTTATACCCAAGAACACGTAGACGTGTTTTGTTCGTCCTCTAGTGTACTTTTGTATTTTTTCATATTTTTTTTGTATATATTTCAATTTTATTTTCAGTCTCTTCTTCATTTTAGTTCATTTATGCCTTCCGGTAACCTGCCTCAAACAATGTGATACGGAACCGCTATTATTTGTCAGTTTTAGACCTTATAGCAAGAACCACAGCCATCAGAAGCTAACCAGCTAATTTAGGTACAAGCTATTTAGTCTTTGTTAGCCACTGCTAGCGGCCTTTACCTTCACAGGTACCAGCCCTTTTTTTTTTTTTTTGCCTGGATAATACTCGCCAGCCTACCAGTAACGGACTGTCTCTCCACTACAATGCCGGATTCCTGCCGTAATCCCTAGACCATTCTCCTGATCTTCACAGCTAGCTAGCACCCACTGAGTTACCCAGTACCGAAGCTATCCCTGAGGCCCACCTCCCGGCCTACTCAGTTGTTCACCCGGACTCCACCCAAACACGGCTAGAACACACTACTCCACCGGATCTTTGCCATAAGCTCTGGACCTTGGCACTGGATCACCACTGCTACCAAGTGGCTATAGTGGCTAATGCCTCTGCCCCGAAGCTAGCACCAGTTAGCCGTGAGCCAGGCGCATCTCCCGGATAGAAAACTAAATTACTACAATAACTCTTTCGCCACCTGGCTTGGATCCTTAGTCGAAACGGCGCCCCGCTGCACCACCACGACAGGTATGCCGACGAATACTCCATCCGCTGTGCCTTCAACAGGCCTCCGTCGGAGCAGACGCTTCTACTAGCCCCGGGCTACTAACTTTAAACGCTGTGTTGCCCGCGTGCTAGCGTAGTAACTACTACTCTGCGGTTTCCCTGTTCCTTCTATTGCGCACTGGACTGTCCATTAATCACGGTACTCCATTCTGTTTATATATTTATTTATTCATTTTTTTGTTTATCTGCCGGCCTCAGCCTTGAACTCAGGCTCTGTGTGTAGTTAACCGACCCTCTGCCATTCATCGCCATTTTACCTGTTGTTGTTTTAGGTGATTAGCTGTTGTTGTTGTCTTAGCCAGCTCTCCAAATCAACACATGTGATTACTTTATGCCTTGCTGTATGTCAATATACCTTGTATACTGTTTTTTAGGATAGTTATCATTGTTTTAGTTGACAATGGAGCCCCTAGTTCCGCTCATTATACCTCTGATACCTCCTTTGTCCCACCTCCCAAACATGCGGTGACCTCACCCATTATAACCAGCTTCTCCAGAGATACGACCTCTCTTATCATCACTCCGTTCCTGGGCTTACCCCCGCTGTACCCGCACCCCACCATACCCCTGTCTGCACATTATGCCCTGAATCTATTCTACCACGCCCAGAAATCGTCTCCTTTTATTCTTTGTCCCCAACGCTCTAGGCGACCAGTTTTGATAGCCTTTAGCCGTACCCTCATCCTACTCCTCCTCTGTTCCCCGGGTGATGTGGAGGTAAACCCAGGCCCCGCGTGTCCCCAGGCACCCTCATTTGTTGACTTCTGTGATCAAAAAAACGTTGGTTTCATGCATGTCAACATCAGAAGCCTCCTCCCTAAGCTTGTTTTACTCACTGCTTTAGCACACTCCGCCAACACTGATGTCCTTGCCATGTCTGAATCCTGGCTTAGGTAGGCCACCAACAATTCTGAGATTTCCATACCCAGCTACAACATTTTCCGTCAAGATAGAACTGCCAAAGGGGGAGGAGTTGCAATCTACTGCAGAGAGAGCCTGCAAAGTTCTGTTATACTTTCCAGGTCTATACCCAAACAGTTTGAACTTCAAATTTTTAAAATGAACCTCTCCAGAAATAAGTCTCTCACTGTTGCCGTCTGCTATCGACCCCCCTCCGCTCCCAGATGTGCCCTGGACACCATTTGTGAATTCATCCCCATCTAGCTTCAGAGTTCGTTCAATTAGGTGACCTAAACTGGGATATGCTTAACACACCCCGTCAGTCCTACAATCTCACACAAATCATCAAGGAACCCACCAGGTACAACCCTAAATGGGGCGGCAGGGTAGCCTAGTGGTTAGAGCGTTGGACTAGTAACCGGAAGGTTGTGAGTTCAAACCCCCGAGCTGACAAGGTACAAATCTGTCGTTCTGCCCCTGAACAGGCAGTTAACCCACTGTTCCCAGGCCGTCATTGAAAATAAGAATTTGTTCTTAACTGACTTGCCTGGTTAAATAAAGGTAAAATAAATAAAATAAAATAAATAAATCCGGAAACATGGGCACCCTCATAGACATTATCCTGACCAACTTGCCCTACAATTATACCTCCGCTGTTTTCAATCAGGATCTCAGCGATCACTGCCTCATTGCCTGTATCCGCTATGGGTCCGCAGTCAAACGACCACCCCTCATCACTGTCAAATGCTCCCTAAAACACTTCTGCAAGCAGGCCTTTCTAATCGACCTGGCCTGGGTATCCTGGAAGGATATTGACCTCATCCCGTCAGTCAAGGATGCCTGGTCATTCTTTAAAAGTAATTTCCTCACCATCTTAGATAAGCATGCCCCGATCAAAAAATGTAGAACTAAGAACAGATATAGCCCTTGGTTCACTCCAGACCTGACTGCCCTTGACCAGCACAAAAAAATATCCTGTGGCGGACTGCCATAGCATCGAATAGTCCCCACGATATGCAACTGTTCAGGGAAGTCAGGAACCAATACACGCAGTCAGTCATAAAAGCAGAGGCTAGCTTTTTCAAGCAGAAATTCACATCCTGCAGCTATAACTACAAAAGGTTTCAGGACACTGTAAAGTCCATTGAGAACAAGAGCACCTCCTCCCAGCTGCCCACTGCTCTGAGGCTAGGTAACACTGATAAAACCATGATAATCGAAAATTTCAATAAGCATTTCTCCAAGGCTGGCCATGCCTTCCTCCTGGCTACTCCAAATCACTGACCATTCCGAATCCCACCGTACTTTCTCCGCTGTGCAATCCGGCTCACGGCTCAAGGTACTAAACGATATCATAACCGCCATCGATAAGACAGTACTGTGCAGCCATCTTCATCGACCTGGCCAAGGCTTTCAACTCTGTCAATCACCGTATTCTTATCGGCAGACTCAATAGCCTTGGTTTTTCTGACGACTGCCTCGCCTGGTTCACCAACTACTTTGCAGACAGAGTTCAGTGTGTCAAATCGGAGGGCATGTTGTCCGGACCTCTGGCAGTCTCTATGGGGGTACCACAGGGTTCAATTCTTGGGCAGAATCTTTTCTCTGTATATATCAATGATGCTCTTTCTGCGGGCGATTCCCTGATCCACCTCTACGCAGATGACACCATTCTGTATACTTCTGGCCCTTCCTTGGACACTGTGTTAACTAACCTCCAAACAAGCTTCAATGCCATATAACACACCTTCCGTGGCCTCCAATTGCTTTTAAACACTAGTAAAACCAAATGCATGCTTTTCAACCGTTCGCTGCCCGCACCCGCCCGACTAGCATCACCACCCTGGACGGTTCCGACCTAGAATATGTGGACAACTATAAATACCTAGGTGTCTGGCTAGATTGTCAACTCTTCTTCCAGACTCATATTAAACATCTCTAACCCAAAATCAAATTTAGAATCAGCTCTCTATTTCGCAACAAAGTCTCCTTCACTCACGCCGCCAAACTTACCCTAGTAAAACTGACTATCCTACCGATCCTCGACTTCGGCGATGTCATCTACAAAATAGCTTTCATCACTCTACTCAGCAAACTGGATGCAGTCTATCACAGTGCCATCCGTTTTGTTACCAAATCACCTTATACCACCCACCACTGCGACCTGTATGCTCTAGTCGGCTGGCCCTTGCTACATATTCGTTGCCAGACCCACTGGCTCCAGGTCATCTATAAGTCCATGCTAGGTAAAGCTCCGCCTTATCTCAGTTCACTGGTCACGATAACACCCACCCGTAGCACACGTTCCAGCAGGTATATTTCACTGATCATCCCCAAAGCCAACACCTCATTTGGCCGCCTTTCCTTCCAGTTCTCTGCTGCCAGTGACTGGAACGAATTGTAAAAATCGCTGAATTTGGAGACTTTTATTTCCCTCACCAACTTTAAACATCAACTATCTGAGCAGCTAACCGATCACTGCAGCTGTACAAAGTCCATCTGTAAATAGCCCATCCAATCTACCTACCTCATCCCCATACTGTTTTTATTTTATTTACTTTTCTGCTCTTTTGCACACCAGTATCTCTACTTGCACATCATAATCTGTTCATTTATCACTCCAAGTGTAAATCTGTGAAATTGTAATTATTCACTCCTATGGCCTATTTATTGCCTACCTCCTCATGCCTTTTGCACACACGGTATATAGACTTTCTTTTCTCTACTGTGTCATTGACTTGTTTGTGTTATTGGCTTGTTTATTGTTTACTCCATGTGTAACTCTGTGTTGTTGTCTGTGTCACACTGCTTTGCTTTATCTTGGCCAGGTCACAGTTACAAATGAGAACTTGTTCTCAGTTAGCCTACCTGGTTAAATAAAGGTGAAATAAAATAAAATGTTTTGTGTTGACCCCAGGAAGAGTAGCTGCTGCTTTAGCAATAGCTAATGGGGATCCTAATAAAATATCAAATACCAATCTGAGAAAGCAGTGGGTATGCAAGGAAAGGGTGTTTGGAACAATTAAGCCCAACCATTGAGACACATTGCACTCTGAAAACCCTTTACTTTGTCCATTGTGAAATATCATGATCAACAAAGACAAAGCATGGAATTGAAATTTGAAGGTTTTCTCCATTTTTATTTTGGTTAAAATGAAACATACCAGAAAACAGTAAAGAGTGAAAGATTGCTTAATATTGCTGAGTATAGAAAAAGCAAGTAATTCAATACACTTTCAAATATAATTCAGTGGCCAACAATATATTCCCTTTAAAGCTGTTAAAGGTTTCTGTTCCAGTAAACGCAGAACCATAAGTGAAAATCAGAACAGCGATATATATTTTTCGAAATGATTCAAAATAGAGGATATCATATCAAACCACAGCCGCAGTTCAAGTAACACTAAACTGCATTTTTTTTTTAAACATTCAGATAATCAGACATATTGCATTGTTTTTTGAGTTCACGTGTCAAACATCTCTTTTTATGTTTTTTTAAATAAAAGCCTGTTAGGAGAGTAGACTCTGCATCCATCTTCCTTGACATGGAGGAAAGGCACAAATGTTTCAACAGCATCTGGGAAGCATCAATTGACAATACATAGAAAAACAGAGTTCCAGACGTGTAAACAGACCCCTAACATATACTGCTAATGAACATACTTTTCTTTGAAAAGCTTGTCAATACAAATGAAAGAAAGACTGAGACTGAGGGCTAGAGGAGTAATACACACTAACCATGCACGGATTTCAGTCTCTTGGAAAAACATGTGGAATGTTACACATTTTCAGATTAGATGACTCAGAAAAAGGTAACTATGTCTAGAGCTAGAAGTCAAGTCTATGTGACAAGGCCTTGGAAAATCGCTATAGAAATATTAGTCAACATAATCATATTAATATTATCATCACAAATTACCATATGATCATCTAAGAAATATACTGCATAGCCCAGTACGTTTCTGCAACACACACAGCACGCAGTGTTTCAGAGATTAGTGCCAAACGTTAAAGCTATACTTCCATTGACTATAAAAAATATATCAATATAATGCACCCGTATAAAGACTTAAATCTATGATCATTCTGTGAAAGGTGGCCTGCGTTGTCTGACTAGCTGCAGCAGCTTTTGCTTTTCTTGTATATTTATTTTGTTGATTGTAAGTTCAGTTACATACCGGCTGTATAGCCATTCAACAGACAAAAGCTTTTAAAAAATGCATAGACAACAGGAAAAGGTGCAACAAACATGTTTTGAAAGTTCACAAATATTTTAGAAATGTAAATATATATTTTTGGTTTTTAGAGGTTATCAAATATTTTTTTTACATCACAAACTATGTGCCTTGTATATTTAATAAAATATCCCTTTGGTACATTTTTGTTAGACAAACATGAGATCTGTAAAATGCATTCACTTGTGTACTTTAAGCTATAGAAATCCTGATTTTCAACTCGGTTAAAAAAATACCTAAATTCAATAAAGCACCCGTTATGTAGTTCATGCCAATTTCACTAAATAGACAAGAACCTTCCCACAAAAGTTAAAGTGCACAAAGTATATATTCTACAATGAAGCAATAATATACTGTACTTAACTAAACCACCACACTATTTCCTCTTTAATGTCTGTGCAGGGAAATCTTGGTTGAGTTGAGGCTTGCTAGAAAAATATTTAAAAAAATCAAATGTCCATATCCTAATTTTACTATGTTCCATTTGAAAATGATTGCATTTATCATTGATGGTGTGCTGAAAAAAAAGGGGGGGGGTTCTAAATTCAGGGACCAATATTAACTTGGTAAGGGAGGAAAGGATAGCCATTTACTTTGGAATAATGCATGATTCAGATCAAAGTCATTTTTTGTGAAACCGTTGGCTGTTTGTTTTAAAGCAGAGTCCAGTGCCATATGCAGTGTTCTAGCTCTTATTTTCCAGTGCTCCTCCTCCTTTCCCCAAACCTCTCATTAACCAACTCACTGGTCTCGCTCTACCAGTTTGACCCCAGTATGTCCCTGCTACAAGTCCTCCTCCATACTGAAGCTGCTCCCACGACTGCTGGTCTTTGAGGCACCTGGTGACACGAAAAACAGTGGGTCCACCCTCTCTGGGGACAGTGTGTACCCCTCGTCCATGATGATGTCCCCCAGCCCCACGTCTAGGTACAGCCCAGCATTGGAGGGGTCATCCAGCTCGGTGAAGCTTACACTGCCCAGGTCCAGGGGGCTGCTTATGGTCACAACCACAGGGGAGTCAGAGGAAGGTGGGGAGGAGGTAAGGACAGGCTGTGCCATGGCTGCTGCCCCCAGGCTGAGAAAGGTTTGGGAGCAGGCCTCTCCAGCGCTGGGCCCCAGTTTATGGTCTCCCTGCTGAAGGTGCTGCTGCTGAAGGAGGGAGGGGTCTGAACTCAGGCCATGGGACATCGGACTGGAGAGGCCATGGAGCTGAGCCTGTATCTCCAACTCCTTCACATAAGAACAAAAAATAATAATCTCTAAATATATTGTATGATAACATTTCTAGATTTATTTCTCCTTATATTCATGATAACTATAGTAACTTCAGAAAGTATTCACACCCCTTTTGACTTTTTCCATATTTTGTTGTTACAAAGTTGGAATTAATTCAATTATTTTGCCAACGATCTACAAAATACTCTGTCAAAGTGGAAGAAACATTTTTACATGTGTAAAAATAAAAATATTGAAAATAAAATATATAAACTCAGTGACCAGTTTATTAGGTACACCCATCTAGTACCAAGTTGGACCCTTTGCCTCCAGAACAGCCTGAATCCTTCAGGGCATGACATTCAATCATTGCTCAATTGGTATCAAGGGACCTGAAGTGTGCCAGAAAAACATTCCCCACACCAGTACACCACCACCACAAGCCTGTCCAGTTGACCCCAGGCAGGATGGGTCCATGGACTCATACTGTTGAGGCCAAATCCTGACTATCAGCATGACGAAACAGGAACCGTGATCTGTCGGACCAGGCAATGTTTTCCACTCCTCAATTGTCCAGTGTTGGTGATCGCATGCCCACTGGAGCAGCTTGTTGTTTTTAGCTGATAGGAGTGTAATCCGGTGTGGTCGTCTGCTGCAATAGCCCATCCGTGACAACGATCAACGAGTTGTGCGTTCCAAGATGCGTTCTGCACACCAGTTATACTGCGCCGTTATTTTGTCTGTTTGTGGCACAACTGTTGGCTTGCACGATCCTATTCATTGTTCTCCAACCTCTCTCATCAACAATGTTTTCTCCCACAGGACAGCCGCTGACTGGATGTTTTTTTGTTTGTCGCACCATTCTTGGTTACCACTCTCAGTCGCTTAGATCACTAGTTTTGCCCATTCTAACAATCAATCGAACAGTAACTGAATGCTTGATGCCTGTCTGCCTGCTTTATATGGCAAGCCAAGGCCACTTGACTCACGGTCTGTAGGAGAGATCCATTTTGTGTATGGTGTGGATTGAAAAATGTGTGATTAAAATATTTTTTTAAAGAATCACCTTTGGCAGTGATTACAGATGTGAGTCTTTCTGGGTAAGTCTAAGAGCTTTGCACAACTGGATTGCGCAATATTTGCCAATTATCCTTTTAAAAATTCTTTAAGCTCTGTCAAGTTGGTTGTTGATCATTGCTGCTTAACAGCTATTTTCAAGTCATGCCATAGATTTTCAAGCCGCTTTTAGTCAAAACTGTAAATAGGCCACTCAGGAACATTCAATGTTGTCTTGGTAAGCAACTCGTGTAGATTTGGTGAATGTCTCCCAGTGTCTGTTGGAAAGCAGACTGAACCAGGTTTTCCTCTAGGATTTTGCCTGTGCTTAGCTTTATTCCATTTCTTCTTATTCTAACAAACTTCCTTGCCGATGACAAGCATACCCATAACACGATGCTGCCACCACCATGCTTGAAAATATGAAGAATGATTCTACGTGATTTATTGTGTTGGATTTGCCCCAAACATAACGCTTTATATTCAGGACATAAAGTTAATTTATTTTAGAGCCTTATTGCAAACAGGATGCTTGTTTTGGAATATTTTTATTCTGTACATTTTTATTCTTCTTTTCACTCTGTCAATTAGGTTAGTATTGTGGAGGAACAACGTTGTTGATCCATCCTCAGTTCTATCACAGCCATTAAACTCTGTAATGGTTTTAAAGTCACCATTGGCTTCACTCCTGAGCGATTTCCTCCCTCTCCAGCAACTGAGTTAGGAAGGACATCTGTATCTTTGTAGTGACTGGGTGTATTGATACACCATCCAAAGTGTAATTAATAACTTCACCATGCTAAAAGGGATAATCAATGTCTGCTTTTTTATTTTTACCCATCCACCAATAGGTGCCCTTCTTGAGGCATTGGAAAACCTCCCTGGTCTTTGTGTTTGAAATACATTGCTCGACTGAGGGACCTTACAGATAATTGTATGTGTGGGGTACAGAGATGAGGTAGTCATTCAGAAATCATGTCAAACACTATTATTGCACAGAGTGAGTCCATGCAACTTATTATGTGATTTGTTTAGCAAATTTGTTGCCATAACAAAGGGGTTGAATAATTATTGACTCAAGACATTTCAGCTTTTCATTTTTAATTAATTTGTTAATTTTGAAAAACATAATTCCACTTTGACATTATGGGGTATTGTGTGTAGGCCAGTGACAAAAAAATCTAAATGTAATCAATTTTAAGTTCAGGCTGTAACAACAAAATAGGGAAAAAGTCAAGAGTTGTGAATACTTTCTGAAGGCACTGTATGTCCAATAACTGACCTGGATGCGCAGCATCAAGCTGTGGTTAGCATGTTCCAGCTTCTTCTGACGCATCTCTACCTCCTTGGCTCTCTGCTGCTCCTTCTGCAGCTTCCTGATGTAGTCCACCGAGGCCTTCAGAATGGTGCCCTTATTCCAGCGCATCTCCCTACAGCCATGAGAAAAAGAGAGAAGGTTGTTAGAGAGGAATATCAAATCTGATACAAATTGAATATTGCTTTTCAGTGGCCTCCCGGGTGGCACAGTGGTCTAAGGCACTGCATCGCAGTGCTAGCTGTGCCACCAGAGACTCTGGGTTCGAGCCCAGGCTCTGTCGCCGCGGGCCGCGACTGGGAGGTCCTTGGGGCGACGCACAATTGGCCCAGCGTCGTCCGGGTTAGGGAGGGTTTTGGCCGGCAGGGATATCCTTGTCTCTGGTCTGCGCAGTGCACGCTGACCAGGTCGCCAGGTGTACAGTGTTTCCTCCGACACATTGGTGCGGCTGGCTTCCGGGTTGGATATGCATTGCATCAATAATTATTTTAATTTTTAATAAGGGCACCATTCCCAAAATGTCAAATCTGATTGAGATTTATTTGTATCAATACCACCACTGATCAAGTCATCCAAAGTAAATGTCCTGAATAAGAGAACAATAACGACAAACTCACGGGTCACTTGACTTGGGTATTATGGCCCCAAGCTCCGTTATGCGGTCATTGATGTTAAACCTCCGCCTCCTCTCAACTGTCAAGAGAAACAATGGGGAAAGAGATTAAGAAATGAAACTCACTGCCACTCCAAGAGGAACAAGAGCTGTCTAGCATCATAGAGGGTAAAGAACAATACAGAAGTGAGTAAAAATAAAAAAGGTATGACTCACTGAGGTTATGGTTGTCCTTCTTCTGTCTCTCTTTCACCAGCGCTTTGGTATCTGCATATTGAACATAACGTATACTTTAGAGGTTCTGCTGTGCAATCTAAAAATCCATTCTAACAATTTACAATTTAACAAAATGGAAAGTTACATAGGACATAACATAAGAAGTTTATAATCCCCCCCAAAAAGATTCTTATCTCCAGAGCTATATAAAATATGGAGGAACTGGACAGTGAGGATCATGGACCTAGTACAGGGAAAGGAACAGGGCCATACCAGAGTATTCCCTTTTAATATTGGTCAGATCCGCAGGGCAGGAGTTGCTGACAGTGAGGGTAGGTGCTGCCATTCCAGGACTATGGTATACATCCAGGAGGTTCCCAGGGAGCTGTAAGAGGCAAGGGAAACCACTGCATTAACATCAAAGCAAACAAAGTTTAACACTGACAACCTGGACAAGCTTCCAGGAGAAACTAATGAAACATAAAAATTCAACTCAATATATTTTCTATTGTCGTACGTTTTCTTGTTCTACATGTATCAGAATACTCATTTAACTGTCATAACTTTCAAAACAGGCTGTGTCATAGCCGTCGGCGATCAGGCCCACCACCATTGTGTCGTCTGCAAACTTTATGATGGTGTTGGAGTCGTGCGTGGCCACACAGTCGTGTACAGGGAGTACAGGAGCAAGCTCAGAGACTGCTGAACAGCTAACTCTAGTGGTCTCCCTACAGAGACCTGCATCTCAGAAACTATTTGCACTGACTACCCACACAAACACCCACAAGCACACACTCAAAGCTGCCGTTCTATTGTTACATTTTAGACAATTAGCAGATGCTCTTAACCATAATTGCAGATGCTCTTAACCATAATTGCTCCTGTAAGTTGCTGTGGGTAACTGCCTTGCTCAAGGGCACAGACAGATTTTTCCCTTAGTCGGCTTGGAAATCCAAACCAGCAACCTTTCGGTCACTGGGCCAACACTCTTAACCGCTAGGCTACCTATATACTATTTATTCCACTGTGTGATCCAAGTCACTACCCACTTTATATTTGTAAATGCAGTGTAATACAGTCCATTATTACTATGCATACTATCTCTCTTATTACTTGTCATTTTTGACTTGACCCTTTGTTATTATTGTTATTGACTAATGTACAGCCTTGTTGAGGGAGTTAGCACATAAGCATTTCACTGCCCATTTTATACCTGCTGTAAACTGTGTATGTGACAAATACAATTTGATTATGGGAATCCAACATCCTATATTTCCAATAACTCAAATTTGTATATCTATCCTGGTAGAAGTAGAACATTTTTAAGATAAGCTACATTGTAGTACTGTATTATATTTGACCTTCAATGATTGTACACAAGGATACTAAATTACCATACAACAGGTTGGCTGGTTTATATGGAATATAATTTCAAGCAAGTCATCACAATTTATTATAAGCCTAATACCTTGTTGAACCTTCAATTATGGAAAAGTTATCCAAAAGCATTAACGCATTTGAAACAAATCTGACATGTGTTGCGGTAGGCTATAAATCCTTATAAATGTGAGAAATATTGCTAAATGTCTATTCCCCCCCCCCCCCCTTTAAAATTTTCACCTAAAATGACATAGCCAAATCTAACTGCCTGTAGCGCTGGCCATGAAGCAAGGATATGCATATTCTAGGTACCATTTGAAAGGAAACACTTTGAAGTTTGTGGAAATATGAAAGGAATGTAGGAGAATATACACATTAGATCTGGTAAAAGAAAATACAAATAAAAAATATTGAAATGCAAGAGAATGTATTATTCCAGCACAGGTGCAATTTAGATTTTGGCCACTAGATGGCAGCAGTGCATGTGCAAACTATTAGACTGATCCAAGGAACCATTGCATTTCTCTTTAAAATGTTGTATCAAGACTGCCCAAATGTGCCTAATTTGTTTATTAATACCTTTTCATGTTCAAAACAGTGCACTCTCCTAAAACAATAGCATTGTATTATTTCACTGTAATAGCTACTGTAAATTGCACAGTGCCGTTAGATTAACAAAAGGTTAAGCTTTCTGCCAATATCAGATATGTCTATGTCCTGGGAAATGTTCTTGTTGCTTACAACCGCATGCTAATTGCTTTAGCCTACATTAGCTCAACCGTTCTACAGGGGACCCACCAATCCTGAAGAAGTTTTAACAAGGCCACTCTGCCATGTGCTGCCAAACAACCCGATTGATTTACATCAATGTTCTTTTTTTTCATGCTCCTGAAGCAAAACCCAAATCCCAATTTTCTGATGCGGGAAGTAATCTCTTCAATCTCTTTACATCTAACAACTCAACTGTTAAAAACATATTTTGAGCACCCTCTGAATTGTCCACCATTCCAACTTCACATACTGCCATGCCCTGCATGATTTGTCCTCCTCTCCCGTTTCCCCTGGTTGCTATCCCACCCAGACAACACTGGCCTGACGAGTCTTAGTTAAGTGCCAGAAGAGTATGTTTACTCCTACAGCACCACTGAATTCAACCAAGACAAAACAGATATAGCAAGATAATTTCTAAAATGATAGGCTAGTTGTTAATTGAATTTCACTGCATAATTGTCACTAATTTTACAGATCCACACATTTGTCCATACTTGTGTTTTCAGATTAGCCCAATTGCAATTGACAAATACACATTTCCACATACTGTACTAGGCAGCTGTAGACCCAAGTCAATTAACGTCATGAAGTCATCATTGAAACTTGATTCAAGGCTGATGATGTCGTCAATTACGCCATCTATCTGGAAAGACACACAGACATCATAGAACAGCTAATAAAATATATATTTTGTTAATGTGGAAAGTTAAAGGACAGCTTGAATTGAACTGTATTACATTACTTACTTGAAATGTGTAAATATATACATACATACATACATACATACATACATACATACATACATACATACATACATAGTGGGGCAAAAAAGCATTTAGTTTTTAGTTCTCCCACTTAGTTCTCCCACTTAATTTAGTTCTCCCACTTAAAAGGATGAGAGAGGCCTGTAATTTTCATCATAGGTACACTTCAACTATGACAGCCAAAATGAGGAAAACAAATCCAGAAAATCACATTGTAGGATTTTTTTATGAATTTATTTGCAAATTATGGTGGAAAATAAGTATTTGGTCAATAACAAAAGTTTCTCTCAATACTTCGTTATATACCCTTTGTTGGCAATGACAGAGGTCAAACATTTTCTGTAAGTCTTCACAAGGTTTTCACACACTGTTGCTGGTATTTTGGCCCATTCCTCCATGCAGATCTCCTCTAGAGCAGTGATGTTTTGGGGCTGTTGCTGGGCAACACGGACTTTCAACTCCCTCCAAAGATTTTCTATGGGGTTGAGATCTGGAGACTGGCTAGGCCACTCCAGGACCTTGAAATGCTTCTTACGAAGCCACTCTTTCGTTGCCCGGGCGGTGTGTTTGGGATCATTGTCATGCTGAAAGACCCAGCCACGTTTCATCTTCAATGCCCTTGCTGATGGAAGGAGGTTTTCACTCAAAATCTAACGATACCTGGCCCCATTCATTCTTTCCTTTACACGGATCAGTCGTCCTGGTCCCTTTGCAGAAAAACAGCCCCAAAGCATGATGTTTCCACCCCCATGCTTCACAGTAGGTATGGTGTTCTTTGGATGCAACTCAGCATTCTTTGTCCTCCAAACACGACGAGTTGAGTTTTTACCAAAAGTTATATTTTGGTTTCATCTGACCATATGACATTCTCCCAATCTTCTTCTGGATCATCCAAATGCTCTCTAGCAAACTTCAGACGGGCCTGGACATGTACTGGCTTAAGCAGGGGGACACGCCTGGCACTGCAGGATTTGAGTCCCTGGCGGCGTAGTGTGTTACTGATGGTAGGCTTTGTTACTTTGGTCCCAGCTCTCTGCAGGTCATCCACTAAGTCCCCCCGTGTGGTTCTGGGATTTTTGCTCACCGTTCTTGTGATCATTTTGACCCCAAGGGGTGAGATCTTGCGTGGAGCCCCAGATCGAGGGAGATTATCAGTGGTCTTGTATGTCTTCCATTTCCTAATAATTGCTCCCACAGTTGATTTCTTCAAACCAAGCTGCTTACCTATTGCAGATTCAGTCTTCCCAGCCGGGTGCAGGTCTACAATTTTGTTTCTGGTGTCCTTTGACAGCTCTTTGGTCTTGGCCATAGTGGAGTTTGTAGTGTGACTGTTTGTGGTCTTTTATACTGATAACAAGTTCAAACAGGTGCCATTAATACAGGTAACGAGTGGAGGAAAGAGGAGCCTCTTAAAGAAGGTCTGTGAGAGCCAGAAATCTTGCTTGTTTGTAGATGACCAAATACTTATTTTCCACCATAATTTGCAAATAAATTAATTAAAAAATCCTACAATGTGATTTTCTGGATTTCTTTTTCTCATTTTGTCTGTCATAGTTGAAGTGTACCTATGATGAAAATTACAGGCCTCGCTCATCTTTTTAAGTGGGAGAACTTGCACAATTGGTGGCTGACTAAATACTTTTTTGCCCCACTGTATATATATATATATATGGAAGGTACAATGACACAAAGTAAGTAATTATCTTGCCCTAATGAAGAACGATTTCAAAAGAAAAGGCATGTGTCTAAGAGAGGTGCAGATATCATTAAGCTGCCAGTGTAGTATTTAACAGCAGACTGTGCAACTAAGCCAACAATGGCAACATGACAAGAGGCATTACAGAACAAACAAAAAAGTAATTACGTGATCAGTAGGTTAGGCCTTCAATCCAAACTTTCAATGAAAATATGTCTGAGACAATGAGAAGCCATTCAAATGTGAGCTTTATCCATGGACTTCGCATAGCTTTATTCTACTTAGACTAAACAAAACGTCTATAAATTGTGGGAGTTCAAATTAGTTACAAATCTGATCCCTGCCGCAAAAGGCAGTAGGTCCATACAAACAGTAGCATGATACCATCCCACTTAAGACATCAAGCCAATGTGAGTGGTGTATTGCAGTGTAATGCGGACTTCAGTCATACCACATACCTCCTCTTTCTTGGATCCCAGATTGAGTAAAGCCATTGGGCTGTTTGGAGCACTGAGGGCCGTGGGAGTCATCTCAGGGGCAGAGCTAGACAGTGGCAAGGGAGATACACCTAGGATTTGAGGTGCCACCTTATTGCCAAGGGTGGTGGAGAGATACTCCTTCACCTGCTGCCTCTGAGACTGCTGGATGTGATACTTGGTTGGGTTCTCCAGATGGCTCTGTACCTAACAGATTTTTAAAAACATGTCAGTCAAACAGCCAACTAAGAAGGCAACTTGTAACATGCCAATTTAATATGGAGGTTATAAGCTACCATTTCATGATGTGGCGTGGCATGCCATGCAAGTGTAGTTCCCTGGAAAGAAGCCATTTGAAGTGGAGTCTCACCTTCAACACCTCCACGGGCACCTGTGCGGGTGGCTGGCGAGCAGCCATTGGGGGCAGAGTGACATAGATGGCAGGGGTGGAGTCAGTTGCCCTGAGCTGCGCCACAGAGTTCTGCTGCTGGGCCTCCCGTCTCTCTTGTTCCTGGGCTTGTTCCCGCATCAGCTGCTGCCGAAGCAGCACACGCGATGACATGGCTCAGTTGGGTTGTATGCCTCCATTCAAACAGGAGAGGGAAGAGAGAGGGAAGAATATATACATGTACAATATGCTCTGGCTTTTATATGGCTTGGCTGTATAGGTCTACCTCATCCTCAGATAGCAAGTTCTGGAAGTCAGACTACTGAACAAGATTATATTTCCAACACCCAGATGAACCAGCAGAATAAATTGAAATGGGATTTTGTTCAACATTCTCACTTGCTGGGCTCCTTTCATTTATCCTGCTTTGTGGTATAACTACCCCTCTGTGTAGGTAATGCAGTCATTGGTGCAGGGTCTTATATGGTTAGTTATCTTACTCTAGTTCTTCCTGACCAATGACAACCTATGGGCCTTACTTCCGTCAACCCCTTTTGGCTGCAGATACATGTCCCCAGAGCTATGGTATTCAAACTTGTTCAGTGGGGACCCCATTTTTTCCAGTCAGAGTTTCTGGGGACAGCATTTTTTCCACCCCAAATCTAATGACACATCAACAAATAACCTTCAATTCATTACATGTTCATCAAAGAAACCAATAAATACATTTACTCAATAACATTTTATTTTTCAAATTATCTTTCTCAAAAACGTTTGTATATTGTCACATTAAATAATCTGTACTCTTAATTTTGTTACAAAAAAATATATATTTTACGTCCCCTCTGAAGTTCCCCGCGACCACGACTTTGAATACCACTGCCCCAGAAGCAAAAGGTCAAAACAGCCATGCCAATAACTTTTTAAAGAGTATGGATATACTGACAAGATACACGTCTCTCCGCCCTAACAACGGGAGACGTTGTCCACACAGCTGCGCCGTGGGCTGTCTAGTTCCCGCATATCCTTTCTTAAAATTGGTGGATACATCTCATTGTAATACTTTAAAAATATATATATTCGATGAGGGTTGTTGGCGTCAACCGCCTGTATTCAAGGGCGAGAGAAGACACTATGCTACTATCCTCATGACATCAATATGCGAAAAACGTTTTTTTCCTCAAAGTTGCTTATATAAGCACACTCGTAACAACTTAAACATTACAACACTTTTATTCGATCAAATAAACCTCACGTAGCAAATAAGCCATTTATTTTGTGTTGACCAAATTCGACACTCATTGACCTCCTTACAAAAACAACTTCCTTGGTTGGCGACAGGAGGGAGACTGATTTTCCGACGAGTTGGGCCTCTCGCTTCCCCTCTGCTGTTTACCAACATGTGGAGTCCAGTTCAAGAATTTAACGATCTGTATTGGAAAGCTCTTGCATTGACTCAATTTAAATGGAATTCACCCAAACTGTTAATCAGATTAAAGCCTGTACATTTCAGTTTGCTTACTCCTTTTCTATTAAAGGCAGTGGACAGCTAGACCATAACGACGTTGGCTGGCTGGCTAGCTAGCTAAAGTTACACAATAATGACGACTTACGTAAAGATGTGTGGACATATTAGCTAGTTAGCTAGCTGCTAACGTTACGGAGAAAACAGCTACGCTTCCAAAGTGTTGGACAACAAACAATACAAGTTGGTCAGTGTGGCCACTATAATACAACAGTGTTACCACTTCAACACTTTTATAAACAAGACAAAAACATACCTTTACTTCAGTTCAAATAATTCAGAATGAGGCACCTGTGTGTGAGCAGCATTAGCCAACGTTAGCAGGGAGTTTTTTTTGGAGGGGGGGCAGGAAGTTGTCAAACTTGACAATTAGTTTGTCAAAATAACAACTGGAGAATTCGTGTTCCCTGTCATGTCTGCATTTAGCGTGGAATTTCGAATTCTGTCGAGCTAGATACAGTATCTAACTAATAATGTGCCAATTGCGGAAAATGCCAGCAACGAGTGGTGGTGGGGCTTCAAAAACAATCGAGTCCTTGCCCGTCTCTTCCCATTTCCCGGTGTCAAGCTTCAATCGACTCCTACGATTCAGTATTTTTGCAAAGACTAAACTATTTTCCGCAATCTCCTTCGAAAACACAAGCTCTCGCATCTTTCACAGCAAAGAAAGAGAGATGGGAGGGGCACAGCCTGGGATGTCGGACACTAATAAAAATAGAATTGATCACATACACGTTATTGGCAGATGTTATTGCGGGTGTAGCGAAATGCTTATGCTTCTAGCTCCGACAATGCAGTAATATCTAACAAATTACACTACATATACCCAATACACACAAATGTAAGTAGGAATTAATTAAGACTATATACACATAAGGACAAGCGATATCAGAGCAGAACGGACTAAGATACCATAGAATAGTATAGAATACAGTATGTGCATATGAGATGAGTAATACCAGATATGTAAACGTTATTAAAGTGACTAGTGTTCCATTCCTTAAAGTGATCAGTGATTCTTAGTCTATGCCTATAGGCAGCAGCCTCTAATGTGTTAGTGATGGCTAGGTAGACAGTCAGAACTGTGCATCAGTAATCAACAGATGTAAGCTATATAGCAATGCTGCATTTAGCTATTTCTTGGTCTACAATGTCTTGAGCAAGTTCACTAAAGTAAAGTAGGGGTTATCAATAAGTAGGCTGAGCTATTCGACACACAACAGACCAAACACACACTGGCGTTTTTTATAGCGAGGAGCAGGCGAGGGATCAGAACCGTGCGCATAGGCTATATCTTGGTAGTCTGCTAATCTAGCAATGCCTTGTAAATTCAACTAAAGTATAAAAGGTTATCAATAACTACGGTTAAGCTATTCTTCATAGTGCCAGTGAATTGCAGTTGAACATTGCCAAATGCATCAGTTTAATATAGTGTAGGATGCCACCCTTCCAACAAGTCAGTTCGTGAAATTTCTGCCCTGCTAGAACTGCTCTAGTCAACTGTAAGTGCTGTTATTGTGAAGTGGAACTGTCTAGGAGCAACAACAGCTCAGCCATGAAGCGGTAAGCCACACAATACATAATACCTGTTAGGAGTTTATTGAAATGGGTTTCCATGGCCGAGCAGCCGCAGAGAAGCCTAAGATCAACATGCGCAATGGCAACCATCAACTGGAGTGTGGACTCTACCTGCCCCAATGCATAGTACCAACTGAAAAGTTTGGTGGAGGAAGTGAATACTGGAACAATATTTCTAACATAATGTGGGATATGGTCAATGGGGAACTAAATAATAATAATGTAATATTGGTGTTCATATTGTGATGTCATTAAAGACTGTATGGATGAAATACTGTAACTTGGAAAGTATATCCCCTTTATCAAGTTTCCATCCAATACGTTCTGCATATGAACAATTATGAAAGTATTTTTGTTAAGATCAGATGTGATTATAGGAGGTATAAGAGAAACTCTTTCATATAAAAACTGTAGCCACGGCCCGAGTGAGGTCGGAGAGCGTGTCAGGCGAACGGAGCCGTCCCCTTTGGCCAGATTGCATAAAAAGCCTTGATAACGAAAATAACATTACACCAGGAAACGAGGCAGTAGCTACATGTTTGAAATGGTTGAAACTTTGAACCTCAACACAAGGTGAAGAAATAAACTCACCTTCCTTTAGGCCAGAGAGACGTAGAGCTTCAGCTCATGTCTATAGTGGTCTGAATCCTTAACCCTGAATAATCAACGAGGGAGAAAGGACAAACTCCCCTTTCGGACAATCACTGGTACAGCTGATTAGCTGTCCTGAGTCAAATATCTTGAACTTTTCAAACCATCCCATCCCATCCTACTACGAGTCTCAAATCAACCCACTGGAACCATCGGCATGGCTGGCTTATCTTCAAATAAGCAGCTTCAGAAGGGAATGGAAGAGTGAACTCTCTAGTTCTGTTTAGGACAAAGACACCCATACGTAAATACAGTTGAAGTCGGAAGTTTACATATACATTAGCCAAATACATTTAAACTTAGTTTTTCACAATTCCTGACATTTAAATCTAGTACAAATTCCTTGTCTTACGTCAGTTAGGATCACCACTTTATTTTAAGAATGTGAAATGTCAGAATAATAGCTGAGAGAATTATTTATTTCAGCTTTTATTTCTTTCATCACATTCGAAGTGGGTCACAAGTTTACATACACTCAATTAGTACTTGGTAGCATTGCCTTTAAATGGATTAACTGGGTCAAACGTTTTGGGTAGCCTTCCACAAGCTTCCCACAATAAGTTGGGTGAATTTTGGGCCATTCCTCCTGACAGAGCTGGTGTAACTGAGTCAGGTTTGTAGGCCTCCTTGCCTGCACATGCTTTTTCACTTCTGCCCACACATTTTTTATAGGTTTGACATCGGGACTTTGTGATGGCCACTCCAATACATTGACTTTGTTGTCCTTTTTGCCACAACTTTGGAAGTATGCTTGGGGTCATTGTCCAAATTGAAGACCTATTTGCGACCAAGCTTTAACTTCCTGACTGATGTCTTGAGATGTTGCTTCAATATATCCACATAATTTTCCTTCCTCATAATGTCATCTATTTTGTGAAGTGCACCAGTCCCCCCTGCAGCAAAGCACCCCCACAACATGATGCTGCCACCCCTGTGTTTCACGGTTGGGATGGTGTTCTTCGGCTTGCAAGCCTCCCCCTTTTTCTTCCAAACATAACAATGGTCATTATGACCTAACAGTTCTATTTTTGTTTCATCAGACCGGAGGACATTTCTCCAAAAAGTACCATCTTTGTCCCCATGAGCAGTTGCAAACCATAGTCTGGCTTTTTTTATGGCTGTTTTGGAGTAGTGGCTTCTTCCTTGCTGAGCGGCCTTTCAGGTTATGTCGATATAGGACTCATTTTACTGTGTATATAGATACTTTTGTACCTGTTCCCTCCAGCATCTTCACAAGGTCCTTTGCTGTTGTTCTTGGATTGATTTGCACTTTTCGGTCCCATGGTGTTCATACTTGCATACTATTGTTTGTACAGATGAATGTGGTACCTTCAGGCGTTTGGAAATTGCTCCCAAGGATGAATCAGTCTTGTGGAGGTCTACAAATATTTTTCTGAGGTCTTGGCTTATTTCTTTTGATTTCCCCATGATGTTAAGCAAAGAGCCACTGACTTTGAAGGTAGACCTTGAAATACATCCACAGGCACACCTGAAATGGACTCAAATGATGTCAATTAGCCTATCAGAAGCTTCTAAAGCCATGACATAATGTTCTGGAGTTTTCAAGCTGTTTAAAGGTACAGTCAACTTAGTGTATGTAAATATCTGACCCACTGGAATTGTGATACAGTGAATTATAAATGAAATAAGCTGCCTGTAAACAATTGTTGGAAAAATTACTTATGTCATGCACAAAGTAGATGTCCTAACCGATTTACCAAAACTATAGTTTCTTAATTAACATGAAATTAGTGGAGTGGAACTAGCCTGGGGCTAGGCCAATCTCCCGGCTAGCCGAAGAGATCCATCAGACAATTCCTGGGCTTCAATACCTCTTTTGCCAATTGGCCTGGACCCTTTGCTGCTGATATGGAGCCCTGCCGATCCATCACGACTGGTCTGCCGACGAAACCGTTCGAGGGGGTTTCAACAGGCTCTTCTGTTGCGACGTCCCCCTGAGGCCCATCCTCTAGCCTGCTAGCCCCGGCCTGCTAGCTGTCTGAATCGCCGTGTCTCCAGCTCCCTAGCTACTCACTGGACCATATGATCACTCATACTGTATATCACACATGCCTCTCCCTAACGTCAATATGCATTGTCTATTGCTGTTTTGGTTAGTGATTATTTCTTATTTCACTGTAGAGCCTCCAGCTCTGCTCAATATGCCTTAGCTATCCCTTTTGTTCCACCCCCCACACATGCGGTGAACTCACCTGGCTTAAATAGTGCCTCTAGAGACAAAACATCTCTCATCGTCACTCAATGCCTAGGTTTACCCCCACTGTAGTCACATCCTGTTACGGAGTATAGTTAATAGGTATTCGACTAGCCGGACTGTTCCCCGGACTCCATATGTAGGGATTTGTACAATGCACAAACAAGGCTATTGAACTTGACATTGGTGTCCGTCTTTATTCCTTTATCCAACATATCATACTAAAACACATCCTACCATACCCTTGTCTGTACATAATGCCTTGAATCTATTCTTCCGCGCCCAGAAATCTGCTCCTTTTACTCTCTGTTCCGAAAGCCATACCCTTATCTTACTCCTCCTCTGTTCCTCTAGTGATGTAGAGGTTTGCCCAGGCCCTGCAGCCTCCAGCACCACTCCCCTTCCCCAGGCGCTCTCATTTGTTGACTTCAGTAACCGTGAAAGCCTTAGTTTCATGCATGTTGACATTAGAAGCCTCCTCCCTAAGTTTGTTTTATTCACTGCTTTAGCACACTCCGCCAACCCAGATGTCCCGCGCCGTGTCTGAATCCTGGCTTAGGAAGGTGACCAAAAATCCTGAAATTTCCACCCCCAACTACAACATTTTCCGACAAGATAGAACTGCCAAAGAGGGCAGAGTTGCAATCTACTGCAGAGACATCCTGCAGAGTTCTCTCATATTATCCAGGTCTGTGCCCCAAAAATTTGAGTTTCTACTTTTAAAAATCCACCTTCCCAGAAACAAGTCTCTCACCGTTGCCGCTTGTTATAGACCCCCCTCAGCCCCCAGCTGTGCCCTGGACACTATATGTGTTACGTGCTGTTAATATGCTGTTAAGTGTTTAGAGTTGGCTATAACCAGTTTATTGATGTAATTATGATATGCTTTAGGTCAGGCCCTATTGTACCCTATTCAGATGGGATTAGTTTTACTGGGTCAGGTCGGGTAATGCAATTATGTACACAAGCACAAAAGCTCACACCTGTAATTTTAGTCCCGTCCTCTGATAATACTGTGAATCGACATCCCTGTGTTTTGAGGGAACAAGTTTGACAGGTGATTCGCTGGACGTAAGCTATATGAATGGCCGACATGTAGCCTGTCAATGTCACGCGGGACTAGGTGGGTGAAGGAATCAGACGCAGAGAGTTCCACTGGGGTAAAGTGCTCTTTACTACGGCACACAAAATGATACTTATTTTCCACCATAATTTGCAAAGAAATTCATTAAAAATCCTACAATGTGATTTTCTGGATTTTTTTTGTCTGTCATTTTGTCTGTCATAGTTGAAGTGTACCTATGATGAAAATTACAGGCCTCTCTCATCTTTTTAAGTGGGAGAACTTGCACAATTGGTGGCTGACTAAATACTTTTTTGCCCCACTGTATGTCTTGCTCCCCCGAGATTGAGAGGGGGAAAAAAGAGAGACAGAGTAAAGGGGACACTTAACTTGGACACATTCTATAACTATTCTGCCACCCGTTTGGAATAAGAAAAAATGAATGTACAGTTGAAGTCGGAAGTTTACATACACTTAGGTTGGGGTCATTAAAACTAGTTTTTCAAGGCTAACTGGTGCTTGCTTCGGGACAAAGACGTTAGCCATGAGTAGCCACTCGGATAGCAGCAAGCTAACTGTGATGATCCGGTGTAAAGGTTCAGAGCTTGAGGTAGGAATCCGGAGATGTGGTAGAGAAAAAGCAGTCCGATATGCTCTGGGTTGATATGCGCTGTGCAGAATGGCAGGAATTGACCGTGCTGAGGCTGGCTGATGTCCGAGTTAATGGTGATGACCACTAGCAGTGGCTAACTGACAACTAGCTAGTAGCTAGTTAGCTGGCTAGCTTCTGTCGGGGGTTCCGGTTCTAAATTATAAAAAATAGCAGATCCATACCACATTGGGTGAGGAGGGTTGCAGGAGATTATGTTGAAATTGAGATTAAAAATAAAAAAATATATAGGGCCTCCTGGGTGGCACAATGGTTAAGGGCGCTGTACTGCAGCGCCAGCTGTGCCACCAGAGACTCTGTCGTAACCGGCCGCGACCGGGAGGCCCGTGGAGGTCCGTGGGGCGACGCACAATTGGCCCAGCGTCGTCCGGGTTAGGGAGGGTTTGGCCGGTAGGGATGTCCCGTACGTTGTAACGATGTTGTAACGATAAGACAAGATAGTAGCTACTAAACAATTGGATACCACGAAATTGGGGTAAAAATACATTTAAAAAAATAAAAAATGTAATCTTACAAATATATACACGAAGAAAAACGATATATACCTGGGACGGGACAAGACGTCTGACTGCTACTTGTGTCCTCCATCTGAGTAGGGTTAATACTGTACTTTTTCATTACAGTCTTTATTTAATCATTGTAGCCCTTTGTAGAGCAGTGGCCCCGGTGCAGTCGACCATACAAAGAAAAGGACTATTAAAGGCCCAGTGCACTACTTTTGTGAAAAACATTTATTTTCTTTTTTATCCAGGGTTTTCAGGGAAGTGCCTCAACTCAGCCCCTCTACTTCCCACGGCTATGGATGTGGGGACTGTAGATGGTCCAGGTCTTGCAGCTGTTGAGGAGAGTTAGGATGATCACTGCCTGGTAAACAGACCAGACCATTTTTTGTCAAAATCTTGAGGGCACACGTGTCCGAAAAGGGAATGACTAATGACTTTTCAGATCAAGCATACTTGCATAAGGTGTGACTTAACCGGCCAGTACGGGTCACCTTTCCATCCACTTTAGTTTCTAAGATCAAGATTACGGCCACTTCAATTGGTATGACCAATCCAATGTCGCTGTATAATCCTTTACATTTACAGACTCCATACCAAATCAGTTATTTAGAAATCACGCATTCACTTTCAATTCTAACTCATCTTGTACCATCTCAGTGTTGATATTGAATTGAAAAGTGAAGTGGGCTTGTTTGTGAGATTGTACCAGAGTCCAGATCAGTTTGATGAATAGGGAAAGTTTATGTGGGTGCAACAGAGGAAACCTCTGTTCTGGATGTAGACACTTCAATGCCATCATCTTCTGCCTTGCCGAAGAGTTGCATGATGCAAGTACGGAACTGGAGAGAGAGGGATAATTAAACATAAGAAGACTTTGAAATGGAATGTCTATCTACAAAGTGAGCGAACACATCGTCATCTGATGCTTTTTCAAATAAAATAAATGTACACAAGAAAGGTATTTGTGAAACATTTAGAGAAATGTTTGTTGTTAGAGCTTTGTAACATGAAATCGGTAAGAGACTTGAGAATCTTGTTACGATTTACCTGTTTGTTCATGAAGACATATATAACAGGATTGTAGATGGTGGCGCTCTTGGCAAATTAGGCAGACATTGCGGCAGCCAGAGGGTGGAAAGAATACCCAGGGTTAGCCGCAGCAAAGCAGGCAAAGCAGGTATAAGGTCCCCAGCATACACAGTAAGCTATAATCATGACAACCACCATCCTGGACACTTCATTCTCAGCTTTCTGTGTTGACTCTGTGCTGAGTCTTTCTGCTGTGCAGCAACCTGTGGTCATTCAGAAGGAATATCAAATGGTTAGATTTTCAGGCCATGAGGCCAGTACCTGGTGGAGGGAGAGAGAGATAGAGAAATTGGTTAAATAATTACATGTTTTGAACTTGAATCCTCTGTGCAATAAGAAGAGAAATCCCCACCTGCTCCAGCCAAAGATGCCTCCCATGGCCCATTTGGCATTAAACTTGACACTTCCAAAGGGCTTACACAACACCACCCATCTCTCCCAGGAGATGACAGCCAGAGACCATAGAGCAGCAATACCTGTATAAGATGTACATATACATTATACAAAATAGACATTCTGATTATTGTTATGGTGCTCTAGCAACTGCCAAATACTATTTCTCAGCACTATGTAGAAATGTAGAATTTCCTTGTTAAATATTAGATCAAATTGTTGTCCATGTAAAACTGCATTTTACCACAAGTGGAGACAGTGAATCCCTCAAAGACACACATTGGCTGTCCCAGAATGAATTAGCCAAAAACCTGGTTGATAACGCTGATGGTGCTAGCCAAAAGTGTCTCCCCAATGTCAGCAATAGCAAGGTTGACCAAGATCCAGTTGAGAGGGTGTTGGAGCTTCTTGAATTTTGCAGTGGCCACCAGTACCAGGCCATTGGTGAAGACTGAGAGGATGACCACTATGATCATCCAAAGTGTTGAAACATTGTACACCCATCTTGGAGCAATGTGGTAGTTGGGGCCCTCAAAGGGATCTGAGAGAAAAATAGAAAATCATTTTGTCAGAAAAAGAAAATGACAGGTGCAAGTGCCTGGTTAGATGAGCTACATGCTTTTAAATGATCAGTGAAGATGCAAAAGCAATGCAAATTACAACAATAATATTAATTAATTAAAATTATTATGTATGAAGCACAAGTTCACTTATGCCATCCATGTTGTATATATCATCAATACATACAGGAAACATAACCTCATGATTTAAATAAAATAAAATATATGAATTGGAAGTTGCAATCAAGGCAGAAGCAGTTGCTTGTTCTCTCCCACCTTTGGTGTTATTGCTATTGGTGTAGGTGAAGGACGATTCTCTTGTTGTCTCTTCATTATGTCACCTGGCTGCATAAGCTGCATTTCCCCAACCCTCTGCCATTTCTGAGAAGGAATCTGAAGAATATGCAAATCAAGAATACAATATATTATATCCCTTTCAGTCATTAAATTGTTCTAAAATGTTCGCCTTGCCAGTTGTTTGTTGCCACAGTTGTGTTTTTGGCCTTTAACTGTTGCCAGCTTTTTCTGTCTTCTGGTTTGTTTCTCTTGCTCTTCACCTGTTGTGGTGTTAGCAACCAACAAAATGGTGTACCCCAATCTGTGGGGTTTTATACCAGCTACGTCCTCATCGAGATTAAGATCTAAATCAGAAATGGTTTCACACACAAACACACACACACACACACACACACACACACACACACACACACACACACACACACACACACACACACACACACACACACACACACACACACACAAAGTTCAATTGCTGTATGCTGACCCAGAAGAACTGAAGACCAAGGTTTGAGGTTAAGGTTAATCCTTCTTGGATAAGAAGTGCTTTTGGTGTCGCATTCCTCAGCATTCAGGCTAAATTGCTTATCCTTTTCATGCAAGAAAATAGTTTACTTAACAATTATTCTTAGAGAAAATGTATTTTGACAATACAGTAATACAATTCCATGCTCAAGCTTTTCATGCTGTAAATACAAACCAATAATGAGGAAAGTGGATCACTTTGGGTCTTTAGGCTGATTGGAGAGATAATCTCTATCCTATCCGCTTTACAAGAGAGTTCATATGGGGTGTGTCATGTGAGTTTGGTCTTTAAACAATCATTCATAACAGGTAGCAGTGAATAAACATTGAATAAACAATTGAAAGTGAGACCAGAAGGTATTTTCATTTTGTAGCATGCAATGACGTTTATTTTCAGCAGGAAAAAAACATTGTTAAATACATTGTATATATACACAATTATCTATTTACATGTATTCTTTTTTTGTTTGTTTTTGCAAGAGGGCTACAAAATGTTTACCTCACAAGTTACTTTGAAAGTGAGAGGCTTTGAAACCATAAATTGTTCACATAGTTTTGAAATGATCAGATTTCCAATGGCAGTTCATTTCAGTTCTCCTTAGCAGTGATGCTGTCTAGTTTAGCCACTGAAGAGTGTAGGGAATCCCTTCCAAGATGGCAACTTTTTCTTTGCCACTTGAAGAGACATTGATAGTAGTACTATATATACACATATTCCCATAATTTACCACTACAACAGCTAAAGAAACTCCAAGGGGTGGTCCATATCAATTTAGGTTTTGTGGGTAAGGTTTTTTACACACATTGCACATGAGGTAAAGCTTAATAATCTCCTAAAAAGTTGTGGGAAATTATTTGTTTAAGAAACACAAGAGGATGTACTGTACATTTGTTTCCAAGAGGTTGCCTGGGGTTTATGCAGGTGCCACAGGGGAAATCTCTGTTTTAATGTAGACAGATAATGTTAACTTTCACTGCTATGCGGATGACACACAGCTGTACATTTCAGTGAAACATGGTGAAGCCCCAAAATTGCCCTTGCTAGAAGCATGTGTTTCAGACATAAGGAAGTGGATGGCTGCAAACTTTCTACTTTTAAACTCGGACAAAACAGAGATGCTTGTTCTAGGTCCCAAGAAACAAAGAGATCTTCTGTTGAATCTGACAATTAATCTTAATGGTTGTACAGTCGTCTCAAATAAAACTGTGAAGGACCTCGGCATTACTCTGGACCCTGATCTCTCTTTTGAAGAACATATCAAGACCATTTCAAGGACAGCTTTTTTCCATCTACGTAACATTGCAAAAATCAGAAACTTTCTGTCAAAAATGATGCAGAAAAATTAATCCATGCTTTTGTCACTTCTAGGTTAGACTACTGCAATGCTCTACTTTCCCGCTACCCGGATAAAACACTAAATAAACTTCAGTTGGTGCTAAATACGGCTGCTAGAATCCTGACTAGAACCAAAAAATGTGATCATATTACTCCAGTGCTAGCCTCTCTACACTGGCTTCAAGGTTTTACTGCTAACCTACAAAGCATTACATGGGCTTGCTCCTACCTATCTCTCTGATTTGGTCCTGCCGTACATACCTACACGTACGCTGCGGTCACAAGACGCAGGCCTCCTAATTGTCCCTAGAATTTCTAAGCAAACAGCTGGAGGCAGGGCTTTCTCCTATAGAGCTCCATTTTTATGGAACGGTCTGCCTACCCATGTCAGAGACGCAAACTCGGTCTCAACCTTTAAGTCTTTACTGAAGACTCATCTCTTCAGTGGGTCATATGATTGAGTGTAGTCTGGCCCAGGAGTGGGAAGGTGAACGGAAAGGCTCTGGAGAAACGAACCGCCCTTGCTGTCTCTGCCTGGCCGGTTCCCCTCTTTCCACTGGGATTCTCTGCCTCTAACCCTATTACAGGGGCTGAGTCACTGGCTTACTGGGGCCCTCTCATGCCGTCCCTGGAAGGGGTGCGTCACCTGAGTGGGTTGATTCACTGATGTGGTCATCCTGTCTGGGTTGGCGCCCCCCCTTGGGTTGTGCCATGGCGGAGATCTTTGTGGGCTATACTCGGCCCTGTCTCAGGATGGTAAGTTGGTGGTTGAAGATATCCCTCTAGTGGTGTGGGGGCTGTGCTTTGGCAAAGTGGGTGGGGTTATATACTTCCTGTTTGGCCCTGTCGGGGGGTGTCCTCGGATGGGTCCACAGTGTCTCCTGACCCCTCCTGTCTCAGCCTCCAGTATTTATGCTGCAGTAGTTTATGTGTCGGGGGGCTAGGGTCAGTGTGTTATATCTGGAGTACTTCTCCTGTCCTATTCGGTGTCCTATGTGAATCTAAGTGTGCGTTCTCTAATTCTCTCCTTCTCTCTCTCGGAGGACCTGAGCCCTAGGACCATGCCCCAGGATTACCTGACATGATGACTCCTTGCTGTCCCCAGTCCACCTGGCCGTGCTGCTGCTCCAGTTTCAACTGTTCTGCCTTCTTATTATTCGAACATGCTGATCATTTATGAACATTTGAACATCTTGGCCATGTTCTATTTTAATCTCCACCCGGCACAGCCAGAAGAGGACTGGCCACCCCACATATGCTCTCTCTAATTCTCTCTTTTTCTTCTCTCTCTCGGAGGACCTGAGCCCTAGGACCATGCCCCGGGACTACCTGACATGATGACTCCTTGCTGTCCCCAGTCCATCTGACTGTGCTGCTGCTCCAGTTTCAACTGTTCTGCCTTATTATTATACGACCATGCTGGTCATTTGAACATCTTGGCCATGTTCTGTTATAATCTCCACCCGGCACAGCCAGAAGAGGACTGGCCACCCCACATAGCCTGGTTCCTCTCTAGGTTTCTTCCTAGGTTTTGGCCTTTCTAGGGAGTTTTTCCTAGCCACCGTGCTTCTACACCTGCATTGCTTGCTGTTTGGGGTTTTAGGCTGGGTTTCTGTACAGCACTTTGAGATATCAGCTGATGTACGAAGGGCTATATAAATAAATTTGATTTGATTTGACACTTCAGAGCCATCATCTTCTGCCTTGCCAAAGAGCTGCATGGTGCAAGTACGGAACTGGAGAGCGTAGAAATAATTAAACATAAGAAGACCTTGAAATTGAATGTCTATTTACAAAGTGAGCGAACACATCGTCATCTGATGCTTTTTAAAATAAAATAAATGTACACAAGAAAGGCATTTGTGAAGCATTTAGAAAAATATGTACTGTTAGAGCTTTGTAACATGAAATCGGTAAGAAAAAAAGAAGACATATATACCTGGATTGTAGATGGTGGTGCTCTTGGCAAAGTAGGCAGGGATTGTGGCAGCCAGAGGGTGGAAAGCATACCCAGGGTTAGCCACAGCAAAGCAGGTATAAGGTCCCCAGCATACACAGAAAGTGATAATCATGACAACAACCATCCTGGACACTTCATTTTTCATTTTCAGCCTTTCGCTGTGCGGTAACCTGTGGCCATTCAGAAGGAATAGCAAATGGTTAGATTTATCCCTGTAATATGCATTTCCAAAAGGTACACTTGACCATTACTGTATTCAACAACATGGTTGCTTGCTACAGTATAGTATATTTTAAATATCACAGATGGACAGCCACACAAAAATGTAGCAGAAAATGACCACGGCCAGGAGGAGGAAGCAGCTTGTAATCATGAGAGTAATCATGTAGGACTTGTCTCCAGGCTGAGGCAATGACCACGAAGATCATTCAAAGTCTTGAAATATTATACAACAAAATGTATTGTGCGTACTGCCAGTGCCAGTTACAAATGGCAGGTCTGCTGTTTGTGAAATAACTTATACAAGACTACACTGCAACAAAAGACCTTTAGCAACATCAATTTAGTTTAAAAGCATTACCAGAGGTGTGGACTCGAGTCACATGACTTGGACTCGAGTCAGACTCGAGTCACAAATATGATGACTCGAAACTCGACTTTGTCTTTAACGCCAATGACTCGTGACTTAACTTGGACTTGAGCCTTTTGACTCGAACTGACTTGATACCCTCCCCAAGGCCAAATATAAAAAATTATGCTATTCAAAAAAGTGTGCAGCGCATCAACTCTTCATTTAAGGGTTTACAGTTTGAATTGGGCAGCAGCCAATCAAATTGTGCCAGCTGAGAAAAAGTTGCGCGTGGCAGTGCAGAGGAACGTCAGTGGGCGAATTCAGATGGAGCCCTTGGAAAGATACCCAATATTATTATTTTCAGATATAAAGACTACAACTTGACTGCAAGACTGCAACTTGCAAAACATGTGTGAAGAAAATTAGACGGAGGCGCAACAACTTCCAACTTTGTTCGACATTTAAAGCTGCACAAAGAACGGTAAATCGTGGCTAATATAGCAGACAGGGTCTTTCTCATGGCTACCCATGTATTTCCATGGAAATATAGAGTTTATTTGGAAAGTAATAAATATATATATATATATATATTAAAAGCATTCATGATTTGCATAACTGTAATATACTAACTATTACTCTTGTTAAACATATGAAATGGTATTACGTTTTGTGAAGAGCACATTATGACTTATTTAGGACTCAAAACTCAAAGTTTAGGACTTGAGACTTGACTTGAAACTTGTTGGTCTTGACTTGAGACTTGACGCGGGCTTGCCTGTCTTGACTTGGGACTTGAGTGCTAAGACTTGCGACTTGTAAACAATGACTTGGTCCCACCTCTGACCATTACCCTCTGTAAATCTACTATAACTACAATATTTTGGGGAATGCACAGAATTAGGCTCTTTCAATACTACCAAATGATATCAACCAAGGCACTAAACTGTACAAAATGTACTGTACCTTCGGTGTGATTGCTGTTAGTGTAGGCGGAGCCTGATTCTCTCATTGTATCATCGTTACCCCTGGCAACAAACACTCCTAGCTCTGTCTTCCTGGACTGGTTAACAGGAGTTCCTGAAGTTGACTGCTGAAGTCCTATCCATTCTTCTCAACTACCCTAGGGCTTATGTACCATCCTTTGGGTCTTTTGAAAGGATTATGGCATTGGAAGAATTAGGGCAGAGTTGGCACATGGGCCATGTAATAATTTGTGCAATGGCATGGACTTGATTGTCTTTTCTTAACATTTTCCACTTGCTATGTCAGTCACTAAATTAGCTCATGTCAGCAATTTTTTGTTGTTGATTGCTTGGTAAGGTAGTCTAGCCAGCTATCTAAATCTTGTCATTAGCAAATTACTAACCGGGCATGCAGGGCATGTGCTCAGGGGACCTGACCTCCAGGAGGCCCCCATTGATTTAGTTAGTCACTCTCACATAGATATCATATGAACACAGTGGGCAACAGTCATTCAGAGTTGCTGGTGCAGAGCCCCACATTTTTAGCAAATGGGCTTGCATGTTTTGCATGTTATTTTGCCGTTAACACGTGTCACATATCAGTTTGTAAACAGGGGTAAAACAATATATATATCATTGAGTTAATAAAGCTGCATACAAACATGGTCTCTTTTTTGTTTTCTTGAGTAAGGGAGCTCCAAAATGCAGGTGTTTCAGCCTAGCCCAGTGCTTTCTGTGGTGGTGGGGCAAGCCAGCAGAAAATACGAAGCATTGCGCTGTGATTGGCTCAGTGTTCTGTCATTCATGGGGACACTACGTCACCTCCAAGTCTAAGGGTAAAGCTTGAAAATTCAAGCCCCTTGGGTGCTGCCATAGATTTACATTAGAATTGCCCATTCAAGAAGATTCAAGGTCATTGGCCACAGATAAAATGACATCAAATCATGTTATATCTACAGGAGCTTGGATTGGACTGATCATGTCAACATCATACTTTCAAAATCTTAGCTAGCAGTCATCATCATGAATCAAGTCGACAATCTACTGGCAAATCCTTTTTAATCCTTATCATATGAAGAGAAATTACAGATATCGGTGCTCATCGGCCATTGGACATAAACATTACACAACAAGTTTGAAATCGCAAATTCAACAATGAGTGGTTTGGAAGGAATCAGTGGCTAACTGCAAGTATTGCAAGCAATCATTAGCCTGCTATTCGCACAATAAGGTGAGTCCAAAAATGTATTGTATGCTGCTGCATAAATTATGTAATATGCCAGGGGGATATGTATACTGTAGCTAAGAAAGTAATATTACGTTTATGTTGTGTAGTAAGCTGTTAGTAGCCCATGTGCCTCACCCTAATAATTTGGTATATTTTCACCTCTTAATTTCGCCTACTGTTCTGACTTGGTGGTGCACATGTAGCTTATAACCTGTTTTTGAGAAATGTAATCTTTGAATATTGTAAGAGCTCTCATTGTCTGCTTATATGCCCCCTTTATTTATCCTACAGTTCTGACTTGGTGTACAGGGAGAACACTGTAAGAACGGCTGTTCTGAATTCTGTCGCTGCACATTTCAAAAGTGCTGAACAAATAGTTATATTGGCTACGTCGGTCCTAGCTCACTCATTAATGTCTTAATCTCAATTACGGATTGCCTCTTATTCGCTTGTCTTCCCCTTATGCCGTAGTTTGTACATCTCAATTGTCAGTAGAAACCACATTTGTTTCAGCAAGTCGGCCATATCAGCTATGTTTTTTTTAAAGGCTGTAAATGAGGCTGAATGAACTGTTTCGCTGCCAGAAAAGGTTCCAGTGATAGCCAGGTGTAGCTGTGGTAAGGTGTTGGGACTGCTGTTGGGACTCTCCTGTTGGGACAGCTTTATGTAGGCTCTAACAGTTTGTGGGCACCGTTTGTCACCGTTATAGAGCAATTCATTTATTGTTTATTGTTGTGTTGTATAGTGGCATTGCTGGCATGCATCACACCTTTTTTTTCAGCACCTAGACTTACATGCTAAAATCGCCACTGTATGAACATGGTACAAGCCATGGCAAAATGTCTAGAATGGCAGGAAATTCGCTTTTAAACTACCAAAGTTTCTTGCCAGTTCATGGAAAAATGTGAAGAATCGCTGGAAATTAGCTTTAAACTGAAAATATTTCTCTACCCAATGGCAAAATGTGAAGAAATGACAGAAAATGTGCTTTAAAACTGCAACACTTTCTCTACACCCCATGACAAAATGTGTAGAATTGCAGCAAATGTACTTTAAACACTGCAAAAGTGGGCGACCTCCCAGCCATCCAAGACATTTATGCATGGAAGTGTCTGAGAAAAGCCCGAAAAACTGCGAAGGACTCCTGCCACCCGAACCATGGACTGTTCTCTCTTCTCCTGTCCAGCAGGCTCCGAAAGAGCTTATTTCCCCAGGCCATAAGACCGTTGAATAGTATAAAACTGTTGAATACGTTCAGTTTTCAAACAGAATCGGCGGAATGGAAACACTCATAATCACGCATAAACACAGTTCACTTTCATAGTAGCCATGTTTTATTCCTTCCCGCCTCTATGCACTCTCCTCTCACCTTTTCCCTTTGTTTATGGACTTCAATGAACAACACATCAGCTGTATGTGACCAGGTGAAAAAAACCTTTCCAAGTCAAACCTTGTCATGACCGCTACACACAGACTACATCGTTATCCCCATATTAGCTAAAGTAACATCCTAGTCAACATAGCTAATACAACTAATGCGTTAGTAAACCCGCTATAATCTTGCAGTAACGTTACAGTGTATAGTCAATAAGCAGTTACACTGGCGGGCCCCAGTGGCAATAAATGTATAAAACCAAAAGCTTACCTTGACTTGGAAGAGTTCCAGTGTAGTGTTGGATAGTCATAGCCAGCTAGCTAACATAGCATCCCCCTGTTTGAGCTGTGTGTTTAAGTAACTAGCCAGCTGCATTTCCTAGCTAAGAAAGTGAAACTGCAAGTGAAAAAAAGAAGACGAAATCTTTCTCTCTCTGTCTCTTACTCGGTTCTTCTTCATTTTTGAAGAAACGACTTTGTTGAAAACTGTTCAACTATTGTCTTTCTCTCTCTTTGAGTCAACTACTTACCACATTTTATGCACTGCAGTGCTAGCTAGCTGTAGATTATGCTTTCAGTACTAGATTAATTCTCTGATCGGGTTGACAACTTGTCAGTTCATGCTGCGAGAGCTCTGATAGGTTGAAGGACGTCCTCCGGAAGTTGTCATAATTACTGTGTAAGTCTATGGAAGTGGGTGAAAATCAAGAGCCTCCTAGGTTTTGTACTGAAGTCAATGTACCAAGAGGAGGACGGAAGCTAGCTGTCCTCCGGCTACACCATGGTGCTACCCTACAGAGTGCTGTTGAGGCTACTGTAGAACTTCATTGCATTTTAATCCATTATTTGCTGATGTGAATATATTTAGTTTAGTTTTAGATAAAAAGTATACCTTTTTCAATGTTTTACTTTTTTTCTGAAATTTACTGAGGAGGATGATCCTCCTATTCCTACTCTGAGGAGCCTCCATCGATATAAACTCACACTCACTCATTACCATGCACACGCCACATACCTTACTGCCAAAATAAATGTATTTATTATAGTGATTAATATTACCATTCATTGCTACTATATTGTTTATTACGATTATTAATATCATTAGTATTTATCCTGATACCAGACACATGTACCACTGTTTACATGTACTGTTACCGCTGTTTACATGTACTTTTACAGCTCTTTACATGTACAATCTCTCCAGTACCCCTGCACATTGCAATAACAGTGCTGGCACTGTACTGACCTGTACAAGACCTGCAAAACTGAAATATCACATTTACATAAGTATTCAGACCCTTTAAATCAGTACTTTGTTGAAGCACCTTTGGCAGCGATTACAGCCTTGAGTCTTCTTGGGTATGACGCTACAAGCTTGGCACACCTGTATTTGAGGAGTTTCTCCCATTCTACTTTGCAGATCCTCTCAAGCTCTGTCAGGTTGGATGGGGAGCGTTGCTGCACAGATATTTTCAGGTCTCTCCAAGAGATATTCGATCGGGTTCAAGTCCGGTTTCTGGCTGGGCAACTAAAATACATTCAGAGACTTGTCCCGAAGCCACTCCTGCATCGTTTTGGCTGTGTGCTTAGGGTCGTTGTCCTGTTGGAAAGTGAACTTTGCCCCAGTCTGAGGTAATGAGCACTCTGGAGCAGGTTTTCATCAAGGATCTCTCTGTACTTTGCTCTGTCCATCTTTCCCTCCATCCTGACTAATCTCCCAGTCCCTGCCGCTGAAAAACATCCACACAGCATGATGCTGCCACCACCATGCTTCACAGTAGGGATGGTGCCATGTTTCCTCCAGACGTGATTCTTGGTGATTCCAAACTTCTTCCATTTATGAATGACGAAGGTCACTGTGTTCTTGGGTTCTTCAATAATGCGGACATTTTTGGTACCCTTCCCCAGATCCGTGCCTCGACACAATCCTGTCTTGAAGCTCTACGGACAATTCCTTCAACCTCATGGCTTGGTTGTTGCTCTGACATGCACTGTCAAATTAAATTCAGAAATATCTCATTTACATACACTACAGGTCAAAGGTTTTTGAACACTTACACATTCATGTGTTTTTCTTTATTTTTACTATTTTCTACATTTTATTTTATATTTGAGATTCTTCAAATAGCTACCCTTTGCCTTGATGACAGCTTTGCACACTCTTGGCATTCTCTCAACCAGCTTCACCTGGAGTGCTTTTCCAACAGTCTTGAAGGAGTTCCCACATATGCTGAGCACTTAAGGGCTACTTTTCCTTCACTCTGCAGTCCGACTCATCCCAAACCATCTCAATTTGGTTGAGGTCAGGGGATTGTGGAGGCCAGGTCTGATGCACCACTCCATCACTCTCCTTCTTTGTCAAATAGACCTTGCACAGCCTGGAGGTGTGTTGAGTCATTGTCCTGTTGAAAAACAAATGATACCATCCCATCTGGACTAGGCTTAGTGGGACTGTATCGCTGAAGAATACTGTGGTAGCCATGCTGTTTAAGTGTGCCTTGAATTCTAAATACAGCACAGACAGTGTCACCAGTAAAGCACCCCCACACCATAACACCTCCTCCTCCATGCTTTACGGTGGGAAATACACATGTGGAGGTCATCCGTTCCCCCACACCATGTCTCACAAAGAAACAGCGGTAGGAATCAAAAATCTCCAATTTGGACTCCAGACCAAAGGACACATTTCCACCGGTCTAATGTCCATTGCTTGTGTTTCTTGGCCCAAGCAAGTCTCTTCTTATTGGTGTCCTTTAGTAGTGGTTTCTTTGCAGCAATTCGACAATGAAGGCCTGATTCACACATTCTCCTCTGAACAGTTGATGTTGAGATGCGTCTGTTACTTGAACTCTGAGAAGCATTTCTTTGGGCTGCAATTTCTGAGGCTATTAACTCTAATGAACGTATCCTCTACAGCAGAGGTAACTCTGGGTCTTCCATTCCTGTGGCGATCCTCATGAGAGCTAGTTTCATCATAGTGCTTGACGGTTTTTGCGACTGTACTTGAAGAAACTTTCAAAGTTCTTGACATTTTCCGCATTGACTAACCTCCATGTCTTAAAGTAATGATGGACTGTCATTTCTCTTTGCTTATTTCAGCTTTTCTTGCCATAATATGGACTTGGTCTTTTACCAAATAGGGCTATCTTCTGTATACCACCCCTATCTTGTCACAACACAACTGATTGGCTCAATGCATAAAGAAGGAAAGAAATATAACAAATGTACTTTTAAGAAGGCACACCTGTTGATTGAAATGCATTCCAGGTGACTACCACATGAAGCTGGTTGAGAGAATGCCAAGAGTGTGCAAAGCTGTCATCAAGTCAAAGGGTAGCTATTTGAAGAATCTGAAATATAAAATATATTTTGATTTGTTTAACACTTATTTGGTTACAACATGATTCCATTTGTGGTTATTCAATAGTTTTGATGTCTTCACTGTTATTCTGCAATGTAGAAATAGTACAAATAAGAAAAACCCTTGAATGAGTAGGTGTTCTAAAACTTTTGACCGGTAGTTTAAGTATTCACACATCTGAGTTGATACTTTGTAGAAACACCTTTGGCAGCGATTACAGCTTTGACTCGTCTTGGGTATGTACAGTATGTCCAGTGGTGAACATGTCCCCAATTGTGATACTTAAAGTATTGATACCTTAACAGAAAGTTACTCAAGTAAAAGTTAAAGTCACCCAGTAAAATACAGTGGGGCAAAAAAGACAGAAATCTTGCTTGTTTGTAGGTGACCAAATACGTATTTTCCACCATAATTTGCAAATAAATTAATTAAAAATCCTACAGTGTGATTTTCTGGATTTTCTTTCTCATTTTGTCTGTCATAGTTGAAGTGTACCTATGATGAAAATTACAGGCCTCTCTCATCTTTTTAAGTGGGAGAACTTGCACAATTGGTGGCTGGCTAAATACTTTTTTGCCCCACTGTACTACTGTAAGTATTTGGTTCAAAATATACTTAAGTTTTAACAATAAATGTAATTGCTGAAATACACTTAAGTATCAAAAGTGAAAGTATAAATCACTTCCAATTCCTTATGTTAAGCAAAGCAGACCACACCATTTAATTATTTAAAAAATATATTGCTAGCCCCGGGCACACTCCAACACTCAGAGTGAGTCCGCCAGATCAGAGGCAGTAGGGATGACCATGTGTTCTCTTGATGAGTATGTGAATTGAACCAATTTCCTGTCCTGCTAAGCATTCAAAATGTAACGAGTACTTTTGGGTGTCAGTGAAAATGTATTGAGAAAAATGTAAAGTAGTCAAAAAAATGTATAGCCAAGTACAGATGCCCCTCAAAAATGACTTAATACTTGAAAGTATTTTTACTTAAGTAGTTTACACTACTGAGTATGTTTGTATCAGCTTTGCACATCTGGATTTGGGCACTTTCTCCCATTTTTCCTCTGCAGATTTTTTCTGGGAAAACTAGATGGGGAGCAGCTGTGAACAGCAATATTCAAGTACTTCCACATATTTTCAATAGGATTCAATTAATGGCTTTGAATGGGCCACTCAAGTACTTTCACATTCTTGTTATGAAGCCATTCCAGCGTTGCTTTGGCTGTATGCTTGGGGTCATTGTCCTGTTGGAACGGAAATCTTTACCTCGGTCTAAGGTCGTTTGCACCCTGAAACAGGTTCTCATCAAAGATGTACCTATATTTGGCTCCATTCATTGTTCCCTCTACCAGTCTCCCAGTCCCTCCCGCTGAAAAAGACAGGTGATGAGCTGTGCCTTTGCAAACTCCAAGCGTGCTTTCGTTTGCCTTTTTCTCAGGAGTGGCTTCTGTCTGGCCACTCTTCCATAAAGCCCAGATTAGTGAAGTGCTGTAGAGACCATTGTCCTTCTGGCAGGTTCTCCCATCTCAGCCAAGGAACTCTGTAGTTCTATCAGAGTGGTCATTGGGTTCTTGGTCACCTACCTGGCCAAGGTCCTTCTTGCCCAGTTGTTCAGTTTGGTCGGACAGCCAGCTCTAGGCAGAGTCTGGGTAGTTCTATATTTTTACAGTTTCCCAACGATGGAGACCACTGTACTTTTGGATACATTCAACAATCTCGAAATTGTTTTATACCCTTCCCCAGAGACCCCTTCCCCATATGCCTCATCACAATTATATTTCAGAGATCTATGGAGAGTTCCTTGGACTTCATGGTATAGTTTAATTTGGAATGTCATAGCTTAAGGTGTGTGAATACTTATGCAAATGAGATTCTGTTCATTTCATTTTCAACCAATTAGCAACAAGTTCTAAAAACATGTTTTCACTTTGTTATTATGGGGTATTGTGTGTAGACGGGTGATAAAAATATATATATATTTATCCATTTTGAATTCAGGCTGTAACAACTGTGAAAAAAGTCAAGAGGTATGAATACTTTCTGAAGGCACTGTATGTGGGTTAGACAGATGTAAGCATGGAGGGATTTGTCTACAGACTAAAGCAGCTTATTTGGACAAATGGGGTTCTGCAGGATTTAGCCTACCAATAAAAGTCTAATTATTATTGACAGGAGTCCAGTCAGAAGCGTCTTAATCTCTCCTGATTGATGATTAATTTTGTCGAGGCGGGGTTTATCCAAAACCCAGAATGGAGACAGATTTAGTCCCTGACGGTAGAACACACGCATGGTTACGGGTTTTATTTAACTCCTGGTATCGTTTTCCGTTTTCTAGAGTTGTTAAATGAGACGTTTAACTAACAGACTTCAGAAGACCTCCAAGAATGGGAGAGGATGGAAGCAGCAAACACGATGACGGCGCAAGAACAGTCTGTTAAAGTGTTACCTCTGTGTTTTATTTTGTCCTACGTTCACTATTCTTAGCTGTTTGACTGTGTTACGATTGACAAATGCTCCTTTATCCTGTTACGCAATTGTTTTTTTGTTTTTTTTGGGGGGGGGGGGGCTATAGCACAACTAAACCATTAAATTGAAGGAACTTCTTGTAAGCCTACCTGCCATCTCCTCATCGAGCTCCTCCATAAGATGCTGCATCGTTTCGAGGGTAAGTCTGGAATTCCGCTAGTTCTGAACTATTCGTGATTGGTAAAAGTTCACTACTAGCAGAACTCGGATTTGCCCCCGACTTTCTTCAAGAAATCTGACCAGAGGCGAAAATAACGCTCTTGTGTAAATTGGGATTTTGGTATTGTCTTTGTTGTTTATGAAAGACTAATGTAGGTCTACAGGTATATATTGGGATGGAATGGACTTTTAATCATGTAAACGTGGTGTGATCTGAACATGGGTTGCAAATTGTATTTGTGTGGCCTTGTGTTCGTTTTACATCATTTCATGATTTCATTTCAATCATATTACTTCGTTTTTTATTATAATAATAATAGTAACAATACTACCACATTATTTTTTAAATTATTATTATTAGCCTACTATTGGTGGTATTACTAATTTGTTAGTATTGTTTTATTTAGCATATTACTTTATTAATAATGTGTGAATACTTATTGATAATAATTGTGTTGTTGTTTTTGCTGTTGTTCTGGAAGAATTGTGTTGTTCTGGAAGAAATATCCTTCAATACAATCAATATTATTCCAGGCTAAATTCTTTGACAGATTTTGCAGTAGCCTACAGTACATGGGGAAAACCAGGTAGGTTTTTTAAATGTTTTATTTCATCATAATATAATTTAAATATCCTTATTTATTAGCCAATTTCATCACAACAATGTATACCTTATAAAGGATCAATGATTCTATGTTTTAAATACTGTAGTCTTTGAGGGGGCACAAAGTACTGAGGATGGCTGGGGGATGATCCATTCGGATGATCCGAATGGGGGACGACCATAAATTGAAGAATTTAGCGTTTTTGAAACACCTGAAGAAACATTTTTCCTGCTATATGGGGCCATAATTATTATGATTAATTCTATGTTAAAAAAATGCATATTTTTCTGCTTATGTAAGCATATGTAAGCTGTCTGTATCCTCCTGACAGTTTTTTTTTTTTTTTAAGAAACTAAATATTCTTCGCTGCATCTCTGCTAAATTCTGGTTAAACGATTGAAAGGAATTTAAGCCTTGTTCAGTACATTTAGTTATTGCTTGCTTTTCTAAAGTCTACCAACTTTGCCAGCAGGTATGCCAGCTAAAAGAGATAGACAAAGCTAGTTACTAACTTGATTGATAGCCGGAAATGGCTTCTTCATAGCTAGTTATGAGGTTGGGAGATTGGGAACCTATCTGTGCTAGCTGAAGCCAAATTAATAAAATTCCTAGGTGGCTAGTAGCATTACAGAGAAACAACAACTAGATATACATTATATGACCAAAAGTATGTGTACACCTGCATATCGAACATCTCATTCCAAAATCATGGACATTGATATGGAGTTGGTCCCCCTTTGCTGCTATAACAGCCTCCACTCTTCAGGAAAGGCTTTCCACTAGATGTTGGAACATTGCTGCAGGGATTTGCTGTCATTCAGCCACAAGAGCATTAGTGAGGTCGGACACTGATGTTGGGTGATTAGGCCTGGCTCGCAGCCGGCGTTCCAATTCATCCCAAATGTGGTCAATGGAGTTGAGGTCAGAGCTCTGTGCAGGCCAGTCATGTTCTTCCACACCGATCCCAACAAACCATTTCTGTATGAACCTCGCTTTGTGCATCTGCCAAACCCAGATTCGTCTGTCAGACTGTCAGATAGTGAAGCATGATTCATCACTCCAGAGAATGCATTTCCACTGCTCCTGAATCCAATGGAGGCGAGCTATACACCACTCCAGCCGACTCTTGGCCATGGAAACCAATTTCGTGAATCTCCCGACAAACAGTTATTGTGCTGACGTTGCTTCTAGAGGCAGTTTGGAACTCGGTAGTGATTGTTGCAACCAAGGACAGACGCGCTACGCACTTCCACACTTAGTGGTCCCGTTCTGTGAGCTTGTGTGTCTTACCACTTCGTGGCTGAGACATTTCTATTGCTCCTAGACATTTCCACTTCAAAATAACAACATTTACAGTTGACCGGGCCAGCTCTAGCAGGGTATTTGATGAACTGACTTGTTGGGACATGACACCATCACAGTGAAAGTCACTGAGCTCTACAGTGAGGCCATTTTACTGCCAATGTTTGTCTATGGAGACTGCGTGGCTGTGTGCTTTATTTTATTCACCGGTCAGCAATGGGGTGGTTGAAATAGCGGAATCCACTAATTTGAAGGGATGTCCACATACTTTTGTATTTACACTGTACTTTTGTATATATACTGTATTTTTTAAACAGGATAAATCTGAGGGGGCACGCGCCTGTGGCTGCATAGTTGAATTAAGGATAGAGCTGTTACGGACTAATTAAGTAATTAAGGACTAAGTGTAATTACGGTGCAGACTTTGCCAATTGCTTATTACTGTAAAGGAGGCATGAAGATAATGCTTTAACCTGTTAAGCCTTTTGATTTCAATACATAGTGAAGTAAATCACTTTTCTTTCTGAAGGTGGGAACAAAAGCATTTTAATGAAGGAAAAACATTACCACAATGACCTCAGGCTGTCTTTTTTTAAGATTAAGCGATTAAGATCACTATATTTGTCAGTTGTACACTGAAGGTCCAACCAAAATGTTACTTTCACTTCATCCTAAACGCTCCGAAAGACACACATGCAGGTCGGAGAGGTTGGAGCAGTGGGCTGCCACACTGCGTGCATGTGGAGCAGTTGTTGTGAGGGGTTTAGTGCCTTGCTCAATGGCTCACTGACAGGCAATGTCATCTAGGATTTGATACCAGCAACCCTAACGTTGCCAGCTAAATTCTCATCAGATTTTTTTCAGTCAGACCTGGGATTCAAACTGGCTACCCTCCGGTTGCTGGCTTGTCTCTCTAACCGCAAGGCTACCTGCCGTCCAGGAGAGTGAAATTCCACTTTTGTAATTTGTCTTGTTTTATAAGAATAGACAAGGGTATGAGAAAGCGGGGAGACATATGAGAGGGGACAGAGTGGGAGAGTTTCCAAGTTATCTGATGTCACCTAAACTATATAATTACCACTACTCCCCTTATCATTAGCTGGTTGAATTAACTCTGTAAAAATGAATACCCTTCCGAAATTCTCCTACTTTTTTTCAATGTATAAAAAAGCTTATTATCTCAGGGTTCCCTTGGAATAAACAAAATCCAAGGATCCGCAAGGTGTACTTGTAGCCAAAGGGCCGGTAAATGGTGATATTGAGTCATTTTATTTTTCAATCGAAAGGGAATGCATGGAGCCATCTATACACTCGCAGTCCCCCGTGGACCCGTTCGTACATAAAATATTCTCCATTCAGGCTGCAAAGGTGTCAAATTCCTCCTTACCTTGATTTAATGGTGAGGAGGCGGGGGGAGGGGGGAAATATGAATACTTTCTTCATAAAACACAATTTTTCACCACCATACTACGGTGGCTACTGCTACTTCCTAACATTGCGTACAGTGTTCAACCAAGTGTAAACAACAGATTGCTGCAACATGATTGGCTGAAGTACAGTTGAAGTCGGAAGTTTACATACAGTTAGGTTGGAGTCATTAAAACTCATTTTTCAACCACTCCACAAATTTCTTGTTAACAAACTATAGTTTTGGCAAGTCAGTTAGGACATCTACTTGGTGCATGACACAAGTAATTTTTCCAACAATTGTTTACAAACATATTATTTCACTGTATCACAATTCCAGTGTGTAAGAACCTTACATAAACTACGTTGACTGTGCCTTTAAACAGCTTGGAAAATTCCAGAAAATGATGTCATGGCTTTAGAAGCTTCTAATTGGCTAATTGACATAATTTGAGTCAATTGGAGGTGTACAGTGCCTTGCGAAAGTATTCGGCCCCCTTGAACTTTGCGACCTTTTGCCACATTTCAGGCTTCAAACATAAAGATATAAAACTGTATTTTTCTGTGAAGAATCAACAACAAGTGGGACACAATCATGAAGTGGAACGACATTTATTGGATATTTCAAACTTTCTTAACAAATCAAAAACTGAAAATTTGGGCGTGCAAAATTATTCAGCCCCCTTAAGTTAATACTTTGTAGCGCCACCTTTTGCTGTGATTACAGCTGTAAGTCGCTTGGGGTATGTCTCTATCAGTTTTGCACATCGAGAGACTGAAATTTTTTCCCATTCCTCCTTGCAAAACAGCTCGAGCTCAGTGAGGTTGGATGGAGAGCATTTGTGAACAGCAGTTTTCAGTTCTTTCCACAGATTCTCGATTGGATTCAGGTCTGGACTTTGACTTGGCCATTCTAACACCTGGATGTTTATTTTTGAACCATTCCATTGTAGATTTTGCTTTATGTTTTGGATCATTGTCTTGTTGGAAGACAAATCTCCATCCCAGTCTCAGGTCTGTTGCAGACTCCATCAGGTTTTCTTTCAGAATGGTGCTGTATTTGGCTCCATCCATCTTCCCATCAATTTTAACCATCTTCCCTGTCCCTGCTGAAGAAAAGCAGGCCCAAACCATGATGCTGCCACCACCATGTTTGACAGTGGGGATGGTGTGTTCAGGGTGATGAGCTGTGTGGCTTTTACGCCAAACATAACGTTTTGCATTGTTGCCAAAAAGTTCAATTTTGGTTTCATCTGACCAGAGCACCTTCTTCCACATGTTTGGTGTGTCTCCCAGGTGGCTTGTGGCAAACTTTAGACGACACTTTTTATGGATATCTTTAAGAAATGGCTTTCTTCTTGCCACTCTTCCATAAAGGCCAGATTTGTGCAATATACGACTGATTGTTGTCCTATGGACAGTGTCTCCCACCTCAGCTGTAGATCTCTGCAGTTCATCCAGAGTGATCATGGGCCTCTTGGCTGCATCTCTGATCAGTCTTCTCCTTGTATGAGCTGAAAGTTTAGAGAGACGGCCAGGTCTTGGTAGATTTGCAGTGGTCTGATACTCCTTCCATTTCAATATTATCGCTTGCACAGTGCTCCTTGGGATGTTTAAAGCTTGGGAAATCTTTTTGTATCCAAATCCGGCTTTAAACTTCTTCACAACAGTATCTCGGACCTGCCTGGTGTGTTCCTTGTTCTTCATGATGCTCTCTGCGCTTTTAACGGACCTCTGAGACTATCACAGTGCAGGTGCATTTATACGGAGACTTGATTACACACAGGTGGATTGTATTTATCATCATTAGTCATTTAGGTCAACATTGGATCATTCAGAGATCCTCACTGAACTTCTGGAGAGAGTTTGCTGCACTGAAAGTAAAGGGGCTGAATAATTTTGCACGCCCAATTTTTCAGTTTTTGATTTGTTAAAAAAGTTTGAAATATCCAATAAATGTCGTTCCACTTCATGATTGTGTCCCACTTGTTGTTGATTCTTCACAAAAAAATACAGTTTTATATCTTCATGTTTGAAGCCTGAAATGTGGCAAAAGGTCGCAAAGTTCAAGGGGGCCGAATACTTTCGCAAGGCACTGTACCTGTGGATGTATTTCAAGGCCAATCTTCAAACTCATTGCCTCTTTGCCTGACATCATGGGAAAATCAAGAGAAATTAGCCAAGACCTCAATATAAATTGTAGACCTCCACAAGTCTGGTTCATCCTTGGGAGCAATTTCCAAATGCCTGAAGACGGCTCCACAGTACTGTCTTTTATCGATGGCGGTTATAATATCGTTTAGGACATTGAGCATAGCTGAGGGGCAACCACGACCAGCTCGTAAACCAGATTGCATAGTGGAGAAGGTACGGTGGGATTCGAAATGGTCGGCAATCTGTTTGTTAACTTGGCTTTCAAAGATTTTAGAAAGGTAGGGCAGGATGGACATAGGTCTATAACAGTTTAGGTCGAGAGTGTCTCCACCTTTGAAGAGGGGGATGACTGCGGCAGCTTTCCAATCTTTGGGGATCTCAGACGATACAAAATAGATTGAACAGGCTAGTAATAGGGGTTGCATTTTAGAAAGAGAGGGTCCAGATTGTCTAACCCAGCTGATTTGTAGCGATCCAGATTTTGCAGCTCTTTCAGAGCATTAGCTGTCTGGATTTGGGTGAAGGAGAAGTGAGGGGGGCTTGGGCAAGTTGCTGCAGGGGGTGCAGCAACCCGGGATAGGGTAGCCAGGTGGAAAGCATGGCCAGCCGTAGAAAAATGCTTATTGAAATTCTCGATTAACGTAGATTTATCGGTGGTGATAGTGTTTCCTAGCCTCAGTGAAGTGGGCAGCTGGGAGGAGGTGCTCTTATTCTCCATGGACTTTACAGTGTCCCAAAACTTTTTGGGATTAGTGCTACAGGATGCAAATTTCTGTTTGAAACAGCTAGCCTTTGCTTTCCTAACTGACTGTGTAATGTATATTGGTTCCTGACTTCCCTGAAAAGTCACATATCATGGGGGCTATTCGATGCTAATGCAGAACGCCACAGGATGTTTTTGTGCTGGTCAAAGGCAGTCAAGTCTGGGGTGAACCAAGGGCTATATCTGTTCTTTGTTGTTTTTGAACGGGGCATGCTTATTTTAGATGGTGTGGAAAGCACTTTTAAAAGAGCAACCAGGCATCCTCTACTGACGGGATGAGGTCAATATCCTTCCAGGACACCCGGGCCAGGTCGATTAGAAAGGCCTGCTCACTCTAGTGTTTTAGGGAGGGTTTGATAGTGATGAGGGGTGGTCGTTTGTCCATGGACTGCTTAAGCATGCAGGCAATGAGGCAGTGATCGCTGAGATCCTGGTTGAAGACAGCAGAGGTGTATTTAGAGGGCAAGTTGGTCAGGATGATATCTAAGAGGGTGCCCGTGGTCACAGATTTAGGGTTGTACTTGGTAGGTTCCTTGATAATATCAAATCAAATTTTATTTGTCACATACACATGGTTAGCAGATGTTAATGCGAGTGTAGCGAAATGCTTGTGCTTCTAGTTCCGACAATGCAGTAATAACCAACGAGTAATCTAACCTAACAATTCCACAACTACTACCTTATACACACAAGTATAAAGGCATAAAGAATATGTACATAAAGATATATGAATGAGTGATGGTACAGAACGGCATAGGCAAGATGCAGTAGATGGTATCGAGTACAGCATATACATATGAGATGAGTTATGTAGGGTATGTAACCTTAAAGGTCCATAGTTTAAAGTGGCTAGTGATACATGTATTACATAAAGATGGCAAGATGCAGTAGATTATATAGAGTACAGTATATACATATACATATGAGATGAGTAATGTAAGGTATGTAAACAGATTAAGTGCCATTGTTTAAAGTGGCTAGTGATACATTTTTTTTCATTCATTTCCATCATTAAAGTGGCTGGGGTTGAGTCAGTATGTTGGCAGCAGCCACTCAATGTTAGTGGTGGCTGCTTAACAGTCTGATGGCCTTGAGATAGAAGCTGTTTTTCAGTCTCTCGGTCCCTGCTTTGATGCACCTGTACTGACCTTGCCTTCTGGGTGATAGCGGGGTGAACAGGCAGTGGCTCGGGTGGTTGTTGTCCTTGATGATCTTTATGGCCTTCCTGTGACATCAGGTGGTGTAGGTGTCCTGGAGGGCAGGTAGTTTGCCCCCGGTGATGCATTGTGCAGACCTCACTACCCTCTGGAGAGCCTTGCTGTTGTGGGTGGAGCAGTTGCCGTACCAGGCGGTGATACACCCTGACAGGATGCTCTCGATTGTGCATCTGTAAAAGTTTGTGAGGGTCTTAGAGGAAATTCTTCATCCTCGTTTTGAGGACTGGCGAAATAGAAGTGTTGTTTCCTTCCTTCACCACCTGGTGGCGGCCTGTCAGGAAGTTCAGGACTCAGATGCACAGGGCGGGGTTCAGACCCAGGATCCCGAGCTTAATGATGAGCTTGGAAGGTACTATAGTGTTGAAGGCTGAACTGCAGTCAATGAACAGTATTCTTACATAGGTATTCCTCTTGTCCAGATGGGACAGGGCAGTGTGATGGCAAATGCATCGTCTGTGGATCTATTGGGGCGGTATGCAAATTTAAGTGGGTCTAGTGTGTCAGGTAAGGTAGAGGTGATATGATCCTTAACTAGCCTCTCAAAGCACTTTATGATGACAGAAGTGAGTGCTACGCGGCGATAGTCATTTAGTTCAGTTACCTTTGTTTTCTTGGGTACGGGAGCAATGGTGGACATCTTGAAGCAAGTAGGGACAGCAGACTTGGATAGGGAGAGATTGAATATGTCCGTAAACACTCCAACCAGCCGGTCTGCGCATACTCTGAGGACGCAGATAGGGATGCCGTCTGGGCCGGCAGCCTTGCGAGGGTTAACACGTTTAAATGTCTTACCTCGTGTCGGCCACAGATAACGAGAGCCCACAGTCCTTGGGAGTGGGCTGTGTCGGTAGCACTGTGTTATCTTCAAAGCTTGCGAAGAAGGTATTTACTGGTCAAGGGAGCAAGACGTCGATGTCCGCGACATGGCTGGTTTTCCCTTCGTAATCCGGGATTGTCTGTAGATCCTGCTACACACGTCTCGTGTCGGAGCTGTTGAATTGCAGCTCCACTTTGTCTCTGGCGTTTTGCCTGTTTGATTGCCTTACGGAGGGAATAACTACCGTTTGTTTTCAACCATATTCCCATTCACCTTGCCATGATTAAATGCGATGGTTTGTGCTTTCAGTTTTGCGCGAATGCTGCCATCTATCCACGGTTTCTGATTAGGGTAGGTTTTAATAGTCACAGTGGGAACAACATCCACCATACACTTGCTGATGAACTCAGTCACAGTGTCAGTGTATACGTTGATGTTATTCTCAGAGGCTACCCGGAACATATCCCAGTCCGCGTGATCAAAACAATCTTGAAGCATGGATTCTGATTAGTCCTGGGTTGGGTAGGTTACTTTCTAAATGTAATCTGTTACTAGTTACCTGTCCAATTTTAATCAATAACGTAACTTTTGGATTACCCAAGCTCAGTAAAATAATCGGATTACATTCAGTCAAAAGTTTGGACACACCTACTCATTCCAGGATTTTTCTTTATTTGTGCTATTTTCTACATTGTAGAATAATAGTGAAGGCATCAAAAGTATGAAATAACACACATGGAATCACATGGAATGTAGTAACCAAAAAAAAAAAAAAAAGTGTTTAAACAAATCAAAATATATATTAAATTGGAGATTCTTCAAAGTAGCCACCCTTTGATGACAGCTTTGCACACTCTTGGCATTCTCTCAACAAGATTCATGAGACAGTCACCTGGAATGCATTTCAATTAACAGGTGTGCCTTCTTGAAAGTACATTTGTGGAATTTCTTTCCTTCTTTATGCGTCTGAGCCAATCAGTTGTGTTGTGACAAGGTAGGGCTGGTATACAGAAGATAGCCCTATTTAGTAAAATACCAAGTCCATATTATGGCAAGAACAGCCTAAATAAGCAAATATAAACGACAGTCCATCATTACTTTAAGACACGAAGGTCAGTGAATCTGGAAAATGTCAAGAACTTTGAAAGTTTCTTCAAGTGCAGTCGCAAAAACCATCAAGCACTATGATGAAACTGGCTCTCATGAGGATGTCCACAGGAAAAGACCGACCCAGAGTTACCTCCACTGCAGAGGATAAGTTCATTAGAGTTAACTGCATTTCAGATTGCAGCCCAAATAAATGCTTCACACAGTTCAAGTAACAGACACAGCTCAACATCAACTGTTCAGAGGAGTCTGCATGAATCAGGCCTTCATGGTCAAATTGCTGCAAGGAAACCACTACTAAAGGGACACCAATAAGAAGAAGAGACTTGCTTTGACCAAGAAACACGAGCAATGGATATTAGACAAGCGGAAATCTGTCCTTCGGTCTGATGAGTCTGAACTTACGATTTTTTGGTTCTAACCACCAAATCTTTGTGAGACGCAAAGTAGGTGAACGGATTATCTCTGCATGTGTGGTTCCCACCATGAAGCATGGAGGAGGAGGTGTGATGGTGTGGGGGTGCTTTGCTGGTGACACGGATTTATTTAGAATTCAAGTCAAACTTAACCAGCATGGCTACCACAGCATTCTGAAGCGATACACCATCTGATCAGGTTTGCACTTAGTGGGACTCTCATTTGTTTTTCAACAGGACAATGACCCAACACACCGCCAGGCTATGTAAGGGCTATTTGACCAAGTAGGAGAGTGATGGAGCATCAGATGACTTGGCCTCCATAATCACCTGACCTCAACCCAATTGAGATGGTTTGGGATAAGTTGGACAGCAGAGTGAAGGAAAAGCAGCAAACAAGTGCTCATCATATGTGGTAAGACTGTTGGACAAGCAATCCAGGTGAAGCTGGTTGAGAGAATGCCAAGAGTGTGTAAAGCTCTCAAGGCAAATGGTGGCTACTTTGAAGAATTTCAAATATATTTTATATAAATATATAACACTTTTTTGGTTACTACATGATTACATACGTGTTATTTCATAGTTTTGATGTCAACACTATTATTCTACAATGTAGAAAAAGTGTAAAAAAAGAAAGAAAAACCCTTGAATGAGTTGGTGTCGACTTCTGACTGGTACTGTACTTTCAGATATTTATCAAATATGTAGTCATTACCTGATCATGTATGGATCCGTATTTCTCACAAAAGTAATAATTTAAAAAAATATCCTTACATGATATATAATATACATCTTCATATGTCTGACTGAAAATGGACTAAAGCTGACTCATGATCAATGTCCAGCGCCCAAATTAAATGAACCTGTTCAGGTGCCAAAAATCATTGTGTTTCTTCACATGAAGGTGACATAGCTGAGCATACATTTGCACCATATTCAGTCGTAGACTACAAGGCACAGAAAAGCAAACATTGTCATTTTTAATCCAAAGCACATCTCTGCCATTTTTTTAAATGCAGCACAGCAAAGCCAAAGCTGCAATCACAACATGTTTTCTGTAAAGATGCAAATGTAGGCCAATCTTTGCTAAAAATGTATTTAACAGAAAATACAACTTGCACACACACAGTTGTTATGGATGTGATGGGTGCAGATTGGGTCGTCAGCGGCGTTCCCTCATAGTCCAGACCCAAGGTGGTGGTAGTGTTGGTCTGTGATCCACTCCAAACTGTTAATGCATAAATCAAAATTGTGTCAAATGGCAAGAAAATTTCATTTCACATAACCATACCGAAAAGGTAGCTACTCTACCGGTTTCATTCATGATGAGAAAACTAACTGAAACAAGCTAGCTAGCTAGCTTATTTTAACCAGTAATACAAAATACACTAAAACATTTAAAAAATGTTAGCTGTCACCTAGAGGATTAATAGGGGGTAAAAAAAAAACATCCTTGAAGGGAAGTAAATGTTATTTGTTAGTGTTAGATTAATTTAGTTCTTATGTGTTCATTAACCAATTCAATTTAAAACACTGTCTGTTTAAGAATTTGTAAGCTTCTTATTTGCATAAAATAGACAGACCAGTCAATCAAAATTCACCAATAGCATTTATTCTCGAGAGCGCTCTACTTAAAATACCATGTACATCAGTTTATATACCACATATAACGTCATCGCGTTTTTTAGATGTCCCTCCTCTTCTCCGACAAAGACAAAGCAGAATCAAAAGTCCATTCCAACCCACATACATTACACACTATATCTGGACTATCTCCTGAAGTCTCACCACAGTTTATTACCACTTAGCAGACAGTTCCAGTCCCCCCCAGATACGGAAAACCTGGAGGGTTTATTTTATACCCACAGAGTTATAGCTGGGTCGGTTCAAACATAGGCACACACATACATTCCTTCATCCACAATGGTTATAATTTACAATTAGCCCTTGTCCATGCTACATAACCTCTTTCTTATGAACTAACATTATTAATCAGATATAGTAAAACAGGGTAGAGTTTAATTAGTTATAGTTATAAATGTATACATTGTTTAGCCATTATTCATACAATTCATAACAGTTAGCTAGCTAGGCTACCAGTTAGCTTTTACTCCCCTATCAAGCCTAGCTAGCTAGCCCTACTGATTGCTGGCCAAATTAGCTAACGTTCTTGATTCTAGTTACTAAGATAAATAAAACATCTAAAATTAGCTACTCTAACTTATTTGAAGTATTTTCTGAACAGCATCTCACTTCTTTGTTTCTTCAGTTGTCAAGTCGACCACATACCGCTTACAGACTCATAAGTCAATAGCCGGCCATACCATGAATGATATCTGGAGGAATTTCATATTTGACAAATTATTGCTTTAAACTCAGAAATATATCAGAAATAATCTTTATTTTCAGCATATCAAGATCCAGATATGGACCTCAGCCAAGAGAAGCATATCTGGAATCAATATACTTTGTTATCTTGGAATGTGTTGGGAAAACACATATGCGATGCATACAGTCAGTATTTGCTAACATGAAGAGAGAAAATAGGATATCACATACACTACATGACCAAAAGCATGCTCGTCAAACATTTAATTTCAAAGTAATGGGCATTAATATGGAGATGGGTCTCCCCTTTGCTGCTGGAATTACCTCCACTCTCCTGGGAAGGCTTTCCACTTGATGTTGGAAAATTGCGTCGGGGACATGCTTCTATTCAGCCACAAGGGCATTAATGAGGTTGGGCACTTGTGTTGGGAGATTAGGCCTGGCTTGTAATAGGCGTTCCAATTCATCCCAATGGGGTTGAGATGAGGGCTCTGTGCAGGCCAGTCAAGGTCTTATAAACCGATCTCGATAAAACATTTCTGTATGACCTTGCTATGTGCACGGGGGCATTGTCAAGCTGAAACAGGAAAGGGCCTTGCCCAAACTGTTGCTACAAAGTTGGAAGCACGGAATCATCTAGAATGTCATTGTATGCTGTAACGTTAGGAATTCCCTTCACTGGAACTAAGGGGCCTAGCCAAACCCATGAAAAACAATCCCAGAGCATTGTTCCAAAGTTTACAGTTAGCACTATGGATTGGGGCAGGTAGCGTTCTCCTGGCATCCGTCAAATCCAGATGTCTGTCGGACTACCGGATGGTGAAGTATGATTCATCACTCCAGAGAACGCGTTTCCAGTGCTCCAGTGTCCAATGGCGACGAGCTTTACACCACTCCAGCCGACGCTGGGCATGGTGATCATTGGGCATGGTGATCTTAGGCTTGTGTGCGGCTGCTCGGCCATGGAAATTCACTTCATGAAGCTACTGACAAACAATTATTGTGCTGACGTTGCTTCCAAAGGCCGTTTGGAACTCGGTAGTGAGTGTTGCAACCAAGGACAGATGATTTTTATGCTCTGTGCTTCTCCACTCGCCGATCCCATTCTGTGAGGTTGTGTGGCCTAACACTTTGCTGCTGAACCGTTGATGCTCCTAGACGTTTCCAAATGCTCTAGCAGGGCAGAGATTTGACAAACTGAATTGTTGGAAAGGTGGCATCCTATGACCGTGTCACGTTGAAAGTCACTGAGCTCTTCAGTGAGGCCATTCTACTGCCGATGTTTGTCTATGGAGATTGCATGTCTGTGTGCTAAATTCTATACACCGGTCAGCAACGGGTGTGGCTGAAATAGCAGAACACACCCATTTGTCAGGATATGATATAAATCCACAAAACATTAATTGGAAATGGTCTGTAATTCTCTAGAATATCAAAAACATGTCATGTGAAGATATCCCCTGATATGGACCCTTTTCGCCTAGTGCCTCATTGATTGAGACAACAGTTGCAGTCAGTAGTTGTGTGGTTGTGGTCTGTAGTTGTGGTCAGTAGTTGTAGGCAGTATAGGGTGACCAGACGTCCCCATTTTCCGGGGACAGTCCCCGGCTGGAGCTGTCCCTGGAAATGTCCCCGGTTTTCATTTCAGAAATCTGGTCACCTTCAGTCAGTAGTTTTGTGGTTGTGGTCAGTAGTTGTGATTCAAGTTGTGGTCCGTAGTTGTGTGGTCAGCAGTAGCCAGTAGATGTGTGGTCAATAGTTGTGTGATTGTGGTCAGTAGTAGCCAGTAGTTGTGGTCAGTAGTTGTGTGGTTGGGGTGAGTTGTGGTCATTAGTGGTCAGTAGTTGTGGTCCATAGTTGTGTGGTTGCAGTCAGTAGTTGTGTTTGGTAGTTGTGTGGTCGGCGTTATGCAGTGTAATGTTAGTCAAATGCAAAAGTGCTGTTTTCCTTCATTCATTTTCTACATCCTGTTTCTGCTTGTTAAGGTCCATCAAAAATTGCAGTCCGTGTTGAAATCTGAGAAAACAAATGGTTCTGAGAATGAGTATCCATAGCAACGGACATGAGAGCTGTTAGCTGACGTTAACTAGTTACTTTCCATCACTCAACTCCAATAAGCAGCTTTAATTTTTTATTGGTAAAAGCGAATTTTGTTCCAATTTTTTAATTTAAATAGCAGAGAAGTGGACAAAGATTTCATATACTTTGTTTTAGTCTAACTTGTTGGGGGAGTGGTCAAACGGCAGTTGTTTATAAGAGTTCACAGAAAATGTTATTGATGCGGTTACTAAAACAGCTGTAACTTTGATCTATAAGGGATATTTTTGTTCAGACGATAGATTTGAATAGCAGATAAGTAGACAAATGTGTCATGCCCAATAACTTGTCTAACTTGTTGGGAAAGTGGTCAAAATGTCAGCGGTTTATAAAAAAAAGTTAGAGGAAATGGCTGACTCGGTTAGCTAAACAGCTGTATCGTTTGATCGGTATAAGATGTTTTTGTTCCGAGTTCAGATTTGATAAGCAGAGAAGTAGAGAAAGATTTCATACGCTCTAACTTTTTGTCTCAGTTGTTGGCAAAGTGGTCAACGTAAATGGAAGTGATAATGTCACACTTGGGAGATTTAGAATGTTGAAAAGTCCTATGAAAGTGAAGATGGACAAAAAGGACAAAGTTGTATACAAGCAACTCAATCCAGACCCGTAAACACAATGTAAAGTTTGAGTGGCTTTTTTGGTTTACACGGTGTAAGAGGAATTAGGTGCTAAAGCAAAACTAGAAGAAAAATAAGAAGTAGTATGTCAAATGTTTAAAGTAGGGACTGTTGCTTCGCAAACACTAATAAATTGCATGAATTCCTGCACAATGCGATCAGTTAACAGTTCTAAACATGTATTTTTATTCTATGCGCTGTCCGGAGCGACTGAGCTGGAGGAACGAGGTATTAATCCTGCTGTAGGATTCATTGCAGCCAGTATGTCTAACGAACTACTCAAATGAACGAGTCACTCTGAAAAATCAATCATGACTCTCAAGTCAGTAAAAATCGTCTTTCAAAAAGAATGAATCGTTCTCAAACTGCACATCACTACTCAACCACAAAAAAGTAATTTACTTGATTCAAGATAGTGTAGTTAGACAAAGCAAGGAAAGTACATTTCTAAATGGGATGTCGTTTTTGAGGGGGATTTGCTGCTGTTGGTAAGTAATGCATCTTGCTAGCTTCTAAAACAACTTACTCAACCTTTAATTTCTCCTTTTACTGAACGTGCTTCTGCAGGCACTTCCACAATCTCATTAGTAATTAACACATGAGCTAATTAACACAGGTGCGTCACCATAATTAAAGGTCTAATTCTGGACCGAATTATTGCAAATGACGTGGAAAGGCTTAATTTGTGCTAATTACATGATACATTGATTTGATTAAAGTTAGCAACACTTGGTTTACTGACCTCTTGAGAAGGTACATTAATTTATCCTTTAAATGTCAAGGGCAAAAACAGAATAACATGATATAAAAATGCGTATTTAGATTTTTTTAAATGTACAGAATTAAGATGCAATGGCATCTCAGAAAAATATGTAGTGTATATGTAGTGAGCTCATGTCAAATTAAGAATGTATTGATTGTAGGCAACCAAAGCCTATCAATGTTCGAATAAAAAAGATTCCAAAGCATCTGTGGAAAGAATTAACAATTTTTGGCAGAGAAACAATGCGCATTTCACTTTTTAAATTATAATAACTAAAAAGGCATGTCTGAAACTGAAGCCATGGGCATGATGTTTAATCAAATTATGTCACGTTGACTTTTATTAGCATACCATACTTTTAATTATGTTAATCGGATCATTTGTTAATTAATTTATTACCCTCCCCCGCGCATCACACAGCTCTCTCTAACACACAGCTTACACATGTTCAAAGACACACACTTATTTATTTACCTATGAAGTTCTTGAACAACCATGAGATCATAAATGTTTTAATAACTGTTAGTTGCATGTGTATATCAATCAATCACATTTATTTATAAAGCCCTTTTTCACATCAGCAGATGTCACTAAGTGCTATACAGAAACCCAGACTAAAACCCCAAACAGCAAGCAATGCATATGTAGGAGCACAGTGGCTAGGAAAAACTCCATAGAAAGGCAGGAACCTAGGAAGAGAGGAACCAGGCTCTGATGGGTGGTCAGTCCTCTTCTGGCTGTGCAGAGTGGAGATAAGAGTACATGGCCATTTAAGGCCAGATTCTACTTCAAGATGTTCATAGATGACCAGCAGGATCAAATAATAATCACAGTGGTTGTAGAAGATGCAACAGGTACCTTAGGAGTAAATGTCAGTTGCCTTTTTGTAGCCGAGCAGCGAGGTCCAGAAAGCAGGTGCGGTCTAGAGAGAGTCGAAAACAGCAGGTCCGGGACAAGGTTGCACGCCCGGTGAACAGGTCAGGGTTCCCTAGCCCAGGCAGAACAGTTGAAACTGCTGCCTCAGTTTGTATGATGGCAATTTGCATATACTCCAGAATGTTATGAAGAGTGATCAGATTAATTGCAAAGTCCCTCTTTGCCATGCAAATGACTGAATCCCCCAAAAACATTTCCACTGCATTTCAGCCCTGCCACAAAAGGACCAGTTGACATTGTGTCAGTGATTCTCTCGTTAACACAGGTGTGAGTGTTGACGAGGATAAGACTGGAGATCCCTCTGTCATGCTGATTGAGTTCGAATAACAGACTGGAAGCATCAAAAGAAGGGTGGTGCTTGGAATCATTCCTCTGTCAATCATCTTCCTCTGTCAACCATGGTTACCTGCAAGGAAACACGTGCAGTCATCATTGCTTTGCACAAAAAGAGCTTCACAGGCAAGGATATTGCCGCCAGTAAGATTGCATCTAAATCAACCATTTATCGGATCATCAAGAACTTCAAGGAGAGCGGTTATATTGTTGTGAAGTCGGCTTCAGGGCACCCAAGAAAGTCCAGCTAGCGCCAGGACCGTCTCCTAAAGTTGATTCAGCTGCAGGATCGTGGCACCACCAGTACAGAGCTTGCTCAGGAATGGCAGCAGGCAGGTATGAGTGCATCTGCACGCACAGTGAGGCAAAGACTTTTGGAGGATGGCCTGGTGTCAAGAAGGGCAGCAAAGAAGCCACTTCTCTCCAGGAAAAACATCAGGGACAGACTGATATTCTGCAAAAGGTACAGGGATTGGACTGCTGAGGACTGTGGTAAAGTCATTTTCCTCTGATGAATCCCCTTTCCGATTGTTTGGGGCATCCGGAAAAAAGCTTGTCCGGGGAAGACAAGGTGAGCGCTACCATCAGTCCTGTGTCATGCCAACAGTAAAGCATCCTGAGACAATTCATGCGTTGGGTTGCTTCTCAGCCAAGGGAGTGGGCTCACTCACACTTCTGCCTAAGAACACAGCCATGAATAAAGAATGGTACCAACATATCCTCTGAAAGAAACTTCTCCCAACCATCCAGGAACAGTTTGGTGATGAACAATGCTTTTTTTCAGCATGATGGAGCACCTTGCCATGAGGCAAAAGTGATAACTAAGTGGCTCGGGGAACAAAACATCAATATTTTGGGTCAGGATGTGGCCCAGAAGTTAATTGACAGCATGCCAGGGCAGATTACAGAGGTCTTGAAAAAGAAGGGTCAATACTGCAAATATTGACTCTTTGCATGAACTTCATGTAATTGTAAAAACAAAAAAGCCTTTGACGCCTATGAAATGCTTGTAATTATACTTCAGTATTCCATAGTAACATCTGACAAATATCTAAAAGACACTGAAGCAGAAAACTCTTTAAAGTAATATTGGTGTCATTCTCAAAACTTTTGGCCACGACTGTAGTCTTTACCGCTGTTCCTGACAAACTATCAGCTATCAATGCTAAGCTTATCCAGTCGAACTGATCTTCAGTCACTAAATCCACTGCGATCCCAAACCTGTCAATGCATAACACAAGTCCTCCAATTTAAAACATCTATTCTAAAGCTAAGACTACCCTCCATTACTGAAAAACATGCTGACATGTTCCGAGTCAGAATCGTTTTTGTTCAGGTCACAAAATGTTCTGTCATCATGACATGTTGGACATATTTAAAAAGCAACTGGTATCAGACAGGTTTACTTCCTTTTTTTTCTTGAGATTAGAAGTCATGTTTTACAAGTCATTTTTTGATGCAAAGTAATTTGACCTTTTCCATTACTCTTGTGCCATGCATGCACTCTTTAAAAATACCATGCATATACTACAAGCAATATACAAAAATGCACATAAGTGCAAATGGATATTGCAAATGGATGAAACAAATAAGAAAAAAGTGTAATGGGTATATAATCCAGTGTATATCCATTTGAATTCAATCTCTTTTACATATTTGCCCAATGTAGATGCTCTGAAAGGGAATTTTTGGACCAATTTTTTTTTCCATTTCGTCCTCATATTTGCATAGGTTGTATGTTATACCCTATTTTACATAATCTGAGGTTTTTGTGTTGTGCTCACCGTCAGTTGAGACACAACATGCTCTTGAATAGAGGGTGGGGTCAACTTTCAAATGGTAGCATAAATATGGTTGGAGGTCCACACGTCAGAGAATGGGACTGTTGTTTTAAATTATACTGTCAATCCTCCATAGAAACCTATTGAAATGGTAGAAATATCGATAATAGAATAGACACGCCCAATTAGGTTGACATCCGATGGTGGGTGGACCGGAGGCCATCTTTGTGGTAGTAATTAGAAGATGTAAATTCAATTTACATTTCAATGGTGTACCAGCTAAATTGCAGTGGTCTGAAGGGATATGTCAATTCTAAGAATTATATTTCTATGATTGAAAGAACACTCATACTGTATTCAAGAGCATGTTGTCTCTCAACTGATGGCAGGCACAACACAAAAACCTCAGATGTAAAGTAGGGTCTAAAATACAACATATGCAAATATTTAAAACATGAGTTTATATGTATTTAGATAAAAAAATGTAAAGTCTTAATTTTTATAAAACTACATTGAACAAAAATTTTAACGCAGCATGTAATGTGTTAGTCCCATGTTTCATGAGCTGAAATAAGAAGCTGATTAAACAGCATTATCCTTACATAGGTGCACCTTGTGCTGGGGACAATAGGCCACTTTAAAATGTACAGTTTTGTCACAACACAATGCCACAGATGTCTCATGTTGAGGGAGCGCACAATTGGCATGCTGACTGCAGGAATTTCCACCTAGCGCTATTGACAGATCATTTTATGTTAATTTCTCTACCATAAACTGAGGCATTTGGTAGTGCGTCCAACAGGCCTCACAACCGCAGACCACGAGGGGGGAGTGGCCTGCAACCCTGCCCAGTCATGTGAAATCCATACATTAGGGCCTAATTTATTAATTTAAATGGACTGGTTTCCTTATATGAACTGTAACTATAGAAACCTTTGAAATTGTTGCATTTCATATTTTTGTTCAGTATATATTTTTAAAGAAATTATAAAATAGTTTGAAAGCTTTTAAATAATATCAAACTCAACCGTTTATCTTTTCCAGTGATGAAGACAGATGTCTCATGGTATGGGGCATGCAAAACAGGTCAAATTTGAGCACCTTTATCTCCTGAATGTTTTGGCATTCAGGTCCAAAATAACTTTCTGACCCATTCTTCCACGAGCAAACATGTATGGAAAGGTTTGTTTAAATCAAAAGGGATGTTGTCAAAAAATGACTGAATTTAAATGGGTTTACCCTAATCATATATCCTGAGACAAAGAGGACCAGGTCAGATGAGGACTTCAAACACTGAGGTGAGAACAGAGGAATCAAATGCAGAGAAATGAGGAGTATCTGCTTGCTATAAAGAAAGTGAGTGGGTTGGTTGGCTGGCAGAAATGTTGCTCTGGAACCCTCTCCGTTCCTTCAGCTACATTATGTGAATTAACTTAACAGGAGAAAACAAATCCCTGTTCTAACTACCTATACATTTCCCATAAGGAACTGGACAGGCAATGTGACGAGGTAGGCTCATTTGCTCTTCCCTCAAATTGCAATTTAAGTAAAGCATGCTGGATGCCTAACAGGGATTTGTTTTCACATTTAATGTAGATGAAGGCACGGAGAGGATTAAGTAAAGAACTCTCAGTAAGCACCTGAGACATTTTGCTGTGTTAGACTGCCCCCTGTCAAGCTTTTGCAAGCACAAGAGAAAATGCAGTTCTGTTCCATTGAGGAAAGCGCAGATGGCAGATGGCAGATGGTCAGAATATAAGCCTATGCCCCACCATAAACCAAAAGAGCAACAGTGAAAATAGTAGCAAAATGTCTCAGGTGTAAAGGCCTACTGAGTGCTTTTTTTTCTCCTGTCTGTTCCTTCATCTACATTTATGAAATGTGAAATTAAATCCCTGTTAGACATCCAGCATGCTGTACTTTTCCCATTGAAATTAAATTTCAATTCAATAATTGAAATTTTGAATTTCAATTCACTTTAATTTACCCTACATAAAAGGTATGCTGTTCATAGCCAGGCCTACCTACCTACACCTGGATAGCCTACTGACAGAATAACCTAAAATAGTCCTACCCCTTAGGCTGGCTCTTTGAATGTAGACATGTTTTATCTATGTTCCTCAGCATTTTTGTTGGAATTATGTTTTACTGTAAGAAAATAAACATATCAAAAACAACAGAAATGCTTATCCTTTGCAATAACCCATTAAAGGACATGAACAGTCAAAATCATGCTTTTCATTAAATTGGGTGATATTTGATGGAAACCAGATCAAAGATATTCTCTGGAGATGATTTTACTGCAACACTGCATCCAAGTTGCTACATTTGCTGTCAGTCAAGGCGAGCTCATCAATTTAAGCTCAATTTAAGCTCCCTGCCCACTGTCTGTTTTTTGTTTAGTATTTTACCCCCTTTTCCTCCCCAATTTCATGATTACGATCTTGTCTCATTGCTGCAACTCCCCAACAGGCTTGGAAGAGGCGAAAGTTGAGTCATGTGTCCTCCGAAACCATGTGTCCTCCGAAACATGACCCATCAAACCATGCCACCTGCTCCCTTAACCCTGGAAGCCAGCTGCACCAATGTGCTGGAGGAAACACCGTTCAACTGACAACCGAGGCAGCCTGCAGGCACCCAGCCCGCCACAAGGAGTTGCTAGAGCGCGATGAGCCAAGTAAATCCCCCGGCCAAACCCTCCCCTAACCCGGACGACACTGGACCAATTGTGCGCCGCCCTATGGAACTCCCGATCGGTAATAACACAGCCTGGGATTGACGCCACAACACTGCGATGCAGTACCTTAAACCGCTGCGCCACTCGGAAGGCCTCAGCCTGTGTTTTCAAACGTCCTGGTAGTTAGCAATGAGAGAAAAAGTACTTATCAAAATGAATGTTAAGCACCTTTAAGCCATTTGAAGCTAAAGAGTCATGTCCATTGGCCAGTCTTGTTCTTTGGGTCTGGAATTTTCCCATGCAGGATATGCCCCTCATATGTTACTTTGCATACAGACAAGAAGTGTGAATTGCCTTTTTACAATATTAAAGTGAATGTCTTCATATGGCTTACTGGGTACCTGTAGGGCAGGCTATTTACCTTGTTGATGCCTTCGTGCATACATTCAATGCGACATTCAGATACGCCAAAATTCGGTACCGCACTGTCGCTTTATTGAAAGTGGGGGCGTGGCAATTAGCAGTGGGTGTTGAATGGGACTGTGAAGTCCCCCAAAACAAAATGTTCATAATTCCAGTTTATTATGTGCTTTGTTATTTAAGTTATTTAGATAACATAAATAGCACAACTCTTATATATGCTTAATCGTGTACTAAACTGAAATATGTGTGCATCGCCATCTTTATTAAGGGACAATGTAGCCCGTGCAAGTATTATAACTTCCAACGAACTAAATTAAATATTTGATGTCCAAATGTAAATGCCCATTTCAAAGATATTACACTGAATTGTGTAGGTTGTTTTGAAGTCAAAACGCACGTTTATCTAAGTCCAATGTGCATTAATTGATAGCGGTTCTATACCAGTCGCCATGTTTGTTTTGGGTGACGCCAAATGCTGTTTTCCTCCCCTTTTGGTTGTCAAGAAGATGGCAGCTTCCAGGCAGGCATGAGAGGGAATACTTCTTCACAAATCGAATGAATTTGGGCTAGTGATTCATGAGTAGACACCCAAATCGTCTTATTGGAAATAGTACACCGAAATAAGTAAGTAATATGTCTTATGGGTGTCAGATTTTGTAAATATAGGTGTTTTGTTGTGGCGAACTGTACGGCCATTTTTCTTGAGGGAGCTTAAATGTAGGCCGATTTTCGAAAAGATGGCTGATTCCAGAGACTGCATGATAAATAACAACACTTTTTATTTGAAATGTTACATATTGAATTACATTACACTGGCTATATAATGCATTTATATTTATCTAACTATTGTATGTAATTGGTAAAGGACGCTGTGCTAATAAGCCTGCCATGCTAACATTGTGAGTTTGCTGGCTACGATAGTCTCTAGCCATAACTCTGTAGTGCATGCGCGGGCTTCTAATTGATGTGTTGTGAAAGTTTCAGATTTCACGTGGTATTGTGCATCTGAGAAATTACATTCGATTCCACTTGAAAGATGTATACAATTGTAATGCAAAGCAGAAGCGGCGATAGATTGAATGAATGTGACAAATATGGCGACTCCCAGAGAAGCGTGAAAATCGCAATCCACAAACGGGTCTAATTGCAAATGCTTTTCGTGTATTACTAGTGGTACACTTGATCCACATATTTAGTAATATGACTATAGTGGGATATGGCTAGTACACCTGCTCGTTGAAGCAGTAGGTTAAAGCTTAATTTAACACACGTATGTCTTTCATTTGTCTTCTCTTCCGCCATTTTTCAGACTGGCGGAGGTTTGTTTGGTTGTTATACAAGATGGCGGCTCCCATAGTGGCACTTTAAGGGTTGCTTCAAAGCTTTAACTGCAAGATGCAAACGTATAAAAAAATTATACGGACGCGCAATATAACTTATATGCTTTGAGTTGTGATGTCGTATACATTTTATATTTAGAGTGAGTAGCTATTAGGTGTATCATAATTCATTATTATAATTGCCGGCTTTTTGCGAAACGTCAGGAAAATGGCGACTTCCCTGGAGTTTACAATTACAATATTATTTTTTTCAAATGCATCGGGTTTGGGCCCAACATTCGATTGCACCTGCAGTTTTCACTCTGCACAATTTGTCATAGTTTTATCCTCACTTCGCAAGTATCAATAGACTTGATCAGAACTTGTCATCAATCTTGCTTTGGAGTTCTCGTTTTTTTGTTTAAACAACCGTTTTTTCCCCTGAAGAGGACATGACTGGTTCAGCTCTACAGCCACGATGGAAGCGGGTACTGGGATGGTCTGGCCCTGTCCCTCGACCCAGACATGGTCACAGAGCCGTTGCTATAAAGGAATTGATGGTTGTTTTTGGAGGAGGAAATGAAGGAATTGTGGATGAGTTGCATGTCTACAACACAGGTAAGATAACTTCACCATGCAGCCGAATCTGCATATTGCCAACTCTCCATACACTAATTTATTTGATAATAGCAATTACTGTAGGAGATGCGTAATTCTATTATACTTTTTTCTTCTTCTAATCCGATGGCCCCTCTATATGTTGCATTCGCCCGCTGTTGTCAGCAGCCTGTTTCGTGTAGTGTGCTGGAGATCAGATTTAGAGAAATGTAGTCTGACATTACCTGACAAACTGTCGCCGCCTGTTGGCAAAGAACGAAAAGCGCACAAATGAAAATGGCGCGCTAAAATAAAATGGACGACAGGAGCAGTGTTTTGAACACTCAATTATTGGATGCACTCAATTTCTGTTCACTTTACTGGACTGATATTGTCCCGAGTTACAAATGTAGTTATTTCAACATTTTGTTCCAAAGAAACACTTATGTAGTCAACATGCACAGTTATAAGTGTTAAATTATTATTATTATATGTCACGTTTTTGAGAGCGCAATGACGTTACACAGTTGAAATTTCAGTTGACGTTTTTAAACTTTGGGTTATGCAGATAAGTACAATGCATAGAACATACACATTTGTCAGAGATGCTTGGAACATGCTCAAGTAAATATTTACTCAAAAGAGCATTTGCTTCACATCATAGGCCTACCCAGCACTTGACCACCCAACAATGTCTATCTGTCTATACACAGACTAACCTCTATTTATTTAATCTAGCGACAAACCAATGGTTTATCCCTGCGGTTCGTGGTGATATTCCCCCTGGATGTGCTGCATATGGTTTTGTTTGTGATGGCACCCGGCTTCTGGTGTTTGGTGGAATGGTGGAATATGGAAAATACAGCAATGATCTCTATGAGCTACAGGTAATGGAATGCTTACACCACATTCTTGCTATAACATTGGTAGAGCTAAAGCCAGGGGTAAATGGCTGTCTTTAAGTACTTATAAATAGATTATGATTAATGGATTACAGCATGCTATCATCTTTTGCATATGCTTTTTTTTGTTCAGGCCAGCAGATGGGAATGGAAAAAGTTGAAAGCTAAGACTCCCAAAAATGGCCCACCTCCCTGTCCTCGACTTGGCCATAGTTTCTCGCTGGTGGGTAACAAGTGCTACTTGTTTGGAGGACTGGCTAATGACAGCGAGGACCCCAAAAACAACATCCCCAGGTACGGATGCCTTAAGAAGGAGATGTGAAATGTGACCAGTGGGGTAATGGGATAAATGATGCTGTGGAATGGAAGCAAACAGAGATTTTGTAGTAAGCAATTCGAAATACTTTCTGACTGAAATCTCTATTTTGTAACTAGATACCTGAATGATCTGTACACCCTGGAGCTTCGTGCTGGCTCCAGTGTTGTGGGCTGGGATATACCAATTACTTATGGTGTTTTGCCACCTCCTCGCGAGAGCCACACTGCCGTAGTGTACACAGAAAAGGACAGCAAGAAATCTCGCCTGATCATCTATGGAGGGATGAGTGGCTGTCGTCTGGGAGATCTATGGACACTTGACATCGGTAGGCTCCTGAGTTAACAGTATTACCATATTATTGTATATAATCACTCTTTGTCTCTTATTTGCATAAATCAGTCTAGTCGGTGTATTATCTAAATTATCCTGCTCTGTCTGCAGACACCCTGACCTGGACTAAGCCATCAGTGAATGGCACCGCACCTCTGCCCAGGAGTCTTCACTCTGCCACCACCATCACAAACAAGTGAGATCTCTCTGAATACCTGTTGAAATTATAAAAATGATATTATGATCATTTAGATGTCTGTAATAACAATTGGTTAAATCTCTCGGCAGTAGCCTATTTTTGATGACTGCTTGATTCTCATCTCTTTGTCTACCTCATTGTAGGATGTTTGTGTTTGGGGGATGGGTTCCCCTGGTTATGGATGATGTGAAGGTGGCCACACATGAGAAGGAATGGAAGTGCACAAACACACTGGCCTGCCTAAATCTTGGTTCGTCTCTCCGTTTTCAGTTATTGGTGCTACTACTTGCATTAAACCTTACACACTGATTGTTTCTCTAGATTTGATTTGTGTATTATGAATTGATCGACTCCAACAAACTCAGTCTGAGTGAACATTCATTGGTAAATGGCAGTGTCACCTGGTGGTCAAGTTATATTACTGTCAAAAAATCAAATGTAAACCTCACGTTTCTTTTTACCCCAGACTCCATGGCCTGGGAATCAGTGGTGATGGATACTCTGGAGGACAATATCCCAAGGGCCCGGGCAGGACATTGCTCTGTGGCCATCAACTCTAGGTTGTATGTCTGGAGTGGCCGTGACGGTTACCGTAAAGCATGGAACAACCAAGTCTGCTGTAAAGACCTCTGGTACCTTGAAACAGGTGAGTCAACTCCTATTTGCTCATTTACTCTGGTAAAGCAAGCCCACAGTATTTGCTCAACTGTGCTCTTGGTGAGGCTTTCTCTGCTTCTGTTGATTGATTATAAGATATGTGACCATTTTATGTTTTGGTTACAGAGAGGCCACACGCTCCCTCGAGAGTGCAGCTAGTCCGTGCCAACACCAACTCCCTGGAGGTAAGCTGGGGCGCTGTGTCCACTGCAGACACCTATCTGCTGCAGCTACAAAAGTACGACATTCCTGCTGCCACTGCTGTGACCTCGCCGGCCCTCAATGCCGCCACCTCTCTGCAAGGGAACTTGCCTAAGGGCCCAGCCACCACTGCTCCCTCTGCTCAGAACCTACCACACACAGGTATCACTATTGTGCCCCAGGCTTCTTCCCCTACAATCCTTCCCAACATTCCCAGAAGCCCGCTGGCTGCCTCCACAGCTCATGGGCCAGGTAAAACCATGGATGTCCTACTTGTTAAGTGGAGGTTGTTTGTACCATTTTATGGACTATTGTCACAGTTTTCATTGTTCATCTTTACAGCCCATTGTATTTTGATAACCGTATACCAAATGTTATGTAAAAAGCAGACCTCGAAGGCTCTATATACTGAACAGGTTTTCTGTTGTTTTGACAGCTATCTTGAAGGTTGCAGCGCCTCCGTCTGGCACGGGTACCTCCCTTGTCACTGTGCGACCCAACCAGGCTGGGAAATCCCCTGTCACACTTCTTCCAGGAGTTCGCATGGTTGTTCCTGCCCAGACCGCCCAAGGAACAGTATGGACAATTGTGAAATGGTTTTGTTATTCAAGGATAAAAAGTTGTCTCGAGAGTAATGCCAAGAGTATTGTCTCACTCGGGACTGTTTGTTTTTCTTTTAGCCAGTCGGCAGCAGCCCTCAGATGAGTGGCATGGCAGCTTTGGCTGCAGCTGCAGCAGCCACACAGAAGATCCCACCCTCTTCAAGCACTGTACTCAACATTCCAGCAGGTGCCACCCTTGTCAAAACCATGGCTGGCTCCACCACAGTCAAAATGGCATCTCCTCTCATGGTAAGACTCATCAAATATCAGTCTGTTTAAAAAAAAAAAAAAGAAACTCAATTGCAGAATGTATGGGTTTGTCAGGTAGTCTCTGTCATGGCCCAGTTTAGAATTTACACCCATAACACAGTTCGTATCTTCCAGGTTAGTAACCCAGCCACTCGCATGCTGAAGACAGCTGCAGCTCAGGTGGGCACAGCGACCGTATCGTCACCCAACTTGCCCAACAGACCTATCATCACTGTGCACAAGTCGGGCACGGTTACCGTAGCCCAACAACACCAGGTGGTTACCACCATGGTGGGAGGAGTCACCAAGACCATCACCCTGGTCAAGAGCCCCCTCACAATGGGAGGCAGCGGCACTTTGGTGAGAGAACTAGACAGTCTTACAGGACACGGAGGGGAGGGAATACAGGCAGAAGGTTGTGAGAAATGTCTCTCCTTATACAAGATCTCGCTCCTTAAGAATTTGATATGCATGCTGTGAACTGAGGAATAGTTTCACACTTTGGCTAGTTTTTTGTTGTTGTCCCCCACACGTATCAGATTAATCTTATATGGCCTAGGCATGAACCCGTGATAGAAGATGTGGCTGTGGAAACGTCCAAGATAAGGAACAGCTTGAGTTCATAGATCTGCACGACTGTCAGGGTCAGTTAGATTGGCTGTATTCACAGTTCAGCCGTACTCCGTTCAGTTGTCCACATGACACTGATCTCCTGGCGCCAAATACTGTGATGTTTTCTGGTCAGCAGATCTCCAACCTTGGCAAGATGATGTCTGTGGTACAAACCAAGCCAGTGCAGACATCTGCTGTTACAGGCCAGGCTTCCACTAACCCTCTCACACAGCTCATACAGGTCAGCTATCTGCATGAGAGCAGGAGAAGGAGGTAGCTAAAACTCCATGGGCAGGCTCAGCCTTCTTTCAGTTGATCATGTTCATAATCCACTTTGTCTCCCGTAGACCAAGGGTTCTCTCCCTGCCGGCACCATACTGAAGCTGGTGACCTCAGCGGACGGCAAGCCCACCACCATCATCACCACATCCCAGGCGGGAGGAACCGGGAACAAACCCACCATCCTGAACATCAGCGGCATGTCGCCCACCACAACCAAACAGGGTACCACCATCATCAAGACCATCCCTATGTCTGCTATTATGACCCAGCCTGGAGCCACAGGTCAGAACCCACTGGCTTCATGTTTCAGGGACAATTCAGCACAATACAAGAGGACCATATACTGACAGTTTGTTTTGTTGCTAACAGTGACCAGCAGCACAGGGAAGACGCCCTATACCATCATCAGCACCAAGATGATGACCACTGGCACTCCAGGCAAAATCATCACTACCATGCCCAAGCTTGGCACTGCAACTGGCCAGCAAGGGCTGACACAGGTACCTCACAGAAATGATGACCCTTACAACCTCTTGTAGAATATGCATATATATGTTTATGCATAATATTTATAGGCTATGTGAAACCATTTAAGATGTTTCAGTTTTGACATTGGTGCCTTTTTTTACTTTTAAATGTCACATGGCATTTTATATTTAGTTACATTTGATAAATATCATACGGCTAAGTACAGCAGTGTTTGGAGCAGTTGAAATGCATGCATACCTCTGGGGACTATATTTGAATCTTCACTGATGAATAGTGCTACCAATAGCTGTATCAAATGTCTTGCCCCAGTGGAAGAGTGTAATAGTGCCCCCTAGCTTCTCAATTATATTATTTTACCTCCCCTTTGGTTTTTATAGGTGGTTTTGAAGGGAGCCCCGGGCCAACCTGGCACCATTCTGCGCACTGTACCCATGGGTGGAGTCAGACTCGTCACCCCGGTCACGATGTCTTCTGTCAAGCCCAATATAACTACACTGGTCGTCAAGGGAACAACTGGTATGGATAACATTTTCATAATTATTAACAGGTGCTGTCTGTTAAATTCACAAGTATGCGGCTAAAAACAAAATCACACATAGTTCCAGCTGTCTGCCCCTTGTTGAGTTAGTACTTTGTTCGTTCCCCTAGGTGTCACCACCCTGGGGACTGTCACAGGGACAGTCTCCTCCAGTCTGGCAGGGAGCATTGTAGCCAGTGCCAATGCCTCTCTGGCAACTCCAATCACCACCCTTGGCACCATCGCCACCCTGTCCAGCCAAGTTATCAACCCCACTGCCATCACTGTGTCAGCAGCCCAGACCAGTCTGACCACAGCTACTACCCTTTCCGCTTCCACCATGGTAAGCCGACTGTGCTATTCTTTAATACAGATATGTAGCTATAGCTCCAATTATGTTCTTGAGAATTGGGACATGAAATGTCATGCTGTACAATGTGGAGAACTTTTTGATTGGGTTTTCTCCATCATAATCAATACCTGATGTGCTCTCATTGCAGTCAGCAAACCAGCCTACCCAGGTGACTCTCATCACCACCCCCAGCGGGGTTGAGGCCCAGCCAGTGCAGGACCTGCCTGTGTCCTTCCTGGCCTCCCCCACCTCTGAGCAGCCCTCTTCCACTGAGGTCGGGGATGTCCCTGGCACTGTCACCATGGTCTGCTCCAACCCCCCCTGTGAGACCCATGAAACAGGAACCACCAACACCGCAACCACAGCCTCCTCCGATATAGGTGGGGTGCAGAGGGTCTGCTCCAACCCCCCCTGTGAGACCCACGAGACGGGCACCACCAACACCACAACGACCGCCTCCACCAACATGGGCGGGGCAATGAGGGTGTGTACAAGCCCTCCATCAGAGACTCACGAGATGGGCACCACTAACACCTCAACCATCACCCACTCCATCATGGGGTCTAACCAAATGGGCACTGTCCAGAGTAGCTCATCTTCTCACCCCCCATCTCTGTCCTCTCCCCCTCAGACGACCACCTCTTCTTCCCCCGGAACCGCCACAGGCAACCAGGGACCAGAGAACCTGAGCACCGGCACCACATTCACCCCCACCACGGCATGCTCCAACATGGGCTCAGCCCAAACCGGAACTGTGCAGAGTCCCAAGCCAGCCGTGGGCTCTACGATGTGCTTAAACCCACCCTGCGAGACACCTGAAACAGGCACAACCAACACTGCCACTCAGTCCTTGTCCAGCATGGGTAATGGGCAGACTGGCACTGTACAGAGGGTGTGCTCAAACCCACCCTGCGAGACTCACGAAACTGGGACCACCAGCACCCCGTCCCAGGCCATCTCAAACATGGCCGGGAACCAGACAGGGACGGCGCAGAGGGTGTGTTCCAACCCCCCCTGTGAAACCCACGAGACTGGCACCACCAACACGGCAACTACTGCCACAGGTATACCGTTAGAATAGATACTGTTTTTTAAAATGGTTTTATTTTAATGTTTAGGGCTATATTTAATGCCATGTGTTTCCTACGGCAGATGGAGCAGACAGTGCCACCAGCAGTACAGAGACTCCTTCCACCACTGCATCAGAAACAACCCCAGCCACCATCCAGAGCAGAGCCATCACTACTGTGACTCAGTCCACACCAGCCCCGGGGCCCTCAGTACCTGTAAAGAAACCCCTAACTGAACTAACAATGCTTTGACATTCTATACTCTACTGATAGCATAACAATTGTGGAATTGCTAGTGTAAGAGTTTAGTTCAGAATTACTCACTGGCATGGTTAGGCAAATTATCAGCAACTAATGCCCAAAATCAATAATGTATGGAAATAATTGATTCATCTGGTCTATTTTGAGAATTTGCACTCATTAATTTCTACCCTTTTTATCTCCAGTCCATTTTGTCGATCACTGAGGGTGCTGCGGGTTCCACAGAAGAGCCCATGCAGACAGACGCGGCCATGGAGGGGGGAGAGACAGCTATGGAGACTGGGCTGTCCCCAGAGCTGTCAGAGGGACAGATGGGGACAGGTCTGTCTGCAGAGGAGCTGGCTGTGACCGCAGCGGCGGAGGCAGCGGCGCAGGCTGCAGCCACAGAGGAGGCCCAGGCCCTGGCCATTCAGGCAGTCCTCCAGGCAGCACAGCAGACAGTCATGAGTAAGTATGGCCCTCAGATTGGCAGTGTATTACCAGGCAATTGTTGGTAGATTATAAATGGATTCATCTCAAAAGACTTTAAATGTGTGTGAAGACAACCGCTCCCCAACTGTAACAATCTCACAATCAAACTGCGTTCCCCTGCATGTATAGACGAGGGTGATTCTGGCTCGACCGGACAGCAGGCCATCACAATCCCCATCGTCCTGACCCAGCAAGAGTTGGCAGCCTTGGTCCAGCAGCAGCACCAGCTCCAGGAGGCTCAGGCCCAGGCTCAGGCTCAGGCCCAGGCTCAGGCCCAGCAGCAAGGAAATGCCCAGGCCCTACCCACTGAGGGCCTTGCCCCCGCAGACAGCCTCAACGACCCTGCGTCTGAGAGCAACGGACACCCCGAGATGGCTGCAGCTGTCTCCAGCGCTGTGGCATCACTGCTGCCGCGCACATCCACTGAGAGTGAGTATTTCTTTAAATTCTCTTTTAGGAGTGTAATTCTTTGTTCTTACTAATAGTTTCTCTAGGTCTTAAATTGACTTCTCCCTATTGTCCCCTTGCAGCCCTGGCCCCCTCAAGCACATTTTCTGTTGCCAGTCCAGCCAAGCTGCAAGCTGCTGTAGCAGAGGTGGCCAATGGCATTGAGGGTGGGGTGAGTACCCATAATGTCCTGCTTGTATCCTGCCTGTGATCAGAATTTGAGAGAAAGCATGTTGTGCCATTCAACATTCAACTCCCTTTTTATGTTGCGGAAATATACAGAAGCTAAACCCTCAACCAGCCCCTATCAAGACTCTTGTAAAAAAAGAGAACCAGTGGTTTGACGTTGGCATCGTCAAGGTGACAAACATGGTGGTTACGCACTTCTTCATCCCAGAGGACGATTCTCAAGTGGAGGTAAGCCTCAAAGCTGGATTCATGCCTTTTATGGCTTTGAGATCAGAGTTCAGTGCAGCACTAACGATGTGTGTGTTGTAGGATGACTCGGGTGCCATCCCAGACTATAACCAGATGAAGAAAATGGAGCTGCAGCCTGGCACAGCCTACAAGTTCCGTGTCGCTGGTATCAACACTTGTGGTCGTGGTTTCTTCTCAGAGATATCTGCTTTTAAGACCTGTTTACCAGGCTTCCCTGGAGCACCTTGTGCCATCAAAATCAGCAAGGTAAAACCGCAAACTAGAAACGGAACAATTACTGTTTTAGGTTACCCTTGACAAATAATCAGAGGTTGTAGTTTTTCTAGTCTTGATGGAATATGGATTGTTTTTCTGCTGGTTTTGTGTTAAAACAACGGTTCCATCTTTCCCTTTCAGAGCCCAGATGGTGCCCACCTCACCTGGGAGCCTCCCTCTGTGACATCAGGGAAGATCATTGAGTACTCTGTGTACCTGGCCATCCAGAGCACCCAGACAGCTGAGCCCAAAGCCTCCACCCCAGCCCAGCTGGCCTTCATGCGGGTGTACTGTGGGCCCAACCCCTCCTGCTTGGTGCAGTCCTCCAGCCTCTCCAATGCCCACATAGACTACACCACCAAGCCCGCCATCATCTTCCGCATAGCTGCGCGCAACGAGAAGGGCTACGGCCCTGCCACACAAGTCCGATGGCTGCAAGGTGGGTAAACTTTCATTTAAATTCTGCTGTTCAGCAAAATGGAGCAGCGTCTCTATAATTATGGTTGTACTTGTTTTTAAATGTGTAAGTACGGTTTCTCTTTAATGGATTTTCCCCTTTTTAGAGTCCAGCAAAGATGGAGCCTCGGCAAAACTTGTCCCAAAAAGACCAGTTTCCTCGCCTGATGCGTAAGTACCTGGTTCCATCTAATCTAGCCTACATTCCACACACATTATCATCACTAACTGGTTGTGGATGAATATTTTCCTCAACAATGGTAAATTATTTTCAATAAATGTTTTGCTTTCTGTCTGCCCCTGCAGTAAGGCTGCTGGTCAAAAGAAAGCAAGAACAGACCCGTGAGATTGCACAGATGACACCCCCCCCCGCTGTCCTTTTTGACCAGGAAGACTGATCCCTCCATCCTCATCCTGACTTCACCCCATTCTCAAGTTAACCTACATCCAGCCAGCAACATAAACGAAATGGCAGCAGAAACCCTAGATGGAAGTCAATAAGAGATATAGTTCTGTAGGCAAGACCCTTTTTCTATTTGTCCCACTATTTCTAGAGCAACACATTTAAAAAAGCACATTATAGCTTTTACTTCATAACTTTTTTTAGTTTTTTCTCTCTCTAGCTACTTTTATTATACATATTTTTGGCTACTTTCAGTAGTTCAGCAATTGTAGAGAAACATTTACAGCTTCACAAGCTGTGAGCCGGCCTGAGCTTAATGTTATTTTTTTTGGTGGGGAGGGGGGGTGTAGTGAGACTACACGAGCTGATGTACAGTTTGAGGATGTGCTGAACAAGAGGCAGTGGTGGTGTTAGTTTAGATGGGAGGAACAATCAAAATGGAGAAATCAAACAAAAGGGGTTATTTTTCCCTCAAGGAGAAATGTGCTTAATTTAAGAAACCAATCGATTCCGATATCATACTGGATTCCAGTCTCCTAGTAATCTCATCAGTGTGCTTTTCCCCTGAGATGAGAACTGAGGTCTGATGCTATGAAGAGGACAACGAATCGAATGACGAAGGAAAACATGTAGTGAGACCGACTTTTCTAGGACTGAAACTTGCAGCATACACACACATCTTGCAAAAATCTTCCCCAGAAATTAGCAAGCACTGATGCAGAAGATATTTGTGTAGTTTATTTTTGTATTTTTTTAAAGCTTTTCCTTGTCACTGCATTTTTAAAACGTCAACTACTTTTTTTGTTTTGTTTACTATTGTTCGTCTCAATTGTTTTCAAGTGTTGGTGGGAAGACTGGTGGCAGTGCTGAAGTAGCCACTATATTTTTAAATCCTGGTTCGATCAGTTGTATGTTGTATCAGAGGGTATGAAAAATAAAGACTTTTGTATTTGTTCTGACTAGGTCCCCAGATGTAATAGGACTGAAGGGAATTTGAAACAGACCCAGGGAGAGGAGTGCTTTTACTTTGTTTACCACATCTTTCAATGCTTGTATCACTGTGTGTATGCCAAACATGGAAAATGAATGAAGAAAAATCTGATCAGTTCTCATACTCCTTCCCTCTTTCCCCGCACATTTATTTTAGATCGGGTATCCTTAACTGGCGGCCCACGTTTAGCGCCCCTCCCCCCCCAGAGTATATTTTTGTTGTTGGACATAATACTGTAAAAACATCAGGAAATCAGCTCCAAGTGATTTTTAATTTAGGAAATATTTTCTGAAGTATTTCCATGCATAATAGAGATGTGATTGTATACACATGTAGCAAGGTTTGAAATGATTGTTTTAGTCATATCTGGTTGGGCTTCTTTCGGTCAATTTGCAGACTACACATTTTTTTGTAATTATATTCTGGCCTCGCGACCAACCACTCAAGAAAAAAATCTGCCTGCGGATTATTCGAGTTGGTGGTCCTTGTGTTAGACAAATTTATAGTGGTAGATTTTCTTTCCTTAAACTGTTAGGAACCACCAAATCCAATTTACATTTCTTTTTTAGGTTCTTATTTGAACATCTATAGAGGTGAGGTGTGCAAGATAATTGTGAAAAGTATAGCTTTAAATTGGGATGTTTTGGTGGGAAGGAAGAAGCATAGCCAGAGTTTGGACTCGCTTGTAAGTGAGTTGTTCCAGAGCAAGAATAAAGTAACATCTTGGCATTTTTATATAATTACCTGTACCAAAATGTTTTTACATGTTGGTCATCTCTCACTTGCCTTTTGTGTCTAGACTTGTAAAAGAAACTGTCTCCCTGATTCAATTGCTATGACTTGCATTTATTTAACAGATTTGCAAGTCTGAAACACAGCAAGGTTCATTACTGAAACATTTGTCTTCAGGATAAATCACACAGAGTTTTACAAAGAGGGACATCTTGGAGTGGACATGCCTGTATTCAGTAGTTAGTGAAATAGAGTTTTCAGAATGGAAATGACCAGAGAACAAGTGAAGTCAGGGGAGAATGTGTTACCTCTTGAGATTGTAGTACTTGCATCTTGGTTTCATTTCTTCTCTGGGCATCACCTTAGTCTCCAGATTATCCTGATTTATTTCTATAATGAAACCACTGTTTCATATACATCCATGATTTTGTACATGTCAGTGTCTTGAGCAAAGCTAGACATGCATGCAACCAGTGTATTTTAGTAGTAAAAGCCTTAAGTTTGACCATAAGCTGAAGGATCTAAAAAAATATGTTTTTACATTTAATGAGTTTGTTCCCTTCATGTGGTATACAAATGTGTCCTTTTCTTCCACAGTACCTTTACCGGGTCACTGTTTTTGCACAGTGCCGAGGTCTTTCAGAACTTTACCTCCCACAGTGGGGCAGGTGCTGGTCTTAGCACTGACACTTGTGAGTTTCTTCCAGCTGTTTGCAGGTTATCTGGAATTGTCCTGTATTTTCTGATGTGTGTTTTTTGTACTGTAGGGAGTAATGTATCTTTTAACATCAAAATAAACATGTTAAACATCACATTATTTCCAGTCATTGTGGGATAGTTTGATACACTAGCACTATAATGCACAGTGATTCAAAGTTGGATATATTTTTTTATGCCATAGTTTGGATAATAAACTACTGAATAAACACCCATCTTAGTGGTTGCAGTCATCATCACTTTCACAACTGCAAGCCCCAAAGAGACCTAACGCTGACTCGCTCACCTGTTGTAAAGCTGTCCTGGCTGCATTTGAAAAGGGCTTAGCCACATCAATGTCCCCCTTGGCTCTTCCTTCACAGTACTGTGCACCTACAGTTGAAGTCGGAAGTTTACATACACCTTAGCCAAATACATTTAAACTCAGTTTCTTTTTTACAATTCCTGACATTTAATCCAAGTACAAATTCATTGTCCATTTGCGACCAAGCTTTAACTTCCTGACCAATGTCTTCAGATGGTGCTTCAATATATCCACATAATTTTCCTCCTCATGATGCCATCTATTTTGTGAAGTGCACCAGTCCCTCCTGCAGCAAAGCACCCCCACAACACGATGCTGCCACCCCCTTGCTTCACCGCTGGGATGGTATTCTTCAGCTTGCAAGCCTTCCCCTTTTTACTCCAAACATAACGATGGTCTTTATGGCTATTATGGCCATTTTTGTTTAATCAGACCAGAGGACATTTCTCCAAAAAGTACGATCTTATTCTCCATGTGCAGTTGCAAACTGTAGTCTGGCTTTTATATGGTGGTTTTGGAGCAGTGGCTTCTTCCTTGCTGAGTGGCCTTTCAGGTTATCTCGATATAGGACTTGTTTTACTGTGGATATAGATACCTTTGTACCTGCTTCCTCCAGCATCTTCACAAGGTAATTTGCTGTTGTTCTGGGATTGATTTGCACTTTTCGCACCAAAAACGTTCAACTCTAGGAGAGAGAACGCGTCTCCTTCCTGAGTGGTATGACGGCTGTGTGGACCCATGGTGTTTATACTTGCGTATTATTTTTTGTACAGATGAACGTGGTATCTTCAGGCATTTGGAAATTTCTCCCAAAGATGAACCAGACTTGTGGAGGTCTGCAAAAAAAAAAAATCTGAGGTCTTGACTGATTTCTTTTGATTTTCCCATGATGTCAAGCAAAGAGGCAGTGAGTTTGAAGGTAGGCCTTGAAATACATGCACAGGTCCACCTCCAATTGACTCAAATGAAGCCTATCAGAAGCTTCTAATGCCATGGCATCATTTTCTGGAATTTTCTGAGTTGTTTAAAGGCACAGTCAACTTAGTGTATGTAAACGTCTGACCCACTGGAATTGTGATACAGTGAATTATAAGTGAAATAATCTACCTGTAAACAATTGTTGGAAAAATTGATTGTGTCATGCACGAAGTAGATGTCCTAACAGACTTGCAAAAACTATTGTTTGTCTACAAGAAATTTGTGGAGTGGTTGAAAAACGAGTTTTAATGACTCCAACATAAGTGTATGTAAACTTCCGACTTCAACTGTATCTCTTCACAGCACAGCTTGCTTCCGGCACATCTACAAGAAAGGAAAAGCCAATCGGCTAGCTTGTTCTGGACAGATAGCTCTTTTTAATAGTTACAGAGATCAGGCTGAGGACATTTCCACTAACAATGCAGTAGCTTCCTCTCATCTTCCTCCACCTCCACTATTGTGAAATAACTCAAGTAATATCTAGTGAAGTCAGACACGTTTCAGTGTCAACCTTCTTCAGTGTGTGTGTGTATAGTGAAGGCAAATATCTGGTAGGTTAGCCTTGGGTCAGGGCCTCCGCTACTATGTTTCACCTATCTTGTGTTATCAGATCAGTGTCGACACAGGAGTGGAGAAAATGAGGAAAAAACACAGAAAATCATTAAGATGTACCCTAACGTTTAGTGACTAACATCACATTTGTTGCTCAGCTCAGTCTTGTTACCTATCACAATGAATGGAAAGTCAGTCAGGTCACTCTTTTCTCCAAACCTCCAGAGCAGAGAAAGAGGTCTCTGACGTGATGTTAAACATAGTTAGGCAACAGTGAAAGCCCCTATACAGGGGCTTACCCAGAGACTGTAAACTCTCTACCGCAGCAGTGTCCCAGATCTGAATGAAGACTAATATGAGTCTTGTTATGAGCTGAGAAAAGACACTAGCAGCCACTTTCAGCAGCTGTTCAATGATTTAATGTGTTGGGACAGATTGGACATCATTAAGATAGTAAGTACCACAAACAAGTACTCACCTGCAGAATGACTGCACTTCCCTCTAGGCTCACTTCTTTGGTGAGAAAGTCAGTCCCAGTGGTTGCTAGGTACATGTTAGTGAAGCAATAATTTACATACTGTATCTGTTCATGAAGAAGGATTTCCCCACCCTGAGCACACACTGAGTTCCCCTTTCATCTCATTTTGGGACTGTGTCACACACAAAATTATATGACAGTTCACTTTACAGAACAGTGATATGGATGCAATTATCATTGATGAATTACATTTGTGATATGAACGTTATTTGACACTGTGCTATCACAAACAATACCTTGTAGAATAACTATGAACTTTATAGTAATTTGACACCGTTTTTTAAAAAGTTTTTTTTTATAGTAGCATAATTTGACCCTATGTTGCGTCTCAGAAAAAAAGGAGGGGATTCCCAAAGAGAAAGTGATCTACCCTTTCCAAGCTCCTTTCCAGAGAAAAGTCGCATGAAGGGGCACATATGGCAACTATAAATAATGACAAACCTACATTGGCCAGCATTGTCTAATATTATTTTTCGGACTTATGCAGAATTGCCGAGGTTTAGGTTTGCCCAATTCCGTAATGAGTTCAGACGTGTGGTAGCCGATCTTATCTGAAAACAGACTTGTCTGCGTGCACCTTTTCCCTGTCTTAATTTACCAGCTATGTTATGTCCCATCACTTTCTGTAAACATATTCAACAATGGCAAAAACTTTGGTTAAAGGACTTAAGAAATCGAATATCTGAGGTAATTAGAGATATATGTTATAGATTTTATCTCACGTTTGTCTTTGTTTCTTATCAGAGGGCAACACGAAGTAAAACCTATTCTGGCAGTGCGCACAACCCCAATTCGAAACACAATTTTCCTCCTTTTTTGCCCACATTTATTCAGCTGGTTATTGACTTGAACAATTTGTACTGAAGTTTCTTTCAATGGACGTTACATTTTTGGAGATTTAAATCTTGCATTTAAATCTTGCATTTAAATCCCATCCCAGTGCAGAAAGCTGCTAGAAAGAAGCCTGGCGCCTTGGCAAGTGCTTCAACGACGGCGCCAATTACATGAAAGTGAATGAAGCCAATTAACCATCGAGTGAAGACGACTTGAAATGAAAGACCCTCAGCCAATGAAACAGTTCCTTCACCAGAGGGTGGTCCGTCATATGATGTTATATATGGGCCGACACAAGGATTTCTGGAAGGAGTTCTATCAGCTCTCACTGTTCCAAGGTGTGGTGATTGTTACCATTGCCATCATCACCAATGCCATGATTAATCAAGACGGTATATCATATCATATTATACACTCAAGATTTGATCTTACTTTGATAAATACATTCATCATGTGATATCATTATCACAATATCTGTAAAAAAACAAAAAAAAATGGGGCTATCAGAGTATCAAATAGGAAAGATCGTATCTTTTCCAATAGGAAAGATCAAATTAGACAGTAAAGGTATGTTATGGTGTTTCAAGCACTTGCAACAGTATAACAAATATTTGTTGTTCTGATTTTTATATTTAGAATAATAATGACAACTTGGAGAACTAAAAAAAAAAAAATCAAAGATGGCAGTGATACATTTTAATCACATATTTATGTAGTTTTTTGTATTGCAATAAAATATCTTAAAAACAAACCTCTGTGAATATGGCTGTTGCTAAGATGTGCCCTTCTCTTCCAGGGCCTGTGCAAGACGCATATCTTGTATTTATCAGATGAAGTGCTGACAATAGCCTTGCTTAGAGTTTTATACACACAAATATGTTGGGGTGTGTCAGGGTTTTCTGGCAGTTGGGGTGTGGTACCAGGCTATAATTTGTGATTGACCATTATTGAGTAAATATTTCATTAGTAATCATTTTAAATGATTTGTGTAATAATCCCAGTTTTTACTGTTATAACTGTGTAGATGCCCTAGACAATTTTTCTCTGACAGCACACACTTCATGTACACAGAGACACAGCATGTCTGAGAGTTAGCAAGAGAGAAAGGGGGGGGGGGGCACAGTAGTCCCGGGTGTATACCAGTGTCTGAGAATGGCTCAGCAGCCTCTGTGTGGTAAAGATAAGACTACTGCATACAAAGAAGACTGTTTCTTGGGAATTGGAGGTTTGACCTCAATGGCCACCCGCTGTGTCCCCTGCACCCCCCATCATCATCGTATAACCAATTCTATTATGATAAAATTGCTTAACTGTATAATATAGGTTATACTTTTCAGTTTCAGATATATTTATGTGTGTGTGTGTGTGTGTGTGTGTGTGTGTGTGTGTGTGTGTGTGTGTGTGTGTGTGTTTTTTTACAGCGCATGCCAGTGCAAAGACAGAGATGTATATTTGTGTGTGTGTGTGTGTGTGTGTGTGTTTTTTCTCTCCATTTTTTTCCCACTCATACACATGTGTATTATGAGTGGCATGGCTTTGCAGGGTGCCTTTATTCCTCTGTGTTTACTGGGTGACAGTGTAATTCCTGGCCTCCCCCTTTCATCTTGATAACCTCTTATCAGAGACAAGCAGCTCGCTGACAGAGTGCCACCAGCCACATCCCTCGCCACCGCTCTCCACCACTCTCCTTTCCTCACACAAACCCAGCTGTACACAGTCAGGACCACCTCATCCTCTCGCTCTCATCTTCAATGTTTCTCCCTTTCGTTGAGTGAGCCATAAGGCTGAAAATGATCTCTACAACTTTGGATTTAATGCTTCATTCATCAATCAACACTGTATATTTCCTCAGTATTGTTCGAATTTGAATATTGTGTATTTGAATGCTCTCTTTCACCACCATTATAGGAACAGGGACTATACAGCAGTTGTTCAGGTAAAGTCAGTTCTTCTTCAAAAAAGACAGTTACAGGCAGTGAGCTACACTAGGACGTGTTTCTTGTGCAATTAAAAGGTTCACTTTCTCTAACTCTCTCCTAATTTCCCTGAAAACTGTAAATGAACAAAGGAGGAGGAAAGTGGGGGATGCTTTGACTACCAAATGACTGTGACAGAGTGAGGCCTGTCTGAAGCCTACCTGTGTCCAGACCATATCTCTCTCCATGATTGCAGCACCTCTCCTGATTTGCATTACTGTCCTCCACTCTAAGCTGTGCTGAACCACAGAGAAATGTATTCTTTGCATTTTTCACTTGCTTTGTTTAAATGCCCGCCTCTCCTTTTTCCATGTGTGTCTGGTCTTATCTGCATTGTATGCATATCCATCAACAGACAAAAACAGTCCCTGCTGTAAGCTGGCTGCATGACTCAATAAAGATTGTAATTCAGGAGCAAATACTGAGAAGAGATTCCAAAGCGCAAAAGTCTAATGGAGGCAGTGAAATGCTGACTTGGATATCTTACTAGTCTAAGATATTGGTCGAGATATAACTGAAACAAGTCACATTAACACACACGTCATTTTAATACCCGTCAACTCCCCTTTTTTTATACAACAGTTCCTTCACATAAATCGTATACAAATAATGTTAAAAAGTTCCTGTTTACCATTCCTGTCAATAACACAGAGGTATATAATGATTATAAGGAGTTTCTGGGTATATTTACTGACAATTTGTAGTTGTGACTGACTATAGTGAGTCTACCCAAGCAGACAAATTAGATGTATCTTGGTATAGCAGGACCAGGAGGTGTGTCTTTCAAAAGAGTTCTTCCTAACCCCTCCCATCGCTCCCTTTCTAACGTTAACCTCAGTCATTTTTTCCAGGGGTACAAGACCTCAGTTATTCTTCTGGCGATTTGCCCACACAGACATAGATCCAGACACTGGAACCTCAGGGCGGTGTGTTCTCTCAATCTCTCACCTAGCTGGGTATACTGTACTGCGGCCATCCTCTGCTCTCCTTTGACATCCACTCTTCACAAGGACCTCAGGTAGGTGCAGCGTTTCTGTCACATTACAGTGCCACTGTACACTCTTAGAAAAAAACGGTTCTAATAGGGTTCTTCGGCTGTCCCCATAGGAGGTCCCCATTTTGGGTTCTATGTAGAACCACGTGTAGGAAGGGGTTATTCAAAGGGTTCTCCTCTGGGGACAGCCGAAGAACCCTTAAAGGTTCTAGATAGCACCTTTTTTTCTAATAGTGTTCACAATATCAGCCTGAATGATAGTGGAGGATCACAAGTGTAATGGTGTCTACCTGAAACCTGTGGAAGTTAGCCTTCTGTATTACTCCAGACCATTAGTTGTTTGATTGGCTGCAACCATATGTAAGATTGTAATGGTGAGTGGCAATGACCTCTTTAGATAATTTTACATTTTGGTAACAACAACTGTAATTCTACAGTTACAGTCAATGAGTAGATGGTTGAATTATTTCTACACAGACAAGAGTATACTTATCAACATGTGTTGTGGAGAAATGGTGCATGGATGTTCATGGATGTGAATTTATCAATCATTTTCATTTAATTAATTTACTTTTTAATTAGAAAAATGTTACGTTACAACTTTTTTGTAACGTCTAATTATTTTTGCCATAATGGCTGGTATACAAACGAGAGTCAATTCCATTGCAAAATGACAGTGAAATGTCACTATTTTCCTAACGTGTTTATTAAGGAAATAGTTTTGTTGTTGTTGCAGTGATAGCATTGATTTATTCTGCACTGTTTGTTATTCAGAGAAGTTCCATGACAGTGGTTTTGTATGGTCTGCCGGGTGGTAGTCAGCAGTAATTGTGCGACAACACATTTCTATTAATCAGATGAGATTAGGGTTGGTGTTCCATCGCATCACTGGTGCTGGGTATATTTAGTATGACAATAATGTGCTCTATCTGATTTTCTCAGACTCTATCAGACCCTATCAGGCTCCTCTTTCCTCTTATCACAAGTTAATAAAGATATGGGTCAACATTGTCTCTACTACTGACAACATGCACGGTGTGTTCCAGAGCAGACACTACTTCTGTTATTTCCATAGATGTATCATTTGTTTTGGTTAGAAGCACTCTCTGTTACATTATATAATCAATTAGCCACTACAGTGAATGTAGTGGCGGTAAAAAAAAAAAATAGGTGGGCAAACAACTGTGATCGCCGGTCATGGGGGAAAAAAGTAACGCTTCCAATACATTAAGTGTATTTTTCGGCAAAAAGTGTGGAAACTGTAGGGGGGTAACTGTGTTTATTTGTGTTTACCCTCCACTACACAATAAACTCATTTATACTAGGCTTATGCACTTTGTGTTATGCTAAATTGTCACTGAACTACATAAAATTATCTAAATGCTGAACATCTAGATTATTGCCATCTAATGAATTGTTTTCAATTTCATTATTACATTTATATTTGCTTTCCTTAGAACTCACATTCTGTTTTGACATTTAACCTTTATTTAACTAGGCAAGTCAGTTAAGAACAAATTGTTATTTTCAATTTCAATACAACGGCCAAACCCGGACGACGCTGGGCCAATTGTGCGCCGCCCTATGGAACTCCCAGTCACGGCTGGTTGTGATACAGCCTGGATTCAAACAAGGGTGTCTGTAGTGACAACTCTAGCACAGAGATGCAGTGCCTTAGACTGCTGCCCCACTTGTGAGCCCTAAATAGGAATTCCTATAAAGGTCATTGGTTGTAAGCAAACGTTTGTTCACTGTTTGTAGTTACAGATAGGCCTATTTATTTTTAGGGTCTACTTTCAGCCACAGTCAAATGAGGATCCTTGAAAGGGAAGTTTGAAAACCTGCTGCTGTTGAGTGACCTTCATGTCTTGAAGTTACATGTGTTTCTTTAAAATGGCAGCCTCACAAAAAACAGTATTTGTAAACACTTCGCATCAGCCTACTGAGATGCTGGTACTGTCTGGTTGTTGCTATAGCTCCTAATCAGGTTCCAACTAGGAATAATTCGGTTTCTCCTAATCCTTTCTGTTGTTTCAGAGTTAGTGGTTATCTCTGTAAGAATGGAGGATTCCTCTGAACAGTCTCACTGGGTGTCTCCGGCTCTGCTCAGCTCTGATCCCCTGGCCAGCTTCTCCTCAGAGCCTGACTTACTACCTCCAGGAGAGGAGGGAGAGCCCTTCTTCTCCAACCCTGAGACTGACTACACCAGCCTTCCCTCATACTTCTCCAACCCCAGCCACAGCAGGGCTCCATCAGGCTACAGACAGAGCTCAGGTCAGAAGCGAGGAACATAAGATAACTTTAAAACATTTATGTTGACCTTTCATAGAAATAATTCATATTGAATTTAAAATAATGCACAGTTTCTGTAATCAGGGACTCCCCTGACAACTGTGCCCCTATACTGCTTCTCTCTCATACAGTTCGCCAGGTGTACTCCTCGCCCTCTCTCCTGAGCAACCTTCAATGGCTGGATGGCCCTGGCAGCCACTCTCTGAGCTCTCCATACAACCCATCATCCTCTACCTGGACCAGCAATCCTTTCACTAAGACTCCTCTGCACCCATACACCCCAACCTCCCTTTATGCCTCCAGCGCCACGTCCTCGTTCACCTCCAGAGATGGCTACTCCTCTCCAGGTAGGGATGGCAAGGAGAGTCCCAGGCTTCAGGAGGCCCTGAAGGCCGAGCGCTTGAGTCCTTTGGGTGGAGGTAGTGGAAGCAGTTTTCTGAATCTGACTTCTGCTGCTGGGAGTGTGTGCACACCATCTCCCCACTCCCATTCACACATGCTGGGCCCCTACAGCTCGTACATGACCTCTCCACAGGACTACACAATGGCAGGCCTATACTCCTCCCCAGGGGCATGGATGAGCCCCTCCTCCTACTCCCCCAAACTACGTAATAAGATGAGGCTGTCTCCACCAGGTGAGCATCATGCATCATATCCATGCTATCCCACCTAAGTCATTTTACTCTGTCCTCTGAACGTCCTGTGGGATTCCAGATAATTATTTGTGTGTCTGTGATTTGTGGCAGAGGCCAGAGAGTGTGTCAACTGTGGAGCCACTGCCACCCCTCTATGGCGTCGAGATGGAACAGGACACTACCTGTGTAACGCCTGTGGGCTTTACCATAAGATGAATGGCCAAAATCGTCCCCTGATCCGACCAAAGAAAAGACTGGTATGATATGGCATAAGGACCGGATAAGATATGATAATAATCCGTTGTAAATTCCATGGTGTTGACATGCCAATCAATTGGTCGAAAAACACAATGAATCCAAATAAACATTGGAGCTCATCTTTAATCTACAGAATTGATTTATCTTTCTGTCTCTCTGTTTCAGATTGTCAGCAAGCGGGCCGGGACTCAATGTGCCAACTGTCACACCAGCACCACCACGCTGTGGAGACGGAACGCCAGGGGTGAGCCTGTGTGCAACGCCTGTGGACTCTACTTCAAGCTGCACAACGTGAGTCAATGAACAAGATACATTGACTGTTCTCAATTAGCTAGAGAACTACTATTACCATTTGTAGCTAGCACTTCCTCAGTGATTGAAACGGCAAAACCCCACACAACCCCAAGCTACTGATTCTGAACCCAAGTCATTAAACATAAACTTGAACTTAAACCCTACATTTTAACCTCAATAGAGAGTTTTTTTTATCTACCCCCTGTAGTATAGTAGTATCAGGTTAATAAGAAAGAGAATGTACAAATTTATGTAGGGTGAAATTAAGGTACACTTCTCTTTTGACAGGTCAACAGACCCCTTACTATGAAGAAAGATGGTATCCAAACACGAAACCGTAAAGCGTCCAACAAGAACAAGAAGGGCAAGAAGAGCGCCATGTTGGAGCAGTACCCTGACCTTTCACAGGGTCCCCCCCTCGATGACCACGGAGGCCCCTACTCGCTGGGTCCAGGGTCACAGCTCTCCTACAGCCACACCCCTCACTTCCTCTCCCCACCCTCCGGCCTGCACCCGTCTGTCAGCCTGTCTTACACCCATCACCCAAACACTGGCATGATGCCCACACTGGTGTGAAACAGACCTCGACACATTCAGACCCATAAAGGCAACATACAGCACATACAGTACAGACACAAACTCGCCTACTGAGGAATAGCTTCTTTGTAGCAATGGATGCCTTGTACATAAATGCATTTATACTTTTTTCCTTCCTATTTTATGTGTGAAGTTGATCTTGTCTTAACACTGGACATAATACTGCACATTTTTACAAGATCAAAAAATAAAAACTTTTATGGAAGGATTTGATTGTATTTTGTTAAAGGCATATTCTATTTTTATGAAAACTAAAACTTTAAAAGTAAAGTTTAAACTTCCCACTGTAATCATTGATACGGGTAACACTGGTATGAACTTGTAGCTATCTGTATTTCGTAAATACGTACCGAATTGTGTGGACTAAAGTTGCCACATCCCTTTTCAAATGTTTATGATTTTAGTTGAAGGTGAAAGGGCATTAAAATGTGAATTGTTTTGTATTTGCTACATTTCTATATTTGTAATTTCTTACAAGCTCCTCATAAACAATAAAACATGAATGGTAAAATTAAGAAAACTGTTTCTGACTATTTACTATACAAATTCCTGGGGTTGAGGCACACGTTTATCGTTTTCAACGTGTAAATGGTATTTAAATTTTCTGCACTCTTTCAGGTGCTGTGGTGAGTCACTATAGTGGCATTGTACCTTCACTCACTGAGATATAATGGTGCCTTTGTCCAGGCTCTGTTGGGGGTAAGGACTGACAGTGGAATTGTATTGGGAGCACCGGACATGCAAATCCTCAGTTTTCCATTAAGCAGCGGTAAAGTGACAAAACATTCAACTCAAGTGAGAAAAGTGTGCCAGGTTCTACATTTAGATTGATGTGGCTTTACCTACCGTTAGGTCAACAAAAATGGACACACAAGCTGGTACACACACACTCAACTAAAAATATCTATATGAAGAAGTGTGATATTCTATATTTCATGGATCGTGGCTGAACAAGGACATGGATAATATACATATCGCTGACTTTTCTATGCATCGTCAAGACTGGTCGGCAGCCTCGGGAAAGATGAGGGAGAGGGGTGTTTCTCTTTGTTAAGAAAAGCTAGTGCGTAATCTCTAATGTTAAGGAAGTCTCGAGTGGATGCTAAGCTACAAGACTGTTTTGCTAGCACAGACTGGAATATGTTCCGGGATTCATCCGATAATATTGAGGAGTTTACCACATCAGTTACCTGCTTCATTAATAAGCGCATCGACAACATCGTACGTACATATCCCACCCAGAAGCCATTACAGGCAACATCCGCACTGAGCTAAGGGCTAGAGCTGCCGCTTTCATGCGATACACTAATCCAGAAGCTTATAAGAAATCCTGCAACGACCTCCGACGAGCCATCAAACAGGCAAAGCATAAATACAGGACTAAGATCAAATCCTACTATGCCGGCTCTGATGCTCGTGGATGTGGCAGGGTTTGCAAACTATCTCGGATTACAAAGGGAAACCCAGCCGCGAACTGCCCACTGACGAGCTTAATGCTCGCTCTGAGGCAAGCAACACTGAACCATGCATGAGAAAGCACCAGCTGTTCCAGACGACTTTGTGATCTCGCTCTCCGTTGCCGATGTGAGTAAGACCTTAAACAGGTTAACATTCACAAATCCTCAGGGAGAGATTACCGGGACGTGTACTCAGAACATGCGCTGGTCTGCTTGAAACCTACATGTTTCAAGCAGACCACCATAGTTCCTGTGCCCCAGAACGCCAAGCTAACCTGTCTAAATGACTATCGCCCCGTAGCACTCACATCTGTTGCCATGAAATGCTTTGAAAGGCTGATCATGGCTCACATCAACACCATCATCCCAGGCACCCTGGACCCACCCCAGAATTTAGGGAGAGGGGATGTGTGGAGTGCAATCTTTATTGCACTCCACACTGCCCTCTCCCACGTGGACAAGAGGAACACATCTGTGAGAATGCTGTTCATCGACTACAGCTTAGCATTCAACACTAAAGTGCCCTCAAAGATCATCACTAATCTCAGGACCCTGGGACTGAACACCTCCCTTTGTAACTCGATACCGGACCCCCTCACAGGCCGCCTCTAGGTTATGAGAGTAGGCAACAACACATCTGCCATGCTGACCCTCAACATGAGGGCCCCTCAGGGGTATGTGCTTAGTCCCCTACTGTTCTCCGTCTTCAACACCATCATTAAGTTTTCTGACGACTTGACGGTGGTAGGCCTGATCATCGATGACGAAGAGACAGCCTATAGGGAGGTAAGTAACCTGACAATGTGGTACCAGGGGCTGTAGTGGAGCAGGTTGAGAGCTTCAAGTTCCTCAGTGTCCACATCACTAAGGAATTAACATGGTCCACAAACACCAACACAGTCGTGAATTAGGCATACCAACGCCTCTTCCCCCAAAGGAGGCTGGAAAGATTTGCCATGGGTCCTCAGATCCTCAAAAAGTTATACAGCTGCACCACTGAGAGCATCTTGACTGGCTGCATCACCGCTTGATATGGAAACTGCTTGGCATTTGACTGCAAGACGCTACAGAGGGTAGTGCATAAGGCCAAGTACATCACTGGGGCCGAGCTCCCTGCCATCCAGGACATCTATACCAGGTGGTGTCATAGGAAGGCCTTAAAAATTGTTAACCACTCCAGCCACCCAAGTCATAGACTATTCTCTCTGCTACCGCACGGCAAGCCGTACCGATGCACCAACAGCACCCTGAACAGCTTCTACCCCCATGCCATGAGACTGCTAAATAGTTAACCAAATAGCTACCCGGACTATCTGCATTGACAGTTTTTCCACTCTTTTGACTCATCACATAAGTTGCTGATATTATTATTATTTATCATGTTGCCTAGTCATTTTACCCCTACCTATATGTACAGTGCATACAGACCCCTTGACTTGTTCCACTTTGTTATGTTTCAGTTTCTTTCAAAAATGGGTTAAATTGCTTTTTCCCTCCTCAATCTACACACAACACCCCATAATGATAAAGCACAAACAGGTTTTAAGAAATGTTTGCTCATTTATATATTTTTAAAAATATGATATTTCAGTTACATAACCCTTTACTCAGTACTTTGTTGAAGCACCTTTGGCAGCGAATATACAGCCTTGAGTCTTCCTGGGTATGAGCTACAAGCTTGGTACACCTGTATTTGGGGAGTTTCTCCCATTCTTCTCTGCAGATCCTCTCAAGCTCTGTCAGGTTGGATGGGGAGTGCCGCTGCACAGCTATTTTCAGGTCTCTCCAGAGATGTTCGATCGGGTTCAAGTCCAGGCTCTGGCTGGGCCACTCAGAGACATTCAGAGACTTGTCCCGATCCACTCCTGTGTTGTCTTGGCTGTGTGCTTAGGGTTGTCCTGTTGGAAGGTGAACCTTCGCCCCAGCCTGAGGTGAACATTTCGCCCCAATCTGGAGTATGTTTTCATCAAGGATATCTCTGTACATTGCTCCCTTCATCTTTCCCTAGATCCTGATTAGTCTCCCAGTCCCTGCCGCTGAAAAACATCCCAAAGCATGATGCTGCCACCACCATGCTTCACCGTAGGGATGATGCCAGGTTTCCTCCAGACGTAACGCTAGGGCATTCAGGCCAAAGACATCAATCTTGGTTTCATCAGACCAGAGCATCTTGTTTCTCATGGTCCTTTAGGTGCCTTTTGGCAAACTCCAAGTAGGCTGTTGTGTCTTTTATTGAGGAGTGTCTTCCGCCTGGCCGATTGGTGGAGTGCTGCAGAGATGGTTCTCCTTCTTGAAGGTTCTCCCATCTCCACAGAGGAATTCTGGAGCTCTGTCAAAGTGATCATCGGGTTCTTGGTCACCTCCCCGACCAAGGCCATTCTCCCCCGATTGCTCAGTTTGGCTTGATTGGTGGAGTGCTGACCGGGCGGTCAGCTCTAGGAAGAGTCTTGGTGATTCCAAAGTTCTTCCATTAAAGAATGATGTACACTTCCTCAGATCTGTGCCTCGACACAATCCTGTCTCGGAGATCTTACGGAAATTTCCTTTGACTTCATGGCTTGGTTTTTGCTCTGATATGCACTGTCAACTGTGGGACCTTAAATAGACAGGTGTGTGCCTTTCCAAATCATGTCCAATCAATTGAAGTTACCACAAGGGGACTCCAATCAAGTTGTAGAAAAATCTCAAGGATGATCAATGGAAACAGGATGCACCTGAGCTCAATTTTGAGTCTCATAGAAAAGGTTCTGAATACTGGTGAAAATAAAGTATTTCTGTTTTTTATTTTGAATACATTTTCAAAAGATTGAATGCAAAAAGGTCATGTATAAACAACAATCATAATGTGCTTTGTAATGAATCAGAGACAAATATGATATCAAAGTTGTATATACTGATTAAAATTTGCTTACAGATATAGCCAAAGGCAAAATCAATATCATGTGCTAATATCTAACTGTAAGTCACACTGGACCTTTTTTTTTGTAACATAGCTGATCTAGACTAAATTATACATATAGGTATGGACAAGTATAACCCAATATAATATAGAAGTTGTGACCTCGAAAGTGTATTTTTCAGTCTGCGGTGGGGAGTAGGGTTGGGGTTGTTCAGTGCAGTGGCTGTCTGACTACTGATAACTTATCACTGAAGCCACACACTGTAAACCACCCACCTGCTGCCAAAAGCCAGTCATACACACTCCCCCCGCAGTTACACACTCAGAGGCTCTGCAGAGCACACAGGTACTAAGCAATGCATGAATGAATAGGCCTGATCTAACAATAAACAGACTAATCAATCTAAAGAGACCAATCAATTGAACAATAATGATTACTACAGTAATAGTGATCCAATGATAATATAAAGCTAATAAATGGTAGTATGATAACAGTCACTTTAATCAAAAACTAAATCAAGCTATTCATGAGGCATGACCGTAAAGAAGGCTACAGTTGTGAGCACCTCTCTGCATAGACGTTTTCTTACTTCGGTATTACTGTATATTTCTTGCACTTCACACTGCGTCATGCTTTCAAACTACACAAGCTGTGGACACAAATCCACACAAATAGATTCAATGGACCAGATCTAGATGTAAACATTCATTTGCATAGTTGTGTCTTTATTCATGCAACATTCTGTTTCAGCCTTATCAGCACACCACCCTGTTGCAAGAAGAACCAGTGAACATCTGGACATGCCACCTAGGCTCAAGCTTACATCCACTTTCATTATGAGAAGGGGTCATAATCATCTTTAGCAGTATGACTTCCAGGACTCTCTTATGTCCAAATGATTGAATTTGAATTGAAGTAATCAACAGGATACAGAATTGCAATTTGAATTAAAGGAAATATAATTGAATTCAGTGAAATTAAATTCAAATGCCTCTTCTAGGTGTAGTCTATACAAATATACATATTGTACATAAAACATCAAGCATGTCGTTATATACAGCACCAGTCAAAAGTTTGGACACACCTACACATTCAAGGGTTTTCCTTAAATTTCACTATTTTCTAGAAGAATGTAGAATAATACTGAAGAACATATATGGAATCATGTAGTATGCAAAAAAGTGTTAAACAAATCAACATATAATTTATATTTGAGATTCTTCAAAGTAGCCACCCTTTGCATGTAACGTCTGCTTCCAACTCACACTCTCAAGATCCCCTGAACGCAGGTCCCTTTCCAGCTCACACTCTCAAACACATAGATCCCCTAAACGCAGCTCACTCTCCAGAACCCAATCACCTGAATTCTGATCACCTGTTCACACACATGTATGTCATTATTAAACACTATTTAGTTCAGTTTTTTGCACCCCATCATTGTGAGGTATTGTTTGTTTTGTGACGCCCCTCTATTTGGAGCATTGGGTTTCCTGTAAGTTATCCTCCCGTGTATGATAGTTTTTGCGTGCCTCACTAACGATGCATATTCCCTGCCTGTACCTTAGCCTATCGGATTTCCTGTTATCAACCTATTGCCTGATCTCCCGGATGACATTACCTGCCTTTTCCCTGCCTATACTGTTGCCTTGTTGGACCTCCTGTGTATGACCTTCTGCCTGCCCTTGGACCCAGCTACCTGCCTCCTCCAGTGGTCCTTTACAACAAACACCTGTTGCGCTTGAAAACAGCTTTCTGTCTCCCATCGTGTTCATTACATTGCCTTGATGACAGCTTTGCACACTCTTGGCATTCTCTCAACCAGCTTCATAAAGTAGTCACCTGGAATGTGTTTCAATTAACAGGTGTGCCTTGAATTTCTTTCCTTCTTAATGTGTTTGAACCAATAAGCTGTGTTGTGACAAAAGATAGCCCTATTAGGTAAAATACCAAGTCCATATTATGGCAAGAACAGCTACTTTGAAGAATCTCAAATATAAAATATATTTTAATTTAACACTTTTTTTGGTTACTGATTCTATGTTATTTCATAGGTTTGATGTTTTCACTATTATTCCACAATGTAGAAAATAGTAAAAATAAAGAAAAACCCTTGATGAATAGGCGTGTCCAAACTTTTGACTGGTACTGTATATGCATATAACATTTTGTTGAAACAATTGATTTTCAGGACAAACTCTTAAAAACCTGTATGTGACTATTCTTAGTTATATTTCATTAATCACATTTTGTTCAATATGGGGAAATACATTTCCCAGAATGCATTAGTTTCACTCTCAGGTTGACCCCGAGGACTTAAACAATAAGCCAAACAAATTAAAGGGTTGGTGGAAATATAATGGTCCATTCTAAGCAACAAGGTTAAGAGTATATCAACATTGTTTCCAGAGAAAAGTGATATATTCTTTGGTGTATGGAAGTGTGACCTGTCAGATTCAATGAAACTCTCATGTACTATGACTGAATTTCTTTGAACTTCACTGAATTAAATTATTCTTCCTGTTACTAAAACTCAAATTGTACATCCTGTGGGGTGTGACTAATTAAATTCCAATTTCAACTCATGAGTTGAATGGGAGTCCATTCCAAATTTCTGAATTGAGGCCAAGCCTGATGTATAGAGAATAGGCCTTTATTTCCCATAAATATCACTCATATTATATACTGTATATTCCCTACACATATTCTCTATAATAATATAGTTTTGAAGACAAAACTCTGCTTCGGGCTAATTCCGCTCACAGTTTTGTGAGGTTTCAAAAGGAAGCCAGATGCAGAGGTAGGGAATATGACATGAGAATATGACGAGTAAGAGTTAGATTCTCTGAGAAGCTGGTGAGTTTCCATAATTTATTTCCTTAACTGGCTTTATCCGCTGGTGTGGCTAGCTATAGTTTGCGGAAAAGGCAACAAATGACAGGGAGAGATTAGCAACCACAGGCTGGGTCCAGCCTGCTTGATATAGTCCTTCCAGATCTGTCATGTCTATTCCATTCAGACTTTCAGCCTTCTTCTTTGAGAAGTCATCTCTTTGTGTTTTTAATATCGTAGGCACCAAAGAATAGATCCAGTAGTATGTTATTATCTGGAAATACCTACACGTTTATCAAACTATGTATGTGCTCTTGAAGTCAACTAAAGTCAACTACATTGTGTAGGATGAGAACAGGAAATATACATTATTTACAACTACATACTATAGATTCAAGTATGAAATTCAAAGGGATTACAATGGCTTCTTTTAATTGTGCAAGGGTAGCAGGACTAGGATTCCAAGCCAAGTTGGATGTTTCACTGCCATCAGAGTTGTAAGCCATTTCCAAACTCTACTAGCAAAGAGCTTCGAGAGACAATGTGACATTAGCAGTATTTTTAGAGATACACTCTTCAGATCAACACTCTCTGGGAAACAGGACAAGGTATTCCTGATATGTTGCACATAGTTGAGGCTGAAAAATAGTCACTCCAGAAACTGTATTTGTTGAGCACATGCACCCCCTAATGGCATATGAGAATACAGCATGGCCAATCTGAATGTATCATTTACTCTGTGTTCTCACTCTCTGTGTTGTACTATTGTCAGTGAATCACATAAAACAAAAACACGTAAAACATGAATATGTTTTATTATTTAGTGCATGCCTGAAACTTCAGCACAGCAAGGAAGGAACGGAACACTTAAAGAAAATGTCAAATGAAAACAGGTTTGGTTTAACTTCTTGGAGCACACTAAATAAAAACAATATTTTAGAATCTTCAATGTTATGTAAAGTGTCCATTTGGAAAGAATGTATGTAGTTGGTCCTAGGGTATACAGGGTAACACACAAACCTAAAAACACAAAAACAATCTATCACACAAGCTGTATTTTTTCCCATTCACTCTTAGCTTATCAGGTCCATTTAAAGCATCTCTAGTCTTGAACGCAACACCCTTTACCAACGTAAAGAAAAAAAAAGAAAACCATCAATATGAAAAATATCATAAAATGTTATTATATGTATCACTTTTAAAATGTAAAAAGAAGGGCGCAGGACAGGAGACGTGAGTAGTAAAACAGCTCACCAAGCTACGTATTGATTGCCCAAAAACAGCAATATCCAGGGCTACTAATCAGGTTTCTGTCAGTGCACAAGCAGACTGGGCTTATGTAAACAAACTATTCAGTTCTATTTTCATTGATTTTGCGTTTATATGTGCTGGGTTTATATGTGCTGGGGGTAAAGTAGATGTCGCTCCTATTCCACCACTCACTGGCATTTCTTCATGATGAGAGTGCCGACCAGTACTCCTGAAAGCAGCATCACCCCAACTAGCAGCCATTTTTTTAAGCTCTCCTGGGACCGTCGGACGTCTGCAGCTGCATCTCTGCCGAAGATCTCCGCAAAACGGTCCTTTCAGGGAACAGAGAGAGGAAGATAAATACAGTGAACTATGTGTTAGCAAACTCATCAGTGTATCCCAATACCCCTCTGTAGCTTCTCCTTTTAGGGTAGTCGATCATGGTATCCTCAATTTCAGAGAGTGGGTGCAGCAAACGAGGCACACACACACACACACCATAGTGTTGACAATGAGAATGTATTACAAAATTCCATAACAAGGATATAGAATGTGTGGATGTATAATATCAGCTCTAACCTACCCATCCTCCTTGGCTCTGGATCCAGGGCTGGATATGGTTGTCCAGGTAGGTGGCCATCCAGTCTGCGATGCGCGTCACCAGGTGGCTCATATCCTTCTCAACACACTCAACGCACAGGGCCCCGCCAAAAGCAAACAGGCCCACCACGCGACCCCAGTTGACCCCGTCCCTGAACACTTCGTCCATCACGCTCTCAAAGCTGTGGTAGGCTGTGGCAGGGGTGATGTGGAGCTGGGAGCAGAGGTCACTGAAGGCACGGGTGTAACGCAGCTCAAACTCATCCACTGAGTCCCGTAGTGCTGCTTTCACCGCCTCAATTCCCCCTTGTGCAGAGGAAGGCATACCCAAATTGCTTCTGCCGTTCCTGTTGTTCCCCAAAGACCCATTTGCAATGGCTTCATCCCCCTCAGTCCGTCCACTTGCACCCTCCAGCACCAACTGACAACATGGATAATTTCTCTGGGACAGTTTATAGCTTATAAAAAACACCACCAGTTCCCTGTTACTGTAAGACATATTTTCCACCTTCTATGCACCCTCTTTATCCATTGACTCTACACTATTTGGAATCGCAGGGCTCTCCTGCCAATCCTAACACTGTAACTGGAATGAAGGCTTGCCCTCTGGCAGTTTCCTCTGGGCTGCAACAAGTAATCACACTCTGGAAGAAAAGAAACACACACACACAAATTCTCAGATGCAGATGAAAACACTGTGGATTCTATTGGTCATTAAGAATGAAACTCTCTGCCCCAGCAGCATCACAATCACCTAGAAATAATGTAAATCAATATTATGATCTACTGGTCCTTACATAAACCAATATAGAAAGTCTTGCTAAATCCAGGTCTGTTGGGTAAGGTAGAAAAAAACAACATGCATCTCCAAATAAGCCACTGACACATGTATGAAACTAATTACGCAATTAATACCATTAATGTCAGGTAGCAAGCTAGCTGTTTTTGTTAACTAAATGCAGTGGAGGCTTCTTAGAGGAAGAAGGGGAGGACCAGCTTCCTCAGTGTTAAAAAAATAAATACATCTAAATCTACATTTTTTTATAAAACTATACTAATTATATTTACATGTCACCAAATAATTGAATAAAACACTGTTTCGCAATGAAGGACTACAGTAGCCTCAAAAGCACTCTGTAGTGTAGCACCATGATGTACACAGAGGGCAGCTAGTTTCCATCATCCTCTGGATACACTGACTTCAATACAAACCCCAGGAGGCTCATGGTTCTCACCCCCTTCCATAGACGTACACAGTAATTATGAGACCTTCCGGAGGACGTCCTCCAACCTATCAGAGCTCTTGCAGCATGACCTGACATGTTGTCCAACCAATCAAAGAATAAGATAATGAATCTAATACTGAAAGCATAAGCTACAGCTAGCTAGCATTGCAGTGCATGAAATGTGGTGAGAAAAACTCTGAAAAACAATAGCTTAAAAGTTAACTAATTAATTTCCTCCCAACTGAATGAGAAGCAAGAGAGAAGGAGCTATACATTTTGTTTTATTTTTTTCACTTTCACTTACTTAGCTAGCAAATGCAGCTAGTAAGCATCCCTCTGTTTGGGTAGGCTAAACTATGTTAGCTAGCTGTGTCTATCCAACACTGGAACTCTTCTAAGTCAAGGTAAACGTTTGGTTTTGTATATTTATTTCTACCAGGGAACACGGGTGTAACTGCTAGCTAAACTGCTTCCTGACTGTACACTCATGGTACTGCATGATTGTAGCGGGTTTACTAACAAGTTAGTTCCATTAGCTATGTTGACTATGACATTGGCTAATATGGTGACAACAATGTAGGCTGTGTGTAGCGGTTAGCAGTTATGATATGAAGGTTTGGCTTGGAAAAGTCTTTTCACCTGGTCACAGGCAGCTGATGTGCACTGAAGTCCATACATGAAGAGAAAATGTGAGAGGAGGATGTGGCTGCTATTAAAGTGAACTGTGTTTGATCAGAGCTGTATTCATTTAGCCGATTCTGTTGAAAAACGTTTCTTAAACGGAACAAAACGGGAATAAACATCACTGCATTTGTCAAATATAAACTCTCGATTGCAACTGGACTAATGATTACACCCTAGATCAGCTAGATGCAGGCACGTGTGCAAGACGGTATTGAACGTGTCACTGTCACCTTGATTACTCACATTTTTCTCTCAACCTACGTTGTAAACTTTCATTCATAGGCTAGGTTGTAGCAACCTCATGATGGGTATATAGAAAATTCGAGTATCATGTAGTAGCCGGAACCTATCGATGTTACATTGAGCTGGGTGAATGGAATACGAATGGCAGTCGTTCAATATGCTGTAATAGTAATAAGGCCATACTCATTTTAAAACGGCACCGACCGCAACAGATCTAAAGCGTTTAATTTCCACCAAACAATGCGCTTTCTTCGCTAGATAAAATGAAACGGCTAATATAGCTATTGTTTACATTATGGCACGTTTAACAAGTTGCATAACCTAGCTACTAGTAACAAATTGTCAAAATGTGTTTGCTTTCCTGCTGCGCAATAGCCATATAAATGGATTTCCCAGCTCAAAAACAAACGTATTGAGATCAAGTTAATATCACCTGGAGTAAAAGTGACAACCAAGCAATAATTTCTCAATACGGTATGCATAAAATAAGTGAATATATGTAGCTAAATTATACGTATAAATTAGCATCGTTGCTAGCAAGCTAGAAATGACAGCTTCATATATTGCTTAGCTACACACTGTACAAGCTTCCGATCTCCATAGTAATATTTTATAACCCAATCATTAAAAATACCATGGTCTGTCATACTTACAATTGCAACTAAGACTGAAGCACCTTTCAAGGGAGAGGTATCGATTTTTTCAAAGGTGGATTCCTTTTTGTGCATAAAGGCATATAGAATATCGACATATTTGCAGCAGCGAAAAGGCCATTAATGCACGTTGGCCATTGGCCAGTTCTCTCAAGTAGAGACGGATGTTCCGCCTTTTCACAAAATTAACAACCAATCAGACTATGCACAGCGGAAGTTGAGACCTGTGTTCAAAATGTCACAGTGCAGATATTCTGTGTTCTGATATTTATATCAATGTAAAAAAAAAGATATTTATATCAATGTATTCCCTCAGATTTTGTACAAATATTTATCTTTATAAATAATCTACTTACCCTTTCATTGAGGGTATATTACTAAGAGTTGACCTTTTCAATTTACCAAACATTTAATGAAAATGTAACAAACATTTTTACTTTAATAAATGAATTGTGCAATGGAATATATTTGCATAACAGAAGGGCACAATGACGTGATACTAGTGTTGATCAAATGAGAAGGTTAATTGCAAACAGCTTTATTAAACAAAAGTGAACATAGGCATACATATTACCCTGCTATCTCTAAAATGTAAATGACAATAATACATCATATGGGTGGACAACCCATATGCCTATATGAAGAGTGAAAGTTTTTTTTATTACACTTAAAACGGTGACATTAGTCTGAATGTATGCATAATCTAATGTAGGCCTAAATATGTACAATGTTACAGCCAATATTAGTTACAGACACCATACATTTTATTTTGCACCATTGTTTAGCTCACTTCAGCAAACGTTTATCTGGAGCCAGAAGTTAAGTTTGTTTCTATACTTGTGTAGTTCCTAATTCATAAGTCATTGTTCTTTACTTAAACTGCGCATCCCACTGACTTTATGAAGTCTTCATTTGTCCTGTCAGCCTCTCATACTTTCTTATAACCGAATAATTGTAGTGTGCAATGATTACCTGCACCAAACCCCCGTTATACTTTGTGTACCGCAGGTCTTTTAGACTTCTCATTTTGATGTCTCATGTTATCAAACCAAGGCACCTTCTCTCTTGAAGGCCCATCAATGCTTGGAGTTCTCTCTTCTGGCAGGTTTGATTTCTCTTAAGATGTGACATCCACAGATTTGTGTGTGTCAACTTCCCCATTCTTAACAGAACAGTCCTCTTGTTCTGACTCACTATCAGACGAGTCAATTGATATGGGTTCTGTCACTTCTGTGTAAGTACTTAGCTTGAGGGTACAGTTAATTGTCTCGCATCGTTTGCTTTGGTCTGTGTTAAGTGTCGGCCTAGACTTAAAGGCTTTCTCCACTGAGGTGACAGGGAGCTTGGTTTTCTCCTCAAAGTCCATGTCATGCTTCAGTCCCTTGAGTGCCTGCATGTCAAAGCCAAGTAGCACTTTCAATTTCCTGGTCTCACAGTCCCTCTCACATGACCTCCTTCGGTGAGCGAAGTGACTGGCAATGTCAGACTTCCAGAGCCACAGGCTTGCAGACAGCTTCTCTTCTTCCTGTGAGGTTAGATAGGGACGACGATTGAAATAGGCTGAGAGGAAGGCTTTTCGTGCCTCATAGGTCTTGTGCTCATAGCTTCTGGGTTCCAACACTAGATCCACAGCCTCCCCTGGCTTGTCCATGGGGTAATATCCAACATCATTGTTAATCTTCATCCTCTTGGAGTCAGACATGGTTTGTGTGGGTAGCTGACGCTTTAAGAACCCTGCACCAGAAGAGTTGAGTGTTAAGGCAGACTTTGGTCCCGGACCCTTCTGGGCCCTGCCCACAGCTCGGCACTGCACAAGATGCAGAGTGATCGTGGAGGCCACCATGTTGCTGGTGTAGACACCCAAACAGTGGATGCACTTGTACGTCAACTTCTTCTCCACAGGGTGCATCGTCTGAAGCACTTGGTGTCGTTCCCTCAGATGCTGTGCCAATGCATCAGAGATGGGACCCTTGAGGATGGTGAAACACAGTGGGCATAGGGTCTTGCCAACCTCATTGCTGCCAGATACAGTGGCTTGACTTCTGGCAAGCATGTCATTCTTTCTTTCTGGCATCTTTGAAGGCAGACTCTTCACTGGAGCAAGGAAGCTGTTCTGAGCATGGGAAGCCATAGACTGCTCCTGGGCAGCTACAGGTTCCTTCATGTTATAGGTTATAACAATAAGCTGTATGATCTTGTTCTTAGCCTGCCCAATTGTGAGGTCAAAGGTTAGCGGGGAGGCAGCTGGAGGACCAACAAAGTCATCTGGGTGAGCCTGACCCACATGATCCAGCATTTTCTCCACATTATTGAAGCTGGCATGACACTGTGGGCAGGTGAGCCCATGGATCAGCATGTGGTTAAGCAACGTGTCACTTGGCAGATAACGGTTGCAAAGCAAACACTTACTGGTGAAGTTGTGGATCTTCATGATGAACTTTGCAATTGCCCATACCTTCTTAGCCTTGTGTGCCTTCTCAAAATGAGCACTGTACAGGTTTTCAGGGAAGAGCTCATTGCAGACCGTGCATATCTTCCACTTCTGTGTTTGGGATGTAAGACTAGCGTTAGCACCAGAAACCTGCTTTCCTGAGGGTGACGTTAAGTTATTGGATAAGGAGGCTCTGCCTTCTCCCAACCCACTATGGCCAGGAATGGTCAAACGCTGGCCAGCAATAGAGGACTGACTGGTCATATTCTTCAGTCCAGAAGGCCCCTGCTTTTGATGGGCCCCCACCATATGGCTAACCTGTTCAGACGTCAGAGTACGACCCCCAGTCACCACAGAACCCTTCTGGGTCATACCATAGCTTTGGGGTCTAGACACCACAACATTAGCATGTCCAATCATGGTTGTCACCTGAGAGCCAATGCGCTCATGATATTCAATGACATGCTGCACTAACGCCTCATAGCTACGGGTGGAGAACTGACAGCGCTTACAGAGGATGTTGTTACCATTGACAGCATTGGCTCCATTTTTGACTGATGTTTCTGAGACCATGGCAACATAGGGTGAGACCACATGCTGGAAGTGCTCCCTGTAGATGTGCCTTCGCACAACATTGTACAGAGGGTCCCGGTAGGTACACTTCTTGCAATAGTACATTGCCCTCTCCACCTTGTTATTTGCGCCCATAGCAGCCCCCTGGTAGGCACCCAGACCCTGACGCACCGCACTGGATATGTGGAAGACCTTGACATGAGTTTCCATAGTCTTCTTGCTCGCAGTGAAAGTGCAGTAAGGGCAGTTCAGCAGGATGCGGCTCTCAAAGTTGTTCCTGTGGACATTTCGAAAGTGGTTCTTGTAGCCTGAGTAGTACTTGGAAGAGAAATGGCACTCTGTGCAGCAGAAAGGCTTTGACCGGTACTCCTGTAAGACACAAATACCCAGGAGAGTTTAAGAATGGGACACTGCACCAAATTTTTTAAATTTGTTTTGTTAATGATTGCTCCTTCATCCAAAACTAGTTTGATTTATGATTGTGACCAACAAAGAAGCACTATAATCATTACATGCCCCAAAATAAGTGGTAATTGAATAACCAATCTTTAAATTGACTAGTGCGAGTGATTTACCTGTGTTTTGGAGAATGACGGATCCCATGAACAAAGTTCCAGGCAGACAGTATTCTTCACATAATTCTCATCTGGGCAAAATTCTTTGAGGTCCTATGTGAGAGGGAAGAGCAATTTGATCAGAAATCACAAAACTGTATGCTGGATCATGTCAAATTGGAATACATGCCTATTCATTTCTACCACCACAATGGTTGAGAGCACAAGTGACTACAAAATTATAAATGAAACTCACAGAAGTAACAGACACACTTCAACCAAAACCTTAGTGATAGGTAAAAGCTATGAAAAATAAACATTTAAGCTCACCTCCGCTTGCTCCTTGCAGTACTCCAGTCCAATGTCACTAAGTGCCTTCTTCACCTGTTTCCTTGCTCTTCGTATGCTAGTGAGGTTGTTCACAGGGAGTTGATACATCTTTCCAGTCTGCAAGAAGAATAAATCAGGGAGAATTCTATTAGTACTCATGTCAAACCTATATGGCCTACATCGTTACAGTTGATGGTTAGCTAGCTAGTGAATTTTAGCTATATTCGCATAGACATGACATCAGTCAAAACAAGACATGGTATCAAGAATAAGATAAAAATAGCTGAAATGAGCTACCTACGATTCCCTGCATGGCAGCTTCTTGTCATTGTTGCTAGCAATCTGGCCACCCAGAATCACAACACACAGACTTTGCCACATTGAATAGCGTGCATCGTTTGTGACGTTGTCAGCTAACCAATCAATAACAATTTTCTTATACTAATTTATGAATAAGATTTTTTGTTGTTGTTTGATTCGGCACATTTTTCTATAAATTGTTGAACATAATAGACTCCAGTCTACAGGCATATCAAAGTTGCAGAGTGGGATCTCAGCTAGTTAAAAATTATAACATGGCACTGCAATGCAAGTTTTAGATTGGTTATCCTAGCGAGTTATCTATACTTGTAGTAATAATGGGCAAACCAACCAGGCCCTTACAGCACGTGCCCATAGGCTCTGACCTCCAGGGGGAACCCATTGATTTTGATAGTCACTAAGATATCATTAACATAGCATAAGTCATGGCAAAATGTGAAGTCCCGTAACACTTGACTTGTGTGTGTGTGTGTGTGGGGGGGGGTCATAGAGCAAAAAAGAACACCACTGTGATTGTCAGAGTCTCCCCTTTCCATAGAGTGGTCAAAAAAATGTATAGGCCAAACCCTTCGGACGCTACAGACATTTCTGTGAGAAGAAGCTTGGCCACCTTCGACCGCAGATGTGGAAAACAGACATAGGCGGATGCGGCGGACTGAGACGCAGGCCACTCAAACTGATCTCTCTAGCTTAAACTGACTGATTTTGATGGGGATTTTTAATTATTTACTTAAACTAGCACGGAACCCAAACAAGTTGTGCGCGTGCGCCATCATGCATAAATGTATTTTGTCCACCCACACAAAACGCAATCACAACACGCAGGTTCAAATATCAAACAAACCAATTACATTAATTTGGGGACAGGTCGAAAAGCATTATACATTTATGGCAATTTAGCTAGCTAGCGCTTGTTAGCTAATTTGTCCTATTTAGCTAGCTTTCTGTGGCTAGCTAATTTGTCCTGTGATATAAACACTGAGTTGTTATTTTACCTGAAATGCACAAGGTCCTCTACTCCGACAATTAATCCACACATAAAACGGTCAACCGGATGAAATAATTGAATAATATAGATCTAAATGTATTTTGCAACACTTGTGGTGGCCAGCTTGTTAAGGATTAAAACTGCAGAAAGGTCTCTCCGCCCCATGACAAAATTAGCAGAATTGCTTGTAATGTGTTATAAAATGTAAAAATTATCCACCCCATGGAAAAATGTGTGATATTGCAGGAAATTAACGTTAAAATGTCCATTTCTGTCTACACTGTCAAGAGGGGGGCCACTTTTTTATTTATTTAAAGGGCCCACTTAGGGCACCCAAAAAGCTAGAGCCGGCCCTGCTTACAGATTAAACATTATGGAGTTTTTAAAGCCTCTGATGTAAAGGTCCCCTTTTCAGCCTGTGAAATCTGAAACCACTTGAAGCTGGGGTGTCCCTCCTAACATTTCATTTTCTTTTCAACTCCTGGCTGAATCCTACATCACCAACAAAGCATATGCCTGCAATCCTTACATCGTAGCGCAGCAAGAGAGTGTGGTTTCATCGCGGTAGCACATTCAGAAATCAAATTATAGCCATTACTCTAAAATAATTCATACACGTTAAACAAAAAAACGCTGTCATAGACGGAAAAGATTAATATGAGATGAAAGTCGAGTTCCTAACGAGTTCAGGAAGACAAGCTAAAGCTCTTTGAATCGTTCACAGCTATCGGGGGAATACATTTTGATTAAGAGACATTTATAAAATCTGCACATTTTGTTTAACACTAAACATACAAATATACATTTTACAGTTATAAGGAAGGTGAAATCTTGTTAGTTGTTTTAGAATTTGAATATGCATTATTTAGAAAGTATACAAGTCATTTCAAGCCTTATTCATACAGTTTTGTTGAATAGGAATGAAATATATCATATTTTCATCATATTTGTACTGGGTACTTGAGCTTCTGTCCTCAAAGGTGACTACACCTCAGCAATGTATAACTATTTTTTATCGGAAAGGTGAGATTTTAACCTTTGAGTATGCAGCATTACTAGTTATTGTTAATGGCCCTCTCATGATAAATAATTACTTTTGAGGATATTGTAGAGGACATTTCGATTACATTTAGTTACCTTTAACTGGTTTAAAGGAGCCATGGGTAAAGCCAAAATGTCATAAACATACCAACTAATTATCTCGCAATTAAGCTTTTAGATCCAAAGTCAAATATATGTCAACAATCGTTCCTCCAAAAAGGACCATTCTATGGAGAACATTTCGTGAAAATCCTCAAAAATATGTTTTATGCCCATGTTTCGTATAAAATCACTCTGATGCCTTAGCTATGAAGTTAGTTATGATTATTTGCAGTTGAAAATCATAGCTAAATCCCAAGAAAGCCGCATGGATGGCACAGAAGTGATGGGACTTTAGTTCTGGCACAACAGTATTTATTTTCAACATATATTTTGGCCTAGCTAGCTAGTGATGTCGTGACTACAGCAAGCTAAACCTGGTAATAATGGTAGCGTTCAGTCAAAGATTTTGAGACGACTATCTAGCTAACGTTAAATTAGCTAGCTAACTTGGCTTAGTTGTGCCTGCAAGTTAGGCTTTTGAACTTATGGTACCTAAACTAGCTATATTGTTAACAGTAAAAAGCTAGCGACTATTTCCAAATGTCAGTGCACTGAACAGTCTGGGTAGTATATCGCTAACGTTAGCTATTGTTACCGTGAAAGGGCATAATTTTTAGCAAGCATAGAAGCCAGCTAACGTTAGATCTCTGGTGTTGGTAAGCTTGCTAACCACGATGGTTATTTAGAAAACGTTGTTAAACACAATACATGACTGTAAACTGAAGTAGAAAATACACATCATGGATGCTAGTTACTATTTAACTGACTTGCTAGCTGACGTCTGGGGTTAAGCTTAGTAGAAAGCGAGCTGGCTAGCATGCAGTAGTTAGCCAACGTCCAGCCGATCAGTTAGCTAGCGTAGCCATGCATGTTTGTCAGCTAGTTAACGATAGTTGCCTCACATAACGTAGCTAGCTAATGTTAGCTAGCTAATTATAAAACACATTTTGGGTCTTTCCTCCAACCAATCTTACCTGGTATGTCCCCGAACCCGACCACAAAACAACTGGGAGCCCAAATGCTAGTTTACAAGTAACGTTAGCTCGCTAGCTGGCCAACGATTGAATCCAACTCAATGATGCAGTAGTTGTTCGTCCTCGCCAAGCCGGTGTTGCTGCTTAGCTAGCTAGCCGAATCTCTGTGCCATCTGCAATATGTTAGATTACTTTCTAACAGACTAAATATTTGTGATACATGCTAGTGCATATTAGATAAAAATACATTGGACTGTTACAATAGACTCTGATAATCATCAATAAATCCTTCCCTCCTGAATGTTCCCAACTAACCCCAACCAAATCAACAATACAATCCAAAATGGCGAGGAGAAAAAGACGGAAGTGAATGTTTGGGGATGAGAAGTTTTTCATTTACGATTTTTTTTTCTGATATACGTGCTTTCTTTAGCACTGAGTATGTAATTGTTTCAAAGGTCACAACAATGATCCTTACGTGTATAATTAAGGAAAGTTTCATTAGAAGTATGTTTTACTTGAACTGGACCCACCCACATAATCCAGGATATGTGGGCCCATGGAATACTACTGCCTTTTTGATATATACTGAACAAAAATATAAACTCAACATGCAACAATTTCAAAGATTTTACAGAGTTACAGTTCATATAAGGAAACCAGTCAATTGAAATAAATCCATTAGGCTCCAATCTAAGGATTTCACATGACTGGGAATACAGATATGCATCTGTTGGTCACAGATGTATATAAAAAAAAGTAGGGGCGACACGTGGATCAGAAAACCAGTCAGTATCTGGTGTGACCACCATGCAGAGCGACACATCTCCTCTGAGTTGATCAGGCTCTTGATTGTGACCCGTGGAATGTTGTCCCACTCCTCGTCAATGGCTGTGCGAAGTTGCTGGATATTGTTGTGAACTGGAACACGCTGTCATACATGTTGATCCAGAGCATCCACATCAAATCAAAATCTATTGGTCACATACACATGGTTAGCAGATGTTAATGCGAGTGTAGCGCAATGCTTGTGCTTCTAGTTCCGACAGTGCAGTAATATCTAACAAGTAATCTCACAATTCCCCAACAACTACCTAATACACACAAATCTAAAGAGGTGAATGAGAATATAAATATAAATATATGGATAAGCGATGGCCGAGCTGTCCTTGATTATCTTTTTGGCCTTCCTGTGACATCTGGTGTTGTAGGTGTCATGGAGGGCAGGTAGTTTGCCACCGGTGATGTGTTGTGCAGACCGCACCACCCTCTGGAGAGCCTTGCGGTTGAGGGCGGTGCAGTTGCCGTACCAGGCGGTGATACAGCCCGACAGGATGCTCTCGATTGTGCATCTGTAAAAGTTTGTCAGGGTTTTGGGTGACAAGCCAAATTTCTTCAGCCTCCTGAGGGTAAAGAGGCGGTGTTGCGCCTTCTTCACCACACTGTCTGGGTGGGTGGACCATTTCAGTTTGTCCGTGATATGTACGCCGAAGAACTTAAAACTTTGCACCTTCTCCACTGCTGTCCCTTTGATGTAAATAGGGGGGTGCTCCCTCTGCTGTTTCCTTTGTTTTGTTGACGTTGATTGAGAGGTTGTTTTCCTGACACCACACTCCGAGTGCCCTCACCTCCTCCCTGTAGGCTGTCTTCGCGTTGTTAGTAATCAAGCCCACTACTGTTGTGTCATCTGCAAACTTGATGATTGAGTTGGAGGTGTGCATGGCCACGCAGTCGTGGGTGAACAGGGACTACATTAGGGGGCTGAGCACACACCCTTGTGGGGTCATAGTGTTGAGGGTCATCAAAGTGGAGATGTTGTTTCCTACCTTCACCACCTGGGGTCGGCCCATCAGAAACTACAGGACCCAATTGCACAGGGCGGGGTCGAGACCCAGGACCAGCCTGATGATGAGCTTGGAGGGTACTATGGTGTTGAATGCTGAGCTGTAGTCAATGAACAGCATTCTTACATAGGTATTCCTCTTGTCCAGATGGGATAGGGCAGCGTGCAGTTTGATGGCGATTGCATCATCTATTGACCTGTTGGGGGCAGTATGCAAACTGAAGTGCGTCTAGGGTGACCGGTAAGGTGAAGGCGATATGATCCTAGACTTGTCTCTCAAAGCACTTCATGATGACAGAAGTGAGTGCTACGGGGCGGTAGTCATTTAGTTCTGTTATCTTTGCCTTCTTGGGTACAGGAACAATGGTGGCCATCTTGAAGCATGTGGGGACAGCAGACTGGGATAGGGAGCAATTGAATATGTCCGTAAATACACCTACCAGCTAACATCCCAAACAGGTCTGGCCATGGAAGAACTGGGACATTGTCAGCTTCCAGGAATTGTGTACAGATCCTTGCGACATGGTGCCGTGTATTATCATGCTGAGACAGCCTATAGGGATGAGGTCAGAGACCTGGCAGTGTGGTGCCAGGACAACAACCTCTCCCTCAATGTGAGCAAGACAAAGGAGCTGATCATGGACTACAGGAAAAGGCTGGCCAAACAGGCCCCCATTAACATTGACGGGGCTGTAGTGGAGCGGGTCGAGAGCTTCAAGTTCCTTGGCGTCCACATCACCAACAAACTATCATGATCCAAACACACAAAGACAGTTGTGAAGAGGGCACGACAACACCTTTCCCCCTCAAGAGACTGAAAAGATTTAGCATGTGTCCCCTGATCCTCAAAATGTTCTACAGCTGCACCACCGAGAGCATCCTGACCAGTCGCATCACCGCTTAGTATGGCAACTGCTCGGCATTTGACCGTAAGGCGCTACAGAGGGTAGTGTGTACGGCCCAGTACATCACTGGGGCCAAGCTTCCTGCCATCCAGGACCTATATAATAGGCGGTGTCAGAGGAAAGCCCAAAAAATTGTTTTGTACACTGCTGCTACTTGTTGTTGGAGGCTTATGGTAGAGAAATGAACATTCAATTGCACATTTTAGTGTGGCCTTTTATTGTCCCCAGCACAAGGTGCACCTGTGTAATGATCATGCTGTTGAATCAGTTTCTTGATATGGCACACCTGTCAGGTGGATGGATTATATTGGCAAAGGAGAAATGTCACTAACAGGGATGTTAAAAAAATGGAGAGAAAGAAGCTCTTTGTGCATATGGAACATTTTCTGTGATCTTTTGTTTCAGCTCATATAGCCTTGTTTATATTTTTCTTCAGTATAGTTTTGGCAGGCACTGCCAATTTCTCTCTAGGCTAGCTACTGAAGCTAAATCATGAATAGACGTAATAATATTTAACAGGCTGAATCTACAACTCAGCTATCCAGAGCTCAACAACAAAGCCATGCACTGGGATAATTTTTATTTCAAGACTCCTAAGAAATTGGAAGTAGTTTACAGATATTTTTGTAGGCTACAAGGGTTGGGTTCAGACAGGCATCCTAATTCTAATCTTTTTAAGTAATTGATCAGTTGACAAATCAGATCTGCACTGGAAAAACTCTGATGTGAAAAGATCTGATTTTACTGGTCAAAAGACCAATTAGTAGATAAGATCATCATTGGGCTGCCTGTCTAAATGCAGCCAAAGATACCACAACTTTCCCATTTGGCACACAGCACACAATAGGGGAGTTAGTTCAGGAGATTTTGGAGGCTGATTTTGGAAGATTTTGAAGGGACTCCAAGTCACCCCAGTGGTTCCATGACCTCCAACACAACAGTGTGAGGTCCGGTCATCACCAACCTGGTGACCTGGCGGTAATCCAGGTGAAGAACGCTCCGCCCATTCACCTGGCACACAAACTGACGCACCTAGGCATTAGAAGTAGAAGTACAGGAGAATGTCATGATAAACACATATTCATATATTACTGTGTGTGTAACTATTTTTGTATGTGTTTGTGTTACCTTAACCCCTGCAGCAGCAGCAGGGCTTCCAGGATCGACTGCCTGCACGTAAACTGGAGCCACACCTCTGATCACAAAGCCCCAGCCCACTGCATCTCCCATCACCTGAGATGCAAAACACTGGTATGAGGGGGCTAAAACATATTTACTTCCCCAATAGAGACAAGACTAGAAAGAGGAAGGACATACAGTATATTGGCCTTATAGCTCACCGTCAACACTCTCTTGATGAAGGGTGCACCAGGGGACAGTAGCTCCTCACATGTTACATTCCTCTTAAGCACTGTCAAAACCAATGTAGAGTTTTCTTTTCGGTGTTTAAATACATGATTTTATCAATAGCATTGCTATACGATGTTGACCTCTGGGAGACTTGGCAGGTCAGAAAAAGTAGGCGCTCTTGCTCAATATTAACTATTTTTAAATGTTGTTATACTTTTTGGTTAAAACATTATGTTTTGCCCTTAATGGTCTTCATCAGAGACGAACTGCTTAGGGAGACTACATCTTTGTAAGCCTGAACGGAACTAATTATGTCAAAAAAGAACAGAGGGACGATCTGACCTGATTTTGGATTGCATCTCACCACTGGGGCAGAGGAGAGTGTGGCAGGGGGTAAATATCCACTAGCATGTAGCTGCAGAGAGTTCAAATTGGCCTGATGCACATTGGGTATCATCTTCAATGGTTTATTGGGCTGCATTGCTATGAGAGGTCAGACATAAATGCATGCATGTTTGCAAAAACAGCTCATCCACTGTGTCACAACAGTATAGGCAACCTTGGAAGAAATGTGCATATGAAGTATTTTAGAGCTCTTGCTTTGTTTTTATGTTTGCATTTACCAGATTGAAAACCACTGCTTTCCTCTTGTGGGGGGATCTTGGGCAGGACAAAGGGGCTGTCGGCATGGTTGTCCTCCAGTGCATGCACTGATGCACCTTCCTTTTTGTCTCGATCAGTTTCATTCAAGAGCTCAGACAGGTGGCGCCGGCGGCGAAAATTGATGCAGAACTGATACAGTAATCTACTGTCAAAGAAGTCGTACTTCTTTGACACTAATAGGAATTGGGAAGAGGAGAGAGGAAAAGCATCGTACTAATTTTCTGATAGAAGTAATTTGAGTAGGTGATCAACTGCGAGAGGCTATGGAAACAGTATTACCTCCAATGTTATCAGCCAAAGGTTAAAAGGTAACATAACTCACCATGCTGAATGATGCCATGCTCTAGCAAAGCACGGCAGAACTCCAAACCCTGGCGCCTACTCTCCGTCTCTCCATTCTGTAACAACCAGTCCATCAATTGGCAGCCAGGGATGGAGCGCTGGTATGCAACACCCTGCTCCTCCCTTAGTTGCAGAATGGAGTCTCTGCCTGTTATTAGACTGCAAAAAACAGACACACAAATCAGGTCACATCCATTTTGCACTCCAGAGACAGAATGAATGGAACAATTACACACAAACTTGTGTATACAGTTGGTAAAGTTTCAAGTTTCAGTCCGTAATCACCATAACTAGCACATACTGAGAACATAATACAGATGATGTGGTTACCCTAAGATGGGTTTGACCTCAGCAAGGACACTTGTTCCTAACAGATAGAGACCCCCAGGGTGAACAAAGTAGTTCTTACTGCTCATACAATCGTTGTCCTCGGATGAAGACCTTCACCTCGGTGTTAAATGGAAATGTGCCATCATCCTTACGGAAACGGTACAGCAATTTTGCATCCTTGAATATAGGGTGCTTGTCACAAACTAAAGAGATCAGAGTGGAAGAGAGACAAAGGAAACGTCCTGAGAGTGTCTTCATATTGCCCTACTTTATGGTTCAGCATTTTGGATCTCCCATATCAATTATCAATGTTAGTATCTTGGCAAAGCTCTTATGCTCTTGTGAGAAACTGCATTATAGGAGTTGGATATGCACTTTGTCCTGTGACAGGGCTATAAGGTCTTGGAAAAGCTACTATGCATTTTATATCCCCCGAGGAATGTTATTGTGGTGCCCTACCATGGTGCACAATGTCATGGTCCATCAGGTGTTGCATGAGGCAGACCGCTGCGGCCTGATCGGGAGCTTCCTTGTTGCTGATCAACCAGTCTGTAAGCTCTTTGGCTACAAAGCAGTTGGGGTAAGTGCGCAGATGGTACCGTCGATCCTTGATCAGTTTGCCATCATGCAGCCTCAACCTTGCAGTGAGGTAAAATGTTGAATAAAGCAGCTATAACTACTATAAGTAGACAAGGGCACATTAAGAAATATATTCAAACATGAATTGAATCAGTTTCAGTTGACATCTCTATATGATATTGTATCCCTTATAATTAAATGTTTACATTAAATTGGAAGGTCAGCTGAAGGAAATATGCAAACTACTATATCTGGAAGGAGCTTGTCGGATTTAGACAGTACGTTTCAACAGGTAGCATAACCATAAAGAAAGCCAATCTCTCTCTCTCTCTCTCTCTCTCTCTCTCACACACACACACACTTTCTCTCTCATACCTCAGTTGTTCTCCAGCAATCATAACTTTAGCCTTGTGCAGTCTGGCCATTGATTTTCTGTTTATGCTGCTTCCCATTTTCTCCATGTTCCTTTACTGTCACTGGTCTGAAAAAAACTACTCATTTCATTAGAAGCCTGTATGTTTACCAAATAACCAGTGCCCAGCAGCACCCTCTGACCATGTTGGATAGATGTTATGTATAAACACACACACACACAAACCGAGGGAGAGAAGGCTACAAGAAAGTACAATATGTGATGTGCTGAGAAAATCACAAGACACCATTATCATACTTACTTGGTATAGGCTACTGTGCATGCTCTTTACATTATTTTGGCAAGGTCACTATAAAAAAGCCAACATTCACATTTTGTTTTAATTTAAAAAGAGTGGGGTAGCTATCAGACAACTAGTTTTCATTCACAGTTCAGTACACACTGAGGGGCAAGAATGAAGTTTTACCTCATATCACCTCAAGGGGTCAGCATAGATCCATGAATAGAACATTTGGTTGCCCATTCTCAGGAGAAACGCCATAGAAATACAGTTATTTAGAATTAACCTATAGCTCTATGATCAAGCCTTTGTGCTTTTCATATAATGTAAGGAGAAATCAAATAATAACACATGCAAGTGGAATATAAACACTTATTTTCAATGGGCTACTCATGGATTAGAGATAGGATAGGCTATTTGTTTTTCTGGGTGGTGGTGCATTATTCAAAAAGCACAACAGCTCTATTAGAATTCTTAATTGTCTTTTTGCAGAATGAACTTGCACTTAAATATAAGCACCGTTGTCCAAATATAACCGTGACGCTTTTATGTTATTCATATGGAAAGTCATATGGTAATTTAGGACGACAAAATGTTTATTTACTAACCCTATTGACTACAATATATATATATCCCTGGACATATAGCCTACAGAATTAACATAGGCTATTTAATCCTGAGATGCTTTGCATTCCAGCATCAGTTCCTAAATTGTCTTTCAAAATAAACACTTTTAATACATCAATTGGCGAGGGAAAGTGTGAAGGAAAGAGAAACGTATGCACAAATTAAATAAAGAAGTAGGCCACAGTAGCCTAGAAAACGTGTACAATATGTCTGCAGGTCTATGTAAAAAAAAATGTGGGCTACATTCTACATTCAACCTCTGCTGGATTGTCAAAACACATACATCAGCTATTATGCAAATTGCCCTTCTCGTCGTCTTTTTATTGGAGAGGAGCATGGAGGTGTAGTCTATATCGTGTGACATCATGCAACGGTTCTTTATGAAGAAAGTGCGCTCGCAAGCAGAAACCAGTAGCGCTACACACATGCAGAGAGCTCTTGGCCCCGCCGTGGACTCTGAGCACTTTTCTTCTGTCCGATTAATAGTATGCGTTTCTAAACTTTTGAGTGAAGAGGACTGGTTTCTTTCCATTTTTGCGCACGCGTATTTTCACTGTAGATTTCATTTGACGGACTTACTGATTGTATAAAACGTCTTACCAATAGTGCAATTGTTGCAAAAGACTGCATGAGAGAATTGAGTTTTGTGACCCTTGGATGTGGCCAAGATAAATAGATCCAGAAAAGAATGACCGCCGAATCGCATACAAACCTGGGTCTGCCGAAAAACCCTTTGGGTTATGTCAGTGCGTTCGACTTGATGAAGTTCGATGTGAAGAAGGAGACAATGCAGGGGATCGACCGCTCATTCTTTGGGCCGTGCAGCGAGCTCCAGAGACCGGACTCAGTCTCCTCCACCCCGGTCAGCACCCCTTGCAGTTCGGTGCCCTCATCACCGAGTTATAATCCGGGTGAGCAAAGGAACCCTGATGATGATCTTTACTGGACGCCCAGCAGTGGAGGTTATTCTCAGCAAATGTATCCCAACACTTTTGGCCTGACACCTGAGGACGCTGTGGAGGCCCTCATCGGTACCACAGTCCACGGGCACCAACCCTCTCCACACGATCACCAACAGGCTCTCCAATCGGATTTCGAAGGGTACGGGGCGGCACATAACCTCAACGGTCATGCCCAGCAGTACCCTGGACTTAACCGTCAACCCGACGCCCTCTCGGGTCCCCCTGATATGCAAGATATGCACTGCCAAAATCAATATAACCACAACAAGCACGACCTCGACTACTCGGCTCAGCACTCACCCGACTCGCAGCTAAGTGCGCACCACCTCCATCAGCAGAATCGCCACGACAGACGACTCAACGTGGAGAGCGGCTTCTCCGACGACCAGCTGGTGTCTATGTCAGTGAGGGAGCTCAATCGGCACTTGAGGGGTCTGACCAAGGACGACGTGATGCGTCTGAAGCAGAAGCGCCGAACCCTGAAAAACCGCGGTTATGCACAATCCTGCCGCTACAAACGTGTTCAGCTGAAGCACGTTCTGGAGCATGAGAAGACCAGCCTCGTCACACAGGTGGAGCAGTTAAAGAACGAGCTCAACCGGCTGGCACGCGAGAGGGACGCATATAAACTCAAATGCGAGAAATTGACTGGTTCTAATGGTTACCATGAAACTGGGTCTACCAGTGACAATCCTTCCTCGCCCGAGTATTTTATGTGAGTTTATTCTTTGTAACAGCCACAAAATCTATTTTACTGATTTTTTTTTTATTGATATGCTTATTTGTTTTAACAATATTAATGATTTCATACTAGTTCTTGATGCAAACCTATCATCTAATTCAGCTTTTAAAGTTATTACGATAATAAGTCAGATTTGTAATATTAATCTATAATCAATCATGCATGCTGGACATGTATGGAACTGTCTATTTAGTAGGCCTGAACTTGGCTGTTGTAGGCTACTTTGCCACACACACACACATCTTCATGAACATACTTGAAATAGTTCCTCTTACTTTTGTTAAATTGAATAACCAGTCTGATTTATGAAATTACATTACATACGAGAATTAGAATATTAATTTTGTCTTCATGTAGGCTACTAGGCCGACTCTCAATCTTGTCTTACATTGATTCATCCACCGAAACACTTGGAAATGGTTTTACTTATTTGTGTTCAGATCTTCACTCAAGTGCTTTTCTGTGATAATTCTATTCTAACAAATATAATGCATACATGGTCTCCTTGTGCTGGACATCCTTTTACCCACATTGCATTTTGAGGACCTGGTTCTGCTGGCCAGATGTGGCTTAAAATTGTGTTGTTTTTCTTTCACAGACATTTTTGTTAATTGTTCAAGAAAAAGAGCTAGATTTAAAAAAAATATTATTGATTTATTATTGCCTGCAAATGACCATTTTTGTTACCTATCCAGCCATGTTGAAATCATTTGTCATCTGCTTTAGATCAATAAAGCCATTAATACTTCTTTGTGTTAGTCTGTTGAGTAATTGTTGGATCCACTTATAAACATTTTTCTGGCTCATTTATGTATCCTTTCATTGATTACATGACTAGATCATGGAAGCCAGTGGCTTTAGATTTCGTAAAATTTTCTTTCTCCAGAATATATATATTTTTTTAGAGACAAAGGTTTGCTTTATGTGGCCATATTGTTTTAACACTTAGCAGTACAATTATTATTTTACTCATGTCTGTATAAAGGAGAAGTGTAGTGCGACAGACAGACAAAATGGAAAGGAACCATGTAATCTTGCTTACTTTTAATTAGGCTTATTGATGTGGAAAGAAGGACAGTCATTACAACAAGAAGGAGCTCCATTAAACACCAAATTCAAAGCTGTGACAAATGTGTTTTATAAAAAAGGTTATTGAGTGATTGATTTAAAACAAATGTCTCTCCATTTACACTCCTTTCACCATACCATAACGTCTAGGATTCATTCCGTCTGAGAAAACAAGTGTGAACTTTGCACTTGGAGCATACACATTGTATATCAGGCTCCAAGAAAGCTGTGGAAGCATGGCTATATATATAAAATTGTATTTATTTATGTTTCACACACAGTCAACTGACCCGATTTTTTTTTTTTTATTATACAAAACTTCGGTCGAATAATAAACACTTTTGCATACAAATGCACTAATTTGGCTTGTGACAAATGAAAGTGGAGTGTCTCTTTTTTCTGTATGCTGACCTTTGACCTTCATTGATGGTTGCTTCCTGAGGGACCACTGGATGTGAAGACTCTGAAGACTCACTGGCTGGGGCTGTGTGGTGGAGATAATGCCCATTTCAGACAGAATATGTGGTATATTACCTGTAACATGTGTATATGACCCACCTTCAAACAGCGTCTTATTTACGACTTTCTTGCAGGTATACATACCCCTTTTATACATATCAGTGGGTAACTGGCAAAATGGGAGGGGTGGGGGGAGTTGTTAAACCATGGTGGCTGTTTGCAGTTCAAATTAGGGAGCTATTAAACAATGGAAGTGTTAATGAATTTACAGTGGTTTCGGAAAGTATTCAGACCCCTTGACTTTTCCACATTACAGCCTTATTCTAAAATATATATTTTTTTTAAAATGATCAGCAACCTACACATAATACCCCATAATGACAAAGCAAAAACAGGTTTTTAGAATTTTTAGCAAATGTATAAAATATTAAAACCAGAAAAAATATTCACATAAATATTCAGACCATTTGCTAGGAGACTGGAAATTGAGCTCAGGGGCATCCTGTTTGCATTGATCATCCTTGATATGTTTCTACAACTTGATTGGAGTCCACTTGTGGTCAATTAAATTGATTGGACATGATTTGGAAAGGCACAGACCTGTCTATATAAGGTCCCACAATTGACAGTTCATGTTAGAGCAAAAACCAAACCATGAGGTCAAAATAATTGTCCGTAGAGCGTTGAGACTGGATTGTGTCGGAGCACAGATCAGGGGAAGGGTACCAAAAGAATTCTGCAGCATTTAAAAATATATATTTTATTTATTTCACCTTTATTTAACCAGATAGGCCAGTTCAGAACAAATTCTAATTTACAACGGCGATCTGGCAAAGATAAAGCAAAGCAGTGCGACAAAAAACAACACAGAGATAACACATAGGATAAACAAAAATACAGTCAATAACACAATAGAAATCTATATATAGTGTGTGCAAATGGAGTAAGAAGGTAAGGCAATAAATAGGCCATAGTAGCAAGTAATTACAATTTAGCAAATGAACACTGAAGTGATAGATGTGCAGATGATTATGTGCAAGTAGAAATATTGGTGTGCAAAAGAGCAAAAAAGTAAATAAAAACAATATGGGGATGAGGTAGGTAGTTGGGTAGGTTATTTACAGATGGGCTATGTACAGCTGCAGCGATCGGTAAGCTGCTCAGACAGCTGATGCATAAAGATAGTGATGGAGATATGTCTCCAACTTCAGCGATTTTTGCAATTTGTTCCAGTCATTGGCAGCAGAGAACTGGAAGGAAAGGCGGCCAAAGTGGGTGTTGGCTTTGGGGATGACCAGTGAGATCTACCTGCTGGACCGTGTGCTACGGGTGGTTGTTGTTATGGTGACCAATGAGCTGAGATAAGGCGGAGCTTTACCTAGCAAAGACTTATAGATGACCTGGAGCCAGTGGGTCTGGCGAGGAATATGTAGCGAGGGCCAGCCAGCGAGAGCATACAGGTCGCAGTGGTGGGTGGTATATGGGGCATTGGTGACAAAATGGATGGCACTGTGATAGACTGCATCCAGTTTGCTGAGTAGAGTGTTAGAGGCTATTTTGTAAATGACATCGCCGAAGTCGAGGATCGGTAGGATAGCCAGTTTTACGAGGATATGTTTGGCAGCGTGAGTGAAGGAGGCTTTGTTGCGAAATAGGAAGCCGATTCTAGATTTAATTTTGGATTGGAGATGTTTAATATGAGTCTGGAAGGAGAGTTGACAGTCTAGCCAGACACCTACAGTGCTGTGAAAAAGTATTTGCCCTCTTCCTGATTTCTTATTTTTTTGTACTTTTGTCACACTTAAATGTTTCAGATCATCAAACACATTTTAATATTACAAAAAGATAACCCAAGTAAACACAAAATGCAGTTTTTAAGTGATAATTTTATTTATTAAGGGAAAAAATATATCTGAACCTTCATGGCCCTATGTGACAAAGTAATTGCCCCCATATGATGGTGGTAGTGTGATGGTCTGGGGCTGCTTTGCTGCTTTAGGACCTGGACGACTTGCTGTGATTGATGGAACCATGAATTCTGCTTTCTACCAAAACATTCTGAAGGAGAATGTCCGGCCATCAGTTCGTGACCTCAAGCTGAAGCGCACTTGGGTTCTGCATCAGGACAATGATCCAAAACACACCAGCAAGTCCACCTCTGCATGGCTTAAAAAAACCAAAATGAAGGTTTGGGAGTGGCCCAGTCAAAGTCCAGACTTGAATCCGATTGAGATGCTGTGGCGTGACCTTAAAAAGGCGGTTCATGCTTGAAAACCCGCCAATGTGGCTGAATTAAAACAATTCTGCAAAGAAGAGTGGGCCAAAATTCCTCCACAGCGATGTGAAAGACTCATTGCCAGATATCGCAAACGCTTGATTCCAGTTGTTGCTGCTGAGGGTGGAACCACCAGTTATTAGGTTTAGGGCGCAATTACTTTTTCACATAGGGCCATGAAGGGTCGGATATCTTTTTTCCCTTAATAAATAAAATCTTCACTTAAAAACTGCATTTTGTATTTACTTGGATTTTCACTGTGTAATATTTAAATTTGTTTGATGATCTGAAACATTTAAGTGTGACAAATGTGTAACAAAAATAAGAAATCAGGAAGGGGGCAAATACTTTTCACAGCACTGTAGGTATTTGTAGTTGTCCACATATTCTAAGTCAGAACCATCCAGAGTAGTGATGCTAGTTAGGCGGGCGGGCGGGTGCGGGCAGCGATCGGTTGAAGAGCATGCATTTAGTTTTACTAGCGTTTAAGAGCAGTTGGAGGCCACGGAAGGAGTGTTGTATGGCATTGAAGCTCGTTTGGAGGTTTGTTAACACAGTGTCCAAAGAAGGGCCAGATGTATACAGAATGGTGTCATCTGCGTAGAGGTGGATCAAGGAAACACCCACAGCAAGAGCAACATCCTTTATATTAGCTAAGAAAAGAGATGGCCCGAGAATTGAACCCTGTGGTACCCCCATAGAGACTGCCAGAGGTCCAGACAACAGGCCCTCCGATTTGACGCACTAAACTTCATCTGAGAAGTAGTTGGTAAACCAGGCGAGGCAGTCATTTGAGAAACCAAGGCTGTTGAGTCTGTCGATAAGAATGTGGTGATTGACAGAGTCGAAAGCCTTGACCAGGTCGATGAAGATGGCTGCACATGACAGTCTTTTATCGATGGCGGTTATGATATCGTTTAGTACCTTGAGTGTGGCTGAGGTGTATCCGTGATCAGCACGGAAACCAGATTGCACTGCGGAGAAGGTAGGGTGGGATTCAAAATGGTCAGTGATCTGTTTGTTAACTTGGCTTTCGAAGACTTTAGAAAGGCAGGGCAGGATGGATATAGGTCTGTAACAGTTTGGTTCTAGAGTGTCTCCCCCTTTGAAGAGGGGGATGACCGCGGCAGCTTTACAGTCTTTGGGAATCTTGGACGATGCGAAAGAGAGGTTGAACAGACTAGTTATGGGTTGCATCAATGGCGGTGTATAATTTTAGAAAGAGAGGGTCCAGATTGTCTAGCCCAGCTGATTTGTACAGGTCACGGTTTTGCAGCTCTTTCAGAACATCTGCTATCTGGATTTGGGTGAAGGAGAAGCTGGGGATGCTTAGGCAAGTAGCTGTGTGGGGTGCGGAGCTGTTGGCCAGGGTTGGGTAGCCAGGAGGAAAGCATGGCCAGCTGTAGAGAAATGCTTATTGAAATTCTCGATTATCATGGATTTATCGGTGGTGACAGTGTTTCCTAGCCTCAGTGCAGTGGGCAGCTGGGAGGAGGTGCTCTTATTCTCCATGGACTTTACAGTGTCCCAGAACTTTTTGAAGTTAGAGCTACAGGATGCAAATGTCTGTTTGAAAAAGCTAGCCTTTGCGTTCCTAACTGATTGTGTATATTGGTTCCTGACTTCCCTGAAAAGGTGCATATCGCGGGGACTATTTCATGCTATTGCAGTACGCCACAGAATGTTTTTGTGCTGGTCGTGGGTAGTCAGGTCTGGAGTGAAGCAAGGGCTATATCTGTTCTTAGTTCTACATTTTTTGAAAGGGGCATGCTTATTTAAGAGGGTGAGGAAATTACTTTTAAAGACCAACCAGGCATCCTCAACTGACTGGATGAGGTCAATATCCTTCCAGGCCTTAGAAAGGCCTGCTCGCAGAAGAGTTTTTGGGAGTATTGAGGGGTGGTCGTTTGAAGGTCCCCAAGAACACAGTGGCCTCCATCATTCTTAAATGGAAGAAGTTTGAAACCACCAAGACTCTTCCTAAGCTGGCCACCCGGCCAAACTGAGAAATCGGGGGAGAAGGGCCTTGGTCAGGGAGGTGACCAAGAACCCGATTGTCACTCTGACAGAGCTCTAGAGTTCCTCTGTGGAGATAGGAGAACCTTACAGAAGGACAACCATCTCTGCAGCACTCCACCAATCAGGCTTTTATGGTAGAGTGTTCAGACGGAAGCCACTCCTCAGTAAAAGGCATATGAAGCCCGCTTGGAGTTTGCCAAAAAACACCTAAAGACTCTCAGACCATGAGAAAAAGATTGAACTCTTTGGCCTGAATGCCAAGCGTCACGTCTGGAGGAAACCTGACACCATCCCTACGGTGAAGCATGGTTGTGGCAGAATCATGCTGTGGGATGTTTTTCAGCGGCAGGGACTCGGAGACTAGTCTGAAACAAGGCAAAGATGAATGGCAGAGAGATACTTGATGAAAACCTGCTCCAGAGCTCTCAGGACCTCAGACTGGGCGTTCTTTGTCACCTCTCTGACCAAGGCCATTCTCCCCCTGATTGCTCAGTTAAGAATGATGGAGGCCACTTTTTTCTTGGGGACCTTCAATGCTGCAGAAATGCTTTGGTACCCTTCCCCTGATCTGTGCCTCGACACAATCCTGTCTCGGAGCTCTACAGACAATTCTTTCGACCTCATGGCTTGTGTTTTGCTCTGACATGCGCTGTCAACTGTGGGACCTTAAATAGACAGCTGTGTGCCTTTCCAAATCATGTCCAATCAATTTAATTTACAGCAGGTGTGCTCCAATCAAGTTGTATAAACTTCTCAAGGATGATCAATGGAAACCGGATGTACCTGAGCTTAATTTCGAGTCTCATAGCAAAGGGATTGAATACTTAAGTAAATAAGTAGTAAAAAATTCAAACATTTCTAAAACCTGTTTTCGCTTTGTCATTATGGACTATTGTGTATAGATTGATGAGGGGAAAATATTATTTCCTCAATTTTAGAATAAGACTGTAACGTAACAAAATGTGGAAAATGTCAAGGGGTCTGAATACTTTATGCATGTTAATGGATTTACGTTTCATTTAAATTGTGGACTATCGTCCTACTTTATATCAAGTGTTGTTAAAACATGTATTTATATTGTGGTTACAAACTGTAAGCAAGTGTACTGTTATATGACTGCTTAATTACACAATATAAACACATTTGTACAACATGGTTGGTGTGACTGCACATTGATTATAATGTTTTTGAAATATTTTTTTACATCCATTACAATTGTAAACCAACTTAAATTGATTGTATTAAACCTTCCCTCAATGTTGATCACACTAGTTTTATTGTAAATCTCTGAAATTGGGCAAGTTGCAAAGATATTTAACATTTGTAAGTACTATGTAACAATGTGTACCCATACTGTACCAGCCAAAGTATTTAACATTTATCCTAAATAGGCTTGTATCAAACTTTGTAATAAAAAATGTGCAGTTGTTTTTGGTAAGATATTTACATTTACTCACTGAGAGCTGTTTAGTAAACACAATAAAACAGCATCCATGAGAGATTTTCAATAGATTGAATGTTGAATAAAAGTGTTGTGTTCTTTTTTCCTTTCACTTTTTTTCCTCAAGATTTCCAATGAGCAGGTGTTATTCGAATGGCTTTAACCTTTAACCTGGCTTACTGTTTCTCCTCCACTCATACAGTATATGACCTCAGAGTGTTGACCTTACCCTCTGTGCAGTGTGTGAACTGCCTCAGAAACAGAGCACAGGTGCAAAAGCACTTTCCCACTGAAAACAGTAGGCAGATTCCCGGAAGGTCATTCCACTGCCCAGGGTGAGGATCAAGTGGTCTGTTTGTAGTGTCTTCTGCTTGTCGTCACCAATGTGATACACAGGAGCAGAAAGATGTGAATCAGGCATGGACCCACTCCCAAGGTCTGAATATGTAACAATCCTTTGATTTCCATCTATTTACTGTAATAACCAGTGCAATTACAGTGGATTTGTGTGTGTATGCATGTGCGCTTATATATCTGCCTGCATGTGACAGTCACTGTGTTTAGTATGAAGGAGATTGTTGAAAGAGAGGAGACAGCGGTTTGCGCTCCTGTAACACAGCTTGCAGGACACCATTCTAAAAGCCATTAGCCAGCTCTTTTTCATTGCATGTGATAGGCTAGTGTGCCTGATGTGGAAGCCAAGCACTTCCCCCTCCTCGCTCAGTCGTTGCCACCAACACCCCCACCCCACACCCACCGCCTCAGGCTGATTACTGAGTCAGCAGGATGAAAGGTGTCTGCTTCTCTGTGGCGTCAGCGAGAGAGAGTTGAAGAGAGACGGAGAGAATGGTGGAGAGAGAAAATAGACTAGAGATGGAGAGAAGGAGATAAATGGTTTACAAACACAACATATGGATGGAAAGAACTAGAGAAACAGATGTATTGAGAGAAAGAGTGGTTGAGGGAGGAAAATATAGAGGAGGAGGGCAAGCATCATCAGCCACCTTTACTCCTTTCAAATTCACAAACAGTTGACCTTCAGTTGACCTACCAGCAGGTCATCACAGTAGAGTAGACCATTTTAAAGTGTTATCATCAGTTATTACTGCTGGTTTAGTTATAGTTTTAATGTAATACATCGAAAGGGACTGATTCACTTTCAATTCTATTGCTCAATAAAAATGTGTAAACACAGGTGACAACATGATTTTAGGGTACTGTTCTTGTTTGTAGTGAAGGTAATTGTGTGATGGGGGATGGGGCAGGCAAATGGAGTCCTGCTCTTGGAGCTTTGTGCTGATTTGCCGAGGCCTGGCTGCTCCACAGACAGTGGGCACAGACATAGGAATGTTAGGGATGTGCGCCATTGTGTGGGGAGAGGCAGTGTCACCAATGAACACAGCCAGGGCGTCAGTAAGGGAGGGGTGCGGGGCAAAAGGGGCCTTTTCTACTCAAACTTCAAGCCAATCCACCATCCTCACAGTCATACCCATCCTTAACAGAAGTAGGATCTTAATTTGTAGTGTATTTGGGTTTTAAAAAGGCTTCTGAAGTTTGTAATGTCTATGTTGAAATTTCAGACTTGATTTCCCCTTACAAAAAAAGTATTAACCCCTACAAAAATGTCCATGACATATAATCCACATAAAATAATTCACATTTCCTGATGCTGCAGGATTATTTTCCTGCTGTAGCAAATGGATCAAATTAAGATCATACATCAGTAGCTAACCCCATTCAACAGCAAGGCCAGGGGTATAATATTTGTCACAGCAAATGCCTCTCCTGCCAACAGTTACAGTAAAAGTATGATTTTTCATAATTCACCTGCTTGCTGAGGAAATATCCATGATAATACCATCCACTGACCAGACATTTGACATCTACAGCAGCAGGACATTACCAGTCAGAGCCAGTTATTTCCAACTTAACTATTGTTATTGTGCAATGGATGACCTGTCTATCTGTGGCTTCACGTGAACAGCACAGCAAAGAGTGGAATAGAGGATGGGATGGGGGGGGGCTTCCTCTTTCACTTCCTATATGAGGGTCCAGTCAAGTGACTCTTTGAGAGAGTGGGTTGTGTGGTGCAGGAAAATGCAGCTCGGGCAGCGGTGGTTTCCGCTCAGGATGTCCAGTCCTATCTGTGCAGAGTTATGCCAATCTGAATCATGCACAGATTACACATGCACACAAACATGCACATTAGGATCATTATTGAAAGTACTGTATGAATCCTAAATGTATTAGTCAAGTCTCTCAAGTCATACGTGACACTGTTTTGTCTTGTGTTTTTATCTAATCCCTTGGGTCTACAATAAAATGCACGTCTTCAAGCCAAGATGGCCACATCTTGAAGGGTTGTATTGTAATTATGATGGCACTACCGTAAATGACCCAGTTTATCACATGACAGCTTCAGCAGAGGAGACTCGTGATCCAGATTAATGTGTAGCTCCAGTGCTATAATAAAGGTGGCAAGCTATCTCGTTTGATGTAATAGAGCACCAGGAGACAGTCCTGTCTTCTGCGTGTTTACAGGCGTGAGTCACTGAGGATCTGATAAGGATCCCCCCTGATAAAGCAGCAATCACGTTTCTCTGAGTACTTCTGAGAGGGATGAAACAATTACTGACCCTGGACTTTGGAGACAGAGCAAAGGTAATGCTCTGCATATAGTAATTCACAGTTTAAAGGCCCTCAACTGTAACAAGAATTCAATGGAGTTTATGTATATTGTTTGAATATTAGCTCAAAATCTAGACATGAGCACAATGTAACGGTTAAATCAATTGTACAATTCAGAGACCTAAAATAACCTCGTGTCCAATTCCCACCCTTGTTCTTCTGAAGCTCCTGACAGTTCTTACAGTAAACAGTTCTTTCTCTTTTTTCTCTCTTTCTTTTCATAGTGGTGACATAGCAGTTTATTGGCCGAGAGGGGAACATGGAAGTTAATTCATGTAGTGCTTAATAAACAGAGAGCAGCAGCAGTAAGCTGGAGGTCAAAGATTGAAGCTGGTCATGTGAGAGAGACAACAGGGAAAAGAGAGAGAGTAGTGTTGAAGGAGAGAAGAGAAACGAGCAGGAGTTCCTCTCTCCTTCACTCTCATTTCCCTGCTAGGATTTCCTGCTCTGTTTTATGGGGGTCACGCAGCTGGCAGGCGCCCTCCTGTTTCAGTCCGTAACGATGACAGTCGTCCATTAGTGCCCCGTAGAAACATGAGCCACGGAGGTTAACTCAGGCTCTTCCCCCCCCCTGACTGCCTCTTCCCTTTTCACAGCCTCTGGCCCTTGGCACTGGTTCAGTATCTGGATGGCAAGGGCAGAGTTGGAGCTCTCAGTAATGTTAGCAAAGCAGTGACGATTAAGGGTCATTCCCCATTCAGACGCCAGTCTGCACCCTGTTGAGTTCAACACAAACTTCAAAGCTAGTCTCAAACTGTGTGGCTGTATGCACTGCTGTTTAGTATTTGAAGTAATGAGACTTGCATCCTGAAGTCACTGAGGAGTTTGTTTATTGGTAAATAGGATGTTGTTGTAAAGCTAAAGAGCTGTTTCCTCAAGGTTCAATAATAAAGTAGGACTCTGATTAAGATTAGGATGATGTGAGAATGAATAAGAAGGTAGAGTGTCACAACAAATGTTAGTATGTGTGACCGCCTGGCATATGTATGTGTGTGCATGCTCTCGCCGGTGCATGTCTGTTAGTGTGTTTGGAACAGGGATACATCATTCTCTGCTGCTGGGGTTGGCTATCCTGGACGCTGGGTTACATTTCTTGTGTGTGAGCTGTTTATCCTAAATGTTACATTCACATATACGGTACATGAACACTAAGAAGCCTAGTCACAGGCGTCATTTGATTTGTATGACCAACCCCAGATTTAGGGAGGACTTCCTTTCAAGAGAAGATTGTGCAATTTACTTAATCACCATCTACTATTCCTTGGAAGAAACAAAGGTGATATATATTTACTGTAAAATTACTCCTCTTATGATAAAGAGTGAATAAGAGTGAAAATAGAAGACAGTTAGCCATTCTGAAAACACAATTAGCTCCCTGCCCCATAAGGTCATTTAGTGAGTTACTATGCATATCATTAACATGAGTATGGTCTAGCTACATAAAGATCTTTTGGCAGTCGGGTTCTAAGATATACTAACTGGGAGTCGGGTGTGTCCTTCCAAGACATATGTGTCATACATCTCCCTCCATTTTTTATCAGAAGTTTGTGTTTCTCAGAAAAGCTAAAAAGACCTCAAGGCCACTCCTCCCTATGGTTTCTTCTCGACATCTTTCTGCTTCCTCTTTTTCTTCTTCCTACAGTCATAACAGTTGAAAGGGTTGCTTTTCCCTTCACACACCCATTCTTTGATTCCAGACCCAGTTTTCTCACCATTGTTAAAGCCTGGTTAAAACAACTAAAGCAACCAAAGACACAAACCAACTCTGTGCTGTAGTCTAGCTGCATGGAAAAGGGCTTTCATTGACACAGCATAGAGCCTATGAGAGTTCTACTTAACTAAGCCATCCTTTATACAGTACACTCATGTACAGTGCATTTGGAGCATTTGGAGTATTCAGACCCTTTTTCCACATTTTTGTACGTTACAGCCTTGTCCCCCCTCCCGCCTCTCATTCATTGACACACAATACCCCATAATGACAAAGCAAAAACAGATTGAGAATTTTTTTGCAAATTCATTAAAAATAAAAAACGGAAATATTGCATTTACACAAGTATTCAGACCCTTTACTCAGTACTTTGTTGAAACACCTTTGGCAGAGATTACAGCCTCGAGTCTTCTTTGGTATGAGGCTACAAGCTTGGCACATCTGCATTTAGGGAGTTTCCAAATTCTTCTCTGCAGATCCTCTCAAGCTCTGTCAGGCTGGATGGGGAGCGTTGCTGCACAGCATCTCTACAGAGATGTTCAATCGGGTTCAAGTCCAGGCTCTGGCTGGGCCACTCAAGGACATTCAGAGACTAGTCCCGAAGCCACTCCTGGGTTTTGTCTTGGTTGTGTGCTTAGGGTCATTGTCCTGTTGGAAGGTCAACCTTTGACTCAGTCTGAGTTCCTGAGCGTTCTGGTGCAGGTTTTCATCAAGGATCTCTCTGTACTTTGCTCTGTTCATCTTTCCCTCGATCCTGACTAGTCTCCCAGACCTTACCATTGAGAAACATCCCCACAGCATGATGCTGCCACCACCATGCTTCACCGTAGGAATGGTATTGGCCAGGTGATGAGCGGTGCCTGGTATCCATCAATTCAAATCAAAGTTTATTTGTCACGTGCAGAAAAAAAGGTATTGCAATGGGTAGGTAAAGAAATGAAACAACAGTAAAAAGACAGGCTATATACAGTAGCAAGGCTATAAAAGTAGCGAGGCAACATAAAGACACCGGTTAGTCAGGCTGATTGAGGTAGTATATACATGTAGATATGGTTAAAGTGACTATGCATATATGATGAACAGAGAGTAGCAGTAGCGTCGTTGTCAGTGATCAGGCCTACCACTGTTGTGTCGTCTGCAAACTTAATGATGGTGTTGGAGTCGTGCCTGACCATGCAGTCGTGGGTAAACAGGGAGTACAGGAGGGGACTGAGCATGCACCCCTGGGGAGCTCCAGTGTTGAGGATCAGCGTCACAGATGTGATGCTACCTACCCTCACCACCTGGGGGCGGCCCGTCAGGAAGTCCAGGATCCAGTTGAGGAGGGAGGTGTTTAGTCCCAGGATCCTTAGCTTAGTGATGAGCTTTGAGGGTACTATGGTGTTGAACGCTGAGCTGTAGTCAATGAATAGCATTCTCACATAAGTGTTCCTTTTGTCCAAGTGGGAAAGGGCAGTGTGGAGTGCAATAGCGATTGCATCATCTGTGGATCTGTTTGGGCGGTATGCAAATTGGAGTGGGTCTAGGGTTTCTGGGATAATCGTGTTGATGTGAGCCATTACCAACCTTTCAAAGCACTTCATGGCTACGGACGTGAGTGCTACGGGTCTGTAGTCATTTAGGCAGGTTGCCATTGTGTTTTTGGGCACAGGGACTATGGTGGTCTGCTTGAAACATGTTGGTATTACAGACTCAATGAGGGACATGTTGAAAATGTCAGTGAGACACCTGCCAGTTGGTCAGCACATGCCCGGAGCACACATCCTGGTAATCCATCTGGCCCCGCAGCCTTGTGTATGTTGACCTGTTTAAAGGTCTTACTCACGTCGGCTACAGAGAGAGTGTTCACACAGTCATCCGGAACAGCTGATGCTCTCATGCATGCCTCAGTGTTGCTTGCCTCGAAGCGAGCATAGAAGTGATTTAGCTCGTCTGGTAGGCCTGTGTCACTGGGCAGCTCGCTGCTATGCTTTCTTTTGTAGTCTGTAATAGTTTGCAAGCCCTGCCACATAAGACGAGCATCGGAGCCGGTGAATCCCGGATTCAATCTTAGCCCTGTATTGATGCTTTGCCTGTTTGATGGTTTGTCGCAGGGCATAGCAGGATTTCTTGTAAGCTTCCAGATTAGAGTCCCTCACCTTGAAAGCGGCAGCTCTACCCTTTAGCTCAGTGCGAATGTTGCCTGTAATCCAAGGTTTCTGGTTGGGGTATGTACGTACAGTCACTGTGGGGACGACGCCCTCGATGCACTTATTGATAAAGCCAGTGATTGATGTGGTGTACTCCTCAATGCCATCGGAAGAATCCCGGAACATGTTCCAGTCTGTGATAGCAAAACAGTCCTCTAGTTTAGCATCTGCTTCATCTGACCACTTTTTTATAGACCGAGTCACTGGTGCTTCCTGCTTTAATTTTTGCTTGTAAGCAGGAATCAGAAGGATAGAGTTGTGGTAGGATTTACCAAATGGAGGGTGAGGGAGAGTTTTGTACCCGTCTCTGTATGTGGAGTACAGGTGATCTAGAATTTTTTTCCCTCTGGTTGCACATTTAACATGTTGATGGAAATTTGGTAGAACTGATTTAAGTTTCCCTGCATTAAATTCTCCGTCCACTAGGAGTGCCACCTCTGGGTGAGTGGTTTCCTGTTTGCTTATTTCCTTATACAGCTGACTGAGTGCAGTCTTAGTGCCAGCATCTGTCTGTGGTGGTAAATAAACAGCCACAAAAAGTATAGCTGAAAGCTCTCTAGGCAAGTAGTGTGGCCTGCAATTTATCACAATATACTCTACTTCCGGCGAGCAAAATCTAGAGACTTCCTTAGATTTCGTGCACCAGCTGTTGTTTACAAATATGCACAGACCCCCCCCATCTTACCGGAGTGTGCTGTTCTATCTTGCTGGTGCAGCGTGTATCCCGCTAGCTGAATATCCATGTCGTCATTCAGCCACGATTCCGTGAAACATAGGATATTACAGTATTTGATGTCCCATTGGTAGGATATTCGTGATCGTACCTCGTCTAGTTTATTGTCCAATGATTGCACGTTGGCGAGTAGTATTGACTGTAACGGCAGCTTTCCCACCCGCCTTTTCCGGGTTCTGACCAGGCTTCAGTCTCTTTGTCCTCCGTACCTGCATCGCTTCCTCTTGCAAATAATGGGAATGTTGGCCCTGTTGGGTGTTTGGAGAATGTCTTGTGCGTCTTGCTTGTTGAAGAAAAAATCTTTGTCTAATCCGAGGTGAGTGATCACTGTCCTGATATCCAGAAGTAATTTTTTGCCGTAAGATACGGTTGCAGAAACAGTACAAGTACAAAATAAGTTACAAATAACGCAAAAAACCCCACATAATAGCACAATTGGTTGGGTGCCTGTAAAACTGCTGCCATTTCTTCCGGCGCCATCAGACGTAAAGCTTGGAACTCAGGCCAAAGAGTTTGTATATTGGTGCTTCCAAACTTCATCCATTTAAGAATGATGGAGGCCACTGTGTTCTTGGGGACCTTCAATGCTGCAGAAATGTTTTGGTACCCTTCCCTTGATCTGTAGCTCGACACAATCCTGTCTCGGAACTCTACAGACAATTCCTTCAACCTCATGACAGGTATGTGCCTCTCCAAATCATGGCCAATCAATTGAATTTACCACAGGTGGACTCCAGTCAAGTTGTAGAAACATCTCAAGGATGATCCTCCAAATACAACACCAGTTCTGCCAGGTCCCCAAAGCACACACATCCCTGGGTCGCTAGTCTTTTCAGTTCACTGCAGCTAACGACTGAAACGAGCTTCAACAAACACTCAAACTTGACCGTTTTATCTCAAACTCTTTATTCAAAGACTCAGTCATGGACACCCTTACTGACAGTTGTGACTGATTTGCGTGATGTTTTGTTGTCTCTACCTTCTTGCCCTTTGTGCTGTTGTCTGTACCCAATAATGTTTGTACCATGTTTTGTGCTGCTACCATGTTGTGATACTACCATGTTGTTGTCATGTTGTGTTGCTACCATGCTGTGTTGTCATGTGTTGCTGCCTTGCTATGTTGTTGTCTTAGGTCTCTCTTTATGTAGTGTTGTCTCTCTTGACGTGATGTGTGTTTTGTCTTATATTTATTTATTTCTTATTTTTAATCCCAGCCTCCATCCCCGCAGGAGGCCTTTTGCCTTTTGGTAGGCCGTCATTGTAAATAAGAATTTGTTCTTAACTGACTTGCATAGTTAAATAAAGGTTAAATAAAAATTAAATAAAAATTAAGATCAGTGGAAACGGGATGCACCTGATCTCAATTTCGAGTCTCATAGCAAAGGGTTGGAATACTTGTGAAAAAAAAATATTTCTGTATTTCCAAAAATTTCTAAAAAACGGTTTTCGCTTTGTAATTATGGGATATTGTGTGTAGATTGATGAAGAAAAAAATAAATATTTAATACATTTTATAATAAGGCTGCAACGTAACAAAATGTGGAAAAAGTGAAGGGGTCTGAATATTTTCCGAATGCACTGAATGCATTTGTTCTCATTTGTGGTACGTAACATTGCAAAAATCCGAAACGTTCTGTCCATAAATGATGCAGAAAAATGTAGCCATGCTTTTGTTACTTTTAGGTTAGATGACTGCAATGCTCTACATTCCGGCTACCCGGATAAAGCACTAAATACACTTCAGTTAGTGCTAAATACAGCTGCTAGAATCCTGACTAGCACCCAAATATTTGATCATATTACTCCCAGTGCTAGCCTCCCAACACTGGCTTCCTGTTAAGGCAAGGGCTGATTTCAGGGATTTACTGCTAACCTACAAAGCATTACATGGGCTTGCTCCTACCTATCTTTTCGATTTGGTCCTGCCGTACATACCTACACATATGCTACGGTCACAAGACGCAGGCCTCCTAATTGTCCCTAGAATTTCTAAGCAAACAGCTGGAGGCAGGGCTTTCTCCTATAGAGCTCCATTTTTATGGAATGGTCTGCCTACCCATGTGAGAGACGCAGACTCGGTCTCACCCTTTAAGTCTTTACTGAAGACTCATCTCTTCAGTGGGTCATATGATTGAGTGTAGTCTGGCCCAGGAGTGTGAAGGTGAACGGAAAGGCTCTGGAGCAACGAACCGCCCTTGCTGTCTCTGCCTGGCCGGTTCCCCTCTTTACACTGGGATTCTCTACCTCTAACCCTATTACAGGGGCTGAGTCACTGGCTTACTGGTGCTCTTTCATGCCGTCCCTAGGAGGGGTGCGTCACTTGAGTGGGTTGAGTCACTGACGTGATCTTCCTGTCTGGGTTGGCGCCCCCCCTTGGGTTGTGCCGTGGCGGAGATCTTTGTGGGCTATACTCGGCCTTGTCTCAGGATGGTAAGTTGGTGGTTGAAGATATCCTTCTAGTGGTGTGGGGGCTGTGCTTTGGCAAAGTGGGTGGGGTTATATCCTTCCTGTTTGGCCCTGTCCGGGGGAATCATCGGCCACAGTGTCTCCTGACCCCTCCTGTCTCAGCCTCCAGTTTTTATGCTGCAGTAGTTTAAGTGTCGGGGGGCTAGGGTCAGTTTGTTATATCTGGAGTACTTCTCCTGTCTTATCCGGTGTCCTGTGTGAATTTAAGTATGCTCTCTCTAATTCTCTTTCTCTCTTTCTTTCTCTCTCTCGGAGGACCTGAGCCCTAGGACCATGCCTCAGGACTACCTGGCATGATGACTCCTTGCTGTCCCCAGTCCACCTGGCCGTGCTGCTGCTCCAGTTTCAACTGTTCTGCCTGCGGCTATGGAACCCTGACCTGTTCACCGGACGTGCTACCTGACCTGCTGTTTTGAACTCTCTAGAGACAGCAGGAGCGGTAGAGATACTCTCAATGATCGGCTATGAAAAGCCAACTGACATTTACTCCTGAGGTGCTGACTTGCTGCACCCTTCGACAACTACTGTGATTATTATTATTTGACCATGCTGGTCATTTATGAACATTTTAACATCTTGGCCATGTTCTGTTATAATCTACACACGGCACAGCCAGAAGAGGACTGGCCACCCCTCATAGCCTGGTTCCTCTCTAGGTTTCTTCCTAGGTTTTGGCCTTTGTAGGGAGTTTTTCCTAGCCACCGTGCTTCTACACCTGCATTGCTTGCTGTTTGGGGTTTTAGGCTGGGTTTCTATACAGCACTTTGAGATATCAGCTGATGTAAGAAGGGCTATATAAATACATTTGATTTGATTGAGATACAGGAAGTACTTTGTTCTGGGATTTTAAAAACAGAAAGAAAAAACCCAAGCAGTATTTTCCCATAGTAGGAAACAAATGAGAACATTAAAGGTTGAATGACCACGTTCTTTCTAAGTGGTAAAGAGATTTCTGCAGTGTCTAACCTGAATATACAGAAGGGAAACATGATATCATTAAACACTATGCATCCTCTATCATCTGTCATTCTTGTTTTTTCGATCTCCACTGTACACTTTTCTTTTCGTATGCCATCTTACTTAATAGCATGCACATACACAAGACACACAGTCTCATACGTGTTAATATGAATCTGTTAACATGGCAAAGGATATGCTAGAAGAGAGAAGGGAGTGTGAGGTCTGTCTAAGTGGATACAATGCCCACATGTGGCTGAGCAGTGAGCCTACATCCCTAACAGACAACATGTTGTGTAACTGTGTATCAGGGGTTTACAGACCCCCGACATGTGACCCCACACCCTTTGACCTTAACCTATCCCTGTCAGGTGTTCCGGAACGCTCAAGAGGGCTCCATTGGTGGGAATTTCCCAACTGTCTGTCTCCCATATACTCACTTAACCTCACACACGCAAATGATGTCCAAGAATTCAGCTACAGAGAGATATAGTACTATTACCAAATCAGCACGCGAAAGGATGTTTCAAAGAATTAACAAAAGGCTTCATTAAGAAATTGCTTTATCAAAGAAATGTAATGTTTGTCTCCCTAACTTAATTAGGAATGTCACATTTCTGTTGAGAGTTCCCGGCTAGCACATAACATTCTGAGAACCATATCTTTCCAGCGGTGTGTATTCATGCATGCCAAGGGAATCCAGGCTTCCCCAAAATACAAAAACATACAAAATATTTATATTTTGACTCTGGGTTTCATACATTTCCTTCAATATGCAACAGGCTAAATGTATCTCACCGGAGAAATCATGCAAACAAATGAAACAGTGCCCCTCTGTCTCAGTATGTGTAGTCTGTCAATCTGATTCTATCTGGTCAAAAATAGTATGACATTGTTGTCTCCCGTAGGACATTGAATGCAAGGGAAGCCAGCGAGCATTTGGCCTCTCTTGATAAAAAAATATAAAATAATAGCCAATCAGTATTGAGCTGAACTGATTGAGCTCAGCTGTGAATGGTCCTAGCGCATCAAAACAAAGTGTCAAGGGAAGCCAGTTATGATTTGGCTTCACACCAATAACATTACATCAGAAGCCAAACGTCATTGACAGCAAAAAGTGTGAGTTGTTGCATCTTGTGGTGTCATTGTCATCCGGTGGCTAGCTAAAATTGTCAATTTCAAAATTAGCCATGGATGGAGATAGGGATTTGGACTTGTGGTTACTTAATTATCTCTACTATATAATCTTACATTCACACATTGTACCCTTGGCCTGAGAGGATGGAAGTTTAACATGTAGATAGGTGTAGTAGGCTAATGTTAACCAGTTGGCCTGGCGCATTGTTGCCCACAAAAGCAAGCAAGCATTTTAGCCAGGTAGCCTAGGCCAACAAAAGCGTGTACTGTATGACAGAGTCGTAGGCCGTTTAGGCAATATGAAAGGAGGATGGCAATAGCATTTCTCTACAAGTAGGGTGAGTCAACATGTTCTTTCTACTTGCACAAAGGCACACACACAGAAATCAGTAGGCTACCAGTTCTTCTGTGGGTACAGCACTGTGCAAAAGTTTTAGGCATGTGTGAAAAAATGCTGTAAAGTAAGAATGCTTTCAAAAATAGACATGTTAATAGATTATATTTGTCAATTGACTAAATGCAAAGTGAGTGAACAGAAGAAAAATCTACATCAAATCCATATTTGGTGTGACCATCCTTTGCCGTCAAAACAACATAAATTCTTGTAGGTACACTTGCACAAAGTCAGGGATTTTGTAGGCATATAGTCAGGTGTCTGATTAAACAATTATACCAAACAGGTGCTAATGATCATCAATTCAATATGTAGGTTGAAACACAATCATGAACTGAAACAGAAACAGCTGTGTAGGAGGAATAAACTGGGTGAGGAACAGCCAAACTCAGCTAACAAGGTGAGGTTGCTGAAGACAGTTTACTGTCAAGTCATACACCCTGACAAGACTGAGCCCAGCAACAAGACATAAGGTAGTTATACTGCATTAGCAGCAAGGTCTCTCCCAGGCAGAAATGTCAAGGCAGACAGGTTTCCAGATGTGCAAGTCCAAGCTCTTTTGAAGAAGCACAAAGAAACGGGCAACGTTGAGGACCGTAGACTCAGTGGTCGGCCAAGGAAACTTAGTGCAGCAGATTAAAGACACATGCTTACTTCCCTTTGCAATCAGAAGATGTCCAGCAATGCCATCAGCTCAGAATTGGCAGAAAACAGTGGGTTCTGGTACACTCATCTACTGTCCGGAGAAGTCTGGTCAGAAGTGGCCTTCATGGAAGAATTGCGGCCAAAAAGCTATACCTCTGACGTGGGAACAAGGCCAAGTGAATCAACTATGCACGAAAACACAGGAACTGGGGTGCAGAAAAATGGCAGCAGGTGCTCTGGACTGATGAGTCAAAATTTGAAATATTTAGCTGTAGCAGAAGGCAGTTTGTTCGCCGAAGGACTGGAGAGCAGTACACACAAGTGTCTACAGGCAACAGTGAAGCATGGTGGAGGTTCCTTGCAAGTTTAGGGCTGCATTTCTGCAACTGGAGTTGGGGATTTGGTCAGAATTAATGGTCTCCTCCATGCTGACAAGTACAGGCAGATAATTATCCATCATGCAATACTGTCAGGGAGGCATCTGATTGGCCCCAAATTTATTCTGCAGCATGACAACAACCCAAACATACAGCGAAAGTCATTAAGAACTATCTTCAGGGTAAAAAAGAACAAGGAGTCCTGGAAGTGATGGTATGGCCCCCACAGAGCCCTGATCATCGAGTCTGTCTGGGATTACATGAAGAGAGAGAAGCACCCAAGGCTTCCTAATTCACAGAAGAACTGTGGTTAGTTCTCCAAGATGTTTGGGCCAACCTACCTGCCAAGTTCCTTCAAAAACTGTGTGCAAGTGTACCTTGAAGAAACTATGCTGTTTTGAAGGCAAAGGGTGGTCACACCAAATATGGATTTGATGTAGATTTATCTTCTGTTCACTCACGTTGGATTTTGTTAATTGATAAATATAAACTATTAACATTTCTATTTTTGAAAACATTCTTACTTTACAGAATTTTTTCACACCTGCCTAAAATGTTTGCACAATACTATATTTCAGTACAGCATAACATTTTCTTATGGTTGTATTTATAGTCATGTTCTCAAATTGCTCTAAGAACCTAAAGAAACAATGTTCTTCTGTGGGAAATTCAGTACTTCAGCATAATGTTTTCTACAGGTTTCTTCATGGTTCTATTTCAAGTCATGAAACAATGTTCTTTTGTGGCAATTTCAGTACATCAATGTTTTCTGCAGGTTTAAGAAAAGTTTCCATAAAAACCACAAGAAAACAGTAACGTTCAAAGAATGTTCTAAGAAAGTTATTTAAAATCATATAAATTCTGTCAGTGTCAGACAAACTCTCTCTATCTTCTATTTTGTTAAGTGTGTTGGCGACGCCCACTACTTGGCTATACCTGATTTTAATGAGTGATTTTTTCCTTTGAAATGGTGTCTGTTTGAATAGACAAAAATTAACAGCTTAGTATGAGTTGAAGTGGTGCAGTGGACTAATTCCATGGATAGAGTACGGAAGATCATAGGTTCGAATCTCACTGATGCCGTGCCACAACAAAAACTAAATGTGTTTGCATGATTGCTTAAGCAAATTAATGTGTCCTATATGTTCTCAGAACATTAATTAAATATCCCAGGAAAACGTTTAGGGAACCATAATAAAATGTTCTCAGAACTTCCCTGCAACCTAAAAATGTATGTTCCCAAAACAGGCAACATTTTCACTTCCGTTCTCAGAACGTTTAAAAAACATTCATTTTTTTCCGGTCAGGAAATGTATGGCTTCTTCCTCGGAACCAATTGGCAACGAAAAAAATACGTTCCCATAACTTCCAAGAAACCAAATGCGCTTGCTGTGTTGTACTATGTTGGTGAAAACATCCTGGGTAGTTATCTGTTCAAAGTCTCCATTGTGCAGTTGCGTAAAGGTCAAAAAGTCATGATAACACTCTCTGACAAGGGACGTTGTGGTGAGGGCTATATACACACAAAAGCATGTGGACGCCCCTTCATATTAGTGGATTCAGCTTTTTAAGCCACACCCATTGCTGACAGGTGTATAAAATCGAGAACACAGCCATGCAATCCCCATAGACAAACATTGGCAGTTGAATGGCCTTACGGAAGAGCTTAGTAGCATCGTCCTAGGATGCCACCTTTCAAACAAGTCAGTTAATCAACATTCTACCCTACTAGAGCTGCCCCTGTCAACTGTAAGTGTTTTTTATTGTGAAGTGTAAACGTCTGGGAGCAACAAAGGCTCAGCCGTGAAGTGGTAGGCCACTCAAGCTCACAGAACAGGACCGCTGAGTGCTGAAGTGCATAGCGCTTAAAAATCATCTGTCCTCGGTTGCAACACTCACTACTGAGTTCAAATCTGCCTCTGTAAGCAACGTCAGCACAATACAGTTGAAGTCGGAAGTTTACATACACTTAGGTGTCATTAAAAGTCGTTTTTGAACCACTATACAAATTTCTTGTTAACAAACTATAGTTTTGGCAAGTTGGTTAGGACATCTACTTTGTGCATGACACAAGTAATCTTTACAACAATTGTTAACAGACAGATTATTTCACTTATAATTCACTGTATCACAATTGCAGTGGGTCAGATGTTTACATACACTAAGTTGACTGTGCCTTTAAACAACTCAGAAAATTCCAGAACATGATGTCATGGCTTTAGAAGCTTCTGATAGGCTAATTGACATCATTTGAGTCAATTGGAGGTGTACCTGTGGATGTATTTCAAGGCCTACCTTCAAACTCAGTGCCTCTCTGCCTCTCACATCATGGGAAAATCAAAAGAAATCAGCCAGTCTGGTTCATCCTTAGGAGCAATTTCCAAACGCCTGAGTTCATCTGTACAAACAATAGTACGCAAGTATAAACACCATGGGACCACACAGCCGTCATACCGCTCAGGAAGGAGACGCATTCTGTCTCCTAGAGATGAACGTTCTTTGGTGCAAAAAGTGCAAATCAATCCCAGAACAACAGAAAATAACCTTGTGAAGATGCCGGAGGAAACACGTACAAAGATATCTATATCCACAGTAAAACGAGTCCTATATCGACATAACCTGAAAAGCCGCTCAACAAGGAAGAAGCCACTGCTCCAAAATAGCCATAAAGACCATTGTTATGTTTGGAGGAAAAAGGGCGTGCAAGCCGAAGAACACCATCCCAACCGTGAAGCACGGGGGTGGCAGCATCATGTTGTGGGGGTGCTTTGCTGCAGGAGGGAATGGTGCACTTCACAAAATAGATGGCATCATGAGGCAGGAAAATTATGTGGATATATTGAAGCAACATCTGAAGACTTCAGTCAGGAAGTTAAAGCTTGGTCGCGAATGGGTCTTCCAAATGGACAATGACCCAAAGCATACTTCTAAAGTTGTGGCAAAATGGCTTAAGGACAACAAAGTCAAAGTATTGGAGTGGCCATCACAAAGCCCTGACCTCAATCCTATAGAAAATGTTTGGGCAGAACTGAAATAGCATGTGTGAACAAGGAGGTCTACAAACCTGACTCAGTTACACCGGCTCTGTCAGGAGGAATGGGCCAAAACTCAACCAACTTTTGGGAAGCTTGTGGAAGGCTACCTGAAACGTTTGACCCAAGTTAAACAATTTAAAGGCAATGCTACCAAATACTAATTGAGTGTATGTAAACATCTGACCCACTGGGAATGTGATGAAATAAATAAAAGCTGAAATCATTCTCTCTGCTATTATTCTGACATGTCACATTCTTAAAATAAAGTGGTGATCCTAACTGACCTAAGACATGGCATTTTTACTAGGATTAAATGTCAGGAATTGTGAAAAACTGAGTTTAAATTTATTTGGCTAAGGTTTATGTAAACTTCCGACTTCAACTGCAACTGTTCGTTGGGAGTATAATGGGTTTCCATGGCCGCACACAAGCCTAAGATCACCATGCGCAATGCCAAGCATTGGCTGCAGTGGTGTAACGCTCGCCACCATTGGACTCTGGAGCAGTGGAAACACATTCTCTGGAGTGATGAATCACGCTTCACCATCTGGCAGTCTGACGTATGAATCTGGGTTTGGCGGATGTCAGGAGATCGCTATCTGACCAAATGCATAGTGCCAACTGTAAAGTTTGGTGGCGGGCGAATAATGGTTTGGGCTAGGCCCCTTAGTTCCAGTGAAGGGAAATCTTAATGCTACAGAATACAATTACATTCTAGACAAATATGTGCTTCCAACTTTGTGGCAACAGTTTGGGGGAAGGCCCTTTCCTGTTTCAGCATGACAATGCTCCCGTGCACAAAGCGAGGTCCATACAGAAATGGTTTGTTGAGATCAGTGTGGAAGAAATTGACTGGCCTGCACAGAGCCTTGACCTCAACCCCATCTAACATCTTTGGGATGAATTGGAATGCCAACTGCGAGGCAGGCCTAATCGCCTAACATTGGTGCCCGAACCTCACTAATGCTCTTGTGGCTGAATGGAAGCAAGTCCCCCTAACAATGTTTCAACATCTAGTGGAAAGCCTTGACAGAAGAGTGGAGGCTGTTATAGCAGCAAAGGGGGGACCAACTCCATATTAATGCTCATGATTTTGGAATGAGATGTTTGACGAGCAGGTGTCCACAGAGAAAGAAATGGCTCTAACTTACATGTGTACAGCATCCCCTTTCCAGTCACAATAACGCAACATCTCTGCTGACTGAGATGCTTGATATAAACTTCACCAACCCACACAAAGTTAAACGACGTTAGTGTTTATTTGCATGTGTGACAAAGATCATGAATGGCTCAATTTGTTTGGTGTCAGCCTCTAAAACAAAAAGTATGCTACTTTTACTTAACACAACATATAGTGTGAAAATCATTTGCAATGGGACATAACATTTAAGCTATGGAAAGTTCCGTCTTTGTTTACAGTCCATACTTGAGGCTCCTTTAGCTACTTTATATGTTTACGACATGAAGATTAAAAAAATGCATATAGGGCGGCATTTAGAGCGTTGGGCCAGTTACCGAAAGGTCATTGGTTTCGAATACCCAAGTGGACAAGGTGAAAAATCTGTCCATGTGTCCTTGAGCAAGGCGCTTAACTCTAATTTGCACCAAGGGTGCTGTACGGCAATGGCTGACTCTGTAAAAAAAATATGATGACTGGATCTGTGAGTTGTGGTTTCTTGTGGAAAGCAGGGACATTGGGCTTTCCCACAGGATCAGGGGAGATACTTTGAAGTAGGAGCAGCCGCTGAACTTTTATCTGGCACTGATCAGTTGATAAACCTGTCAAAATCAACCCAGAGACTCCCCCCACAAGTAGTTGTGACGCCTGAGAAACATTGGAGCACTCAGTCCTCAGTCTCACAGATAGGGGCTGTCAACTCAGCTGCCACCCTTGGCTGTGTTATTAACACTGTGTGTGTGTTTGTTTGTTTTTGTCACTGGAAAGGTGGCAGGAGGAGCCTTCCCACAGGAGTGGAGAGAGAGCTACAGTCCCACACCTTCCTCTCCTCACTCCCCAGTCTGACAGGTGACTTATCACTACCTCGATCTACAGGGCAGATCTGGGTCTGTTTAGCCACTCCACAGAGGCGTTTGGGGATTAAAGAGCAGAAACTGCACCCTTGTGGTGTTTATTACAGTTAAAGGGCCTGTTAGGGCTTTCTGCTTGTGACCCAAGACAGTCAGTTGTCTCCTAAATGCTGGTATCACTGCTAAAACCTCATGCTCAAGTACTTCCCCACAGTACAGACACTGAAATTGTGCAGCCTCAAAAGTAATGCATTATTCAGTGCAACAACAAAACTGATATTTGGGATATTAGCCTACTGTGTGCATGTGACAATACGCTACAGGGAGCTGTGACAGACAAAGACAGAAAGCAGACACTTAGCATCAGATCATACCAGCGGCTATAATGAACTAGGTTTGATTTACAAATGGATGCAAATTATTATTTTGTTTTTACTGGCACTGCATTACATCACCATTCTCCTTGGCCTTGGCTTGAGTTGTGGGGAAAAGCTGTTCGTTTATAACTCAAGCAACTACAGACATTACACACAAACACGCTCACAGTCTCTAATATTTGATTCCAGCTAAATGCATCATTGCATTCCAACAACAGGAAAATAATGGATAAGAGAAAGGAGAAGAGTAACATTTAACTCTGTTTTGCACTAAGTTCAGAACATTCCAATAGAGAAAGCAGCAGCATCATCAAAGCAGCAATTCCAACTTTCCTAGTCACCTGCCATTATAAAGAAGAGTTGACCTTGCCTTTGGCCTCTTGGCTGCCTGACAAAGCATTCCCCATGCTCTAGTGCAGTGTGGCTGTCCTCTAAATGAAAGTAGCTGAAAGGGGAAGGGCAGCAAGGCCTTAGGAATATCAATATGTGATGCTCTCAATTAAGATTAAAGCGTCCAATAGAAGCCTATGGAGATGGTTGATATTGCACCCTTGCTGACTCTGTATAAAATCAGAGTCAGGCACTACGACTACTCCTATTGCCTGTCCCTCCTCTGCTACCTCTCTATTTTGCTGGATTCCTGGAATTAATATTGACTCATAGTCACACTTATTAGATAGACGTAAAATTGATCATTTTACTGCTGGTGGATGATAAGAATATTGAAATACGAGAAATGTTTGGATCAGCAAGACGACAAACTGCAAGGAAAATACGAGGCAATCAGAATAAACCTTCAGGCGTAAACAAACATCCCTGCAGGTAGATGGAGGCTGGGGGTGGGGGCTTGTTGGGAAAGGTTTTCATAAAAAGTCAATCTGGTCTCATATTCTGTACGTAAATCTGAGACACACCTTTTAGCATGATATGTTACAGTTCGTATATTAAGTATTATTTTGTGGTTGCCTATCACCCATTTCGTATGATATGTTACGAACTACAATTTATATTATATGTTACGAATTCGCAAAACGTACAATATGTTGCACATTTTTGTAACATACAATATGTTACGAATTTTCAAAACCCATGATTTGTTACAAATTCTAGGTAGGTGGCTAATGTTAGCTAGCTAGCTAACGTTAGCTAGGCTAGGGGTTAGGGTTAAGTTTAGGAGTTAGGTTAAAGGGTTAAGGCTAGGGTTATGGGAAGGGTTAGCTAACATGCTAAGTAGTTTAAAACTAGCAAAAAAGTGGTAAGTAATTCAAAAGTTGCTAACTAGCTAAAATTGTCCGTGGTGAGATTCAAACTCGCAACCTTTTGGTTACTAGACATTCTCATTAAGCCTACCCATCCACCCCGAACAGCCCCCCTACTTTCGTTTTTGCCTTAAGTAACCATCTGTCTTTTGTAACCATTCCAAACGTATCAATTTGAGTGTCCCGGATTCATGTTTACTATGTTAAGTGTAGTCTATGAGACCAGGCTGAAAATGTCTCTGTCTCCTTTAGACAAACTGAAATAGAATACTAGTATCAGACCTTCCACCATAAAGGATAGCCCACAGTCTTTATGCTAAATATTGTTGACCGAGAGGCACATTTGCAGTAGATTAAGGCCTTTAACCAATCAATGTATTAATTATGTGCTTGCTAGGAAATAAAGACCCTGGGAAAATGCATTACATGCCAAAAACATTTAATCAACATCATCCACACATCATTGTATTACACTAATCCTGTCAATCACGTATGCTGCAGCTACACCACACTGTATAACACTACTGCTTACCGTAATAGAGGATAAGATGATTATGGTTATATTGTAAGAAATGAGAACAAAATGGAGACCAGCGTGTAAACCTCACTCCAATAAACAGAATTCCACATCAAGCACCAACTCTGCAGTTGACTGAATCAATGCAATTCCAGTTGTGCTGATCTTGCAGTCTGTGCCCCTTCCCCCATCCCTGCACCCCCCTCTCCCTGCGCAGGTCTACCCATCCTAACACATTAGCAGCAGCAGCCATCACACAATCAAGACAAGCTACTGTATGAGATGTCAGCCCAATTTGTTTTCCTTTTTCCAGCAACGTCACATTAGCTGGGTGGATATACCCTTGAGCTAAATCCAAGTTCACACACAGAGGCAGTGAGCTGTTGGGCAGAAACGGGCTCCATTGTCAGAATTATTGAGACAGCTGCAGACATGTAACCAGCAGAACATGATTAATGGTTAGAAATGGTTGTTTCATTGTTGTTTTTGGAACTCCAACATAATAAAATGTGGGGATGTAGCAGTATATACAGTTGAAGTCGGAAGTTTACATACACCTTTGCCAAATACATTTAAACTCAGTTTTTCACAATTCCTGACATTTAATCCTAGTAAAAATTCCCTGTCTTAGGTCAGTTTGGATCACCACTTTATTTTGAGAATCTGAAACGTCAGAATAAGAGTAGAGAGAATGATTTATTTCAGCTTTTATTTATTTCATCACATTCCCAGTGGGTCAGAATTTTACATACACTCAATTAGTATTTGGTAGCATTGCCTTGCAATTGTTTAACTTGGGTCAAATGTTTCGGGTATCCTTCCACAAGCTTCCCATAAGTTGGTTGAGTTTTGGCCCATTCCTCCTGACAGAGCTGGTGTAACTGAGTCAGGTTTGTAGGCCTCCTTGCTCACACATTCCTTGCTTGCCTCCTGCAGCAAAGCAACCCCACAACATGATGCTGCCACCCCCATGATTCAAGATTGGGATGGTGTTCTTCAGCTTGGCAAGCCTCCCCCTTTTCCCTCCAAACATAACGATGGTCATTATGGCCAAACAGTTCTATTTTTGTTTCATCAGACCAGAGGACATTTCTCCAAAAACTACAATCTTATTCCCCATGTGCAGTTGCAAACCGTAGTCTTGCTTTTTTATGACGGTTTTGGAGCAGTGGCTTCTTCATTGCTGAGCGGCCTTTCAGGTTATGTCGATATAGGACTCGTTTTACTGTGGATATTGATACATTTGTACCGGTTTCCTCCAGCATCTTCACAAGGTCCTTTGCTGTTGTTCTGGGAATGTTTTGCACTTTTCACACCAAAGTACGTTCATCTCTAGGAGACAGAATGCGTCTCCTTCCTGAGAGTTATGACGGCTGCGTGGTCCCATGGTGTTTATACTTGAGTACTAATGTTTGTACAGATGAACGTGGTACCTTCAGGCGTTTGGAAATTGCTCCCAAGGATGAACCAAACTTGTGGAGGTCTACAATTTTTTTCTGAGGTCTTGGCTGATTTCTTTTGATTTTCCAATGATGTCAAGCAAAGAGGCACTGAGTTTGGAGGTAGGCCTTAAAATACATCCACAGGTACAGGTGACTTCAACTGTAACAAGGAAAATAAAACCACTGAAAAATTGGGTCCTGATTCAATTATGAGTGCACCAGATCATTCAAAAGAATCACATTTCAGTATTATCTCACGCTTCTCTAACAACCCCATACTGTTCTGAACCACACATATAGGACCCCATAATATGTAGCTTTATCGGCACCTACTCGTTATTATAAAACAAATGTTATTAAAAGCCTGTCAATAGTTCAATTATCCAAGGTCCATCAGTTAATTAAACATATAATCGACCATCTAAGGAGTAATGATAGCAATCCCATTACCCATGAATCCATCCGACGGGGCACATCCTCAGTCCCCCCCCCCCCCCGTGGATGGACTGGCCTCAGTAACAGGGTCAGAGTTTATCCTCTGTTAACTGGACTCTCTATTATTGGCAAAAGATCTGATCTGATTGGTCAATAGACCAATTAGTTGCAAAATATCAGACTTGCGCTGCCTGTGCAAACACAGCCCAAGAAAACTAGACAACATAAAAGCAATTATTGCGTACCTCTGAATTTGTTATTTCACATTACTGGTGACAACATATCACACACCTTATTTGAAAACCCCACTTTTCTCATTGATATTGAGATGTCCATTTAATCCACTCTCTTCTCAATCCCTTTATCCCTGCACTATCCACCATGCCTCTGTATACATATAAAGGCTATCACTAACCTTTGGACTTACCTTAATAGCTGATCATTTAAAAGCCTGCTGAAACAAACAGACGGGCTATGGATTGCAAGGCAAATCAATGCCTGGATCAATGGAAGACATGGATCGATACATGGATAGAGCTGTTGAAATAGACACCAGAGGAGGTGTCACACAGAACACACACGGAATACGCTGTCTAGTTGCTTTGGCTGAAACGATGGCTGGATTTCCTGCACTTTGAGTCATTACAAAATTAAAGTACATGCATGTACTGTATTGTGTGTGTGTGTGTGATAGTAACTGAATGATCTAGTGTTTCTTGCCAACCAATGTGATCCAAGTATCCTGGTCTCACTGAGCGAAGGAGCCCACTGGGCACAGACGTCAGTTCAAAGTCTAGTTTGGATTAACATTAGGTTGACTTGTCAACTAACGTGAATTTAACATGAAATCAATCAGAAATGACCCCCAGTCATTGGATTTAGGTTAAAAGTTGGATGAAATACAATATTCCCTTACATTGATGAATTTTTGCAGGTCCAAAAATGGTTGGTTCAACATCATCATAATACATTTATGGGTTTAAATGATGTGTAAACAACATTGATTCAGCTAGTTTTGCCCAGTGTGGAGGTTGACACAAACAGATGGCATGTTTAAATATTGTTCTAGTTCATCTTTGTTACAATAAAACGTGCTGTCCTAGTGAGTGTTACCAACTAACTGACTCATGTCTCTTTGTGCAAGGCCTTGTCTGTGGGATTCCATGGAATGACCAGAAGTGTGTGACTCGGATTGGGTCAAGGTACTGTTGGCCAGGTTGACTCACCATTACTCTGACTGTGTGACATCCTATGCCAGGTTTTAGAGGTCTCAAACATGGTTGTTCCCTGTCAGCAAGTGTGTATCTGCAGAACCAGAGCCAGCACTTCCACGACAGCAAGGACAACAGAAACATTACAACCGTTGCCACTTTAGCGGGCATTCTCCTGGTGCTTACTGTACCTATTACAAATAAAAATGTAGTAACTTCAAAATATGTAAAATATAAGCCTACGCATGGTTTTCCCAACACTACAGCTGTTTCACATAGGCTCTTACTATAAATCATTGGTGAATAGCTGATTAAAGGGTGCTGCAGAGGAGCAGCTGGTCTAAAAATAGCAGTCATGCTGTTGTTGGACAGTGTGTAAATGCAGAGCATGCAGTTAGCACAGAGAGTCTATCAACAATACCATCCGCCTGCGTTACTATAGTGTGTCATCAGCATTTGAGACCAGGAAGTGACAACATTTCATGCATCTGAACCACAATACATGCCACTCTATCTTACTCACCCATCGCAAACAACCATAGAACGACAACATTAAACCTGACTACATGCTTTAGGCTCGCTTCATTTTACAATGACTTGAACATTTATTATCTATGTTTTGGAGCCCAAGGCAGAACACTCCCTCTCCAGGGCAATGACTCGCCCTTGCACTCCCTCATGGAAAACAAAGCAGAGATGGCATTACAAACAGGATTAATCGTGACAGGGGACAGTTAAACAAAGCAGGATTCAGCCAACTGAGCAGGTTATCAGTGTTTATATGTCAGGGTGTTTTAACAGTTAGTAGCCTTCTGAAATGAAATGCTTAGACCAAGTTATTCAGGCTGATACCAGATAAGAAAGAAAGAAAGAGAGAGAGAGAAAGAGTGTGTGTGTGTGTAGAGAGAGAGGGAGGGATAATTGGTTAAACATGCAGTAAAAATACATATGAAATTTAGTGGCAATTGCAAAATACACAGAGTGATGCCTGTGGGAATGTCCATACTGTAGCTCACAGTCTGACCAACTAGAGGTCAAGCAATCAACAGCTAATCTCATCAAAAGTGTTCAGGGTAATTGAGAGGTTTACTTTGGCCATCAGGAGAGCCATTTTATGTCTGTCAAATTAAATAAACATTATGGAAGCAGGGTAAACCAGATAGTTGTGGCGACCAGAAACTGCCTTAATTTAGGTTTGCAGTATAAACCCCAAATTTGAAATGGGTATTAAAACAGTTTGAGTAAAATTGCACAGAGGATGAGTGTACATACCTTGCTGTGCGCTCTTCAAATCCCCCTCTAATGAATGTCATTGCAAATGTGTGACTTAGACGACAGAGAAGAGCAGCTAATACCTCAGCACCCAGGCACCAAGGGAGCGTATATACATCTACAGGGAGATGGAAACCAATCCAATAATCAATGGGGATGGCTGTTACTGTCTGTCTCACCCCCATCATTGCTGTTCAATAAGAGATCAGTGGGGGGTGGACAGGGTGGGGTTGGTACTGAGATACTTGACAAAGTAAAAGACAAGTGAACTTTTCTTATTCCTAAAGATTCCTGCAAAAGAGTGTGTGAACTTACACTGTTGATGTTATGAGTGAGAGGAATTCCCTAGCACACACGCGCAAACACTGTGCACCTTATCTGACCAATGAAACCAGAAATGAAGAATTGTGACCTATCGGACAGAAAAAGGTTCATTCACAAAGCATTAGTATGCCTGGCATGCATGCATCATGTCTGCCTCAGTTATAGATTGAAAACAGTGATTATACAGGAGATAGAGATGTTGCTTTAAAAAAAAAAGACCAGCACAATGTTAATTCTCATTTACATAATTGTGATTCAAGTTAATAGACAATGTTATACTCTTAGTTACAAATCGGATTATATTTTAATTCAATTTGTGTCGGGACACAACGTTACACCTTCTGTCAGACACTATGACAGCCAAAATGACATTACCCAGCATGCACCAGGAAATAGTCTGCCCTCCTGGGATTAGAGAAATGACCTAAAGAGGACATTGAGATTTGAGACTGATCGAGACTGAGATTTGACAAATCTGTCAATTTAGAAAGAAGTTAAGATCCAATGATTGTGTACAAATTGCAGTGTTTTTCTCCATCGGAATTAATTACTACAGTAGCTGGTCATTCTGAAAATACATGTATCAATGGACTGTTGTGGTAACCAGACAAAAGAAACGGTCCTCGAGTTTTTAGACAAATTGGAGACAGACACAATAGACCACAACATACAGTATGTAATGTTGATATAAACAAGGCTAGAGCTCTCTCTGGTGGCAGAGACACGGTACTGTTGATGAAATGAACCGTTGATTAAATGAACCATTAGGAAGATCCCTTTAACACCACACGATACCTGTTTCAGACAGCACTCACTCTTGGTTTTAGTCATTAGTAACTTAGAAATTACAGTAGATCATTATAGTAGTTCATAATGAATGCTTTGATTGAACATGGTCAAACTTTGAGACAGTCACAACTTCTACCCCCAAGCCATAAGACTGCAAAATATTAATTAGACTGTAAAATAGTTCATGAAATGGTTACCAAAACTAGCTGCACTAACTCTATCTTGCACTGACTTTATGCACACTCACAAGACTATACACAGTGTGTACAAAACATTACAAACAGCTTCCTAATATTGAGTTGCACCCCCTTTTGCCCTCAGAACAGCCTCAATTTGTCAGGGCATGGACTCTACTAGGTGTCAAAGGCGTTCCACAGGAATGCTTCCTGCAGTTGTGTCAAGTTGGCTGGATGTCTTTTGGGTGGCGGACCATTCTTGATACGCACAGGAAAATGTGGAGCATGAAAAACCCAGCAACGTTGCAGTTCTTGACACAAACCAGTGCATCTGGCACCTACCTCGTTCAAAGTAACTTAAATATTTTGTCTTGCCCATTCACCTTCTGAATGGCACATACAGCACACTATATATACACACAGACACTGCACACACACACCGACAACACAAATACACATACACACTTTTACACTCATCAATCATATGCTGCTACTTTGTTCTCTATTTTACTCTTATTATTATCTATCCTGATGCCTAGTCACTTTACCCTGCCTTCATGGACATACTGCATGTCCCTCAAACACCTTGTACCCCTGCACATTGATCTGCGACTGGAATTCTCTGTATATAGCTCAAAAAAATTCCTTGTGTTACAATTTTTTTTATTATTCCATTTTAGAACTGCATTGTTGGGAAGGGCTCGTAAGCTAGCATTCCACAGTAAAGTCTACCTGTTGTATTCGGTACATGTGACAAATCAATTTTGATTTGAACTGTGAAGAGACTGGCTTTCACTACCTGAATTGCTTATCAAGAGCCAGTTCACACCCTACTGTTAATTTCAATCTTTGAATGCCTGTCTTTCCTGTCAAAGTACTAAAACAAACAAATTATTATAATAGCAGCCTATCAGTCTTTGAAAATAGGATATACTTGCAATTGAAAACAAGTAATTCAATTATAGACTAAATGATATACATTTCATTCACACTGTCACTGTGTAGCAGGATATGCAAATCAAATCAAATGTTATTGGTACCATATACATATTTAGCAGATGTTAGAGAAATGTAGAGAAATGTTTCTTAAAATGTTATTTCCGGCTGTATGTATTAATGGAAAAGACTTATGAGCTAATAATGTGAGAAATAACACACACACGCTAAAACAAATACTGCAAAGTTGCTTAGGAGCCATGAACAGGGCGACCATGTCTATCGGCGCCATCTTGCCATGAAGATGCTATTTACAAATGAGTAAAAACCTAAAAGGCAATGAGCACTATGCTATGGAGCCCCTGCCACTTTTTTTCATTACAAACACATTGGTTGTCTTACAGCACCCAATTAGAATCTCATTTATTTCTCTCACAATACAACCGGTGCATTTACTCACAGATCAAATCCCTTAGGTTGGGACCATTTGCATAAATTAATAGAGTGGGTTCTGACATGCTGCCCTGTGGGGGATGAATATACAAGCCTGAAAGTGAGTTGGTAAAATGGCTGCCTTATTTTGGGAAAGTAAATTGAGCCTGCTGGCTTCTAAACAAACAAAATACAGACTGATTTTTTGCTGTTAATGTCTTTTTCATTGTTATTACCGCAATAATACAGTCATATTTTAAGGAGATTCTAGTTATGAGGCAATAGGCCTACAGTGATAATGTTCGCCACAGTTCGCAAAATAATGAAGGGGTGTTATCATACTTGTAGGTAACTCTACACCATCCAATGTATTCCTTTTGTAAAATTGCCTAAACTATATCCAAAGTATCTACAAATGAATGGGAAATCCCAAACAATAAACTGGTTTATAACTTCAGACTTCAATCTTGGGACACAGTTTAACCCATAGTAACCGTCACGGTGTCCATCCTGAATGTGGCAAAATATTACTCACACAAAAACTCTGAGTAACACATTTGAGGGCGGCATTTTTTTAAAGGAGCCAAGATCTTGGCTCGATCATCTCAGGACCTTTGTGGTCAGATGAGAAAAAACAACATGTTCCTGCCAAACCCAAATGGCACTCTGAACTATGGCAGTATAGTACAAGGCCTTACATATGATGTAATATTGGACATACACTAGTGTAATACCTGTATTGTTATTGCGTCATTACTTCATTTGTGCTGTTGCTTAGCTTCCCTTGACATATAATCTGAAAATATTTGCTGGATGAATGTCTACCACATGCAAAGTGGCCCACACCACACCCAGCTGTTAAATTGAGACCAGTGGCAGAGGGTGCCAATACACCCAACCACCACACAATGGCTAATAGATATTGTATAGCAATCAATCAATAAAATAACTACATAAACACAATATTCTGATGAACGAGACTTAAAGTGCTTTTGCCCTCAACATGATTATTCATAAAAATGTAAGTGATTCCACTGTCACTTGTTGGTTCATTTCCATAGTGATCACGTCGCATAATATAACGATCAGCAATTTCATGAAAAGCAGCATTAAGAATTGGGTTTAAGGACACATGGTCACTGGTTTGAAGTACTCATTATGAGGATGGGACAGTGTAAAAGTATTAAGAAAAGTGATGACTGAAAACAGATCATATAAATCAAGCACTCCTTTATTTCCATTGTGTCAGCAATGAAGTACATCAATCGATATCATAAAACCTATACTTTCTCAGTACTCAGGTTAAGTTAGACTGCATGTTAGAATCCAGCATAATTAAGTTTAGTTACAGCAGACAAAATGGCTCACTTAAAATTGTCATAAAATATCAATTTATGAATTGTACTTAGTGTTTCTCAAATAAATCATTGGACAATCTTGGTTCAATAAAATATTTTCATAAAAACTATACAGATTGTGTCTTATTGCACAATGTCCATGCTTAAAAACGTACCTGTCAATGCAAATGTCTATCTGTGGCCGATCTCTTGCCATTTCACGTCAATTTCTAGTAGTCATGTTCAAACAGGGTTGAAAGAAAGGGGACAGGTTGACAATAACAAGAGGAAGAAGGCTGCATCACAATAACACATACACTACATAGCCAGGAGTATGTGGATACATGCTCGTAGACTCTCTCATTCCAAAATCATGGGCATCAATATGGTGTTGGTCCCCCTTTACTGCTATAACAGCCTCCACTCTTCTGGGAAGGCTTTTCATTAGATGTTGGAACATTACTGCGGGGACTTGCTTCCATCCAGCCACAAGAGCATTAGTGAGGTCGGGCACTGACGTTGGGCAGCTAGGCCTGGCTCGCAGTCGGCATTCCAATTCATCACAAAGGTGTTCAATGGGGTTGAGGTCAGGACTCTGTGCAGGCCAGTCAAGTTCGTCCACACGGATCTTATCAAACCATTTCTGTATGGACCACCCCTTGTGCATGTCATGCTGAAACAGGAAAGGGCCTTCCCCAAACTGTTGCCACAAAGTTGGAAGCACAGAATCATCTAGAATGTCATTGTATGCTGTAGCGTAAGATTTCCCTTCACTTGAACTAAGGGGCTGAGCCCAAACCATGAAAAACAGCCCCAGACCATTATTCCTCATCCACCAAACTTTACAGTTGGCACTATGCACTCATGCAGGTAGTGTACTCCAAACCCAGACGATGCTTGGAATTGTGCATGGTGATCTTGTGTGTGACTGCTCGGCCATGGAAACCCATTTCATAAAGCTCCCAATGAACAGTTCTTGTGCTGGCGTTGCTTCCAGAGGCAGTTTGGAACTCGGTAGTGAGTGTTGCAACAGATTTTTACATGCTACGGGCTTCAGCACTCTACGGTCCCGTTCTGTGAGCTTGTGTGGCCAACCACTTTTACGGCTGAGCCGTTGTTGTTTCTAGACGTTTCCACTTCACAATAACAGCACTTACAATTGACTGGAGCAGCTTTAGCAGGGCAGAAATGTAATGAAATTACTTGTTGGAAAGGTGGCGAAGGTGGTGAAAGTCACTGATCTCTTCAGGATGGGCCATTCTACTGCCAATGTTTGTCTATGGAGGTTGCTTGGCTGTGTGCTAGATTTCATTAACCTGTCAGCAACGGGTGTGGCTGAAATAGCCGAATCCACCAATTTGAAGGGGTGTCCACATCCTTCTGGCCATGTAGTGTACTTTCAAAATCTTAAGACTAAGGAAGAATAATCCTCAAATATTTCATATTGCCCTTTAAACCCATTTGTTTCAGGTAGTGTATATCTACGAAACACAGAACCCTTTCCATAACACCCATCATCTCCAAGGCCCTGCAGCTCAATAAGTTATTTTATTGTAAACATCTGGCCCTTGGCCAAGTGTCCATGCCCACACTGTCCATCAGCAGGCCAGGGTCATGCCCCTGCCTCTGTTCCCACTCTTTCTGGGACTTGCATGCTCTATGCAGCCCGGGCCCCAGGGCCATGTTGGTGAGGTCTACTAGCTCACGGCGGTGGGACAGCATGGTCCCCATGTGCTCCAGCTTGGAGCGGATGTTGGAGTAGTGATACTGACGCTCTTTGGTCAGCTTGTGGAAGCACTCCCTCAGGTTCCCATCGGGGGGCGAGGTACAGTGACGGATTGCAGGGCGACTGTCCACCCCATGGGGGGCGAGGTGCTGCCTGGGGGAGGTAGAGATGGAATCTGAGGAGGCAGCTTCATTCTGGATGTTGTCGGTCTGGTTATTGGTGGTGGCAAAGTGGGTAACTGTAGCCTTGTTGGGGGAGAGGCGGTTAGTGTACTGAGTCAGATCTGTCTGCACTCCACTGTCCACCGTGGTGAAGCTGGTCTGCGTGGAGACATGACAAGGAGTGACGAGGGGTGTGACCAGCACATCCACTGCTGCTGTAACAGTGGCAGGGTCACCTGTAGGCAGGCACTGGGCAGCACTTCCAGACAGGATCTCCTGCATGTGCTGCTGCTCCATCCAGTCTTCCCCTATGGTGGAGGAGTCCGAGACCGGGCTGCTCTTACGGCCCCTCGCCCCAGTGTCCTCTCTGGGGGGCAGCACTGCCACAGCCTGTGCCCGGCTGGGTGTGCTGGTCAGACAGACAATTTTGTCCAATACTTCCAGACAGACAGACTCGACTGGGGGCCTTTCTCTGGCCGGCTGAGGGGATGACGTGACGGGGAGTTTGAGCAGTTGGTCGTAGATGCCACTGAGTCGGGCATTGGCTGGGCCCCTGGTAATAACAGGCATGGACTGGGCATACAGGATGCGGAACTCCTCATCAAAGTTCTCAGTGATCTGGCCAGACAACTCAATCAGGTTGCTGCTGTTTAGTTTACCATCAGTCCAATTGAACCTAAGAATGAACCAAAATGCTTTACAGTTGTATACCCCATTTCAGTCAAATAAGGATGGCTACATCACTTACAGTAGCTTGATTCATACAAGGGGAAAGTATTTAGTAATGTTTTATTGCTTGGGACGTTTTTCAATGCTATACTGTATAATGCCTTGTTAGTAAAGCAGGAAGTCTTTACCTGTAGGAGCCTGTAGCCACTCGGTTCCCATCAATCAACATGAACCGTTCATGTACCTTTCCAGTAATCTTGGCCCCTGATCTCATGAAGTACGTACCACCAGTAATGGTCCTCACTCGCATTTGCTTTAATGAGGAATGAAACAAAAACAGTATGAAATACAAGCCAGTCACTGGTCACTTATAAAACATGCAGACAGCATGATCATGCTACTAAGTAAGTCATAAACAAGCAATGTTTCCATTGATCATGAAAACAATGCATTATATATATGACCATCAGTTTCATTTTATTTAACCTTTACTTAACTAGGTATGCATTGAAACTGTAATCATGGCTTATCGGAGATACGACACAAAGGTGGAGTCATCACACCCACATACCAGAAGCTCGTCCAGGCGCACATTGATGTTGTTGCACATTTTGAGGAATGCGGGCACACAGGAGTGTTCCAGCAGGATGTAGACTGGAACTCTGTGCCGCGTGCACGCCTCTTGAAGATCCTTGAATATGTCCAGGTCTGTCAGAGAGTCTGTCACTATAGCAATCACCTGTAATGGTACATCAATCATTGGTTAGTCAAAGCACCATTCAGGTCCGGTTTACAATTTTAAAGAGGCTGCTCTTCAGACTTACTATTTGTGAGGCAGGGTCATTCTGAATGGGCTCTTATACCTGCTGGTGCCCAAAAACCAGGTCTTAAATCAAACATTAAGAAGGAAAAAAAACACTGAGCCAACTTCTCTATTGGCCACACTTTCTCTGTCATGTGTACTTAAATGATCCTCGCTTGCAGTCAACTGTGGTCTGTTGCCATTGCAATCATATGTAAATGCTTGGTCAGCAAACAAATGAGTTTCTCTGACAGGGACAATCAAGCTCATTGTGAGGTGCTTTTAGAACTCCTGCTGATGTCTGACCTCATGTTCTCCAGAAGCAGGTTAGAAATTTGTTGCAACGATGTTTGCATTTCTTGATAAAAATGGTATTTTCTAGTGCCCTCTCAAGGATAATAACTCAATAGCGTACAGATCAAGAGCCCTTTGGGGCATTTTCTAAATTGTTATTCTCAAACTGATGCTACGCAACTATAAGGCCTGAAGCAGAGAGAAATTCAATTTACTGCAACTCAAACCTGATTTCTCCACTTTAGCTGTAAACCTACCTACAGCGCACCTGCACGCATAGGCAGATCAACACCCAAGGCTAAGCATTAAAAAAAGAGCACACAAACATTGTGAAAAGCATGTTCAGACACATTCATTGATGTACTATTACTGTAGGTGCTCCTCTGAACCACAGACTTGGTAGTTTGGAGCCTTTTCCTCATTCTCTTTTCTGGAACGTCAACTCATCAGGATGGTAAGATAACTGCATCAAACTGACAGTTCCAACATGTCCAGAAATGTATTTGGTTTGAACATGTGACTAACATTATTGGGGTTCTTTCTTTTGTCTGACCTTTATGAGCAAGTATCTACTGCTCTTCAAAATGGGTAATATAAGAATCTGTGAATTATAGAGGAAAAAAACAATGCTTTTGAGAAGCTGAACATCAAACCGTATAAAGGTTCATCCAGACCTCACAAATATTTATATACCAGACCTTGTCAATCCCCCAGGGAGCACCGTCCGACTCCAACGTCCAGGGCAATTGAAAAGACATACAAATTTGGTCCGTCCGTTCTGGCCTTGATTTCAATGACCACAGATTTTTTTTGGACCGGACTCGATTTAGCCCAAACCAAACATAGGCAATTTTTAGATTGGTAAATTAGTCTAGCCTACTATCTAACCTTGTAGTAAACATGGCCGAATACCACCGGTCACGTGCCAAGGTGCCCTGACCTCCAGGGTGCATGGCATTGATTTTGTTAGTCACTCTTACTAAGATATCATTAACATAGCATAAGCCAATGCAAAATGTGTAGAATTGCCAACAGCTTTAAAACATAAATGTTTCTCCACCCCAAAATGAGTAGAATATTTAAAAATGTTCTCTCTGCCCCATTGTAAAATGTGTAGAACTGCAAAAAACTTGCTTTAAAACTGAGAAATCCAGTCAGGGTCTCAACTTACTGTTGTGAGTCATAATAGTTGAACACACAATGTGAAAGTTAGAAATTTGATTTTGTTTCTCAGCAATTTCTCGATTGTTATGTCAGTCACTCAATTAGCCATGTCAGCTAACAATGTTTAGATTGGTAAATAAGACTAGCCAGCTATCTAAACCAAATCTCGCTTAGGAGGGCCCATAAAAGACTAGAGCCGGCCCTGCATGGCTGGTTTGAATTTTACATTGGAGGTGTGCCAAATTCAGGCAAATACAAAATGGGTCCTTCCATACATGCCTATAACATTAATATGTATCACTAAACAACACACATAAAACTCAACACGTGGTATGCCTATTGGTGACCATTTAAATATTTTGTTCATTTATTACCTCCTTGGCACTTTTTATCATTCTTCTCGCGGCTTCCTTACAACTATAGATGCATTCCCCATAGCTGGGTTGGAAGTGTGCGACAGCGCGAGTGACTCCTCGGTAAGAGCCGGATGTAAAGGCGGGCCAGCCGATTTCCAACAGCGGTGGCTCCACGTCTGAGACCTCTGGGAAGTAAGTCACCGAGGAGCAGTCCATGGAGCTACTTACCGACTGCTCAATGATCACGTCTTCACCCTGAAGGGACGCACAGCGTGGGACCGCCGCAGCACGGCCAATCTGTTTGATCTCGTCATCTGAGAGAAAGTTCGGAATTTGTTCTTTTTTTAGAAAATCCAGAAAGGAATCAACTCCACCTGAAATAAGTTCCTCTAACGCTAATCGGTGCTTTTCGTTGTACAACTCCTGTACATTCAAATAATTTCCCTGTCTTGTTGACGGCCACCTTCCAGGTGAATCGTCCAAACACTGCGATTGAGCCATAATGTTACTACTTAGAATATACGGTAACCATTAAATTAAGGGATCCTCCTATGCGTGTGGAACAATGTAGCCAGAAAAAGCACATTTGTATTTTGCGTTGAACTCAGTTCCAGCCCATCCGTAGTAGGGCATTGGTTACTCGAAAGTTGTGCAACCAGATTTGTGTACACAGGCCTGCGCTTTAGAGCGCTCTGCTAAACGCGCTCGCTCATTGGCCAGCAGTTTGAATTTGAAGCCAAACAAACCCCAGTATCCAGTATCCACTTTCAAATCACGACCCCAAATTCCCGGACTACCGTAGTATATTGCAGGCTATATTTTGACACAACGATGGCCTATAGGTAGGCCTGCCCTAAAAGTACTGTATATCATATGGTGATAAAAAAAAGTAAGCAAAAGCCTATTTGGCTGTAATTGATAATGTCTAGGGTGACCACATTTAAAATACCCAAATGCAGGACAACAGGGCGATTTAGGCGGGATATTCGCGGGACAGTGTAGTCTACATGAATAATGTTTTAGGATGCATTATTTTTTATTTATTTTATTTCACCTTTATTTAACCAGGTAGGCCCAGTTGAGAACAAGTTCTCATTTACAACTGTGACCTGGCCAAGATAAAGCAAAGCAGTGCGACAAAAACAACAACAGAGTTACACATGGGATAAACAAACATACAGTCAATACCACAATACAAAAAATCTATGTACAGTGTGTGCAAATGTAGTAAGATTAGGGAGGTAAGGCAGTAAATAGGCCATAGAGGCGAAAAAAATAACATTTTAGTGTTAACACTGGAGTGATAGATGTGCAAGTAGAGATACTGGGGTGCAAAAGAGCAACAACAAAAAAATAACAATATGGGGATGTTGGGTGTGCTATTTAAAGATGGGCTGTGTACAGGGACAGCTGATGCTTAAAGTTAGAGAGGGAGATATAAGTCTCCAGCTTCAGTGACTATTGCAATCCGTTCCAGTCATTGGCAGCAGAGAACTGGAAGGAAAGGCGGTCAAAGCAGGTTTTGGCTTTGGGATGACCAGTGAAATATACCTGCTGGAGCGTGTGCTACAGGTGGGTGTTGCTATGGTGAACAGTGAGCTGAGATAAGGCAGGGCTTTTCCTAGCAAAGACTTATAGATGACCTGGAGCCAGTGGGTTTGGCAACGGATATGAAGCGAGGGCCAGCCAACAAGAGCATATAGGTCGCAGTGGTGGGTAGTATATGGGGCTTTGGTGACAAAACGGATGGCACTGTTATAGACTACATCCAATTTGCTGAGTAGAGTGTTGGAGGCTATTTTGTAAATGACATTGCCGAAGTCAATGATCGGTAGGATAGTCAGTTTTACGAGGGTATGTTTGGCAGCATGAGTGAAGGAGGCATTGTTGCGAAATAGGAAGCCAATTTTAGAATTAATTTTGGATTGGAGATGCTTAATGTGAGTTTACAGTCTAACCAGACACCTAGGTATTTGTAGTTGTCCACATATTCTAAGTCAGAACTGTCCAGAGTAGTGATGCTAGTCGGGCGGGCGGGTGCGGGCAGCAATCGGTTTAAGAGCATGCATTTAGTTTTACTAGCATTTAAAAGCAGTTGTAGGCCACAGAAGGAGTGGTGTATGGCATTGAAGCTTGTTTGGAGGTTTGTTAACACAGAGTCCAAAGAAGGGCCAGATGTATACAGAATATTGTTAGGTGTGTGAATTGGACCAATTTACTGTCCTGCCTGACCATTTTGGAGTAAAATGTAAATATTCGCTTTAGGAATGTAATGGAGTAAAAGTAATCAATCAAATATAAGTATTAAAGTAAAGTACAGATAAGGAAGTCAGCCAATTGAAATGAATTTATTAGGTCCTAATCTACAGATTTCACATGACTGGGCAGGGATGCAGCCATGGGTGGGCTGGGAGGGCATAGGCACACCCATTTGGCAGCCAGGCCCAACCAATCAGAATGAGTTTTTCCCCATAAAAGTGTTTGTTTTTTACAGACAGAAATACTCCTCAACACCACCCATACTCCCCTCTCAGATGATCCCACAGGTAAAGAAGCCAGATGTGGAGGTCCAGGGCTGGCGTGTTATGATGCGGTTGTGATGCCGGTTGGACGTACTGCCAAATTCTCTAAAAGGACATTGGTAGCTTATGGTAGAGAAATTAACATTCAATTCCCTGCCAACAGCTCTGGTGGGCATTCCTGCAGTCATTATGCCAATTGCACACTCCCTCAAAACTGTGGCATTGTGTTGTGTGACAAAACTACACATTTTAAAGTGGCCTTTTATTGTCCCCAGCATAAGGTGCACCTGTGTAATGATCATGCTGTTTAATCCCCTTCTTGATATACCATGCCTGACAGGTGGATGGATTATCTTGGCAAAGGAGAAATGCTCACTAACAGGGATATAAACTTGTGTGCACAACATTTTTGAGAAATAAGCTTTTTGTGCATATGGAACATTTCTGTTTTTTTTATTTGAACTCATTAAACATGGGACCAATACTTTACATGTTACGTTTATATTTTTGTTCAGTGTAGCAGGTTACTTTAACATATTTTTTACTTAAGTAGCCTACTTTATAACACCACTGCTAGGAAGGGAGACTTAAAATGGGATTGAGCGAAGTAGCAGAAAACATGTTGAATAAAGCAAGTAATGAGCATGGAGAGCCTCAGTCACTATTTACTTTCTTTTGTAGCTCTTAGTCCGAAGCATGCATTTTGTTAGTGGGGCCTAACTGTCCTCTCCAAGTTTAGCTGGAATTTAGCCCAAAAGGATTTCAGAAATATGATTGGTTGATGATAGGCCTATGACATTGGCCTACATCTTGTCTTGCATTGCGCATAATATCAGATCTCCACAATGATCGGAGAAGTGTTTATCACCAGTCAATTTAGGCTACCACATCCTTATGATTTCTTTCCATAAGCGCAACGAGACAGGTTGGAATGTCTGACTGAAATACAGGGCAAATCAACCATAAAAAAAAAATGTGTTGATAAAATCTGGGACATGTGGTCACCCTGATCATGACCGTGTAGCCTTAATCTCTTGTGGACAGACTATACGTAAAGCATCTGACAAATTAGGCCAACGTGTGACTTGATTTGGGTTTACCCATTTAATCCCATCGGTCACAATAGTGAAATATTTTTGTTGTTGTACTTTACAGGTTCTAGAGAAGTTAAGTTGTACTTATAAGTACTTTATTATGCATTATTAAGGTGCCTAGTATGTTTCAGAGAAGTTGCATATGATTTCTCAAAATGGTCACAAGGCCACAAGCATATCCTCCAAGGTGTACTTTTACAGACGAATTTGGCACCAGAGGTCTATATTGAACGTAATACATTGTTGAAATGTTAAAATATTTTCTTTGTAAATATAATGTTTAAAGGGTCTAGTTAACATACAGTACCAGTCAAAAGTTTGGACACACCTACTCATTCAAGGGTTTTTCTTTATTTTTACAATTTTCTACATTGTAGAATAGTGAAGACATCAAAACTATGAAATAACACATATGGAATCATGTAATAACCCAAAAAGTTTTAAACAAATCCAAATATATTTTATATTTGACATTCTTCAAATTAGCCACCCTTTGCCTTGATGACAGTTTTGCACAGTCTTGAAATTCTCTCAACCAGCTTCATGAGGAATTATTTTCCAATAGTCTTGAAGGAGTTCCCACATATGCTGAGCACTAGACTAGTTGGCTGCTTTTCCTTCACTCCAATTCATCCCCAACCATCTCAAATGGGTTGAGGTTGGGGGATTGTGGGGGCCAGGTCATCTAATGCAGCACTCCATCACTCTCCTTGGTCATATAGCCCTTACACAGCCCGGAGGTGTGTTTAGGGTCAAAGTCCTATTGAAAACAAATTATAGTTCCACTAAGCGCAAACCACATGGAATGGCATATCGTTGCAAAATGCTGTGGTAGCTATGCTGGTTAAGTGTGCCTTGAATTCTAAATAAATCATAGACAGTGTCACCAGCAAAGGACCCCCACACCATCACACCTCCTTCTCCATGATTCACGGTGGGAACCACACATGCGGAGATCATCTGTTCACCTACTCTGCGTCTCACAAAGACACGGCGGTTAAACCAAAAATGTCAAATTTGGACCAAAGGACAGATTTCCACCGGTCTAATGTCCATTACTCGTGTTTCTTGGCCCAAGCAAGTCTCTTCTTCTTATTGGTGTCCTTTAGTAGTGGTTTCTTTGCAGAAATTTGACCATGAAGGCCTGATTCACGCAGTCTCTGAACAGTTGATGTTGAGATGTGTCTGTTACTTTAACTCTGTGAAGCATTTCTTTGGGCTGCAATTTCTGAGGCTGGTAACTCTAATGAACTTACCCTCTGCAGCAGAGGTAACTCTGGGTCTTCCTTTCCTGTGGCGGTCCACATGAGAGCCAGTTTCATCATAGCGCGTGATGGTTTTTGCTACTGCACTTGAAGAAACTTTTCCGGATTGACTAACGTTCATGTCTTAAAGTAATGATGCACTTTCGTTTCTCTTTATTTATTTGAGCTGTTCTTGCCATAATATGGACTTGGTATTTTACCAAATAGGGATATCTTCTGTATACCACTCCTACCTTGTCACAACACAACTGATTGGTTCAAATGCATTAAGGAAAGAAATTCCACAAAATAACTTTTAACAAGGCACACCTGTTAATTGAAATGCATTCAAATCAAATGTATTTATATAACTCTTCGTACATCAGCTGATATCTCAAAGTGCTGTACAGAAACCCAGCCTAAAACCCCAAACAGCAAGCAATGCAGGTGTAGAAGCACGGTGGCTAGGAAAAACTCCCTAGAAAGGCCAAAACCTAGGAAGAAACCTAGAGAGGAACCAGGCTACCAGGCATTCTAGGTGACTACCTCATGAAGCTGGTTGAGAGAATGCCAAGAGTGTGAAAATCTGTCATCAAGGCAAAGGGTGGCTATTTTGAAGAATCTCAAATATAAAATACGTTGGGGCAAAAAAGTATTTAGTCAGCCACCAATTGTGCAAGTTCTCCCCCTTAAAAAGATGAGAGAGGCCTGTAATTTTCATCATAGGTACACTTCAACTATGACAGTCTAAATGAGAAAAAAAATCCAGAAAATCACATTGTAGGATTTTCTATGAATTTATTTGCAAATTATGGTGGAAAATAAGTATTTTGTATATGTATGGTTACTACATGATTCCATATGCGTTATTTCATAGTTTTGATATCTTTATTATTATTATACAATGTAGAAAATAGTACACATAAAGAAAGTAGGTGTGTCCAAACATTTGACTGGTACTGTATGTGCCTTTAATTTTCAATACATTGAATCCATGATGCTTGTGGTAGGACTATATCCTAGAAGTCACATTTTTGACCAATGGGAAAATGCATTGGCTCTAACTTATTATATATATTTCATCAGCAGATGATTTCTTTTTTCAGTAGATTGAAGTTGAGTTGGGTTATGAATATACTTGATCAATATCATCTTAGAGGATTTTACCATTATTCATTAGTCTTTACATATGTTTAAATCAGTGATTTTGACTGTTAAACATCATATTTTGTTATTTCAGTGGGAATCGGCCATGTATAGACCCATACACTGAATTAGTGTAATAACTTAACAAACATTTTATGTCAATAGGTTTGTTTGTTGCACAATGATAGACCCGGTTTAAGTGAGTTTTGCAGAATAGTCACAAGAGTAGACCTGGTTTGTATGAATGTTGAGACTTGGACACTGGGGTAGACCTGTTTAATGTGAGTATGCCCATGGATTTACCTGGTTTACATGAGTAATGGGGTGTGGGGATACACAAGGTTCATACGGGTAATGGGTCTGGATGAACCTCTATTGCCCATTCAAATCTCTGGTACAAAAAAATTGAATGGGGCAGGGGCACATGTGTTATAGCACTGTACTATGAGTTTATCTATGAAAGTATTACTGTATACGAGTCAGAGGTTGCAAGACTAAGATATGTAAATAACAGGGTTGGTGTGTGCAGTGTATAGCTGGATATAGGCTACTGTTGGTGACTTGGGGAATACAGCCATAAGGAAAGTGGGTAACATGGATGAGATAGGCAAGTAACAGGGATGAGGTATATTGGCAAAGGAACTGGGGTCTATGAGTAACAAATAGGGCATTTGGTAGATTATCCAATAAAAAAAGCATATTTTGACCAATGGGTAAAATCTCATGTCTCTATCATAATACGTTCCAAATTTATTGGAATTGTTACCCGTGTAGCATATTCAAAATCAGGGCGACTAAATCAATGGAGGCCAGAGGAAAAAATGTGGTCATAAATCAGGAAAATAGCATCGTGTCAGCTAGGCTGGATGCTGAGCGAGAATTAAGGCTTCCAGACAGACTTACTATTGAACATGTAATTTTTATTCTCAAATCCAGAGGACATAAAACAATATAGAGGTAAGATAGATATTGATTGAGACATGACCTGTAGTATTTTCATATTTTAGTATACGTTGTTCATATTAATGCTAAGTTCCTGTTCTTTTTCGAAGACTTCTCACCAAAAACAAGTGTATCTCAGTGAAATGTCAACGGAGCACTGAGCTTACCTCAAGCTTTTCATTTTCAAAGCCTTTTACATTTAATTCAGCTCGTGCCATGCTAATTTTGCTATTTGCCACAACTTGGAAGGCGACAACCACAAAATGTAAAATCCTCAAAAGTTTCTGTGATAAAGCTGCTAAGCGCTGTCAACAAAGTTTGGTGCTTTGGCTATTATCAGATGTATTAGGTTACGAAATCTGACTTTTTGGATATAATGTTAATGATATGTCAGAGAAAGACCCCACTGAACGATTCAGAACATGAATAATCATATTTGTCTTGGTAAAATGTATTTTATAACATGTAAATGTCATCACTAAAGTTTTCACCGGGTGGACACGCTACATTTAGGGCTAGGCGATGGGTGTATTGGTAGGCTACTTGATTGTATCAATATTAGGGTATTGGAATGTGGGTGTTAGGGCATGGGGGTAACAGGGCTGGGGTGTGTAGGTAATTAATTGGGTTTAGGTGTGTGGGTAAGTGGGCTGAGGTATATAGATATTGGGGCTGAGGAATAGGAAAACAAGTCTGTTAATGTTATTATAAGCAGAGCACTTCATTTGACCTTTATTTAACTAGGAAAGTCAGTTAACAAGAAATTCTTATTTTCAACGACAGCCTAGGAACAGTGGGTTAGCTGGTCTAGGAACAGTGGGTTAACTGGTCTAGGAACAGTGGGTTAACTGGTCTAGGAACAGTGGGTTAACTGGTCTAGGAACAGTGGGTTAGCTGCCTTGTTCAGGGGCAGAAAGGCAGATTTTTACCTTGTCAGCTCAGGGATTCGATCTTGCAACCTTTTGGTTACTAGTCCAACGCTCTAATCACTAGGCTACCTGCCTTCTTTTTTAATGTTCCCATCAAGAATAAAACATATATTTTTTAAACATACTTTTTAATATATATATGTATATATATAAGAAAATACATGTTAAGGTTACTAATGGTATAAGATTTGCAGTGGCATGTCTGGGAAAAATGTGGGAACAAATGGGTTAACCGAGATTAGTATAGGTTATGCCTGAAAATTCAAAAGATGAAACTCTAGTGTTGTTGACAGTAAAAATAATAATTCACCTCGAAATTTAAATGATGAATGCAATGTGCCTCATGTGCCTCTCAATGCCACATACTGGATGGAGCCTTCTTTTTTTACACACACAAGTGGCCTATGAGTGACACTGTAGGCCAGGCTACGCTATATGATGATAAAACTACAAGAACAAGTCTAATTGGCTTACTTATCATGACATTGATTCTTAATATTTAAAATAACACCCAGCATTTATGTTTTAAAGTGATTGACAAGGTCTATGTATTCCTGAATTGAAATCAAAATGTGAAACAGTGGTTTTGGCAATCACCTCGAAATGCAAATTATGGACGCAATGTCCCCATATTGCCACATAATGTGCCTTCTTTTTTACGCACTAGTATAACCAAAGACTATAAGAGCCTAGTCCTTGTTATATAGGTACCTTATTTAACGGACCAGTAAAGTTCGTTTATTGTCGCTCTGTGAACCTAGTCGGTATAACTGGAAAATGCAAATAGAAATAGGATATGGCGCATCGCCGCGACACATTTGTGAAATTAGCTGTTTACCCCTTTACGCGCGCTTTTCATTAGGCTGAATTGGCCTTGTTGATATTCAGGCCTAATGTCTCATTCATTGAAGTATAATAATTATTCAATACTTTCCCCTTGTATGAACCACTCTCCAAAGTACCTATATGGTTAGACAGACACCTTAACACGGGTTACATTGGCAAAACGGTGTGACCTAATTCTTATGTATATTCATTAGGCTATGACTGTTTTTATTAGGCTTACGTGGCAGGTAAGACATTTTCTGATTGGAAATGATGTCAAAATTATTAAGCTACACATTTGGCAAAAGCTCAAATACACTCTTACATTTTCAGTAGGCTACTGTTCATAACTGACCGATCGTTGTTCGTTTCCAATACTTTTGCTTTGTTCAGAGCGCATCTCTCGCGTATACATTCACCGTCCGACCCCCGCCCCTCTCCAACATTTAGATGAAAGGGTTTAGGATTTTGGGTGACGCTTTGAATCACGTGTTCATAGGAAATAGGCTACACTACGTATAATTTTTGTCTGCGTCGTCCAGCCGCCGACCATAGTTGTTTTCTGTCCATACAGTGTGCGAGGAGAGGTAATGTAGCCTACCTTGCTGTGTTCACAGACTGACGGGTTCACGCCAGTTCACCGGGTTCATCTGAGGCGAGGACCCACCCCCTCCTCTCAAAGCGCAACGAACGGAGCTAATCTAATATAATTCATTTCTATATTAATGTCGGATTCCATTTTACTCCGGACCAACTATCAAGGTAATGGCACTTTTCCTTGTACAATAGAATAACTCGTATTATTAGAGTTATAATTCCAGATTGTTTACTCCAATTTTGGCTATAGAATTTTATCTGGCGCTGTAGTCTAGTCTAGGCAGTTTATATGAAGTCGCAAATATATAAAATGGCGACAGTAGGTGGGGGGTGTCGAGTTAGGATTTTGGGGAATATGTTTAATTCTACAGAATGAGCTGAAGATTGTCGCAAGTAAGAAGAGAGCCAATGTTTCCCAACAGGCTACTGGAGTGAACGAGTTAACTTGCCAGTTTGTTAGTTTCAAGAATGTAGCCTACAACGTTTACTTGCCCTCTCTCGCACGTTACAATGTGACGTTTCTGATGAATTTATTGCACAACGCTGAATATTTCCCTCTTCTTTTTTGAGTGAGTCAGTGTTGACTATTCCCGTATTTAAGTTTGAAGGACTTTTTATGTAACGAATAAATAATCTTATTGGATTTGATGACTGGTAGCCTAACTTGGACAACCCAGACGTCCAGCTGGATCTTCTGCAAAAAAATGTATACCTTTTTAATCTATGAATTTTATGGCGACATTAATCGTTCATTTCAACTCTTAAGTAATGTTTCATTTAACACATTATTGGTTATATGTATTGCACAATTGTTTTAATTTCATTTCCCTCAGTCCTCGATACTGATTTGCTGATGCTGATAGCTCAGCAGTCAACTGCATTTTGGGAGCTGTCATCTTTTGATCTGCCTTTTTTTCATGTGTGTCAAACTGTCAGAATATTGCAAGCTGTAAAGTCTTCCTCATGACTCCCATCTCTAAAACAGACAGGACATCCACATTTCTTTAGGTGTCTAGCCAATGAGGTGACCCTGTATAATCAATGCGTTTTCTGTTAGCTGTCCAACATGCCTGTGACACAGCAGGCATTCAGCATGGATCCCAGTGCTGACTAATATGACCTTATCCACTGCTCTGTGTGTGTCTGATGTTCATACACATTATATAGGACAATAAGGTGGTATCCTACCTCTTGAATGAGCAGCAGAAAATATTCATCCGGTAACTATCGGTTAAATATTCAACCCTGTAATCAGGGAAATGTGTGAGTGATTCATGCACATGCAATGAGTCAGAGGCATCATACCAATTGGAACGGAAGAAGCATGTCATGCTACCAAGGTATATGAAATATAATGTAAGGTTATTCAATTAGAATAAATATGCAGACACCTAATTTTACCATTAGCGCCCCCTCAAAATTCGTAGATGCATGACATATGTAAAAAAGGATTATTCCCTTGCTCCAATGCTTGGCAGACGTCTCTCATTACTGACTAATACAAAGCTAGACACGCTAGCTCCCACAGCCTGGCTAGATTCAGCCTGGTCCAGTGAGTGTGTATGTGTAGAGGGTTGCACTCTTCTAGGAGGTTACACTGGGGGAATGTCAATTCCCATTGTGGATCCCTGGGAACGTTCTTCCATCGCTCCTTCTCGGAACTGTTCTAATGAGGCCAGGCATATTGCCTTTTATCCTTATTCCCTGCAATTAGGGATGGCTCACAGTTTTGGCTATGGCCATAACAGAGAGTGTTTGTATACACAGACACAGCGTAATGGACCGAGAGTGCCCACCCCACTCTAAAAAAGAAACGTCCTCGGATGACACTCCTTAGTTACTGTACAAATATACCGCTTTGCGGATTATATGTTTTGATGTCTATCGACACCAGTCAAACAATATTTTCATTTCTGTGCCCTAGGTTTCACTGTGCTGTGTAGCCATTGCCAGAGCACACTCAAGCAGGTCATATGGTCATGATTTGCAGTTTTAGCTGACATCGAGTGTATAACATTCCTCAAGTTCAGAGAGGAAAATCAGCTATCTAATGCCAACCAGATCTATTTCCCAGCAGTTCTGTACAAACAACCATATTCATGATAACAGCATACTTCCCCCTCCTCACAAAAACAGTCCCATAAGCATACTACTTAGAGAGCTTTGTTTTGTTAGTCTGAAAGTCTACACCACTCTGTATGGGTTCACTCTTATTCTCTCCTTTTCATCGTATGGTATCGCTTTTTTCTTAGGAGTATCGAGGTACAATGCGATCGAAAGCCTCCTTGAGACAGCATGTTTGCTCTGTTCCAACCAAAATAAACTTCTCTGCACAAAAACTAGGGGCTAGAGAGGAGAGAGCCCCTGCCACTTTCTCTGTCTCGTGCAAGAAAGGTTTGGTCAGCAGGAGTTGGCATTTGCCAAACTCTGGCAGTTACAAGAGGCTGTGATGTCAGCCATTTTAGGTTGGACAGTACAATGCGCAATACGCCGCCATTTTTCTTCCTTTTTCTTTTTAAGTTGCCAAATCAATGGCCTGGAGTCCCAGATACAGAACTGAAGGAGTTATTCATCAAAAACGCAGAAATAGGCTCCCGTGACTCAGGATTTCTTTACACAAATTTAGTCCGTCATTCAGCCAAGCCGTTGAGGAAGGCTCTGGTGAAAAATATAAGATTGCGATGGAGGACATGACAATCTATTTGAACAGAACAAGAGATGCTTTGGCATTAGCCCTAACCCTAACCCTTTGCAATGTATGTAGACCTCATTTGTTTTTTATTAGATGGTGCCACAAACACTTAATCAGTAGGGTGGACTGTGTAGTTGAGCAGGTATTGTCATTGTGGGAAGGTGTCTTTACAACTGACCCCACCCCAATAGTCCAGAACAGCTAAGCCAAGGCTGGCATTTTCAGAGATGGCACTGCAGGAGGATTAACATTGTCCTTTGCCTGCCATATAAGGTTGTTGTGTGTGTGTGTGTGTACGTCTGTCTGGATGCGTGGTGGGTGTAGACGATTGACACCTCTGTGTGGGGTGTGGTGGGCAAGGAGAAGAGAGGGGTTGCCATGACAATGTTAACACATGAGTGGCATCGCAGACTGGTCTCTCAGCGGACCGGCTGCAGTCACGGATGTAAGGAGGGGGGGGGGGGGGGGGGGGGTTGACGTCTGACAACACCTGCGTCTCAGCAGACATTCATACGTTCACACACACACACATATACTGGTACACGTAGAAATACATAACACACACACACACCCTGAAGACACACTCCGATACAGAATTTACAGGCATACAATTGGGAACATACTGAAGACCGATCCCACTATATTAACACTAGGTTAACCACTCACATCCTTGGCTACAGGTGTGTTTTTCATTACAGTAAATGTGGATTTTATGAATGCAATCACTAATCCATTACATAGCTATACACTTAAATTATTATGTGCCCACTAAATTCCAGCCATTCAGTCAATAACAGACACAGAAAGCATGATAGACACAGGAGACATCCAGACATGCAGGAAATGGAACAATGACAAGCCGATGGTCATTCTTCTGAATAAGGCTCCCAGCGCTGGATCACGTTTCTCTTATAAATGAGGCGGCATTGTTCTCAACGTCTTCCCTGTTTAGGGGCAGTAATTGCTGTCCGTCTCTGACTTATATTTGGGTTTCCAGCTAACCCACTCACATGACTTGAATCTATTTAATGGACATTTGGCGGAAGATGTACTCATAAACAGATTTTTCCTGTCGTTTAGATGTGTCTGTCAGGAGTTGTTCTGTCTGTCCCACACCCACTTATGCCAGGAGCTGTTTCTGTTTCTGTTTCTGTTGATCTTCAACTCAATACCAGCTAAGCAGGCATTCAAGACAGCTGTGGATCACTGACACGCTAATATATGGAAAAACAAATGTTGTCATAAAACAGCCAAGATCTCCTCAGCCCTTGTGTGACTGCAGCATCACCAACTGTTTACTGGCAGTTGAGTTAAAAGATAAATATTTCTGAAAGCTTTGGTGTAAAACGATGTGGATGTGTACTTCATTGCTTTCTCTGTCATCTTCTCTTACTCCAGCTGTCTGTCTGGGTCTGCTCTCCCTATGTCATTCCTTTTTCTCTGTCCTCTTTACTCCTCAGTCATGTGACCAGCAACATGGCATTGCAAACGCCAATCTCTGTTTGCAAATATCAACTGTTGGTGACCCTACAATTTACGCGTGCCTGTGGGCTATTTTATTGCAGATGTACCACTTCATACCCCTTCAGCTATGAAACCACCTTTTTTTTAAATAAGTGTTTTATTCTTATAAACCTAATATTAAATAGTTACTTGAAATGAAATCATTTCGACTGAGTTGAGCACACAAGGTAACATGAGGACTTTGCTTATGAAGAGTGAGCGGGGGTGTTCTGAGAGCTTGTCTGAAAGCTCTGTTACTTTGCCTCAGTTCAGATCAGTACTCTCCAGGTCTATGGAGATTAAACTCTTTTCATCTCAGCCATAGAGCCAGTGCCAGTATCGGGACATACGACACACCGGGAGACAGTTCCCGTCTGAGTCGTCTACTTTAGCGATGAAACACGAGGCCCCTCTTTTCAGAGTGCACCATTCAATGGCTCCCTGTCTGAGAAGCCCTAGTCTTGTCTGATCGCACATCTCGCTCGTGAGATAATGCACCCCATTCTTTTGAATGGTGACCTGGTTCTTCATGTACCCTTGCTCAACTTTGTGCCTGTCTTGGGTTTGTCATGCATGGAATTGGATGTTTTAGGGGGAGAGGTACCAGGGCAACGACACTGTGCTATATCTCAGTGCAGTACGCGGGACACAAATAACTTCAACCTATTAGTGCTCAGATGACATTTTCCATCACATGGTATTTTTTAAATGGCATGGCCTTTGTATCATTGTGATGAAGACCGATAAAAAAAATTGACATGCACATTTTGTAGGCCACATTTTTTGTAATCTCCTTGATGCATTAGTATTTCAACATGTGATTGGGGAGATTGGGGAAACCAAATTTGAGCCACATTTGTGAAAAACTATCAGTTAGGATGAGGCAGTAATGATTATAGTTATACATTACAATTAACTGCATCACCTCCTGGTGCATTCGGAAAGTATTCAGACCTCTTGACGTTTTTTGCATTTTGTTACGTTACAGCCTTATTCTAAAATGGATTAAAAAAAAACATCTTATCATTAATCTACACACAGTAACCCATAATGACAAAGCAAAAACAGGTTTAGACATTTTTGCAAATTAAAGAAAATGTAATATCACATTTACATAAGTATTTAGACCCTTTACTCACTACTTTGTTGAAGCACCTTTGACAGCGATTACAGCCTTGATTCTTCTTGGGTATGACGCTACAAGCTTGACACACCTGTATTTTGGGAGTTTTTCCCCATTCTTCTCTGCAGATCCTCTCAAGCGCTGTCAGGTTGGATGCAGAGCGCCGCTGCACAGCTACTTTCAGGTCTCCCCAGAGATGTTCAATCGGGCTCTGGCTGGGCCACTCAAAGACATGTCCCGAAGCCACTCCTGCGTTGTCTTTGCTGTGTGCTTAGGGTCGTTGTCCTGCTGGAAGCTGGACCTTCGCCCCAGTCTGAGGTCTTGAGCAGGTTTTCATCAAGGGTCTCTCTGTACTTTGCACCGTTCATCTTTCCTTCACTCCTGACTAGTCTCCCAGTCCCTGTCGCTGAAAAACATCCCCACGGCATGATGCTGCCACCACCATGCTTCACCGTAGGGAACCGTACTGCTTTTACTCAACTTGTTCTTGGGGACCTTCAATGCTGAAGAAATGTTTTGGTACCCTTCCCCAAATCTGTGCTTCGACACAATCCTGTCTCAGAGCTCTACAGACAATTTCTTTGACCTCATGGCTTGGATTCTGCTCTGACATGCACTGTCAACTGTGGGACCTTATATAAACAGATGTGTGCCTTTCCAAATCAAGTCCTATCAATTAAATTTACCACAGGTGGACTCAAATCAAGTTGTAGAAACATCACAAGGATGATCAATGAGAACAGGATGAACCTGAGCTCAATTTTGAGGTATAAGGTATTTCTGTTTTTAATTTTTAATGAATGTGGAAAAAAAAATTCTAAAAACCTGTTTTCACTTTGTCATTATGTGGTTTTGTTTGTAGATTGATGAGGGAAAACATTTAATTGAATCCATTTAAAAAAAAAATAAGACTAACGTAACAAAATGTGGAAAAAGTCAAGGAGTTTGAATACTTTCCAAATGTACTGTAACTGGGAACTAACTAGTAAGTCCACTGCCTTTCCCCTGTCCACACAGTACTAAAACCATACCTTCACATGTTATTCGTTGAGCATGAGAAGATCAGACTCGCTGGCATGAGAGCTGTAGCCAACGTCTCAATGGAATGCACTCACTAAACCCCACTGTCCTCATCAGGGGTTAACTGTGTGCCGTCAGAAAGTATCATGACCTCCCCGCCAGCTAAACATACAGCAAATGCCCACGTCTGGATGCAGCAAACCGGGATTAATACATAAGATGCTGGTGACCTAGTTTTTTTTGTGTGTGTTTTTTTTTTTTTTTTTTGTCGGAAGGGAGCCGTCATTAGAAATAAAAGAGGCAGTTACAAAAAGGACATCGCGGCCCTTCCGGGATCAGCATGTACTGTGGGTAGTCATTTGGGATTTTAAATTCCGGAACAGGTTCATCTTTTATTTATCAACCAGCAGGCCATGGTGAATGCATACACATAACTTCACTCAGTCTGACTGGCTGAAGACGTACAGTTTTTTCAGGAGTATGGCCACGTTCAAGAGAATAATGACCTGACTCTTAAAAATGTGGCTATAGATATTTCAAGAATGCAATAGTGCGCTCATTCGGCGTGCTATATTGACACACCTTGTAATAAATAGTTTTAAGTACTGAGGTGGACACTGAGATGTGGACTGATGATGAAGATGATGAACATCTGCCAAAGAGAGACATATCTCAAGCTATCTGCCGAAGCATCATGACATCTCTGTGAGAACTAGATAAGATCAAGAGCAGTTTTTCAATTCACAGCAAGAGAGGCGGAGGGAGAGAGAAAATATGTGTGGGGAGGGTTGTATTTAAAGAGAGGGCAGTGAGGAATTGAAGCAGATTGTGTCCTCGCTTCATATTCTACGTTGTTGTACAAAAAATGTTGTTATCTATATATTTAGCTACATAACTGTAAAAACAGAATAAGCAGAACACTGACCTGAGTTGACCTTTGTCCTGAAAAGGCTTCAAACTGAGTTAAGGATTCTTTTCAGCATCGGCGTCAAAGTTAGCTTTGGGGGGAGTGGGCGTGGCTAATGGTGCAGTCTTAAACCATCCTCTTGGCCGCAGAGACATCATTTTGCTGTCCTAAAGCTAATTTTCTTCAACCCTACACATTTTGCCTTAGTGTCATGCAATTCTACACATTTTGTCATGAGGTTGAGAGAAAAAAAATCTGTTTTAAAGCTAGTGTCCTGCAATTGTCATGGCTAATGGCTAATGCCGTGTTCTTATGCTATCTGAGTGACTCAAACATAACAGTTTTAGATTCTCTGTCTAGTTTTTATTTTGATGATTGTTGGTTCTCAAAGATGATCTTGTTTAAAAATATATAGTTCCACTATCTTCTCTACATGCTTTATATCTGGTTTACACTGAAAACATTTTTACCATGAAATTATTTTCCAAATTATATATATATATATATTTTTGTATCATATATTTTGGAGTGATGGCAACGATTTAGCAGCTAAATGAATATAAGGGAAACACTGGTGTGTGTGCGTGCATGCATATATGAAATTTGAAGCAATTGTGAGGAACCTCCATGTCTGAGTGTGTTAAAGTACAAATGGGGGTATATTTACAGAGAGTGGATGTGTGTGTGTGTGTATTCATGGATGTGCATGTTTACCAAAACGAATAGCGTACGTCATCCTAAATAAAGGGTGACAAATAGTTGGAGGCCCTTTGATGCAGTCTGTCAATTTGATTGCTCAACATAATGTAATGTTGTATGTGTCATTAAAGTCATTGTTGAGAGCACATCGGGGAGCACTGATGTCACCAGATGGCTCCCAAAAGTTGTGTACACCCCAATGTAAAGGGTTGGAACATTATTGCCGGTAAAATGTAGCCTGGCTCTTATCCAAGGTTGGCAGAAGAGTGAGGCACATGACAATGTAAAAATGACTGGGAGTTTCCCTGATTGTGTGTGGATGCATTCTTATTAGGAATTATTTAACTTATCACGTCTTTTTCTGTTTTCTCTCCCATAGGTTTCCAGTGAGCTGCCAAAACAGCCTGTTGTCGTGTGAGAGGAGTCCCAGAAGCTGAGGACAAACATGAAGCAACACTGTAATGTCATCGCGGCTGGCCCATGACATTTAAACCCCATCAGTCCTCTCCACATACCACTCGCCCTCCGTTACCATACGGGACAATCAGTCAGTCACCCATCATCTACACACCACTACAATACAATGGCCAGCAAGAGGAAGTCAACAGTGCCATGCATGATCCCATCCAAAAACAAACACATGCGTGAGGAGATCATACTTGGCTGCCTCCCTGATCTCCTACCCACAATCCCAGAGGACAGTATCCTCAGCATATCTGGAGAAGACGGACGCCATTTCTTCCAGGATTCCTTTAGACCTGAAGGGGGTGACAGATGGCAGAAAGGGGGCACATACAGCTGCCCACCTTGCCACTTTGAGTCCAGAGATCTGAACTACTTTTTGGACCACCTGCACAGCTGCCACGTAGACTTCAGGGCCCAGCCCAGTTTCTACTGCCTGATCTGTGGTGTGTCAGTGGTCAGGTTTGAGGCCCTAGCCCTGCACAACTCTAAAGCCCACCCTGGGGTGTCGGGGGGCTCTGTCATCGTGTCCCTGCATGTCAGGAAGAGCGATGGGGCGACTATCGTGGAGCAGAGCCTGTTCACAACAAATGGGGAGGATCCTGCAATCTCTTTCACTAAAACTCCTATAGTGAGAATGATGAAGGCCAAGGGACAGCACAAGAAGATTGTAGTCTCCCACACAGTAGAGGTGCGGAGGATAGACACTGGGAAGGAGATGAAGCAGACAGACCCCACCATGTTGACGAATGTGCCTAAACTACAGAATGGGTCTCTCAGTGGGACCAGTGGCCCTGCTATGTTGAGGAAACCTCACACTCATGTGATAACGACAACGGTGCCCAATCAAGCCTATCACCAGCACAGCCCTCCCACTTTCTCATTCTCCTCCTCATCCTCCGATTCCATCAAAAACCTCCCAAAGGTGATGATTCCCCTGAGCAGCATCCCCACCTATGATGCTGCCATGGACACCAGCAGTTTTCTCAAGACTTCCTTTGGAAAGTTCCCCTACCCGACCAAAGCTGAGCTTTGCTACCTGACCGTGGTCTCTGATTGGCCAGAGGAGCTGATCAAACTCTGGTTTACCGCCCATAGACTCAAACAGGGCATCAGCTGGTCCCCCGAGGAGATAGAGGAGGCCAGGAGAAAGATGTTCAGCACTGTCTTCCAAGGAACAGCACCCCCAAAACAGCCCCCTAAGCAACGGCACAACAATCATGTTGTAAACCAACACACTGTCCATGCCCAGCCTGCTCCAGTGGGCCCCAGCCACCAGGCTGCCAGGGTGTCCCATGGTAGTGTAGTGAGCAGGCATGCTGGAGTCATAGCCACTTCGGCTAGCATTTCAGCCTCTGGTCACCCGGTCACCACTAGGGTCTCTTATGTCGCCCCAACCATGATCCCCCCGAAATATCAGACAGTGGTCAGCGGAACAACGCAGGTAGTAGCCAGGAACACTATCCCCACTACTGTGCCCAGCCTGGAGTCTGACAAGAGTGTTGCGCAAAGGTTGGGATTGGCGGGAAACAATGGTTGTGTCATTAGCACCATCAGCAGAAGCAGCAGTAGCAGTAGTAGTTGCAGTAGCAGCAGCAGCATCAGTAGTTACTCCTCCATTAGTACTGACGCCGGGGACCATGGCACTAGGAAACCAATCAGCATCATCAGTTGCACCTCCAGCATTGGCAATAATGATGATTGTCTCACTGACAGCCATGACAAACCAAACAATCAAAGCAGCAGACATTATAGCATACCATCTGTCCTGGAAGGCTTCAGCAGCAGCAGCAAAAGTAAAGTGGTCATGAGTAATACCGGCAAATCTAACGTTATCGCCTATAACATCCATAGCAACGGCAACACAGCTAATCAGGATCATTACCCATCAACAATGGGTGATGATGACCGTAATGACAATAATATCCACAAGTCCAACAACGGCAGTATGAGTAGTGGCTACTCCAGCACTAGCAATAATGATAATGTCAACAACCTGAACCATGCCAGCAAAGCCCAAAATGAAAACACCAGCACCAGTGTCATTGCCAAAAGCAGCGGCAGCGGCATATCTATTGTAGAGGATGGCAAATGCACGAAGGAGGTTCCTATGAAAGCTATGTCAGTCCTGCGGCAGCTTATCAAGGAGGAAGACCATTTTGGGGATGACAGGACCTGCCCTGAACTAAAAGTTGACCCCATAAAGATCAACCTGCAGAGGTCCATGGTGAGCGATCCAGCTTCAAAACCTGGTTCAGAGGCCTTCCCTCCAGAGCTCAAGTCAGAGACGCACATCTCAGACCTGTCACAACCGTCCTTCTCTGCCCCCTGGGGCAAGAAAACACCCAGGCAGGTGCACCTTCTGAGACAGGCATTCACCAGCACACGCTGGCCCAGCAGCCAGCAGTCCGAGGAGCTGAGTATCATGACGGGTCTGCCCAAGCCAGAGGTGGTCCGCTGGTTCAGTGACAGCCGCTATATTCACAAGAACAGCCAGCTGAAATGGCTGGAGGGCTACCAGTGCCTACCAGCAGAGGGGGAGGAAGGAAAAGGCCCCAGAGACTACAACGCAGGGGCACTGATCAACCCTCAGGAGGTTCATAGGAAACTGGTGGAGCAGGAGGTGAACAAGCAGCTTGATGGAGGACCTGAGGGGCTGAGCTCAGGGCAGCAGGGATTCTGGTGGGGTGCAGACACACAGAGGCCGCTGTTGAGTCCAGCAGGGCCAGAGGAGACTGGGGAGAGAGAAAGAGCTGTGGATACAGGGAATGCCGAAGGACTACATGGTCACTGGGCAGAGAGGGAGGATGACCACCAGCAGCCAGTTACCATCCAGGCCTTTGGTGAGCAGCAGACAGAGCCCAGGTGAGTTCTATCAGTTACCGTTGTCTAATGAAAAGTACTGAATCTGTGATCACCTCATATACCCAAGGCCGGACCGCTCATTAGGTAGGATTAGGCCGCGGCCTATTGAGGCAGATTGAAGAGGGCGGCATTTGAGCTAAACTGGTCAAGACGCACCTCCAACAACACATAAAACCTCACATAATCATTTTGATGTTTAAAAAATAGAAATGTCAAAAAACACGTACCCCTTCGTCATAATATCGAATTCGTAGCTACAGTCTTGTCCCATCGCTGCAACTCCCCTACGGACTCGTGCGAGGCGAAGGTCGAGAGCAATGCGTCCTCTGAAACACGACCCTGCCAAGCCACACTGCTTCTTGACACAATGCTCACTTAACCCAGAAGCCAGCCGCATCAATGTGTCGGAGGAAACACTGTACAACTGGCGACCAAAGTCAGTGTGCACTGCACCCGGCCCGCCACAAGGACTCGCTAGAGCGCAGTGGGACAAGGATATCCTGGGCTGGCCAAATCCTCCCCAAACCCAAACGGCCAATGTAAGCCGCCTCATGGGTCTCTCGGTCGCGGCCATGGGATTGAACCGGGGTCTGTTGTGACGCCTCTAGCACTGCAATGTGCCTTGGACCACTGGGAGGCCAAACCTCGTATATTTCTGCCCAAAAACAATAACTATTTCTCTCAACCAGTGGCATATGGGCTTTTTAGGTGAGCGCTGATGCCATCCTGTGATAATCAGTGCCCACTTTGTCAAAATGCAGGGGTGCAAAATATTTCCTTTGTCCTTTCCCAGCATGCCTCTCCAGAGTGCTGTTGGAGAGACTCATCGCTGCTGCTCTCCACCAATGCTCCGCCCCCCAAAAATGATCTAACATAAATAATGTAGCAGACATAGTATACGGGTGGCCTTTTCTGTAGCCTACAGGCTGGAGATAAAATGTATGACAATGTAATGAGACAGACACTTTTTACATCATGTAGTTTTCTCCGAACAAATAGCCTAATCTAAATGGCACCCAATCAAATACAAAATGTGCTGATATGTTAAGAAACAATATACAGTTGAAGTCTGAAGTTTACATACACTTATGTTGGAGTTTATCATCATTAGTCATTTAGGTCAACATTGGATCATTCAGAGATCCTCACTGAACTTCTGGAGAGAGTTTGCTGCACTGAAAGTAAAGGGGCTGAATAATTTTGCACGCCCAATTTTTCAGTTTTTGATTTGTTAAAAAAGTTTGAAATATCCAATAAATGTCGTTCCACTTCATGATTGTGTCCCACTTGTTGTTGATTCTTCACAAAAAAATACAGTTTTATATCTTTATGTTTGAAGCCTGAAATGTGGCAAAAGGTTGCAAAGTTCAAGGGGGCCGAATACTTTCGCAAGGCACTGTAAGAAAGCCAGACTACGGTTTGCAACTGCACATGGGGACAAAGATTGTACTTTTTGGAGAAATGTCCTCTGGTCTGATGAAACAAAAACAGAACTGTTTGGCCATAATGACCATAGTTATGTTTGGAGGGGGAAAAAGGGAGGCTTGCAAGCCGAAGAACACCATCCCAACTGTAAAGCACGGAGGTGGCAGCATCATGTTGTGGGGGTGCTTTGTTGTAGGAGGGACTGGCACACTTCACAAAATAAATAGATGGCTACATGAGGAAGGAAAATTATGTGGACATGTTGAAGCAACATCTGAAGACATCAGTCAGGAAGTTAAAGCTTGGTCGAAAATGGGTCTTCCAAGAACAATGACCCCAAGCATATTTCCAAAGTTGTGGCAAAATGGCTTAAGGCCAACAAAGTCTAGGTATTGGAGTGGCCATCACAAAGCCCTGACCTCAATCCTATAGAAAATGTGTGGGCAGAACTGAAAAAGCGTGTGTGAGCAAGGAGGCCTACAAACCTGACTCAGTTACACCAGCTCTGTCAGGAGGAATGGGCCAAAACTCAACCAACTTATGGGAAGCTTGTAGAAGGCTACCTGAAGCGTTTGACCCAAGTTAAACAATTTAAAGGCAATGCTACCAAATACTAATTGAGTGTATGTAAACTTCTGACCCACTGGGAATGTGATGAAAGAAATAAAAGCTGAAGTAAATCATTCTCTCTACTATTATTTTGACATTTCACATTCTTAAAATAAAGTGGTGATCCTAACTGACCTAAAACAGGGACTTTTTACTAGGATTAAATGTTAGGAATTGTGAAAACTGAGAGTTTAAATGTATTTGGCTAAGGTGTATGTAAACTTCCGACTTCAACTGTATCCTAACACAGGACAGGTCAAAGTATAATGGACAATATGGAATGGATAATCTGGCTACTCACAGCTGCTGTCCAGGAGTTTCACCACGTGTCATGATCAGTGGTTTCAAGTCTGTATCCGTAAATTTGACGAGTTGATCATAGCGAAAAATAAAATACTTCTGCATTTCCCGCTGTGTAAACACATTGCAAATATGCTCAGGATAACTCCTCCTGATGAAGTTGGGTATACAGGCTGCATCACATTCGGCTGTAATTGGGAGTCCCATAGGGCGGTGCACAATTGGCCCAGCGTCGTCCAGGTTTGGCCAGGGTAGGCCGTCATTGTAAATAAGAATTTGTTCTTTCCTAGTTAAATAAAAATAATTCAGAGCTTAAATAGCCAAAATGATTAGTCAAAGGAATCGGGACTAATAATGCCAATGCAACAGCCTGTTTTACATCTTTTTAACGTCTGAAAAATGTATATTTTCAACTTTCATTCAGAACTGAAATGAACCTGATTTCAACGTCCGGAAAATAAGTATTTTCACCTTTCATTCAGAACCTAAAATGAACCTCTAACTTCAACGTCTTGGACATACGTATTTTTGACATCTTTTCAACGTCATTTTTCTTACAGGGACTATTCTAGTTTTGCCGGTGGCATTATTGTTGTCTCTGCCCTGCATATGCATACCTTCATGGAATTTCTATGTGTTAGGTCAGTTGTTTACCTGCCAGCCTCGATGAGGAAGATAATTGCTCCTTCGTCATCACAGAATGTCAAAAACTATACTGTTGATATTTACAGTAGCTATATATTGCTCTGATATTGGATATTATTTATTTATGGCTTTGTAAACTGTAAAATTGAAGTTGAAGAAAAAAATGTCAGTTATGTGTTTGTAGTTGTTACTGTGTGAAGAATAAAGAAATTAACCGGGAGAGAGAGTGTGGGTATTCATACAGAGTGGCTTGTTCAGACAATCAAAGGTCTGTGTTTTAAGAAGCTATTTTTAGAAGAGTTGGAGTCTGGGCCATTGAATTATAGATTAAGAGAGCGTGCTAATATATGTGAATAAATCATGTCTATTGTCTTTTGTGAGTTGGCTGTTACGAGGAAATCAGAGACTAACTTCTATATCTTTTAACAGTGCTTATTCAAAAAATACATATATAACATTTATTCATGGAAAATGTATTTTCATCAGAACAGTATTGTACTAATGTGTGAGTCCTGTGTGTGTTTTCAGGGACCGTCTGATAATAGAGCTGCTTGAAGTGTGACGGAGTGGCCCAAACCTACCGGGGGTAAAGGATGGGTTGGCTGGCTGGCTTTACAGATGGCCATGGTCTGGTGTGTTCATTATGACAGCAGATGTGATTGTAGCTGGACCGTTGGACTGTAACTGTGAATACCCCCATCACTTCCTGCCATCCTCTAAAGAAAGAACTTCTCACCTTTTGAGTCCTGTGATGTTCAAGCCTTTCTTCATTCTTCTTTGTGGTCGTGTGGGGAATGGGATGGTGCGCATAGAGGGTGGTAAGCCGGATGAGACAGAGAGAAGACTAACACTGACTGGACAACTGACTTGAATGAGGGAAGATGGGAGCGGGATAAAGAGATACTGTTTAGGGAAAGGGAGATGTATATGATTGAAACTGCACTAAAGAGGGGTTTTGTTGACTGGACAAAATGAGCAGTGTCTAGGAGATGTTATTGTTGGCTTTGATATTTGTAACTTTTTTTTTTTAGCAACCAGTACTTCAGCACTGCCTTGAATTTTTACTTTCCTCCGTTAATTGGTTTTTCAATTTTACTTACTCTTCTTCTATAGTCACTGTAAGTCCAGAAATAATTGAGCCTCTAGTTTTATTTATCTCTGTATAAATGTTGGTGATCACTCAACAGTTCAGCTACAGCAGCGTTTCCCAAACTTGGTCCTCGGGAGCACATTTATTTTTTTGCACAAACACTACACAGCTGATTCAAATGATCTGAGCTTGATGATTATTTGAATCAGCTGTGTAGTGTTTGGGCAAAAAACCTAAACGTGCACCCCTTGGGGTCCTGAGGACTGAGTTTGAGAAACCCTGAGCTACACGCAAGAGACAATACAATGCACTAGCAGACAGCAATGCTAAAATCACACTGCCCCAGAATAAAGATATTGACAGAGCTCTGTCAAAATCAATACTGCCCTGGCTGAATCTACAAACCCAATCATAAGAGAAGCCTGTCACGCGAACGTTGCCTTACTAAGTCTGTCCCAATGCATTGATATGACCGGTCCGCCCATCACCTATAGCTTTCCAGCTACTGTGATGTTGAGATCAAAAAAAGGTGCCAGTGCATTAAAGTTACTGCTGTGCTGGTTTATATCTGTGAATAAATTTTAAAAAAAGATGCTGCTTCTGTATTCTTGTAAAAGCTTAACATTCAGCTGTAATATGAAATATACTGGCAAATGCTATAAAATAAATGTCAATTTGATCAAATGCCTTGGAGGACACAGAGGTAGATCTTGTGCTAGCTAGAGAGCCAAATGAGGAGATCTTTTCATTCTTCTGAATTTTTCATATTAACAAACATGGTCACTACATGCGTCTGATAAGCTGCTAAATAGCTAAGAACGGTGCTATACCATCCAAAGTGAAATTGGAGGTGATCTCCTACCAGCAGTGTATGCACTTGTGTTGAATGTTACCAATTTGTTTTGGTTTGAAAAATAAAGATGAAAAGAAATCTGGACTTACGGTGTTATGATCACTTTAACTTTTATGAAATAGTTTGATCATAAAGCACTGTTGTATCATCCTTTCTACACTTTCCAGAATAAATTCTCACTGAGGAAGACTGCTTACTTGTTTTTACTGCCACATGAAAAGCTGTCACACCTGTAGATTGATTATAGAACAAACATGACATGTTTGTAGCGACCCCGTGTTTATGAGCGCGGATATCGACTCTGCCACTCGAGCATGCTCTTGTGGCACAGTCCGGGTTCAGGGTTCGAGATGAGCTCCTTGCCGGGTTTCATTACACTGGTGTCAGAAGTGGGATTGAATTAAAGAGTTAATTCGATATTTGTAGGGGCGTATTAATCTAGATCAAGTAAGAATGGGCAAGTTTTCCTTTTAAACAGTGTCATCTACTGGTAGAGGACAGTTGATACACTTTCTCAAAGTTAAAGACGCCAACACCTTTACAAGAAATATCAATTGGTGTCAGAAACTGAGCTCTTGCTTCGATGGCAGATTTTTAAAAAAATCATTCTTTCCAGTGTACTGCATTGGCAAGTTGTGATCAGAGCCATTATGTACAAAAATGCTTGTGTATGCCTGTCAATATGAACAGCTTGATCTAATGATAATCACTAGCTTACTCTCAATATGGCATTTCACCTTTGAATCATTTTCCATACTCAAGGCTAGGGACATGAAATGTGTGTTTAAAGATTGACACATTTAGATACCTTTCTGTTGCGATTAATAACACAATCCTAATATCGGCAGAGGTTTGCCTCACTGATTTGACATTTATTGAATAATGCAAAGAACAGCATGCGTCAGAATGGCTACAAAGGATTTCCAAGTTCATCATCAGTCCAGTCAGCCAGTTACTGCTCATGTTGAATGGATCCCAGCTGGGAAGCACTCCATCGGAAATGGACCATCTTAGACACCTGCACTCATGTTATGCTATACTAAAACTTACACGGCACTTGTACGGTGCTTGACATCTGCACTTAACTGGTCTCGCAATTTAGCCATGGTCACTACACAGTCTGTCAGAGGCTCAATTTGCAAGCTAAATCTATTCATTACAAATTAAAGATGTCAAGAAATTGATAGATTCATGGCGTTAAACCCAAACACGACAGCCAGGCTTGTGCCAAACCCTGCCTGATCCCTCCTATAGCGACTTGTCCAAAATCAACAGGCAGTGGGGATGCTTCCTGGGGCCTCCTGTTCTCAGGGTAGACAGAGCTTGTTATTACACTGGGTTCTGGGAACACAGGAAGCCTCTTGAAACATTACCACAGTACACCTAAATGAAAAATGTATGTTGAAAAGTGACTGTCAGCAGGGTGAACATAGTGACGGATACAACTTAAGTCAAGGACGTTTGAGACAAAAAAAACAAAAGCCCTTTGGTGCAAAGCCACAATAATAACAAGTGTCACAATAACACAAAATAGACCCAGTGTGTAGAGTTGGAGTTTTATTTTCAATATACAATGAGCATAAAACATGATTGGAGGCTATGACAGAAAAGGCAGTTACCTGCTACAAACACCAACTTTCCTCTGAGACATGAGTGGAATAAAATGAATGGATAATTCACATTGAAACTCCTGTTAACGTTCTTTGTTCTCAGTCTTTAAACAAAACAAAAATGACTGCCTAAAATTGTAACAACATTTTTGGCAAAGTTGATATCCCTCACACCCTTTAACAAAATAAAATACATTTTCCATTAACTTAAAATACATTAAAATATTATTTTTTCAAGTAACAGATAAGGGAGTTGTTCCCCCTCTCGGAAACAATCAGAAATTATTAAATTAAAACCAGAGCGAGACAGGGCTATGCAGAAAGATTCAGAGAATGCTGGCAACACAAGGGGAGAAAAAAAAAAAAAAATGAAAAAAAGGTTCACATTGAAAATAAGTCCCTGATAGATACTGTAAAACAAATGATTCACATTCAGCTTTGCTTAGGTAAATATTGACATGGGTTTAGCATTTCCCCCCTTGCTTGTCAAAGCATTCTCATTCATGGTACACAATCGACATTGATGTTTTTAAACTGGACTCACCCAAACACTTTCATGGTCCCCCCCCCCCCCACAACTCTCATACCTAGAGCTCACATTTCATTTTCTCAAAAGGCGCATGGGTGTACACAAGGAATTCATTTCATGATTTTCCTTTCCTCTTCTATTAAAATATAGAATCCATTAATATGGGAGGGCTAAAAATACAGACCAAATTAAAAAGAAAAAAAACTATGGAATACACGAAGCAGTCGTTTTTTTGTTGAATACAGTAGATAGGACCCCAGAGTTCAAAGTTCAGACATCTTCAGGTCGTGCATGTGGCTGAAGACGAAGAGAACCAAAAAGGCAAAAAAGCTCATCCACTGGTTCTCATCCAATCATTGGGATTACCGTTTCACCTTTGGGTGTGGGTATAGTTCAGCCATCGACTCGGACCTTCAAAGACAATCCCACCTCGTCCTCCCATCTGTAATGGCCTATACATCCTGACCCCTGCTCAGTCCTTCCTCACCATGCTTGTTGAGTGCACACCTTTTCCCTTGTCAGGCTGGCCATCAGGTGTAATCAGTTAAGATTAAAACAAGTATCCAATAAAATAAAATACAAATCGCATAATTAAAACCGCAAACAGGATTTAAAATTCATAGTCATCCTCCGCCATGTCGATAGCCCAGGCAAACTTCTCACGCTGAGTTTTGTTGTAGATCTTCTCGATAGGGATACCCCACTTCTTACACCTAGGAAGATGGCAGAAGGATATTAGAGCGATCAACACTGCAGGAGTTCACTCCCTCAACACCAAACCCCTCAACTCACTACTTTTAACTAATCTAAGACACAGCCACATGCGTCAACATTTACTCGCAGAACAGTGAGTGTAAGACGTTGTGCATGTTTGTCAACAAGTTTGCGGTCGTGTCTCACCAGGCCACAGAGATACGCGGGTCCAAGTAGTTGAGTTTGGAGGTGCCTAGAGCGATCTGCTTGTTCTCCTCGCGGTCCGTCGCCTGCACCTCTAGCTTCATCAGCTGCTCCTCTAGCCTCTCCACAGCCTTCTTCTTGGTCTCCACGGCTCTGGGGGAGCAAGGGAGGGAACCGGCTACATCTCCATTCCAGCACAAAAGTACCCGTGGATGCCTGAGGCCAATCATATCTTCATACTTACTTTTTGAACTTCTCATCTCGCCGTACTTTGAGGTCAGCCTTGGCGCTCTTCACGTCCCTCTTTGCGTCCGAGAGCTGGTCCTTCTTTGCATCAATCTGATAGAATTATCATCAACGTTAACAATCTTGAAGTAAACGCCATGTACAACTGGATTATTATTATGTGCATATAAGACTGATATTCCAGAGACAAGTACTCCCAAAATAACCAAGGGAAGAGTATGCATCCAGCTGACAAACACCTAAAAACAAATCAAACATCCTAAACAAAAGCCAGTCTTTGGCAAAGCGCCATTAGAATAGCCGTGTCCCTCCCCCCCAGTGCCTCACTTTAGTCTGGAGGTTCTGCATAGACTTCTCAAAGGTCTTGGGTTGGGCCCTCTGATGGTTACACAGAATGGCCACGGCTCTGTTGGCCCGGTTGTACGATAGGATCTTGGCTGGAAGGTTCTCATCAGCTACAAGTAGAGGAGAAAATTGACATTGTTCCAACAGTTGCTATAAACTTTACACCGTATTACAAGTGACCATCTGCACACATATCTACAACATTCCAGAGCTCTCATGTCTTCCATGAAGCTCGCAGGTCCCACCTCGGGTCATACCAAAAAAAAGTGTGTTTTGGGCAGGTTGTGCATTCTCAGACCCTCTGCCACGGGTATGCTCACGGCCTTGATGACTTACGGCTGGTGAGCTCCTTCAGCTGCTGCTGAAGGGTGATGGAGGCGTTGTAGGTACGGAACACTTTGGCCGTCAGACCATCCATCAGCTCCTGGAGGTGCTTGTTCAGAATGGAGGTCTGGAGAGATGGAGAGAACACAACCATGAGAAAATATGACAGATTACAAGAGGGGCAGAATTACGAGACAACATCCAATTCCCACACGCATCTTAGTGCATTCACACTCCAGCGACGTCAAATAAATACAATGCAATTCACAAATAATGTGTATTAAAAGTCCTTCCTCACAAAATTCTTGTTTCGTTCTTACATTGAGCCGGTCAAAGAGGTCATCCTCTGGCTGCTTGTTCTCCATGAACAGCTGCAGGTTCTTGAAAACCTAATAATTAAATAAAAGGACAGAATATTTACAACTCGTAACAATAACAGGGAGCAAGCATTCTCTGGACAGGAATCTGGAAACCATTGTAGTTCAACTACAGGGAAAAAAAGACAGAAAATGTTCTGAACTAAAAGCCTTACCCGCTTCTCCACTGGGACTTTGTTGTAGTAGCGGATGGAGTCTTTACCCAGAAAGTCAAACTCTACCACAAAATCCTGGCCATCCTTCTCGGGGTACAGGTTGATGTGTTCCACCCTGAGGGAGCAGCAGCCCACTGTGTCCGCCGACTCTCCTTCCTCCTTCTCGTTACCTGCTCTCAGAGCCAACTGGGGCACAGCACCACAGGGAACATGTTACAACCAAACTTGGAACTCTGTGTGAGTGAGTGAGAAGAGCAGCAGTCTAACCTTGTCGATGAAGTAGAGTGCCACGGCTCTCTGTCGGATTCTCATCTCCTTGGACTTCCAGTCCTCACGGTACTGGTTCCTCAGCCGTTCCACACACTTCTTCAGATTTCGGGCCGTCTCATACTTCTGCCAATCCTTTTCTCCCTGCGAACCAACAAACCATGAATTGTTGCTAGATTGATTAATCAAATTGGCCTACATGGCCATCAGTAAATGCAATGTCCTACGCAAAAAACAAAAACACATTCCAGCGTTAGGCCTATACAGGCTACTTAGATCTATTCACCGCAAATGGCACACTCCGCTCGCGCACTGCCATGGCAGAACACTGACATTTCAGTCTTGCAGGAAATAAGCCATACTGCTCATTCTGTGTGGTGGCATTGTCATGCTGGAGGGTCATTTCAAGATGAGCCTGCAGGAAGGGTACCACATGAGAAGGATGTCTTCCCTGTAACGCACAGCGTTGAGATGGACTGAGCTTGATGTCATTGCAGGCAGATGATGCGACACAATACCCCAGACCATGACGGACCCTCCACCTCGATCCCGCTCCAAAGTACAGGCCTCGGTGAAACGCTCATTCCTTCGACAATAAACACGAATCCGACCTTCACCCCTAGTGAGACAAAACCGCAACTCGACAGTGAAGAAAATTTCTTGCCAGTCCTGTCTGGTCCAGCAATGGTGGGTGTGTGCCGATATCGGCAACGTCGTTGCCGGTGATGTCTGGTGAGAACCTTACAACAGGCCTACAAGCCCCCAGTGCAGCCTCACTCAGCCTATTGGGGACATTCTGAACACTGGAGGGATTGTGCATTCCTGGTGTAACTCGGGCAATTGTTGCCATCCCGTACCTGTCCCGCAGGTGTGATGTTCGGATGTACCGATCCTGTGCGGGTGTTACACGTGGTCTGCCACCGAGGATGTTCAGCCATCTGTCCAGTCTCCCTGTAGCGCTGGCTTAGGCGTTTCACAGTACGGACATTGCAATTTATTGCCCTGGCCACATCTGCAGTCCTTATGCCTCCTTGCAGCATTCTTAAGGCACGTTCACGCAGATGAGCATGTACCCTGGGCATCTTTCTTGGTGTTTCAGAGTCAGTAGAATGGCCTCTTTAGTGTCCTAAGTTTTCATAACTGACCTTAATTGCCTACTGTCTGTAAGCTGTTAGTGTCTTAATGAACATGCACCTGTGGAAAGGTTGTTATGGTTCATTGAACAAGCATGGGAAACAGTGTCTAAACCCTTTATAATGAAGATCTGGGAAGTTATTTGGATTTTTACAAATAATCTTTGAAAGACGGGGTCCTGAAAAAGGGGAGTTTTTTTTGCTGAGTTCACACACACACACACTCTTGACACTCAGGAAAGGGAGTCGACTTGCAAGGAGCCGAGGAATCAATTATTTTGGAGTAGACCAATTACGTCATCGTCTTTAACTTCGGAAAAGTGGCAGAGAAAGGTAAGCGATAGCAGTAAAGTCCTGTATGGCAATACTTGTAGAAAGTTAAGGAAATTTTAAAACTTTGGAATTGAGGTACAGTAATGGTGGTAGAGATGATGCTTAGCCATCTGGTTAGGGACACACCGTGAAACCCAAAACCATGGAATTGTTTTAAAGTCATACCAAGGACAATTTGGCTATTTGATTTGGAATTAAGGCACCTAGAAGTATAAAACAATATAAAAATATGATTTGATGAAAATGTGTTTGGCCTTAAAACTATTAGTCCATAAATGCATTGATTAACATACACTTAAGAACTTCCCAAAAAATGTTGGGGTGGATCTGTTCCATGTAGTGTATCAGAGATACAAGCATTTGTAAAAAATAGAAATAATTTAACCCCTTATTTTTGGCACTAAGCAGTGTCCATATATACTTCCATAAAATGTTTCAACAGGTACCTTCAGACAAGTCTGTGGGCATCACAGAGCAAAACAACCGACATGTACGTGTCTGTGAGATTCACCTTTCCACAGAGGTGAATATTATGGTGTAGCCAAAATGTTTGGATGTTAGACAGAAGTTGGCTGATCAGCTGTACTGACTTCAGATGAGTAAAATACAGACTGAGAATACCATTGTGAGAGTCATCTTTCTATAGAGGGGTCATAATAGTTTGTAGGCCAAACTGTTCAGACGCTACAGACAATTGTGATTAGGCCGATTTTTGGGATGTCACATGGTCTGACCAACGCCGCTGTTGCTTTCATCGCAGATGAAGAAGTGCGACATAGGCGGATGCGATGGAAGACTCATCTAATGCAAAAAAAAAGAACTGCTTAAACAGATTATTTTGCAGATTTGATTATGCTATTAGATTCACTGGGGGGCACGGAACTCGCCCTTACATTGAACCCAAACCGGCTGCACACGTGTGCCATCGTGCATAAATGTATTTTGTCCCCCTACACCAAACACGATCACCACACGCAGGTTAAAATATCAAAACAAATTGAACCAATGACACTCATTTGGGGACAGGTCGAAAAGTTATTTTACCTGAAATGCCCTCTACTCCGACAATTAATCCACACAAAAACAGCCAACCGAATCGTTTCTAGTCATCTCTCCTCCTTCCAGGCATTTATCTTTGAATTTATATGGTGATCCATCTACACTTTCATAGTATTACCACGACAACCGGCAAAACGGTTCGTCTTTTAATCACCCATGTGGGTACCTGTTTCTATAAACCAATGAGGAGAGGCAGGACTTGCAGCGCAATCTGGGTCAGAAAAAGGAGTTCTATCTTCACCTTTGGCATCGCAGACGCTCGTTGGGTGCAATAATTGAACATGGATTTCGAAATGTATTTTGTGATGCTCGCTCCCGCAACGTGTCCAGTCTGGTCAGCATGTTAGGGAGTTAATGAAAACCGATAAACAAAATGCTAGTCTAATAGGCTGACCACACCGCTCACGTCTCGTGCGCTGCAAAATAAATGTAGGAATACATGTTATTCCATTATAAATAGGACAAATTAGCTAGCAAGTGCAAGCTAAAACTAGCTAAAGTGGCAAAAATGTTTAATGCTTTTCGACCTGTCCCCAAATTAACATATTTGGTTCAGAGTTTGTTTTGATATTTTAACCTGCGTGTCGTGATCGCGTTTGGTGTAGGGGGACAAAATTAATGTACAGTGGGGCAAAAAAGTATTTAGTCAGCCACCAATTGTGCAAATTTTCCCACTTAAAAAGATGAGGCCTGTAATGTATCATAGGTACACTTCAACTATGACAGACAAAATGAGATTTTTTTTCCCTCCAGAAAAATCACATTGTAGGTTTAATGAATTTATTTGCAAATTATGGTGAAAAATAAGTATTTGGTCAATAAAAGTTTCTCAATACTTTGTTATATACCCTTTGTTGGCAATGACAGAGGTCAAACATTTTCTGTAAGTCTTCACAAGGTTTTCACACTGTAGCTGGTATTTTGGCCCATTCCTCCATGCAGATCTCCTCTAGAGCAGTGATGTTTTGGGGCTGTTGCTGGGCAACACGGACTTTCAACTCCCTGCAATGTCCGTAGATTTTCTATGGGGTTGAGATCTGGAGACTGGCTAGGCCACTCCAGGACCTTGAAATGCTTCTTACGAAGCCACTCCTTCGTTGCCCGGGCGGTGTGTTTGGGATCATTGTCATGCTGAAAGACCCAGCCACGTTTCATCTTCAATGCTCTTGCTGATGGGAGATGATTGTGGACTTCAGGAAACAGCAGAGGGAACACCCCCCTATCCACATCGATGGAACAGTAGTGGAGAGGGTAGCAAGTTAAGTTCCTCGGCATACACATCACAGACAAACTGAATTGGTCCACTCACACAGAGAGCATCGTGAAGAAGGCGCAGCAGCGCCTCTTCAACCTCAGGTGGCTGAAGAAATTCGGCTTGTCACCAAAAGCACTCAAACTTCTACAGATGCACAATCGAGAGCATCCTGGCGGGCTGTATCACCGCCTGGTACGGCAACTGCTCCGCCCTCAACCGTAAGGCTCTCCAGAGGGTAGTGAGGTCTGCACAACGCATCACCGGGGGCAAACTACCTGCCCTCCAGGACACCTACACCACCCGATGTTACAGGAAGGCCATAAAGATCATCAAGGACAACAACCACCCGAGCCACTGCCTGTTCACCCCGCTATCATCCAGAAGGAGAGGTCAGTACAGGTGCATCAAAGCTGGGACCGAGAGACTGAAAAACAGCTTCTCTCAAGGCCATCAGACTGTTAAATAGCCATCACTAACATTGAGTGGCTGCTGCCAACACACTGACTCAACTCCAGCCACTTTAATAATGGGAATTGATGGGAAATGTAAAATATATCACTAGCCACTTTAAACAATGCTACCTTATATAAATGTTACTTACCCTACATTATTAATCTCATATGCATACGTATATACTGTACTCTATATCATCTACTGCATCCTTATGTAATACATGTATCACTAGCCACTTTAACTATGCCACTTTGTTTACATACTCATATGTGTATATACTGTACTCGATACCATCTACTGCATCTTGCCTATGCTGCTCAGTACCATCACTCATTCATATATCCTTATGTACATATTCTTATCCCCTTACACTGTGTATAAGACAGTAGTTTTGGAATTGTTAGTTAGATTACTTGGTTATTACTGCATTGTCGGAACTAGAAGCACAAGCATTTCGCTACACTCGCATTAACATCTGCTAACCATGTGTATGTGACAAATAAAATTTGATTTGAACCAGTTAACTAGCCACCGAAATGAAGGCTAGAGTCAGTTATCAGTTGGGTTTAGGTTATGATTTGTCATGTTTGCTTGGTGCAGATATTCATAGGCTGTACTTTGCCTCGTTTTCCTATTATCTGACAGTTTAACTCATGTTAGGGTAGTGGATGTCAGCACAGTGGAGTTCATGAGTTGGTTATTTTTTTTTACATTAGCCAGCTAACAAGTTGCTTGTTTGGTCTCTTTTTTAAACTAGGCAAGTCAGTTAAGAAAACACACTTATTTACAATGATGGCCTACCAAAAGACCTCCTGCGGGGACGGGGCTGGGATTAAAAATAAAATATAGGACACATGACGAGACAACACTACATAGAGACTTAAGACAACCCAGCAAGGCAGCAACACAACATGGTAGCAGCCCAAAACATGGTACAAACATTGGGCAAAGACAACAGCACAAAGGGCAAATAGGTAGAGACAATCACACAAAGCAGCCACAACTGTGTACATGTTTGGGTCTTTGAAGAAATTGAGAATTGTCCAGTTTGAGTGTGTCGTTTCTACTGATGCAAGTCATTAGGAAACGGTCCCAGTTTCATAACTAATCAGCTAACATTGGTCAACTCTGTAGTTAGTCTGTCAGGCAAGAGTTGATGTGTGCGAGAGAGGAGAATGGGAGGAGTGTCACTATCACAATTTATTATGGAAACCCCTTATTAGGAAGGACAGTATGGTTGAGAAAAAGGAAGGAAGAAAGAGCGAGTGTGACAAGAGATTACCTTCCTGACCACAATTGTATCCTATTTGTTGCTCCTCTCCCTCTGTTCCTCAAGTTAAGTGAAAGTGAGGGAAGTGATGTGGAGAGTCAGGGCTCAACAGCAAAAGGCAGGGAGTTAGAGATAATTGGTGGGAGGGATAGAGATGTGGCGCAAGGAGGGAGAAGTGAAGCAAGGAAGAGGGAGTGAGGAACAAGAGGATGAAGTCTCCCCATTCACCCAGTATGGACCTAAAGTGACAGTGGCTTTGGAGTTTAAAAAAAAAAAGGTGGTAAGAACCTGTTCGAGCTTGTAATGATTACAACAAGAAATGGTTGACTATATTTTACCCCCTTTTTCGTAGGGGTAGTTACTATCTTGTCTCATCGCTACAACTCCCGTTCGGGCTCGGGAGAGACGAAGGTCGAAAGTCACGCGTCCTCCGAAACACAACCGCACTGATTCTTAACACAGTGGGCATCAAACCTGGAAGCCAGCGCACCAATGTGTAGGAGGAAACACCGTGCAGCTGGCGACCTTGGCTAGCGCGCACTGCGCCCGGCTCGCCACAGGAGTCGCTGGTGCGCGATGAGACAAGGATATCCCTACCGGCCAAACCCTCCCTAACCTGGACAACGCTAGGCCAATTGTGCGTCGTCCCCACAGACCTCCCAGTCACAGTCGGGTGTGAACCCAGAGTCTCTGGTGGCACAGCTAGCGCTGCGATGCAGTGCCCTAGACCACTCTGCCACCTGGGAGGCTCCAGGTTGACCATCTTGAGCAAACAATGTTTGAAGCACAGGCAGAAATTGGAATTGTGTTTTTGGGGATGATCAACAATGCATACATTGTGGGGGACCCTGAAAAGGCCCCTTCCCAGAAGCCGCAGGTGCCGGTCCCTGAAGGCCTACAAAATGCAGCTTGTGCATTCAGTTTGATATGGCTACAGTGGCAGGAAAAGGAGAGCCAAGACTGGCACCAGGGTGTGTACAGAGTTGTAACTCAATTTGAAAGCAGGTGAAGTTTGAAGGGCGCAAGAAAGGGTGTTTGGGGTGTGTATCCAGAGTAGAGGTCGAGCGATTAATTAGGGCCGATTTCAAGTTTTCATAACAATCGAAAATCGGTATATTTGGACACCAATTATTTTTTAAATCTTTATTTATTTAACTAGGCAAGTCGGTTAAGAACACATTCTTATTTTCAATGACGGCCTAGGAACGGTGGGTTAACTGCCTCGTTCAGGGGCAGAACAGATTCTTTCACCTTGTCAGCTCGGGGATCCAATCTTGCAACCTTACAGTTAACTAGTCCAACGCAATAACGACCTGCCTCTCGTTGCACTCCACAAGGAGACGGCTTACTGCATTCGCGTAACAGGCAAAGTTGCTAGCTAGTTAAACTTGTTTAAAAAAATCATAATCATTAGTTATTTACACATGGTTGATGATATTACTAGATATTATCTAGTGTCCTGCGTTGCATATAATCTGACTGAGCATACAAGTATCTAAGTATCTGACTTAGCGGTGGTAGGCAGAAGCAGGCGCATAAACAGTCAAACAGCACTTGTGTGCGCTTTGCCAGCAGCTCTTCATTGTGTGTCAAGCATTGCGCTGTTTATGACTTCAAGCTATACTGTTACACTGGCAATACTAAAGTGCCTATAAGAACATCCAATAGTCAAAGGTTAATGATATACAAGTGGTATAGAGGGAAATAGTCCTATAATAACTACAACTTCTTACCTGGGAATATTGAAGACTCATGTTAAAAAGGAACCACCAGCTTTCATATGTTCTGAGCAAGGAACTAAAACGTTAGCTTTCTTACATAGCACATACTGCACTTTTACTTTCTTCAACACTTTGTTTTTGCATTATTTAAACCAAATTGAACAGGTTTCATTATTTATGAGGCTAAATTGATTTTATTGATGTATTATATTAAGTTAAAATAAGTGTTCATTCAGTATTGTTGTAATTGTCATTATTACAAATAAAATAAATGTTTAAAAAAATTGTCCAATTAATCGGTATCGGCTTTTTGGGTCCTCCAATAATCGGTATCGTCGTTGAAAAATCACTCGACCTCTAATCCAGTGTGAACACAGGGCAAAGAGTGAGATGTGTAGAAACCTCCTCTGGGTGCTCTGGGTGTTCTGTGCCACGTTGTAGGATGGGGGCGTGCTTCCAGAAGTTCCATGACATGTAGGCTAAATGCAAACACTAAAAGTGACTGAAATATGAAATTGGGACTACAAAATCTTGTCTCTGAACAGTTGTTTTGTATCGTCATCTGGCTCCATCTAATACTTGTTACATTTCACTGAATTGTGAAGTAGGCCACTATTTCAACATCGTCAGGCCTGGTCTGTACTAAATCTGGAAAAGGTGACCTACATTGAAGTAGTTGTTTGCATTGTTACAGAAGTAAGAATCGTTGTCAATCAGCCTACTTTGTGTGGGTTTTGAAATACTTTCTGAATATTGTTCTTTGGCCACATTGGATAATTGTATTATGTAAATAATATTTAAGTATAATATTATAATTGGTACATTGAGTCATTTAGTCAAATTTACAATTTAAATACTCAGTGGTTTTGTGAGTGTCTAGACAATGGAAGACAGTGTTATTCGTATTGACATGTGGCGTCATTAAAGATGTACTCTTTAAAAGTTAGCTAAAAAACATGACTTTACAATAGAGGTCGACAGATTATCATTTTAACACCGATACCGATTGGAGGGCCAAAGAAAGCCCATACCAATTTATTGGCCGATTTATAATAATGACTAAACGTTTATTCTTTCAGTGAAATACGGAACCGTTACGTATTTTATTGAATGGGTGGCAACCCCAAGTCTAAATATTACTGTTACATTGCACAACCTCCAATGTCATTATTATGTAAAATTCAGGCAAATTAATTACTGTCTTTGTTAGGAAGAAAATGTCATCACAGTTCACAACGAGCCAGGCTGGCCAAACTGCTGCATATACCCTGACTCGGCTTACACTGAACGCAAGAGAAGTGACACAATTTCCCTAGTTAATATTGCCCGCTAACATGAATTTCTTTTAACTAAATATGCAGGTTAATATATACTTGTGCATTGATTTTAAGAAAAGCATTGATGTTTATGGTTAGGTACATTTGTGCTACGATTGTGCTTTTGTTAAGTCGTCACCCGTTTGGCAAAGTAGGCTGTGAGTCGATGATAAATTAACAGGCACCGCATTGATTATATGCAACGCAGGACTAGCTAGATAAACTAGTAATATCAACCATGTGTAGTTAACTAGTGACTATGTTAAGATTTTTTTTAATAAGTTTAATGCTAGCTAGCAACCTACTTTGGCTCCTTGCTGCACTCGCGTAACAGGTGGTCAGCCTGTTAGTCTAATCAGTCATGCCGATTAATCAGTCGACCTCTAGTTTACAAGTTATGCCTATTTGAAATGTGAGAAAATTTGTTCTTAAATTCTCAGTAATCTACAGCAGCATTCTAGAATTATTTGGTCTAAAGGGTTAAACGTTAAAATGTTTCCATTTGTCACATCCCTAGACGCAAATGCAAGTGTTTTGGTTGCAGTCAAGCCCTGGCCATTGGCATCTCAAGTGAGAGTATATTAAACGACTAAAGTACCCCGATATCTCTGCATCCACTATGAGCCATAATGAAGATGCCACTACTAGTCAACTTACCTTGATTCTGGAGCTGGGGTTCAGCATGATGTACTTGATAGCACCTTGAATGTTCTCGGTCCACGACACCAGCCAGGTCACCTTGTTGTCATGACGCACCTCCTTCCATTTGGTGCCAGGGGGAGACTTGGGGTGCTTGGAGCCCCTGTGGAAGAGAGACAAAGTGGGTGAGTGAGAGCAAGTCTTCAGATGCACAAATCAGGTCCAAACAAGTAGTCCATGTGTCACAGTAATCCAGAACACACTTGTAGAAAACAAAGCCCTTTCTATCAATATGTTCATATTGCCACCTGCAACCAGGACCCTCTCACTCACTTGCTGCAGTTGATGATGATGTCCTCAGGGCGGATGCGGCGCTTCAGCATGCCCATCTTGGGGTGGTCTCCTCGGCCACGGAATAGACCCGGGGGCTCAATGCGAAAGTTAGCGATGCGCTCCTTGTGGTTATCCATGATGCAGAAGCCATACTCCTGGAGGAGGCGCTCGTTCTCCACTTTGATTTTCTACAATAAGCAGAGAACCAGAGTCAAACCAGTTAGATCTGGTACAGTCAGTAGCACCCAGGACCAGCCTGAAGATACTATGTATTACCATTCTCTGCCACCTTGGGTAGAACTATTAGACAGTCGTGTTTAAAAAATAAAGTATTGTTCTAGCTCACCAGTTTATCATCTTTAGTCATGGCCTTTCTGGCCTCAGACTGAGCCTTGAAGTATTCCCCCATCTCATTGAAGTTACACTTCTTCAGGTCTGTAATCTTAGACTTCTCCTCAGAGGCCATTTCCTGTAGGAGAGGGGACGAAGTTAGACAAGTCATGAATTACTATACAATTAAAACCAATGAGATTTTTAATAAGCAGGTCATTTGCAAACCCAAAGTATACAGCCTTGAACATCCCCTACCTTTCTCCAATCTTTGAAGAAGTTTTTCCGGAAGGTGTCCTTGGTAGTGTACTCATGGTCCAGCATTTTGGCAAAGAAGGTGGCTACCTCCTCAGCTTCGGGGCTGAGCTTCATCTGCTTCCCTATATAGATTTCAATGGACTTGTTAAAATCAGCCAATCCCACGATTTCCTCTGAGCAACTTAACCACATAGATAGACCAAGTGTCATAAAATTAGCAGCACTTGAGTATTAATCTTACCATCATAGAAAAATCTGACATTGCTGGGAAGAGGTTCATAAGGTGCTGCCATGACTGGGCCTTTATGTTCCAGAAAACTCCATTTGGAACCATCTGTTGCCCTCTCCTCTTCCCACCTGTAGTCCAACCGGGTACAATGTAGATTGGTGAGAAGGAAATGATTGATGCACAAATTACTTTGTCCAACAAAGATAAACAGAACATCCATATTTGAGCATTCCATAACAAAGCACCACTCAGTCAGTGTGCCTTCACAACAAGTCTGTAGCAACACAGCTGGCGGGCAACTATGAAACGCACCACTTCCACTTCTCCTCAGGCTCCTTCTTTGCTTTCTTTTTCCCATCAGCAACTTCCCCTTTCTTGTTTTTCTGTGTCTTTTTGGGCTTGATATCCTTTACAATAAACAGAAGAAACACTTGAGTCTTTCTCTCAAGGAATCATTGAAATAGAGCCAATATTAATCTGTACATTTCCCATACCTCATCTTGTTTCCTCTTCTTTGCCTTCTTGTCCACTTTGTCATTTTCAAGTTTAATTTTTTTGGGTTTGAATTCAGTTCTGAAAAAAAACACAAAAAACACCTTATGATGAGGCCGGAATGCAATGGTAGATTCAACAACGATCTTGGTCTTCTCTACACCAAAAGGAACCTGGGGAGTTCTTGCAAAGCCAACAATGACCAAACATTAGATTTCCCAACATAATTAGGACAAACCAGATGTGGTTGGTCAAAACATGGCAACTAAAACTAAAAATCTTCATTGTACAAATACAACAGGGCCAAAGGAATAAAATGGGCCAGCTGACAGAAGTCAGTCCAGATCTACTTACTCATCATGGTCACGCTCTCTCTTCAGGGACTTGGGAGAGTGGTAGACGTCATCATTGTTCAGCTCAGACTTAATCCGAGGAGGGCTGGTGATAGAAATCAAACATTTAGTTTCATTGTGCATTTTGAAGTCAGATATGTAACCAGCAATTGTATACAGCAGAAATGTACAATACAAACTAAAAACGTACCTGGAAAAGCCATTCTCTTTTTCCTTCTTCGGCTTGATCTGCAAGATGACAAACGAAGAATTAAAACATGCATATTATTATTCGCTATAAATTACGGTTTGCACTGAAAGTGAGACTGGATAAAAAATAAACAAAAATTGACATACTGATTGGCACATCTAAACCAAAATGGTAGCAATGCAGCCATCTCTATGGGACAATTAGCACCCTCACCTCCTTCCTCTTGTCTTTTTCCCTATGTCTGTCTGTGCTGCCATCTTTGTGCTTAGTTCTCTCCTTTTCCCCGTGCTTCTTTTCAGAGAATTCCTTATGGTCACTGGAATTTGACAGATTACAAAAACATTCCATCAGGATCAGTTACTAGACCTAAATACCAATAGGGAAATTGACTAACTAGAGAATGTTTAGGATTTACTAGACTAGAGCAACAAAAAGTGACTCTTGCCCTATGCTCATTCATGCACAACCTGCTTAGACACATGACCATACAAACACCAACGTTAAAGAGCTCGTCAAAGCAAATGTTTGGGTGTCAAATTACTGCCCCAGCGCACTAGGTTTCCCCTTCCATTACTACACACTCATTTACCTATGCAACCCTGCTTAAGAGTGGTGACTCATACCTGTTTCCATATTTTGAATTCTCACGCTCCTTATGGTCCTTGTGTTTGTGTTCTTTATCCTTGTACTTATCTTTATGCTTGTGAGAATCTGCAAAATATAAAGAGAAAAATAGCTAAATAATGATGACCATAGAGAGCAATAGCAATGGTGTCTTTTTGTAGGCACCAACTCCACTATGGTTCATTACATAAAGCATATGGGGAAATAAACAGAGTTTTGGGATAAAAGCTACAGGCTTAGGAGACCTTAGTTTTGTTTTATGAGAATCCCCAAATGTCACTGAATTTTGAAGCATTTGTATAATTAAAAAAACAACAAAAGCTTCATAATTCATAAAGGTCTTTGACTAAGGTCTCTCTAGCCCATGTTAAACCCTGAAATAAGAGCAGAGGTTATCCCAAACCATATCCTTCCCCCATTAATTTTCCCCAAATGAATGGCCGAACAAACCAGAGGTAAGTAATTTCCGGGTTTTAGGACTACGAGCTGGTGATCTCTATTGCCAAAGGAAAAATACCCACCTTCTCCAACCCATCTCTAAACCCGGCAGGTGAAAGCAGGCCAAAACTAAACAAAAAGACATCTACCGCACCAGGAACAACGGGTAAACGATACCACTCAAAACAAGTTCAGACAAGATTTCCATGGTGAAAACTAAACAGGTAGTTCAAAATAAAGTCCAACAGGCGGAGTGAGAAAATAAATACACAAGTGCATAAAAAGACATGGGAAGATACTAGTGTTGTAATGTCTGAATGCATGACTAGATAGGCACGATCCCACTAAGCTCAGAGCCCTCATCCACCACCCAGGTGGGAATCTGAATACTGCCTGTCAGATTGTGTGGGCATGTGTCAACCGGAATAAAATGACTGGTTGGTACTGGTAGCATTTGGATTAGGGCCATCTTATCCCGTTAACTTGAGGTACCTTTGCTTATGACAGACCAAACACTATCAATAGAACTCCCTTCACAAATTCAGGTCAGACTGAGGATTGGGAGTACTGTGGGCAGATGAAGTTATGAATTTGTGCTGTGGGAGAGGATATGCCTTACATGGTAAGACAGCTCCTCCTAGTGCACAGTGACAGCTAAGGTACATTTTTACTGGGACACAGTTTCAACATGGAAGAAAAAGGGGAGCAAGACAAGTTAACAGGCCTAGTCTAGCTTCAATACTCATCTCATATGTATATACTGCATTCTATACTCTTCTACTGTATCTTAGTCTATGCCGCTCTGATAATGCTTGTCCATATTTTATTATCCTTAATTCCAATCTTCTCTAGTTGACAGACAGACACTTGAGTCAAACGAGCTGACAGCCAAAGAAACTTAATACATTAAATTACTTTCATGTATTGCCATCAAGGCATGTTTTGAAAAGGTGTGAGGCTTAAAAATAAGTGACTCAGTAACAAGGTTCTATACCCTACAGCAAGCTCCTGGTTCAGACACCAATAACTAAACATCTCTGATCGTCAGATCATGAGAACAATATTGTATTTACAACCAAATAGGATACAAAGTTACCCTAGAGGCAAAAATAGTTAGGGATTGCAGAATGAATGTAGGCTATAGTTCTTACAAGCTATAAAATGATCAAATTCTATCACAGTATTGGGGCAAGCACTTGCAGTGGCTTGCACCGTTTACAAATATCTAGTAATAGGATGTGGGTACATTACAGCTTTTCATGTAGATCTTAAATGCAATACATCAGTGCAAATCAAGGAATGAATCTACATTTGGAAAGTATTTAGACCTGGACTTCCTCCACATTTGTATTAAAAAATATCACATTTACATAAGTAGTCGGACGTTTTACCCAGTACTTTGTTGAGGCAGCGATTATAGCCTAGAGTCTTGCTGGGTATGATGTCACAAGTGTGGCACACCTGTATTTGGAGAGTTTCTCCCATTCTCTCAAGCTGTCACGTTGCTGCACAGCTAATTTTAGGGTTCTCCAGAGATATTCGATCGGGTTCAAGTCCGGGCTCTGGCTGGGCCACCCAAGGACATTCAGAGACCTGTCCCGAAGCCACTCCTGTGTTGTCTTGGCTGTGTGCTTAGGGTGGTTGTCCTGTTGGAAGGTGAACCTTTTCCCAAGTCTGAGGTCTTGAGCAGGTATTCATCAAGGAGCTCTGTACTTTGCTCTGTTCGTATTTGCCACGATCCTGACTAGTCTCCTAGTCCCTGCCACAAAAAAAAAAAAATACTCCCACGACATGCTGCCACCACCATGCTTCACCGTAGGGATGGTGCCAGAGAATCTTGTCTCATGGTCTGTCTTTAGGTGCCTTTTGGCAAACTCAAAGCAGGCTGTCATGTGCCTTTTACTGAGGAGTGGCTTCCATTTGGTCACAAAGGCCTGATTGGTGGGGTATTGCAGAGATGGGAGAACCTTCGAACCACCATCTCCACAGAGGACCTCTTTCAGAGTGACCATCAGATTCTTGGTCACCTCCCTGACCAAGGCCTTTCTCCCCGATTGCTAAGTTTGGCCAGGAGGCAAGCTCCAGGAAGAGTCTTGGTGGTTCCAAACTCCTTCCATTTAAGAATGAAGGCCATTGTTTTATTGGGGACCTTCAATACTGCCTACATGTTTTTGTAGCCTTTTCGAGATCTGTGACTCGACCTAATCCTGTCTCGGAGCTCTACATACAATGCCTTCGACCTCATGGCATGGTTTTTTGCTCTGACACGCACTGTCAACTCCGGGACCTTCTCTAGACAGGCGTGCCTTTCCAAATCATGTCTAATTTTTTGAATTTCTCGTCCCTAAAATTTCTAAAAAGCTGTTTTCGTTTTGTCATTATTGGGTAGCGTGTAGATTGAGAAACGTAAAAAAAAAAAGGCTGTAATGTAACAGGAAAGGCTGTTATGAGACATGCCACATTAGAAAATAGAGTCAATGCACTGTTCTAACAACTTTACATCCGAATTGAGAGCGATGGCTTCTTTGCATGTCAAAACCCACTCTCTATCTGGACATAGAAGCTGACACTTAAGACTCATTGGGAAAGATTTTTGGTCGGTCAAAAGCTGTAGGATGTTGTGGCAGCCAACCATGATGTCCCAAGGCCTAGTAGTGGAACCCTTGTTCATAGGAAATACATTTGCTTGTATTGACATGACTTGTTTGACATTGTTCAGGTAGAGAACCTTTCAGAAAAGGTTTTTACTTAGTGGCAAGGGGAAGCATGTAGCTTGTGAAAACCCCCGAAAGGTCATTCATACTTGTTAAATACCACTGCCGGGTTTTTACTTGTTTTAGGTAGATCTCAGTAGCCATGTGGGTCAGGGCATGGCAACAAAGCTATCAATGAATTCAGTCCGGAAAAAAAAATATATAACAGACATATGGTAGTAACATATGTACTGCTATAATATGTTGTACAAGAAGTCTGGCAAGGGTGTTAAATACTTCATAGGTTTACAACTAGCTAAAGTAAAGTGCCTTTTTATGAAGAAACAGTAGCTATCCATAATAAATTCAGGTAAGACTGTACCAGAATGCTGTTTAAGCTAAATTGGGCTATCAGATGATTGTACTACTTTCAGCACTGTGAATCATGTCTGATCCAAACGCTCCTGCGTGTTTCGCCTCCATATCACCGCCATCTGCACTTCAGCTATGTTTTCTACAGTCAGAAAAAAGAAAATGGCGCAGAGACTAAGTCCTCAACCCCCAAACACTTACTTTCAGACCCGGAATGTGGCATTTTACGAAGGCCAACAACAAAATCTAATTTGACAAACCAATAAAACACATCCAGGTCTTTAGGAATCTATGTTCAGATCGAGATTATAAAATGTCTAAAAACTATTAAAGAGCCACCCATTTGAACAATAGGCGCTTGTGAGTGAGGCAGAGGACTTAGTCTCTGGACGCCATTTCTGTCCTTTGCTAAACTATCTGTCTGGCTAGCGAACTAGCACATGCTAGCTAGCTAGTAAATAGATTCAGACAACTTTAAAAATGTCCTCAAGATGCCATTCATTTAGCAATAGTCAAAGTACATACAGGCAAGATCACATATTAAAATGCAAAATAGATCGCTAGCTAACTGTGCGGAGACTGCGGACAGGTCAGAATTCGAAGGAGAAAAATCATTGACATTTCAGGTTGACACATCACACTTACCATTGACCCGAGAGCCGGAGTCGATCTGCAAATTTTAAAACAAAGATTGATTAGGCATCTTAGTTGATGGCTTTCTAGCTAGATATTTAACTTTGAACTTTGTCTAACAGCTAGCTAGCCTACCGTCAGCTATCTAGCAACCCTGATGTGATGGCTGGCCAGTGACTGGTCTTATATGGCTTTCAACAGCAATTAGCTGCATTAGCTTAGTTAGCTAAAGTTAGTTTACAATTGTGTGGACATAACGTTAACGACATTGTGAAAATCACATAACAGGATTAAAAAGTACGACAACACGTAAATATTACTGTCACGTTTGTAGCAGCCAATTATATACAGTTCACAGCGATTAGCTAGCCAAGTTATCTAGCTAGGTCACTTGCTAACGTTAGCTAGCTAAGTTAGTGTAGCTGAGGCAAATAAAACAGCAAGCGGTTTTAATATCCTACACAACTGACACCGCAAAATATTCCAAATATTACCTGGCTATCGTTGTGAGAATGATCTCCACTCATTTCCAATTCTTGATCTGTTAAAAACAATGTGTGAAACCTACGGGAAGAAAACGCCGGCGAATTGACACGGACAGTATGAAGAAAGGAACAGTTGTGCAAAAGATTTAAGTCCGAGTTCTATGAAATTGCGCATGCTCATGTCTTTTAAATGGGCGGGGAAACGCGTTGGCCAATTGTAGCCCCTCCCTCTAACAGTGTTCTTCGGTCCATGTCGTTTCCTCTGGTTTCCACAGAACATGCATACTACTGTAAACCAGCTAGAAGTAAGGTGCCACACAGCACACACCCAGTGGCGAGCCGTCATTCAGGGAAGGTGTTTTGAACCTCACATTTTTAGGTAAATTAACAAAGTAATAATTATATTTTTGGGGGGCTTGCCTGTTTTGCTTGTTATTTTGGCATTAATACGTGTCACATATCAGTTTGCAAACAATATAACAAGAAAAAATGGATTGAGTTAATAAAACATGGTCTCTGTTTTGCTTTCTTGAGTAAAGCAGCTCCAAAATGCAGGTGTTTCAGCCTAGCTCAGTGCTTTCTGTGGTGGTGGGGCAAGCCAGCAGAAAATGCAGAGCTTTGCACATGATTAGCTCAGTTTTCTGTCATTCATGGGACAGTATGTCACCCCCAAGTCTAAGGTTAGAGCTCGAACATTTTAGCCCCTTGTTTTCTGCCATAGAGTTATATTTGAAGTGCCCATCCAAGAAGGCTCAATGTCATTGGCCACAGATAGAATGACATCAAATCATGTTATATCTACAGTAGCTTTGATTGGACTGATCATGTCAACATCTTACTTTCAAAGTCTTAGCTAGCAGTCATCATAATAAAACAAGTCGACAATCTACTGTCAAATCCTTTTTAATCCTTGTCATATGAAGAGAAATAATGAAGAAAATTTATAGATGAAACGTATCGGTGCTCATCGGCCATTGGACATAAAGATTACACAACAAGTTGGAAATGGCAAATTCAACAATGAGTCGTTTGGAAGGAATCAGTGGCTAACTGCAAGCAGTGCAAAGCAATCAGTATCAGTAGACTGCTATTCAATGGAGTGGCTGTGTGTTTCTTTTCCGAGTTCCCACCATAAATCCATAGAATGCCAGACTTCGATGACAAAACCGCCGCGCCACCTTCATGTTTAAGTGAGCACATTACAATGTTGGCTTACCCCAGCCAAACTCTAACCCAGATTATGCTGGGCCAATTGTGCACCACCCTATGGGACTCCCAATCACAGCCAGTTGTGATACAGCCTGGAATTGAACCAGGGTCTGTAATGATGCCCCTAGCACTGAGATGCAGTGCCTTAGACAGCTGCGCCACTCAGGAGCCCAGTCTTTAATAGAATGCATCTACATTTTTGTTGTTGTTGAGTTTGCCTCACCAAGATTTACATGCTAAAATTCCCACTGCACACACCAAAGGGCCATGTTATCAGATACAGGTTCCTTTGTGCATTAAAACAGAATATCCAGTGGTGTAAACTACTAAAGTCATTTTTGGGGGTATCTGTACATTAACTTACAATTTTATATTTTTGACAACTTTTACTTTTACTCCACTGCATTTCTAAAGAAAGTATGTACTTTTTACTCCCATACATTTTCCCTGACACCAAAAGTACATGTTACATTTTGAAAGCTCTGGCCTTTTAGCCACTAGATGCCACTATCATTAGGTCATGGCTCACATCAACACCATCATCCCTGAAAGCCTAGACCCACTGCAATTCGCATACCGCCTCAACAGATGATGCAATCTCTACTGCACTCCACACTGCCCTTCCCACCTGTACGGAACACCTATGTGAGAATGCTGTTCATTGACTACAGCTCAGCGTTTAACACCAAAGTGCCCACAAAGCTCATCACTAAGCGATGGGCACTGGGACTAAACACCTCCCTCTGCAACTGGATCCTGGACTTTCTTAAGGGACGCCCCCAGGTGGTAAGGGTAGGTAACAACACATCTGCCACACTGATTCTCAACACGGGGGCCCCTTAGGGGTGCGTGCTTAGTCCCCTCCTGTACTCCCTGTTCACCCACAACTGCATGGCCAGGCACAACTCCAACACCATCATTAAGTTTGCTGAAGACACAACAGTGGTAGCCTGATCACTGACAACAATGATACAGCCAATTGGGGGGAGGTCAGAGACCTGGCAGTGTGGTGCCAGGACAACAACCTCTCCCTCAACGTGAGCAAGACAAAACAGCTGATTGTGGACTACAGGAAAAGGAGGCCCGAACACGCCCCCATTCACATCGACGGGGCTGTAGTGGAGCGGGTCAAGAGTTTCAAGTTCCTTGGTGTCCACATCACCAACAAACTATCATGGTCCAAAAACACCAAGACAGTCGTGAAGAGAGCACAACAACACCTTATCCCACTCAGGAGAATAAAAAGACTTGTCATGGGTCCCCAGATCTTCAAAAAGTTCTACAGTTGCATCATTGAGAGCATGACCGGTTGCATCACCACCTGGTATGGCTATTGCTCGGCATCTGACCGTAAGGCGCTACAGAGGGTAATGTGTACGGCCCAGTACATCACTGGGGCCAAGCTTCCTGCCATCCAGGACCTATATACTAGGCGGTGTCAGAGGAAGGCACAAAAAATGGTCAAAGACTCCAATCACCCAAGCCATAGACTGTTCTCCTTCCTACCATACGACAAGCGGTACCCGGAGCGCCAAGTCTTCATCCAAAAGGCTCCTTAACAGCTTCTATCCCCAAGCCATAAGACTGCTGAACAATGAATCAATGGCCACCCGGACTATTTTCATTGACCATCCCCTCCCTTTGTTTTGACACTGCTACTACTCGCTGTTTATTATCTATGTATAGTCACTGTACCCCCACTTTACCTCTACCTACATGTACAAATTACCTCGACTAACCTGTACCCCCGCACATTCAGCTATTTCTTAATAAAATGTTGAAAAGACTACCATGCTGTTTGTGATCAGTATAAACATTAGAATAACACATCCATTGCAGACCAGACTTGCAAAGAATAGGCTGTCAATCAAATACCTCCGATTTTTGCACTTAAGCACCATGGAGAGCGGTACCGGTCGGTGATGTCCGGTTTTCTTTTTGGTGGTGCCATGGATAGCAACGATGACAGAATAAAAAATATATTTTGCATGCACATGACTTTGGGAATATCAGAGCTGTGTCCATGTTAACCTTGTAAACTATCCATTTATTTGAAACAAGTGTTTATTTGCTGAAATACATGCCTTTGCCCGGCTATTAAAAGGGACAGGTGCCTATTTGAGAGTTAATTGAAGTTTCATGGTAGATCAATGCATTACCTACACTACCGTTCAAAAGTTTGGGGTCACTTAGAAATGTCATTGTTTTTGAAAGAAAGCTCTTTTTTTTTTGTTCAGAAATACAGTGTAGACATTGTTAATTTTGTAAATGACTATTGTAGCTGGAAACGGCAGATTTTTTAAATGGAATATCTACATAGACATACAGAGGCCCATTATCAGCAACCATCACTCCTGTGTTCCAATAGCACATTGTGTTAGCTAATCCAAGTTGATCATTTTAAAAGGCTAATTGACAATTATAAAACCCTTTTGCAATTATGTTAGCACAGCTGAAAACTGTTGTCCTTATTAAAGAAGCAATAAAACTGATCTTCTTGAGACTAGCTGAGTATCTGGAGTGTCAGCATTTGTGGGTTCGATTACAGGCTCAAAATGGCCAGAAACAAAGACCTTTCTTCTGAAACTCGTCAGTCTATTCTTGTTATGAGAAATGAAGGCTATTCCATGCGATAAATTGCCAAGAAACTGAAGTTCACGTACAACGCTGTGTACTTCTCCCTTCACAGAACAGAGCAAACTGGCACTAACCAGAATAGAAAGAGGAATGGGAGGCATCGGTGCACAAGTGAGCAAGAGGACAAGTACATTAGAGTGTCTAGTTTGAGAAACAGACGCCTCACAAGTCCTCAACTGGCAGCTTCATTAAATCATACCCGCAAAACACCCGTCTCAACGTCAATAGTGAAGAAGCGACATCCGCGATTCTGTTTCTCAATCTAGACACTCTAATGTACTTGTCCTCTATATTTCCCCTGTTCTCAGAGTGACCAGTAGAGCATTCTGCTCTGTGTGTGGATCATTTTACACTCAGTTCAGTGTGGCTAAATGTCATTAAGAGGATTATCAAGGTTGATAATAATAACAATTATGAGGTGGGGGCTTATGTTGGTTGATGGAGGAACATGAGGTACCAGCAACTCTTCCTCTCATTAGAGAGGACATTCTTGTTCAAATCTTCAGACATGCTGTACCAAGGTGAAAATTAAAATGCTGAATGTCTTACTCTCATGTTTTAATTAATTCAGTTTCAGTGGTATGTAATTATTTAAAAAGTAACACACACACAAACATTAAGATCAAGATTGGAAGTTACCTGTCCATAGGTCATTGTACATTTGAAAGAACAATCACTTCCATATATAACTACTTTTTTTACTGTGTGAGAAGTTGAATTCTCTTGATATACATTTTCTCCACAAGAGGGCCTCAGCCCTTTCAACTTCCCTGGCCTCATCACTAGCTATGCCCATGCCAGAATTCAAGCATAACCAAGGAGCTGAGTACAGGCACTTCAAAAAGAATGTCACTTTCAAAATTACAATTATTCATAGATAAACACATTTCAATGCTTAAATCACAGCAGAATACTTTTTTTTAGGGCAAAAAAACTAAACACATTTATGAGTGTAATACCCCTTTAATAGAGCATTTTGCGAGAGAGGAATGTGATGGTCTGGTAATGTTTTGGCAGCTGCATATATCATGACAGAGTTTGCAAAACAAAAGCCCACCTGATTGATAGAAATGAACAGTGGTGGAAAAAGTACTCAATTGTCATACTTGAGTAAAAGTATCAATACCTTAATAGAAAATGACCAGTTAAAGTCGCAGTAAAACGCTACTTGATTAAAAGTATCTGGTTTTAAATGTACTTAGCTTTTACTCAAGTTTGACAATTGAGTATGTTTTCCACCACTGTAATTAAAAGTTAACACCTTCACTGTTGGAGCTCACATATTTAAATGTACACTGCAACTACACCTGCAACCCTGTGCATGTGACTAAATACATTTCTAAAATGCTATACATCAAATTCCTTATATTAAGCAAACCAGACTGCACGATTTCCTTTTATTTTTATAGACAGACAGGGGCACACTCCAACACACGGACATCATTTACAAACACAGTATTTGTGTTTAGTGAGTCCGCCAGATCAGAAGCAGTAGGGATGGCAACGCATTTGTGACGTATATGCAGGGAGTCAGGAAGCAGGTAGAGTTTAATAGTAGGAAGATAAACAAAACAGGAGTAGCGTACTGAGCGTAAATTAAACCAATACTGCCTGAAGACTGAGGCTACCGAGGGCTAAATTAAGGGGAGGTAATCAAGGAAATGATGAAGTCCTGGTGTGCATAATGATGGGGAGCAAGTGTGCGTAATGATTGTTGCCAGCTGTGCATAATGTGGGTTGCCAGGACTGTAGACCGGTGGTTAGTAGACCTGTGATGTCGAGCACTGGAGAGAGGGAACTGGAGTAGGCGTGACACTACCCCACCACGATGCACGGCTCCAGCCGCAGGATGACACCGGCCAGGAGGACGGCGTCGAGGGCGAGGAGCGGGCCGGTCTGGATGGCGGAGATGGAAATCCCGGGTCAATGTTGGGGTCCAGGATGTCGGCCGCTGGAACCCAACAGCACTCCTCCACTCCTGACGGCATAGGCAGGGGTCCCATCAATGTCCAGGGGAGGCGGAGGGGTGTCGTGAGGGAAGGCATCAGCAAGGACACCAGGAACCACCGGCCTGAGGAGGGAAACATAAAAATAGGGTGAGAGCCGGTAGTTGGTGGGGAGTTGACACACAGCTGTACACACAGATGACACACAGCTGTACATTTCAATGAAACATGGTGAAGCCCCAAAATTGCCCTCGCTAGAAGCATGTGTTTCAGACATAAAGAAGTGGATGGCAGCAAACTTTCTACTTTTAAACTCGGACTAAACAGAGATGCTTGTTCTAGGTCCCAAGAAACAAAGAGATCTTCTGTTGAATCTGACAATTCATCTTAATGGTTTTACAGTCGTGTCAAATAAAACTGTGAAGGACCTCTCTTTTGAAGAACATATCAAGACTGTTTCAAGGACAGCTTTTTTCCATTTACGTAACATTGCAAAAATCTGAAACTTTCTGTCCAAAAATGATGCAGAAAAATTAATCCATGTTTTGTCACTTCTAGGTTAGACTACTGCAATGCTCTACTTTCCGGCTACCCGGATAAAGCACTAAATAAACTTCTGTTAGTGCTAAATACAGCTGCTAGAATCCTGACTAGCACCCAAATATTTGATAATATTACTCCAGTGCTAGCCTTCCTACACTGGCTTCCTGTCAAGGCAAGGGCTGATTTCAAGGTTTTACTACTAACCTACAAAGCATTACATGGGCTTGCTCCTACCTATCTCTCTGATTTGGTCCTGCTGTACATACCTACACGTACGCTACGGTCACAAGACGCAGTGGCTTCTTCCTTGCTGGACGGCCTTTCCGGTTATGTCGATATAGGACTCGTTTTACTGTGGATATAGATACTTTTGTACCTATTTCCTCCAGCATCTTCACAAGGTCCTTTGATGTTGTTCTGGGATTGATTTGCACTTTTCGCACCAAAGTACATTCATCTCTAGGAGACAGAACGCGTCTCCTTCCTGAGCGGTATGACAGCTGCGTGATCCCATGGTGTGATCCCACCTACACGTACGCTACGGTCACAAGACGCAGGCCTCCTAATTGTCCCTAGAATTCCTAAGCAAACAGCTGGAGGCAGGGCTTTCTCCTATAGAGCTCCATTTTTATGGAATGGTCTGCCTACCCATGTGAGAGACGCAGACTCGGTCTCAACCTTTAAGTCTTTACTGAAGACTAATCTCTTCAGTGGGTCATATGATTGAGTGTAGTCTGGCCCAGGAGTGTGAAGGTGAACGGAAAGGCTCTGGAGCAACTAACCGCCCTTGCTGTCTCTGACTGGCTGGTTCCCCTCTTTCCACTGGGATTCTCTGCCTCTAACCCTATTACAGGGGCTGAGTCACTGGCCTATTAGGGCTCTTTCATACCGTCCCTAGGAGGGGTGCGTCACTTGAGTGGGTTGAGTCACTGATGTGATCTTCCTGTCTGGGTTGGCGCCCCCCCTTGGGTTGTGCCTTGGCGGAGATCTTTGTGGGCTATACTCGGCCTTGTCTCAGGATGGTAAGTTGGTGATTGAAGATATCCCTCTAGTGGTGTGGGGGCTGTGCTTTTGCAAAGTGGGTGGGGTTATATCCTTCCTGTTTGGCCCTGTCCGGGGGTGTCCTCGGATGGGGCCACAGTGTCTCCTGACCCCTCCTGTCTCAGCCTCCAGTATTTATGCTGCAGTAGTTTATGTCGGGGGGCTAGGGTCAGTTTGTTATATCTGGAGTACCTCTCCTGTCCTATTCGGTGTCCTGTGTGAATTTAAGTGTGCTCTCTCTAATTCTCTCTTTCTCTCTTTCTTTCTCTCTCTCGGAGGACCTGAGCCCTAGGACCATGCCTCAGGACTACCTGACATGATGACTCCTTGCTGTCCCCAGTCCACCTGGCCGTGCTGCTGCTCCAGTTTCAACTGTTCTGCCTTATTATTATTGGACCATGCTGGTCATTTATGAACATTTGAACATCTTGGCCGTGTTCTGTTATAATCTCCACACGGCACAGCCAGAAGAGGACTGGCCACCCCACATAGCCTGGTTCCTCTCTAGGTTTCTTCCTAGGTTTTGGCCTTTCTAGGGAGTTTTTCCTAGCCAACGTGCTTCTACACCTGCATTGCTTGCTGTTTGGGGTTTTAGGCTGGGTTCTGTACAGCACTTTGAAATATCAGCTGATGTACGAAGGGCTATATAAATCAATTTGATTTGATTTATGTACAAGAGTCAGTGCTTTGGGTCACGGTGTCTGGGATCCTGGGTGCCTCACCAGATGGTCTGGTGTGAACCACAGCAGTGGGGGAGGCCAAATGTCCCTATGGTGCAAGGGACTTTACCATTGAAGAGGCATTGAAGTTGAAGGATATCTATATCAAGGAGGGATGGTCTTACCGCCTCTGTGAAGACCATCCTTACTGGCACCAGGTCCAAGGCCAGCTTCACATCACTGGAATGGACACCTGCTTCTTCATTGTGTGGACCACAAAAGCCTCCATCACCATCTCCATCCAGCGTGACGACCTCTGACAGACCCATATTGCTCCTCCTGCCAGTACCTGTTTTCAGGGAAGCCAATGGTCCAAAATATATAGTTCATACACACACTAGGCTCCCAGAATATGTTATATTACATACAGTACCTACGCACCTACTCATTCGAGGGTTGTTCATTATTTTTACTATTTTCTACATTGTAGAATAATAGTGAAGACATCAAAACTATGAAATAACACATATGGGAATCATGTAGTCATCAAACAAGTGTTAAACAAATCCAAATATATTTTATATATGAGATTCTTCAAAGTAGCCACCCTTTGCCAAGAGTGTGCAAAGCTGTCATCAAGGCATTCTCAAAACAAGCTTCATGAGGTAGTTACCTGGAAAGCGTTTTAATAAACAGGTGTGCCATGTTAAAAGTTAATTTGAGGAATTTCTTTCCTTCTTAATGCATTTGAGCCAATCAGTTGTGTTGTGACAAGGTAGGGGTAGTATGCAGAAGACAGCCCTATTTGGTAAAAGACCAAGTCCATATTATGGGTCAGTCAATCTATAAAATTTCAAGAACTTTGAAAGTTTCTTCAAGTGCAGTCACAAAAACCATCAAGCGCTATGATGAAACTGGCTCTCATGTGTACCACCACAAGAAAGGAGGACTCAGAGTTACCTCTGCTGCAGAGGATAAGTTCATTAGAATCACTAGCCACTAGCCTAAATTGCAGCCCAAATAAATGCTTCATAGAGTTCAAAGAACAGACACATCTCAACATCAACTGTTCAGAGGAGAATGCATGAATCAGGCATTCTTGGTCGAATTGCTGCAAAGAAACCACTACTAAAGGACACCAATAAGAAGAAGAGACTTGCCTGGGCCAAGAAACACGAGCAATGGATATTAGACTGGGGGAAATCTGTCCAAATGCGAGATTATTGGTTCCAACTTCCGTGTCTTTGTGAGACGCAGAGTAGTTGAACGGATGATATCCACATCTGTGGTTCCCACCGTGAAGCATGGAGAAGGTGTGATGTTGCTTTGCTGGTGACACTGTCAGTGATTCAAGGCACACTTAACCAGCATGGCTACCACAGCATTCTGCAGTGATACACCATCCCATCTGGTTTGCGCTTAGTGGGACTATCATTTGTTTTTCAACAGGGCAATGACCCAACACACCTCAGGCAGTGTAAGGGCTATTTTACCAAGAAGGAGAGTGATGGAGTACTGCATCAGATGACCTGGCCTCCACAATCACCCAACCTCAACCCAATTGAGATGGTTTAGGATGAGTTGGACCGCAGAGTGAAGGAAAAGTAGCCAACAAGTGCTCAGCATACGTGGGAACTCCTTCAAGACTGTTAGAAATGCATTCCAGGTGAAGCTGGTTGAGAGAATGTCAAGGGTGTGCAAAGCTGTACTGAAGGCAATCAAAACTTTACTTTGGAAAATCTAAAATATATTTTGATTTGTTTAACACTTTTTAGGTTCCTACATGATTCCATATGTGTTATTTCATAGGTGTGATGTCTTCTCTATTATTCTACAATGTAGAAAATAGTACAAATAAATGAAAACCCTTGAATGAGTTTTGACTGGTACTGTACATGTTTTGCTCAAAGCAGCCATGAGCTATACAACTGTACATCTGATTCTAATTGTCTGAAAGGCACTGACATGAAGGGATGGAACATAAGGATTTTGGGCAATGGCCAGCATACCACGATTTCAACTAGCCCAGGTAACATTCATGTCCTAACAGTGGCGTGTATTCATGGATGCCAAGGGAAGCCAGGCTTCCTCAAAAACTTTACCTAGAAAAAAATAAAACAGACAAAATAATGTCTTTTGTTTCTCTGTGTTTCATAAATTTACTTCAATTCACAAGAGCCTGAATGTATCTCACCGGAGAAAGCATAGAGCGAGCGAAACAGCGCCCCTCTTTCTCTGTAGGTGTAGCCCATCTATCTGATGCTGTCTGGTCAAAAAGAGCATGGTATTGCTACCGCCCATAGCAGACATTCTTACTAATCTGCTAGAGAACCAGTTCGGATTTAAGAATAACTTTTGTATAACTAAAGCCTTTAGTGAGAGGTCTAATACTTTAATATTTAGTCATTTCTGCACTCCGAATTCATATTCATTATATAGATTGGCCCGTTTAATTTTCTGGCTTGCCATTCCAAATAAAATATTGTATTATTTTTTGCTTATATAATTAAAAAAATAAGTCGCTACATCTAGGCTAGGCCATAAGCAAAGGTAAACTGGGATATGACTAAAAAGTTAATCAGGGTGATTTTTTCCCACAAATAGACAGGTATTTTCCTTTCCACGGTAGCAAGATCTTGTCTATTTTTGCCAACTTTCTATTAAAATGTATTGTAGTGAGATGATTTCTTTCTTTCGGGATATGAATACTGAGTATGTCCACTTCACCATCAGATCAGTTTATTGGTAAACTACACGGTAATGTAAAAATATTTTTTTGTGAGCCAATGCGTAATATAGTTCACTTATCATAATTTGGTTGAAGTCCAGAGAGGTTAGAAAAAGTATCTAGATCACCTGAGGCTGTGGAGGGAACCAAGTTGTGGATTAATAAAAGAAAACATGAATCATCAGTGTACGAAGACGTTTGTTTTTAAGCCCTGGTTTTCTAGGCCCTTGATATTATTGTTGGATCTGATTTTAATAGCTAACATTTCGATGGCCATAATAAATAGATATGCCAATAGTGGACTACCTTGTTTTACTCCTCTTGACAGTGTAATACTTTCTGAGAAGTAGCCATTATTTACTATTTTAAAAGTAGCCATTATTTACTATTTTAAAAGTAGCCATTATTTACTATTTTAAAAGTAGCCATTATTTACTTTGAAAGGCTGGTCATCTCTCACATCAATACCATTATCCTAGAAACCCTAGATCCACTCCAATTTGCATACCGCCCCAACAAATCCACAGATGATGCAATCTCTATTGCACTCCACACTGCCCTTTTCCACCTGGACAAAAGGAACACCTACGTGAGAATGCTATTAACTGACTACAGCTCAGCGTTCATGACCATCGTGCCTTCAAAGCGCTTAACTAAGCTAAGGACCCTGGGACTAAACACCTCCCTCGGCAATTGGATCCTGGACTTTCTGATGGGCCATCCGCTTGTGGTAAGGGTAGGTAACAACACATCTGCCTCGCTGATCCTCAACACATGGGCCCCTCCGGGGTGCGTGCTCAGTCCCCTCCTGTACTCCCTGTTCACCCATGACTGCATGGCCAAGCATGACTCCAACACCATCATTAAGTTTGCCGACGACACGACAGTGGTAGGCCTGATCACCAACTACGATGAGACAGCCTATAGGGAGGAGGTCAGAGACCTGGCAGTGTGGTACCAGGATTTAAATCTCTCCCTCAACGTAACCAAGACAAAGGAGATGATTGTGAACAACAGGAAAAGGAGGGCCGAGCACGCCCCCATTGTCATCGACAGGGCTGTAGTGGAACAGGTTGAGAGCTTCAAGTTCCTTGGTGTCCACATCACCAACAAACTATCATGGTCCAAACACATCAAGACAGTCGTGAAGAGGGCACGATAACACCTAATCCCCCTCAGGAGACTGAATAGATTTGGCATGGGTCCTCACATCCCCAAAGTTCTACAGCTACACCATCGAGAGCACCCTGACTGGTTGCATCACCACCTGATATGGCAACTGCTCAGCCTCCAACCGCAAGGCACTACAGAGGGTAATGCGTATGGCCCAGTACATCACTGGGGCCAAGCTTCCTGCCATCCAGGACCTCTATACCAGGCAGTGTCAGAGGAAGGCCCAAAACATTTCTAAAGACTCCAGCCACCCTAGTCATAGACTGTTCTCTCTGCTACCGCAAGGGAAGTGGTACTGCAGCGCCAAGTCTAACAGATTCTACCCCAGATTTTTCAGTGTTCTATTGTTTCCAGTACTTGTCTTATATTATCTATATGATATTATCTTCAATGTTTTGTCCATATAAAAAACCTGTCTGAATAGGATGAATAATATCCGACAATCCCTTTTAAATTCTATATGCTATGCACTTTGATTTCAATTTTTCATCACAACACTGAAGTGTAAGGGGCCTCCAATTTTTTCATTGGACTGGATCTTTATATTTACCACTTGGGTCCTGTTTCAGTAATAATGAAATCAGACCTTGTTGAGTATCTACCATTTTTATAGAAATGGTTAAAACATGCTAATAACGGTCCTCTTGAGTACATTAAAAAAGGTTTGATATACCTAAACAGGTATGCCATCAAGCCCTAGAGTTATCCCAGACTTAAAGGCTTTAATTGGATCAAGAAGTTCCTCCTCTGTAATTTGGCCTTCACATGAGTCTTTATGTACATTTGTTCATTTTACATTATTAATAGGGGGAAAAATCCTTACAATTATCTTCGGTTAGTGGAGATGGAGGAGACTGAAACGAAAACATATGCTTAAAGTACTTTGCTTCCTCTTTCAAAATATTGTTTGGTGAATAATGGTTCACCTCATCTGCAACAAGTTTCAGTAAATTATTTTTGGTAGCATTTCTATTTATTGATTTAAAAAAAAAACTTTTTCTCCTCAATGTTACAGTCTTGTCTCATCGCTGCAACTCCTGTACGGACTCGGAAGAGGCAAAGGTCGAGAGCCGTGCGTCCTCCGAAACACAACCCAACCAAGCCGCACTGCTTGTTGACACAATGCCCACTTAAACCCGGAAGCCACCAGCACCAATGTTTCGGAGGAAACACCGTACACCTGCCAATCGTGTCAGCGTGCACTGCGCCCGGCCTGCCACAGGAGTCAGTAGTGCGCGCAGACACCCCTCCGGCCAAACCCTCCCCTAAAACGGACGACGCTGGGTCAATTGTGCGCCACCCCTTGAGTCTCCAGTTCACGGCCCGCTGCCACAGAGCTTGGACTCAAACTCAGAATCTTTAGTGGCACAGCTAGCACTGCGATGCAGTACTTTAGACCACTGCGCCACTCGGGAGGCCCCTTTTGGTAGCATTTCTATGTTGAAGATTTTTTAAAATTTGTTAGTGACAGTAGGCTAATGTTACCAAACTGGCTAATTGTTGCCTATGAAAGGAAGTTTGGCTAGCGAGCAAGCATTTTAGCTAGGTAGTATAGGACAACAACAACTAAAAGCGTGTGCTGTATAATAGTCATAGACCATTTTGGCAACAGGAAATATTGGAGGTTGACATTGGCGTTTCTCTACAATTAGGGTGAGTCAACATGCTTTTTCTACTAACACACACACAGAGACACACACATACACACATAGAGACAGACAGAGAAATCAGTAGCATGGACAGCCAAATTATATTTAGCTTACATTGATTGGACTAAATTGTTTTTGGAATCTATGTCACTGTCTTAGACTAAGGTACCAGAGTATATAATTAATTATTTAATTCCTTCAATGTAAAAAAGCTGAAAAACACTGACATTCAATAGAATTCCACAAGTCCTAATCATAGATCCAATTCCATAAATCTAGAGAAGGTATTCCCTAACTGGGAATGCCATCCGGGGTACGCCAAATGAAAATGTGATTAACTTTTTACATTTTTTTATAATAAAAATGTATTTTATTCACATTTTCAAACAGTCCATTTATATTTTCCAACGGGGCTATACATTTGGGTGAGTTTTTTTTCCCTCGCCTGAGTAGCCACGTTTCACTGCCAAAAATAAAACTAAACCATCTCGTGTTCAGCGAAATAACAACACAATGTCAAATACAAGTAGCCTAGTTAAATAATTAACATCCAATCACATTCACCGTTACTCTCTCACGGGAATTCCACTAACGGTCCGTATGCAGCCAAATGTAGCTGCTGCTCATTCCGTTTGCTCGAAAATTGACAAATGGTTAAAAAAGTAAGGCTCGCGTCCATAGAGACACATACCAGCTCTACTGGTAGTACTACTACTACCAGCAGTACTACACCTGCAGCTGTCGACGACACAAGTTGTTCTGCTTCCATGAGCACAACATTGATTTGGGGTTCACGTATATTGGGAGTAGTGCTTTTCCTCAGCCACAGTGTGTTATATGTGCAAAAGTTATATCTCACAACTCGATGAAACCTTCACTCTTGTGCAGACAATTAGAAACAAAACATGCCAATTTAAAAAATAAGCCACGGGAGTTTTTGGAACGAGAATTAAGCAGACTTTCGAGTAGTAAGACATGTATAACAGCAACAGATACCATTAACCTCTCTAGGGTAGGGGGCAGCATTTGGAATTTTGGATGAAAAGCGTGCCCAAATTAAAACTGCCTTATACTCAGGCCCAGAAGATAGGATTTGCATATAATTGGTAGATTTGAATAGAAAACACTCTAAAGATTCCAAAACTGTTACAATAGTGTCTGTGAGTATAACAGAACTGATTTGGCAGGTGAAAACCTGAGAAAAATCCATTCAGGAAGTAGGATTTTCCCCCTTTTTTCTATTCAATGCCATTACAGTATCCTTTGACTTAGGACTCAAATTGCAGTTCCTATGCCTTCCACTAGATGTCAATAGTCTTTAGAAATTGTTTCAGGCTTGTATTCTGAAAAATGAGGGAGTAAGAGCAGTCTGAATGAGTTTACCCTGCCGTGTCACAGAGCTTTTTCAAGTGCACAACCGAGAGAGTGCTTTTCTTGTTTGCCTTTTATATTGACAACTTTATTGTCCGGTTGAAATATTAACGATTATTTAGAAATACAGACACAGACTGTGTGTGGAAAGTTATTTAAGACTTGAGACTCTCCAATACAACCCACCCACTAAAAACAACCTGAGGCTTGAATATAAACATCGTTTGACATGTTTTTATGAACTTTACAGATACAATTTGGATTTTTCATCTGCCTGTTGTGACTGCGTTTGAGCCTGTGGATTACTGAAGAAAACGCGTGAACAAAACAGAGGTTTTTGGAAATAAAGAGAGACTTTATCGAACAAAAGGAACATTCACTGAATAAATGAATGTCTTCTGAGTGCAACCATATGAAGATCATCAAAGGTAAGTGATTCATTTTATCTCTATTTCTGACTTGTGTAACTCTTCTACTTGGCTGGTTACTGTTTGTAATGATTTGTCTGCTGGGCGATGTTCTCAAATAATCGTAAGGTATGCTTTTGCCTTAAAGCATTTTTTAAATCTGACACCGTGGTTGGATTCACAAGAAGTTCATCTTTAAACCTATGTAAAATAGTTGTATCTTTTCTGAATTTTTATTTCTGTATTTGAATTTGGCGCTCTGCAATCTCACTGGATGTTGGCCAGGTGGGAAGCATACCCTAGAGAGGTTAAGAAGAAGGCGCTAGAAGCGTCTTATATGGTGAGCTACCGAGTGGCTAGGACAGCTGCCGCAGATATGGCTGGGACAATGCTGGGGGAAAAGGCCAAAAAAGCTATACAGACAATTACTTCATCAATCAACATTGTTTCACGACACATCATGGACATGGCAGGAGATGTTTTCAAACAATTACTACTTTGCATACAAGCCAGTGAATTCTATGCATTACAGCTGAATGAGTCAACAGACATGGCGGGCCTGGCACAGCTCCTGGTATTTGTCCGTGACATTTATGGGGGGTCAATTACAGAAGACATCCTCTTCTGCAAACCACTGGAAACCAGGACAACAGGAGGTTATATTTGTAAAGTACTGGACAGCTTTGTGACATCAAATGGACTTTGGGGGTCAAGATGTGTTGGTATTTTGTACTGATGGCGCAAAAGCCATGACAGGGAGACATAGTGGAGTGGTAACGCGCATGCAAGCAGTTGCTCCCGACGCCACTTGGGTACACTGCAGCAATCACCGAGCCAAAGGAATGCCTGGCAGCTTGAAAGACGTTTTGGACACTACAGTGAAAATGGTTAACTTTGTTAAAGCAAGGCCCCTGAACTCTCGTGTATTTTCTGCACTATGCAATGATATGGACAGCGACCATGTAACGCTTTTACAACATACAGAAATGCTGTGGTTATCAAGGGGCAAAGTATTAACATGTTTTTTGGAATTGAGAGATGAGCTTAAAGTTTTCTTTACTGACCATAATTTTCACTTGTCTGACCGCTTGCATGATGTCGAGTTTCTCTCACGACTGGCCCATCTCGCCTGAATGATCTGAATCTAGGATTACAGGGACTCTCCTCAACTATATTCAATTTGCGGGACAAAATTGAGGCTATGATTAAGAAGTTGGAGCTCTTCTATGTCTGCATTAACAAGGACAACACACAGGTCTTTCCTTCATCGTATGATTTTTGTTGTGTGGAAATGAACTCAAGCTTACGGACAAAGTAAAATGTGATATAGCAAAGCACCGGAGTTGGGTGCGCAATTATGCAGGTACTTTCCCAAAACGGATGACACAAGCAACTGGATTCGTCATCCCTTTCATGCCTCCAGTCCACTTACCGATATCTGAACAAGAGGGTCTCATCGAAATTGCAACAAGCGGTTATGTGAAAATTTAATTTAATCAGAAGCCACTGCCAGATTTCTGGATTGGGCTGCGCTGAGTATCCTGCCTTAGCAAATCGCACTGTTAAGACACTGATGCTCTTTGCAACCACGTACCTATGTGAGAGTGGATTCTCGGCCCTCACTAGCATGAAAAAGAAATACAGACACAGACTGTGTATGGAAAGTTATTTAAGACTTGAGACTCTCTCCAATACAACCCACCATTGCATTGTTATGTGCATCCTTTCAAGCACACCCTTCTCATTAACCTGTGGTAAGTTATTCACAATTTTCGATGAACAAATCAAGTTTTATATTTAAGATGGATAAATAAAGTGCAAAATGATTTATTATTATTTGTGCCCTGGTCCTATAAGAGCTCTTTGTCACTTCCCATGAGCCGGGTTGTGTCACAAACTCACACTCATTCTTATGTTTAAATAATGTATTGTATAGTGTGTGTGGCAGGCTTACAATGATGGCAACAAAAAAAAAACATTTGAGAGTGTGCTGACCCTGGTGCTAGAGGGGGTACGCAGTTAGAGGTTGAATGTTTGAAGGGGTATGGAATATAAAAAGTTTGGGAACCACTGATCTAGAGTATACAATACTGTATGTTTACATAACATTGGCAGCAATAAAACATTGCCAAAATACAAGCAGTGAGTGGGAAATGGTTGGTGTAGGCAATGAGGGGGGAAAAAAATAATATAGTTAACTTGCCCTTCCTAACCCCAACCTCATCAATCAATCTTTATTGAAACAAAGGTGAAGTACCTCTACATTGACAAAGAAAAAGATTTGAGAAGACCTTGGTGAATATTTCTGTTTTCATAAAAGCCTATAAAGTTCAAGGTCTTCAGCTAATCATCAGTTTTATTTCTGTGAAAATGAATTGACGCCATGGCGACTCTGAAACCAGGGTTATTGTAGCATTGTTGTGAGAATGCTGTGTTCTCCCCAGTACATCTCAGCCTTGTGCTGACTTTATCTGTAGAGTGCCATGGAGGCACTCTGATACAAACACATGTAGGAGTCACTCAGCAGCCTGCGGACAGGCTCTCCAGCCTGGGAGGGGTCAGCCCGCGCTAGCTCCTCCTCTGACTGAGACAGGAAGTCACCCACCTCAGGACAAGCCCTGATCTCTGGAATGTTGTAGCCACTCTGGTCATCACCTGAGGGGACTGAAGATTAGGGATCTGACAAGTGAAAGACAGATAAGACTAGACATTTACGTCAGGTTGCAGTGTTCTCTACATCAGGTTCAAAGACAAAGTAAGTCACTGGGTATCTAGTGACAAGTAAGACAAATAAATAACTTTACAAGGCAAGGAACAGTCTGCAATTGAACAGAAGTATTATTTGTTCCGCACCTCAGAAGAAATAGATTTAGCGGTCTGTTCTTCCTTTTAGAATAATGTTGTACCAACCCGACATCCACTCAATAGGTTTTGAAATAAACTTTTGATGGCAACAGACAAGATTCTTAGACAAAGATACAAAAGTATGTGGACACCCCTTCAAATGAGTGGATTCGACTATTTCAGCTACACCCGTTGTTGACAGGTGTATAAAATCGAGCACACAGCCATGCAATCTCCATAGACAAATATTTTCAGTAGAATGGCTGTACTGAAGAGCTAAGGGACTTTCAACGTGGGACCGTCATAGGAACTGCTCATCGGGTGCTTCATGAAATGGATTTCCATGGCCGAGCAGCCGCACACAAGCCTAACATCCCCACGCTTGATGCCAAGCATCGGCTGGAGTGGTGTAAAGCTCTCTGCCATTAGACTCTGGAGCAGTGGAAATGCGTTCTCTGAATTGATGAATCACGCTTCGCCATCTGGCAGTCTGACAGACAAATATGTATTTGGCAGATGCCAGGAGAACGCTACCTGCCCAAATGCATAGTGCCAACTGTAAAGTTTGGTGGAGGAGGAATAATGGTCTGGGGCTGTTTTTCATGGTTCGGGCTGGCCCCCTTAGTTACCGTGAAGGGAAATCTTAACGCTACAGCATTTAATGACATTCTAGACGATTCTGTGCTTCCAACTTTGTGGCAACAGTTTGGGGAAGGCCTTTTCCTGTTTCAGCATAACAATCCCCCCGTGCAGACAGCGAGGTCCATACATAACTTATTTGTTGATCTGTGTGGAAGAACTTGACTGGCCTGCACAGAGCCCTGACCTCAACTCCATCGAACACCTTTGTGATGAATTGGAACGTTGACTGTGAGCCAGGCCTAATCGCCCTCCTGTGGCTGAATGGAAGCAAGTCCCCGCAGCAATGTTCCAACATCTAGTGGAAAGCCTTCTCAGAGGAGTGGAGGCTGTTATACCAGCAAAGGGGGGACCAACTCCATATTGATGCCCATGATTTTGGAATGAGATGTTCGAAGAGCAGGTGTCCACATACTTTTGGTAATACATTGTAACTGTGTTCTTTGAGGTTAATCTCACCACATCTGTCTGCCATGCTGTCGAAGAAGAGCCAGGAGCGAGGGCCAGGGCCATACTTTACAAAGGACACATAGTGGCTGGTGTGGATACAGAGCACAGCGAACAACTGCATTTTGTGCCTGGGTACAGGGGCATCTGCTGGCACCTCTGCTGGCACTGCCAGGGCTTTAGGGCAGTGGCTCTGCCGAGAGGGATGAATGTGCACCTGTCACAAAGGGAGAAGTGGAGATGGAGGATTGGGAAGAGGGAAAGTAGAAAGGGAGATTCAGTTAGATAAACGAGACTAAATCAATATACTTGCAGGTAGAAAAGCTGTAGCTCAGTCATGCTGCTTATCTGTGTAGAGTGGGGTCTGAAATGATTGACACCCTTGATAAAGATGAGCAAAAATGACTGCATTAAAAAAATATTTCAAATACTGAGTTATATTGTATGCTAAAAATAGCCAAATAGCCCCATAATGTCAAATATCCACCACCGTATTTTACAGTAGGTGTGGGGTTATTTTCTGATTATGCATTCTCATTTCGATGCTGAACCCACCACTGGTGTACGTGGCCAAAGAGCTCTAATTTCATGTCATCTGACCATAGCACCGGTTACAATCCAAGTGCCAATGCCGTTTAGCAAACTCCTGGAGTTTACATTTGTTGGATGACATGAAAGTAAAGCTCTTAGGCCACACACACCAGTGGTGGGTTCAGCATCGAAATGAGAATGCATGAGCAGAAAAGAACCTCGTACATACTGTAAAATATGGTGGTGGATCTTTGATGTTATGGGGCTATTTTGTTTCCACTGGTCCTGGGGCCCTTGTTTAGGGCAGTCCGTAAGCGCAGATTAAGGATATCAAGGATCTGTAAAGATTTTATATGGAGGAAGGGTCTAAGATCCCTCCCAATGTGTTCTCCAACTCATAAAACATTCTAGAAAAAGGCTCAATGCTGTTATCCTCGCAAGGTATGGAAAACAGGGGTGTCAATCATTTTGACCCCTACATTTTTTGAGAGAAAAAAGTATTACTTGTTAAACAACATTTCTCTGAGCAATTGTATCTGTATAAAATAATATAATTTCATTTTTTTCTCTCCATACAATATAGCTCAGTATTTATTTATATTATACAGCCATTTTTGCTCATCTTTATCAAGGGGTGGCAGTACTTTCTGACCCTACTGTATACCTGTGTCTTGCAGGTAGTGCAATACTGTTTGATTCTTCCTGGCTGGAGCTTGCGGTCTTGTAGGCACTGGGGGCACTCGTACTCTGCCAAACGCCCACAGAGGAAGCATTCTCGGGGGGCTGATGGGAGAAGAAGGTGGAAAGGTGTCACTCAACCTGAAGACAGTTTAGCGAGTTACTGCATGGCCTTACTTTTATTCATAGGTATACGTGGCAGATGTGTGATTATGCGATTGTGCTGAAACTCACAGTTGTATAGAAGATCTGTGATGTCAAATTCTGTTGAGGGGATAATGTAGGGGAACATCTTGTACTTCTTCCCAAACCTTGGCATGTGGACCATGAGGCAGGATGGGATCTGAGGGACATATTAGAGACATTAAAGGTCCAATGGAGCCTTTTGTATCTGAATATCAAATAATTTCTGGGTAACAAATAAGTACTCTGCCTTACTGTGATTGTTTTCAATTAAAATTGTTAAGAGCAATTCCTCAAGCAATAATTTTGCTAGGACTATCTGGGGGTGGATTGAGTGGGGAGGGGAAAACAGAAAACGAGTTGTTATTGGTAGAGAGGTTTGGAACTCTATTTCCTATTGGTCTATTAAGTCAATTTACTAAGATAAAACTCCATCCCATCAAAACAGGCAGAATTTTCAGGCAGTCATCTCAAACAGCTCTTACACTGAAAGGGCATTATCATAATTTTGACAATTTCACAGTATCATTCCAACTTCATAGTGTGGAAATATATATAAAACACAGGAAAATCATGTTTTTGACAGCACAAGGCCTAAATATTAAAACAAAGTGATTGCCTTCTAAACAAAGAAGGCTGACTACAAGGCCTTGTAAATATTGCTCCTTAGATAACCTTGCCCAGTATCACCCACCTCCTCAAACTTGAGGCCACAAGACAGCAAGGAGATATCCAGGAGTTGCTGGACAGTGGGAGTCTGTGTCACCTGCTCCTTATCCAGAATAATCTGGAATGTGTAGGCATCCTGAGATGTGTCGTCATTCGACCTGAGGCCCAGAGAACAATCAAGCTAAGCAACTCAGTCATGGCAGTGTCAAATAAGGTCTAACAGACACTCAGAATCCCAGAGAATGGAGATAAAAAGTGTGAGGAAGCAAGGAGAAACAAGTGGCCTACAGCATAACATGCAAGGAAGAGAACATATATTGTTCAGGTCAACCAGAGAAAGGTGAACTGGTTCAAACCTGAGTTTAAGCAATGACTTCATGCAAAGCACCCGCTGTAGAAGGATTGTGATGAACTCTTCAGGGTCTGCATGGAGGCAGGATAACACCAATTAGGTGAATTTAGAGACACTGCAGCCATTTTAAAAATCCTAATTCAGACCCATAGAATCAGCACTCTGAGAAGTGTGTGTGCGTACCTTTCTCTTCTGTTACAAAGGTGTCACACCCGAGCTGCTTGCGGAAGTTCATTACGCTCTCAGCAGGCACAAAACCTTGTCTGTGGATAACACACACACTATTGTCACTCTTGGTGGCTACACACAAAAATGCACACTTTCACATAATACAAACACACAGAGATGCACATTCATATGAAGTGCATATACCTGAACATACACTACCAATGTGACAGAGTAATATCAGACATGCATTACAACCACAAAAAGGCTATTGTGTTTCAGTCTAGGTTGAATTACAATGTCATAACGCCCTTATTTGAAGACCAGCTGATAATACAGGCCTGCATGAGGATCAAGAGGATCTAGAAAACTGCAAGCACAGACAATGTTTATACCTGCGCAAACGGTTGACAATGTCTTTCTTCAGAGAGCGAGATATGCTCTTTTCTGTGTCATCTGGTTTGTGGCAAACACTGTCCAGGGTCATAGATGAGCAGAACAGACTGTGGAGAGAAGTAGTCCTTTACTACAATAAACTGGACTCAATGAAAAACATGCCCAATAAATAGAGTCACATTTTCATACAATTATGAGAGTTAGGAACAGTGACCTACAGAAAAACCATTTGACCAGAGGGGATTGAGTTAAGTTTACCTGAAGAGAGTGGCGTCGAGGTAGCAGGAGTTATAGTGCCCCTGGATCCCCTTCATCTTGCCCACGAGCAAAGACAGGGCTTCCGACTCAGGGATAGGAGGGACATTCTCATCTGTTTCCTCCAATGGAATGACTTATACAAACCATACAAAAAATATCATGAAGTACTACTTATAATAGAAATACAACTGGTACATGTTTTATATCTGCTGTTGGTTGGTGTTTGATTCAATGTGTGTTTGGGTTAGGGTGGGAGCTGCAAACTAATGCTTATTAGGTCATGGCATTGTAATAATAGCCTATCTACACTGTTTATGTGTGTGTTAGTGGGATTAGGACCTATATAATTGGTGTCTAACCTGGGGGGATATCTGTTGCTTTGAGGGTCTCCTTTTCAGAGGGGGGACAGCATAAGAACCTTCCATCTGGACTGCACTTTGTGAGGGGCACAAACAAGGCCCTGCCCCCTTTACAAGTGAAATACTGCTGGCCTCCATACGTCCCATCTGAGCAATTATTCACCTCATAATCCTGATGGCAAAACCACAAAAGAGTTGCTGAGGAATCAAAACTGATTGAGATATTTACATCTCAGGGGAGAATAAGAGGCCAGCTCAAGAACATTGCTTACACAGTTCACATCTTACACTCACCAGCTCAATTCCGGCCCAGTCATTTTTATTTTCTGAAAGGACGCCCATCCAACGGATCACCCCGTATACAGTTATCCCAGTGTTGGATGTTACCTCCACCATGGATCCCACCTCAAAAGGGTGGTGTGACGGGCTTTGGGTTGGGGTTTGGGTGACATTCTGGTCTAAATGGTTTATATCTCTCACTTGTCGTCCACGAGATCCCATATTAGACATGGAGTTGATAGGTGGCACCGCCTTTCTGTTTAGACCTGGGGGAGAAGAAGTTGAAGAGGGGTAAAAATTACACATCACATGGTTTCTCTCCTTGTCATGAGACTGACCTGTGGTAAACATGTCTGTTTATCTCCACGAGGTATGCAGAGAGCTCAGAGCATGTGATGGCGCTCTGCTGCTACATTCCAGAGCACCTCGGCCAGTTTTACCAGTTCTGTATAAGAACTGCTCTATGCCCCACTGTCTAGCCACAGGTGCTGCTCATTGCCATTCAATATTTCTAAGGGGGAGGGAGGGTGGGATCTTTTGCGTGTAGGGGCACCAATTCACAGCAAGTCCTACAGATTAACTTTGAAAGTGATGATAACCATTCAAAGAATTCTGTCTTCTTACATTTTAGTCATTTAGCAGGCGCTCTTATCCAGAGCAACTTATATTTTCATTCTTCTTTGTACTGGCCCCCGGTGGGAATCAAACCAACAACCCTGGAGTTTCAAGTGCCATGCTTTACAAACTGAGCCACATGGGTCTTTGCAAAGCATGTTTAACATGAGACCAAGCCACAGGATTCTGAAAGCTGATATTATTTTCCTGGTACCATTGCTCTGCTTTCTTTCAAGAAAATATTTACAGTATGTAGGCCAGGGATGGGCAACTTTGGCTTGTGGGTCTACATACCCCCACCTTGCGAGCAAAACATTTTAGCAGCCCCCCTCGTGACAGCAAAGAGAAACATTTTAAGATTTAAAGTTAATTTCCTGCAATTCTACACATTTTGCCATGGGGCTGAGAGAAAACTGTGCAGTTTTACAGCAAATTTCCTGGAATTCTACACATTTTGCTATAGGGTGGAGGCAAATGTTTGCCATTTTTAATATGATAACTGATGATCAATGGGCCCCACCACAGTTGGTAATTCGACCATGCTTACTACAAGTTTAGATAGCTGTTCGCTAGACTAATTTACCAATCTAAAATAAATGAGCTGACATGGACTAATTGAGTGACTGCTGATGCACAACCACATTTCAAAACTGTACCTTGTGTATTTTACTATTCTAACTCTCAACAGTAAGTTGAGAACCTGACTGAGTCCCCCCCCTCCCCAAAATAAATTGGCCGACGGTCCTACAAGAGGGGGGCTGCCAGTTGCATCCCTGATGTAGGCTAGTGGGTTGTATAACTAGAAAAACCAGGTAAATGTGTCATATTTGGTAAACAAATACATGTAGGCCTATGTGCTTGCATACTAATCCATGAGAATACATGGGCATTGAACACCAGAAGGTAAACATACAGTACTAACCCTCTGAATAACTGTCTTTCCAGCGAGGGCCAATGCCTACAGAGTATGCTGGGACAACCTGGACAATGTCTGCTGCACTAAACAGGGGGAGATGAGCTGGCTTCTTAGGGGACACTGTTTGATCAGAGTCCTGCTGAAATGGAAAGGAAACAGGACAATTACGCTAAATCAGTAAATCAAGTACACTCAATCCCATACAGTAGCTGTGCTGAGAATTTTTACTGGCGAGCTGGAAATACAACAAACTGCTTTCGAGCAACTGCCAATTGCTCAGATAATGTTATCAAGTTTCAGATGTTACGTAAAAGTTAGGTGCTGTAACTAATCAGATAACATTTTGGATCTTCCCCTGAGAGGAACATTCTTGTCTCCTGCTGTCACTCATGTACTGTAAATCAATGAGAGGTTCAGGTGTACTTGACAGTTACAACTCACAGTGTCTGCCATACTGTGACATCAATAGGCTAAAAGGTTTCTCTTATTGATGAGAGGATCAAACAGACAGTTGAAATTCCTGATTATATGCTTATACTTTGGACAAAATGCTGGAATCCATTCCCTACCATATTTGTAGAAGTTGCATACTTACCACAAACTCAACCTCAAAGCCCAGCATCAGCAGGTCCCCTTGGTTCTCCTTCTTACCGATCAGCATCAGGTTCCGAACCAGGCCTGGCTGGTGACCTTTCTTGTGCTTAACCACTACCAAGTCATCCTGAGACAGTACACAGATGGCTGAAAAGAGCTGGGGGTTACACAGGAGCTCCAGGCGTTTGCTGGAGGGGGACACGAAGAGCAGCAGCTGGGCCTGGTGTCGGGTGAGGGGGTACGTGTCCTCCCTCTTCACCATGTCCCCGCTCTTAGGATTCCCACTGCTGCCACCTCCGTACAACAGTCCCATCAGCTCTCCCTTATGCATCACTGCTTCCACACGGCCGATGCATCCTCTGGAGAAGCCTTTTCTCACCTTCCCCCGTGTCACTATGAAGAACTTTTCCTTCCCATCTCCTTTAAATTCCATTCCTCTTCTAAAGTGAACAATGGTCCTTGTTGTGTGACTAGCAGGCACCCTGTCAGGGAAAGAAGTAAAGAAGGTATTATTCTATCCTTGTGATTATTCACTTGTATTATGAGAATGTGAGGTCACAGTCATTCCATTGTGCTGTCACACTCAAAGCATGGCTTTAAAGGTTCTAATGTATAAATAAGTGACAGATAGGTAGTGGCAGAGGCATATCTCTGGGTAGAGGTGCACACAGATTTTGAAATCAATTCATTTTAGGATGTTTGTGTTGTCTTGTGAAACCACCCTAAAACATGGAATCATTAAAAAAAAACGTTGGGATATTTTTTATGCAGTTTTTAACGATAATTCAATATCCAGCTCAGTGATATCACCATAGTTTTGGGATATAGAATACTGGAATGGACCTTCTTATAATGGGATAAAAGGTAAACCATTTTGGTCAACCATGGTCTGCCAGTACCGGCGCCGCAAAAAGTCAAGTAAACACTTTTCTGTGGATAACCTATCTCCACCTCCTACCTCATGTACAACCGGTAAAGTATTTGTAAATATAATTGTCTTTTTTTAGGTCCGACTTCGGTCAGACTGCTAACGTTAAACATTTCATTCAAGAGTTACCCTGACTATCTGCATTGACCCTATCTTGCACTGACTCTATACACACACAATATACAGACTCCACTGACACACACACACACTATATATTTTTATTCATATTGTTATCTATGCTGATGCCTGGTTACTTGACCCTGCCTCAATCACCTCGTACCAACTGGTACTCCATAGCTATATTTTTGTGAATTTTATTACTCGTGTTACTATTTAATTTTGTGTTATTATATTTTAACTGTGCATCGTTGGGAAGGGCTCATGACAAGCATTTCACGGTAACGTCTACACCCGTTGTATTCGGCGCATGTGACAAATACAACTTTTTAAAAAATAAGATTTGTATCTGTCTGGAACCAAAATCACATAGCAACTGGCAACAATATCTCTCACAATTGTATAGTATTACACTGTCCACAGTCTAGTGTAAACCAATATCGAGTCGCCTACAGTAGTTGCATACGAAATTACTCCATTTAAATTGAGTCAATCTTACCGACCGTTTATACAAGTATCTGAAGAGTAGTTACTCCAAAGTACTACACATTCTTCAGATGACTGGAAGGTACAACTGAATCCTCGGTGACTGTAGCTCAGAATAAGGAAGTATTCCAACGTAGATAGCCTAACTGGTATACTGTAGCACTGTGACCGAACACGCCCATTTCATACTGTCCTCTCCTCTCTGAAAGTGACACTTCAGAATGAAGATTGCGATTGTTCTTCAAGAGAATTGTGACAGAGAAAGGGAATAGTAAACTTGTCGTCCACCATGAATGATTCAGCGCCCCCCTCTGCCCAATTGAGACATCGCATGTGACTAACACATTTCAATTTGTACAGTGTTTTGTATTTATTAGGGATCCACATTCGCTGCTGCCAAGGCAGCAACTACTCTTCCTTTGGTCCAAACACATTAAGGCACTTATATTACATATAAAACTAAAGATAAAACAGTGCATCATATAACATTATTACACCACAACATATTTACAATACAAAAGGTATAGAAAGGTATGTTTTATCTTTTGCTTTATATGTAATGTAACACTATTACAATGTACATGTGTGTAGAGTGAGTGTGCTAGCGCTTGTATGCGTGTGTCTGTACATGTGTGTGTCCCTTCACAGTCCCTGCTGTTCCATACAGTGTATTAAAAAAATACAAATAAAAAATTGCTTGCGTCAGTTACCTGATGTGTAATAGAGTTCCATGTAGTCATGGCTCTATGTAGTACTGTGCGCCTCCCATAGGCTGTTCTGGACTTGGGGATTGTGAAGAGACCTCTGATGGCATGTCTTGTGGGGTATGAATGGGTGTCTGAGCTGTGTGCTAGCAGTTTAAACAGAAAGCTCGGGTACATTCAGCTTGTCAACCCTTCTTACAAAAAGCAAGTAGTGGTGAAGTCAATCTCTCTTCCACTTTGAGCCATGAGAGATTGACATTGTTAGCTCCCCGTGTACTTTCAAGGGCCGGCCGTGCTGCCCTGTTCTGAGCCAATTGTCATTTTCCTAAGTCCCTCTTCGTGGCACCTGACCACACTACTGAACAGTAGTCCAGGTGTGACAAAACTAGGGCCTGTAGGACCTGCCTTGATGATAGTGTTGTTAAAAAGGCAGAGCAGTGCTTTATTATGGACATACAGTACTTCTCCACATCTTAGCTCCATGGTCAATATGTTTTGACCATGACAGTAACCTCAACATTATTCTTTACAAGATTTAGTTGATGTTTAGGGTTTAGTGAATGATTTGTCCCAAATACAATGATTTCAGTTTTTGAACTATTGCCACCCATTCTGAAACTAACTGCAGATCTTTGTTAAGTGTTGCAGTCATTTCACTCGCTGTAGTAGCTGACGTGTAGTGTTGAGTCATCTGCATACATAGACACACCGGCTTAACTGAAAGCCAGTTACATGTTGTTAGTAAAGATTGAAAAAAGTAAGGGGCCTAAACAGCTGCCCTAGGAAATTCCTGATTCTACCTGGATTATGTTGTAGTAGCTTCCATTAATGAACACCCTCTGTGTTCTGCTAGACAGGTAAGTCATTATCCACAATATAGCAGGGGGTGTAAAGCCATAACACATACGTTTTTCCAGCAGCAGACTATGATCGATAATGTCAAAAGCAGCACTGAAGTAAAAGAAAAAACTGCCCCCACAATCTTTTCATCATCAATTCCTCTCAGCCAATCATCAGTCATTGGTGTAAGTGCTGTGCTTGTTGAATGTCCTTCCCTATAAGCGTGCTGAAAGTCTGTTGTCAATTTGTTTACTGTAAAATAGCATTGTATCTGGTCAAACATCATTTTTTACTACTGGTTGGGAACAGGCTAATTGGTTGGCTATTTGAGCCAGTAAAGGGGGCTTTACTATTATTGGGAAGCAGAATGACTTTTGCTTCTCTCCAGGCCTGAGGGCACACACTTTATAGTAGGCTTAAATTGAAGAGAGCGCAAAATCGTCCACTATTATCTTCAGTAATTTTCCATCCAGGTTGTCAGACCCTGGTGGCTTGTTAATTACTCTAGCTCCTGCCTTGGGCCAATAAGTATCATTTTTTAAATGCGGGATGTCTATGGCAAGATGCATCATATGTTCTTGTCCAGTGATTTTTGTTGTTGTTGTTGTTGTTGTTGAGTAACCACATTTCCATCGACAGTTTTTATGCGAGTAAAGTCATAGCATATAAAAAAAACATAATGACAGCTGCGATGAAAACAGGACGTTTCACAACAATTTTATAAATGCCAACAGATTATTTGTTTGTTCGACGTGGTGGGATCCGGTCAAATGAATTAGTTGAAGTCGGAAGTTTACATACACCTTAGCAAAATACATTTAAACTCAGTTTTTCACAATTCCTGACATTTAATCCCAGTAAAAATTCCCTGTATTAGGTCAGTTAGGATCACCACTTTATTTTAAGAATGTGAAATGACAGAATAATTATTTATTTCAGCTTTTATTTCTTCACATTCCCAGTGGGTCAGAAGTTTACATACACTCAATTAGAATTTGGTAGCATTGACTTTAAATTTTTAACTTGGGTCAAATGATTTGTGTAGCCTTCCACAAGCTTCTCACAATACGTTGGGTGAATTCTGGCCCATTCCTCCAGACAGAGCTGGTGTAACTGAGTCAGGTTTATAGGCCTCTTTGCTCGCACACGCTTTTTCAGTTCTGCCCACAAATTTTCTATAGGATTGAGGTCAGGGCTTTGTGATGGCCACTCCAATACCTTGACTTTGTGGTCCTTAGGCCATTTTGCCACAACTTTGGAAGTATGCTTGGGGTCATTGTCCATTTGGAAGACCCATTTGCAACCAAGCTTTAACTTCTGACTGATGTCTTGAGATGTTGCTTCAATATATCTACATACTTTTCCTACCTCATGATGCCATCTATTTTGTGAAGTGTACCAGTCCCTCCTGCAGCAAAGCACCCCCACAACATGATGGTGCCACCCCCGTGCTTTATGGTTGGGATGGTGTTCTTCGGCTTGCAAGCCTCCCCCTTTTTCCTCCAAACATAACAATGGTCATTATGGCCAAACAGTTCTATTTTTGTTTCATCAGACCAGAGGACATTTCTCCAAAAAGTATGATTTTTGTCCCCATGTGTAGTTGCAAACTGTAGTCTGGCTTTTTTATGGCGGTTTTGGAGCAGTGGCTTCTTCCTTCCTGGACGGCCTTTCCGGCACCCCCCCTTGGGTTACACCTGCATTGCTTGCCGTTTGGGGTTTTAGGCTGGGTTTCTGTACAGCACTTTGAGATATCAGCTGATGTACGAAGGGCTATATAAATACATTTGATTTGATTTGAATACATACACAACAATTGTTCACAGATATTCATGACATTGCATTTCACAAGGACTTAAATTGCCTGGCTAATTTACTTAGAACATAGTGAGGAAGTGAATGCACCCTTGTTAAAGTTTTACCTCTGGACCTTGGAGATGAGCTCGGAGACTGATGGGGTATACGCGGGATATCCTAGCCCACTGGCCATAGCCAGCGCCGCTTTCAGTGACTGAATGTGAATGGTCCAGACAGTCCATCTATAGATGCTCTACAGATGGTCATACCGTCAACAAACTATCTGTTGATAAGCAAGGTTACGATTGGGGTTAGAATAAGGGTTAGGGTTAAGGTTGGGGTAAGGGTTAAGTTTAGGGTTAGGATAAAGGTTAGGGTTAGTAGATAGTTAGTTGAAATGTTACTAATAGTTTGTAGAGCATCTATAGATGGACTATCCAAATAAAGTGTTACCCACATTTTTTTAGGGGAACCTTTTCTGTACGCTGTAAACTACATACTGTACATGGGTCTCACTTCAGAGCTTGAGATGCAGTACCTCAGCAGTCAATGGTTGGTGCTATATATTGTGCTATTCCCAACGAGTTGGAAGTCCTCAAATGTCGAGGGCTGAGATCAGAGCAGCACCAACAGATAATAGTGTGTGATTGTGGCCAGCAATTTGGGGCGTTTCTGCATGTGGGAATTCCTACATCTGCAGGAATGCTCCCACCCCACCCCTCTTTTTACCAAAGCTGTGAGAAAGTGATGTAATAAATAAACAGACTCCCTCGCTGTAACGTTAACAGAACTGCGGGAAAGCAGCGTTCGGCAGTCGGGGGCAAAGGACACTGTCTACTGTTGTCCTAGGTAGCTAGCTACCGGTGTCGCTCCCACCTGTGTACCGGAGTCCTAGCTAGCTAGTACACTGTCCTTTGGCCCCGCCTACCGAGCACCTGCCCTCGCCTTTAACGTTAACAGAACTGCAGGATAGCAGTGCTCGGTAGGCATGAGTGAAGGACACTGTCTACTGATGTTCTAGCTAGCTAGCGGTGTCAAATCAAATCAAATCAAATTTATTTATATAGCCCTTCGTACATCAGCTGATATCTCAAAGTGCTGTACAGAAACCCAGCCTAAAACCCCAAACAGCAAGCAATGCAGGTGTAGAAGCACGGTGGCTAGGAAAAACTCCCTAGAAAGGCCAATACCTAGGAAGAAACCTAGAGAGGAACCAGGCTATGTGGGGTGGCCAGTCCTCTTCTGGCTGTGCCGGGTGGAGATTATAACAGAACATGGCCAAGATGTTCAAATGTTCATAAATGACCAGCATGGTCGAATAATAATAAGGCAGAACAGTTGAAACTGGAGCAGCAGCACAGTCAGGTGGAAGTTGAAACTGGAGCAGCAGCATGGCCAGGTGGACTGGGGACAGCAAGGAGTCATCATGTCAGGTAGTCCTGGGGCATGGTCCTAGGGCTCAGGTCCTCCGAGAGAGAGAAAGAAAGAGAGAAGGAGAGAATTAGAGAACGCACACTTAGATTCACACAGGACACCGAATAGGACAGGAGAAGTACTCCAGATATAACAAACTGACCCCAGCCCCCCGACACAAACTACTGCAGCATAAATACTGGAGGCTGAGACAGGAGGGGTCAGGAGACACTGTGGCCCCATCCGAGGACACCCCCGGACAGGGCCAAACAGGAAGGATATAACCCCACCCACTTTGCCAAAGCACAGCCCCCACACCACTAGAGGGATATCTTCAACCACCAACTTACCATCCTGAGACAAGGCTGAGTATAGCCCACAAAGATCTCCGCCACGGCACAACCCAAGGGGGGGGCGCCAACCCAGACAGGATGACCACAACAGTGAATCAACCCACTCAGGTGACGCACCCCCTCCAGGGACGGCATGAGAGAGCCCCAGCAAGCCAGTGACTCAGCCCCTGTAATAGGGTTAGAGGCAGAGAATCCCAGTGGAAAGAGGGGAACCGGCCAGGCAGAGACAGCAAGGGCGGTTCGTTGCTCCAGAGCCTTTCCGTTCACCTTCCCACTCCTGGGCCAGACTACACTCAATCATATGACCCACTGAAGAGATGAGTCTTCAGTAAAGACTTAAAGGTTGAGACCGAGTTTGCGTCTCTGACATGGGTAGGCAGACCGTTCCATAAAAATGGAGCTCTATAGGAGAAAGCCCTGCCTCCAGCTGTTTGCTTAGAAATTCTAGGGACAATTAGGAGGCCTGCGTCTTGTGACCGCAGCGTACGTGTAGGTATGTACGGCAGGACCAAATCAGAGAGATAGGTAGGAGCAAGCCCATGTAATGCTTTGTAGGTTAGCAGTAAAACCTTGAAATCAGCCCTTGCTTTGACAGGAAGCCAGTGTAGAGAGGCTAGCACTGGAGTAATATGATCACATTTTTTGGTTCTAGTCAGGATTCTAGCAGCCGTATTTAGCACTAACTGAAGTTTATTTAGTGCTTTATCCGGGTAGCCGGAAAATAGAGCATTGCAGTAGTCTAACCTAGAAGTGACAAAAGCATGGATAAATTTTTCTGCATCATTTTTGGACAGAAAGTTTCTGATTTTTGCAATGTTACGTAGATGGAAAAAAGCTGTCCTTGAAATGGTCTTGATATGTTCTTCAAAAGAGAGATCAGGGTCCAGAGTAATGCCGAGGTCCTTCACAGGACCTCACAAGCATCTCTGTTTTGTCCGAGTTTAATAGTAGAAAGTTTGCAGCCATCCACTTCCTTATGTCTGAAACACATGCTTCTAGCGAGGGCAATTTTGGGGCTTCACCATGTTTCATTGAAATGTACAGCTGTGTGTCATCCGCATAGCAGTGAAAGTTTACATTATGTTTTCGAATAACATCCCCAAGAGGTAAAATATATAGTGAAAACAATAGTGGTCCTAAAACGGAACCTTGAGGAACACCGAAATTTACAGTTGATTTGTCAGAGGACAAACCATTCACAGAGACAAACTGATATCTTTCCGACAGATAAGATCTAAACCAGGCCAGAACATGTCCGTGTAGACCAATTTGGGTTTCCAATCTCTCCAAAAGAATGTGGTGATCGATGGTATCAAAAGCAGCACTAAGGTCTAGGAGCACGAGGACAGATGCAGAGCCTCGGTCCGATGCCATTAAAATGTCATTTACCACCTTCACAAGTGCCGTCTCAGTGCTATGATGGGGTCTAAAACCAGACTGAAGCATTTCGTATACATTGTTTGTCTTCAGGAAGGCAGTGAGTTGCTGCGCAACAGCCTTCTCTAAAATTTTTGAGAGGAATGGAAGATTCGATATAGGCCGATAGTTTTATATATTTTCTGGGTCAAGGTTTGGCTTTTTCAAGAGAGGCTTTATTACTGCCACTTTTAGTGAGTTTGGTACACATCCGGTGGATAGAGAGCCGTTTATTATGTTCAACATAGGAGGGCCAAGCACAGGAAGCAGCTCTTTCAGTAGTTTAGTTGGAATAGGGTCCAGTATGCAGCTTGAAGGTTTAGAGGCCATGATTATTTTCATCATTGTGTCAAGAGATATAGTACTAAAACACTTGAGCGTCTCTCTTGATCCTAGGTCCTGGCAGAGTTGTGCAGACTCAGGACAACTGAGGTTTGGAGGAATACGCAGGTTTAAAGAGGAGTCCGTAATTTGCTTTCTAATAATCATAATCTTTTCCTCAAAGAAGTTCATGAATTTATCACTGCTAAAGTGAAAGTCATCCTCTCTTGGGGAATGCTGCTTTTTAGTTAGCTTTGCGACAGTATTAAAAAGGAATTTCGGATTGTTCTTATTTTCCTCAATTAAGTTAGAAAAATAGGATGATCGAGCAGCAGTAAGGGCTCTACGGTACTGCACGGTACCGTCCTTCCAAGCTAGTCGGAAGACTTCCAGTTTGGTGTGGCGCCATTTCCGTTCCAATTTTCTGGAAGCTTGCTTCAGAGCTCAGGTATTTTCTGTGTACCAGGGAGCTAGTTTCTTATGAGACATTTTTTTAGTTTTTAGGGGTGCAACTGCATCTAGGGTATTTCGCAAGGTTAAATTGAGATCCTCAGTTAGGTGGTTAACTGATTTTTGTCCTCTGGCGTCCTTGGGTAGGCAGAGGGAGTCTGGAAGGGCATCAAGGAATCTTTGTGTTGTCTGTGAATTTATAGCACGACTTTTGATGTTCCTTGGTTGGGGTCTAAGCAGATTATTTGTTGCAATTGCAAACGTAATAAAATGGTGGTCCGATAGTCCAGGATTATGAGGAAAAACATTAAGATCCACCACATTTATTCCATGGGACAAAACTAGGTCCAGCGTATGACTGTGACAGTGAGTGGGTCCAGAGACATGTTGGACAAAACCCACTGAGTCGATGATGGCTCCGAAAGCCTTTTGGAGTGGGTCTGTGGACTTTTCCATGTGAATATTAAAGACACCAAAGATTAGAATATTATCTGCTATGACTACAAGGTCCGATAGGAATTCAGGGAACTCAGTGAGAAACGCTGTATATGGCCCAGGAGGCCTGTAAACAGTAGCTATAAAAAGTGATTGAGTAGGCTGCATAGATTTCATGACTAGAAGCTCAAAAGACAAAAATGTCTTTTTTTTTTTTGTAAATTGAAATTTGCTATCGTAAATGTTAGCAACACCTCCACCTTTGCGGGATGCACGGGGGATATGGTCACTAGTGTAGCCAGGATGTGAGGCCTCATTTAAAACAGTAAATTCATCAGGCTTAAGCCATGTTTCAGTCAGGCCAATCACATCAAGATTATGATCAGTGATTAGTTCATTGACTATAATTGCCTTTGAAGTAAGGGATCTAACATTAAGTAGCCCTATTTTGAGATGTGAGGTATCATGATCTCTTTCAGTAATGACAGGAATGGAGGTGGTCTTTATCCTAGTGAGATTGCTAAGGCGAACACCGCCATGTTTAGTTTTGCCCAACCTAGGTCGAGGCACAGACACGGTCTCAATGGTGATAGCTGAGCTGACTACACTGACTGTGCTAATGGCAGACTCCACTATGCTGTCAGGCTGGCTAACAGCCTGCTGCCTGGCCTGCACCCTATTTCATTGTGGAGCTAGAGGAGTTAGAGCCCTGTCTATGTTGGTAGATAAGATGAGAGCACCCCTCCAGCTAGGATGGAGTCCGTCACTCCTCAGCAGGTCAGGCTTGGTCCTGTTTGTGGGTGAGTCCCAGAAAGAGGGCCAATTATCTACAAATTCTAACTTTTGGGAGGGGCAGAAAACAGTTTTCAACCAGCGATTGAGTTGTGAGACTCTGCTGTAGAGCTCATCACTCCCCCTAACTGGGAGGGGGCCAGAGACAATTACTCGATGCCGACACATCTTTCTAGCTGATATGCACGCAGAAGCTATGTTGCGCTTGGTGATTTCTGACTGTTTTATCCTAACATCGTTGGTGCCGACGTGGATAACAATATCTCTATACTCGCCAGTTTTAGCTTTAGCCAGCACCATCTTCAGATTAGCCTTAACGTCGGTAGCCCTGCCCCCGGGTAAACAGTGTATGATCGCTGGATGATTCGCTTTAAGTCTAATACTGCGGGTAATGGAGTCGCCAATGACTAGAGTTTTCAATTTGTCAGAGCTAATGGTGGGAAGCTTCGGCGTCTCAGACCCCGTAACGGGAGGAGTAGAGACCAGAGAAGAATCGGCCTCTGACTCCGACCCGCTGCTTAATGGGGAAAACCGGTTGAAAGTTTCTGTCGGCTGAATGAGCGACACCGGTTGAGCGTTCCTACAGCATTTCCTTCCAGAAACCGTGAGAAAGTTGTCCGGCTGCGGGGACTGTGCCAGGGGATTTACACTACTATCTGTACTTACTGGTGCCACAGACGCTGTTTCATCCTTTCCTACACTGAAATTACCCTTGCCTAACGATTGCGTCTGAAGCTGGGCTTGCAGCACAGCTATCCTCGCCGTAAGGCGAGTACAGCGGCTGCAATTAGAAGGCAACATGTTAATGTTACTACTTAGCTTCGGCTGTTGGAGGTCCTGACGAATCGTGTCCAGATAAAGCGCCCGGAGTGAAAAAGTTGAGGAAAAAATAAATAAATATATGAACGGTAATTAAAAAGTGAAAACCGTAAAGTTGTCAGGTAGCAAAACAGGTTGGCAACAAAACGCACAGCAACTCGAAAACAAGCCTGTGTCGCCCATGCCTCCCTCCTGTGTAACATTACTGGCGTACTAGCTAGCTAGTACACAGTATCCTTCGCCCTCCGAACACCTGCCCTCGCCGTAACGTTAACAGAACCGCTGGAAAGCAGTGCTCAGCAGGCAGGGTCAAAGGACACTGTCTACCGGTGTCCTAGCTTGCTAGCTGCTGCCCATGCCTCCCGCCTGTGTAACGTTACCGGAGTGCTAGTTAGCTAGCTGGATTCCAGCTAGGGGTGTTAGACCCTGGCCTTATTGTGAAGGTAACAGAGTGAAGGTGGGATAAAAAGCAACTGTACATGTGGCAATTTGTGGTTGACACAAGCAAGATTTTCTTCACATCAGGTAAGTGGCATTGAGTTGCTTCCAAACCAACTACCTGTGTTTTTGTTATGCTCTTTCGGCAAGTTTCCATTTTAGGCTTTGGTCAATGTGTCATCCATGGTCAACTGAGGTAAGCCATCAAAGCTCTTGTGATTGACCACTGCTAGGTTTAAGGCTCAGGACTCACATCAGAGGTTGGTGGGACGAGCTCATTGTAATGGAAGGAATGGAATGAAATCAAACATATGGTTTCCATGTGTTTGTGTGTGATATTGTTCAATTTATTCCATTACAACGAGCCTCTCCTCCTATAGCTCCTCCCACCAGCCTCCTATGACTCAGATACATCTTGTCTATATTCAGACAGGGATCATTTAGATGCACAAAAACAGTTCCACTATGTTACTAATCTAGTGGAACAGAAAGTATAACCCTTTAATGAGCTCTCCATTACTAGCATCACTCTTACCTGCACTTCTAAACGGCGTTCCATACACTTCCTTGAATTTACAACACCTCAATAATGACAAACGGGCTAATAATTACTCAGCCAATCAGATTGGTCATTCATTATCCAAAATGATCAGCCTTCTTTTTTTTTTTACTATACCCAGCTGTTTTTATAACCGTCTTTCACACAACATTTAAAAAATTGGATAACATTACTATTTGGTCACCAAATAGCCCAGAGCTTGCATTTCTACCTCAGCTTTGGCATTATAATCGAATAAAGGAACAATGGTGCAATCATGTAGGTAGGTCATCATTGTTTTTATTGCTATATGAAATGTTTTAACCCCCACACGACAATCTGACAAAATACATCCTGTACATGTAATGATACAATACCTTTTCATTTCCCTCAACATATGTTAGATATTTTTTTGCATAGGCTTTGCACAGAAATGTGCGTGTCACTAGCCAGGTTTCCAGCCAAACTTTTTATGCGAGTAAAATGTTTGTCGGTTAAAAAATGTCATGACAGGCCCGATGGAAACAGAACATTTTTATTTATTTTATTTATTTATTTTACCTTTATTTAACCAGGTAGGCAAGTTGAGAACAAGTTCTCATTTACAATTGCGACCTGGCCAAGATAAAGCAAAGCAGTTCGACAGATAAAACGACACAGAGTTACACATGGAGTAAAAACAAACATACAGTCAATAATGCAGTATAAACAAGTCTATATACAATGTGAGCAAATGAGGTGAGAAGGGAGGTAAAGGCAAAAAGGGCCATGATGGCAAAGTAAATACAATATAGCAAGTAAAATACTGGAATGGTAGTTTTGCAATGGAAGAATGTGCAAAGTAGAAATAAAAAATAATGGGGTGCAAAGGAGCAAAATAAATAAATAAATAAAAATTAAATACAGTTGGGAAAGAGGTAGTTGTTTGGGCTAAATTATAGGTGGGCTATGTACAGGTGCAGTAATCTGTGAGCTGCTCTGACAGTTGGTGCTTAAAGCTAGTGAGGGAGATAAGTGTTTCCAGTTTCAGAGATTTTTGTAGTTCGTTCCAGTCATTGGCAGCAGAGAACTGGAAGGAGAGGCGGCCAAAGAAAGAATTGGTTTTGGGGGTGACTAGAGAGATATACCTGCTGGAGCGTGTGCTACAGGTGGGAGATGCTATGGTGACCAGCGAGCTGAGATAAGGGGGGACTTTACCTAGCAGGGTCTTGTAGATGACATGGAGCCAGTGGGTTTGGCGACGAGTATGAAGCGAGGGCCAGCCAACGAGAGCGTACAGGTCGCAATGGTGGGTAGTATATGGGGCTTTGGTGATAAAACGGATTGCACTGTGATAGACTGCATCCAATTTGTTGAGTAGGGTATTGGAGGCTATTTTGTAAATGACATCGCCAAAGTCGAGGATTGGTAGGATGGTCAGTTTTACAAGGGTATGTTTGGCAGCATGAGTGAAGGATGCTTTGTTGCGAAATAGGAAGCCAATTCTAGATTTAACTTTGGATTGGAGATGTTTGATATGGGTCTGGAAGGAGAGTTTACGGTCTAACCAGACACCTAAGTATTTGTAGTTGTCCACGTATTCTAAGTCAGAGCCGTCCAGAGTAGTGATGTTGGACAGGCGGGTAGGTGCAGGTAGCGATCGGTTGAAGAGCATGCATTTAGTTTTACTTGTATTTAAGAGCAATTGGAGGCCACGGAAGGAGAGTTGTATGGCATTGAAGCTTGCCTGGAGGGTTGTTAACACAGTGTCCAAAGAAGGGCCGGAAGTATACAGAATGGTGTCGTCTGCGTAGAGGTGGATCAGGGACTCACCAGCAGCAAGAGCGACCTCATTGATGTATACAGAGAAGAGAGTCGGTCCAATAATTGAACCCTGTGGCACCCCCATAGAGACTGCCAGAGGTCCGGACAGCAGACCCTCCGATTTGACACACTGAACTCTATCAGAGAAGTAGTTGGTGAACCAGGCGAGGCAATCATTTGAGAAACCAAGGCTGTCGAGTCTGCCGATGAGGATATGGTGATTGAAAGAGTCGAAAGCCTTGGCCAGATCAATGAATACGGCTGCACAGTAATGTTTCTTATTGATGGCGGTTAAGATATCGTTTAGGACCTTGAGCGTGGCTGAGGTGCACCCATGACCAGCTCTGAAACCGGATTGCATAGCAGAGAAGGTATGGTGAGATTCGAAATGGTCGGTAATCTGTTTGTTGACTTGGCTTTCGAAGACCTTAGAAAGGCATGGTAGGATAGATATAGGTCTGTAGCAGTTTGGGTCAAGAGTGTCCCACCCTTTGAAGAGGGGGATGACCGCAGCTGCTTTCCAATCTTTGGGAATCTCAGACGACACGAAAGAGAGGTTGAACAGGCTAGTAATAGGGGTGGCAACAATTTCGGCAGATAATTTTAGAAAGAAAGGGTCCAGATTGTCTAGCCCGGCTGATTTGTAGGGGTCCAGATTTTGCAGCTCTTTCAGAACATCAGCTGAATGGATTTGGGAGAAGGAGAAATGGGGAAGGCTTGGGCGAGTTGCTGTTGGGGGTGCAGTGCTGTTGTCCGGGGTAGGAGTAGCCAGGTGGAAAGCATGGCCAGCCGTAGAAAAATGCTTATTGAAATTCTCAATTATGGTGGATTTATCAGTGGTGACAGTGTTTCCTATCTTCAGTGCAGTGGGCAGCTGGGAGGAGGTGTTCTTATTCTCCATGGACTTTACAGTGTCCCAGAACTTTTTTGAGTTAGTGTTGCAGGAAGCAAATTTCTGCTTGAAAAAGCTAGCCTTGGCTTTTCTAACTGCCTGTGTATAATGATTTCTAGCTTCCCTGAACAGCTGCATATCACGGGGGCTGTTCGATGCTAGTGCAGAACGCCATAGGATGTTTTTGTGTTGGTTAAGGACAGTCAGGTCTGGGGAGAACCAAGGGCTATATCTGTTCCTGGTTCTAAATTTCTTAAATGGGGCATGTTTATTTAAGATGGTTAGGAAGGCATTTAAAAAAAATATCCAGGCATCCTCTACTGACGGGATGAGATCAATATCCTTCCAGGATACCCCGGCCAGGTCGATTAGAAAGGCCTGCTCGCAGAAGTGTTTCAGGGAGCGTTTTACAGTGATGAGTGGAGGTCGTTTGACCGCTGACTCATTACGGATGCAGGCAATGAGGCAGTGATCGCTGAGATCTTGGTTGAAGACAGCAGAGGTGTATTTAGAGGGGAAGTTGGTTAGGATGATATCTATGAGGGTGCCCGTGTTTAAGGTTTTGGGGAGGTACCTGGTAGGTTCATTGATTATTTGTGTGAGATTGAGGGCATCAAGTTTAGATTGTAGGATGGCTGGGGTGTTAAGCATGTTCCAGTTTAGGTCGCCTAGCAGCACGAACTCTGAAGATAGATGGGGGGCAATCAGTTCACATATGGTGTCCAGAGCACAGCTGGGGGCAGAGGGTGGTCTATAGCAGGCCGCAACGGTGAGAGACTTGTTTTTAGAGAGGTGGATTTTTAAAAGTAGAAGTTCAAATTGTTTGGGTACAGACCTGGATAGTAGGACAGAACTCTGCAGGCTATCTTTGCAGTAGATTGCAACACCGCCCCCTTTGGCAGTTCTATCTTGTCTGAAAATGTTGTAGTTTGGAATTAAAATGTCTGAATTTTTGGTGGTCTTCCTAAGCCAGGATTCAGACACAGCTAGAACATCCGGGTTGGCAGAGTGTGCTAAAGCAGTGAATAGAACAAACTTAGGGAGGAGGCTTCTAATGTTAACATGCATGAAACCAAGGCTATTACGGTTACAGAAGTCGTCAAAAGAGAGCGCCTGGGGAATAGGAGTGGAGCTAGGCACTGCAGGGCCTGGATTCACCTCTACATCGCCAGAGGAACATAGGAGGAGTAGAATAAGGGTACGGCTAAAAGCTATGAGAATTGGTCGTCTAGAACGTCTGGAACATAGAGTAAAAGGAGGTTTCTGGGGGCGATAAAATAGCATCAAGGTATAATGTACAGACAAATGTATGGTAGGATGTGAATACAGTGGAGGTAAACCTAGGTATTGAGTGATGAAGAGAGAGATATTGTCTCTAGAAACATCGTTGAAACCAGGAGATGTCATTGCATGTGTGGGTGGTGGAACTAATAGGTTGGATAAGGTATAGTGAGCAGGACTAGAGGCTCTACAGTGAAATAAGCCAATAAACACTAACCAGAACAGAAATGGACAAGACATATTGACATTAAGGAGAGGCATGCTTAGTCGAGTGATCAAAAGGGTCCGGTGAGTGGAGAGGTTGGTTGGTGATTTAGACAGCTAGCCAGGGCATCGGTAGCAAGCTAGCATAGGATGGAGGTCTGTTGTTAGCCACCTCCTGCGCTCCGTCAGTAGATTAGTGGGGTTCCGTGTGGTAGAGGGGATCAATCCAAATCACACAACAACAAAAATAAAAACAATAGATATAGTTATAGAGGCCCAAGAAGAAAACATAATAATAATAATAAAAAAAAAATAATAAAAATAAAAATGTCCGATTGTCTATTCAGATAGCAGCCGGTAAGACAGCTAACGGTTAGCAGGCCGCAGATGGGCGTTCAGGTAACGTCGCGACGGAGGAGCCAGCCGAATAACTCCTTCGGGTAGATAACGTCGGCAGTCCAGTTGTGAAGGCCCGGTGGGGCTCCGCGAAGGCAGCAAACCGGGTCCGGATAGGCGACTGCAGCCCAGGTGCGATTGATGGAACTCAGGAGTGATTGACGGAGCTTGCTAGCTCCGGAACAATTGATGTTTGCTCCGGAATCGACGAAGGCCGATAGTCACACGGATAGCAGCTAGCTAGCTGTGAGATCCGGGCATGAATGTCCAGAGAGCAGTCGAAATCCAGGGACATGGAGAGAAAAATTGGTCCGGTATGCTCCGCTCCGAGCCGCGCTGCGCCGTACAGAACTGGCGATAGACTTTCGAGCCAAAGGATAGCCGATGACCACAAACCGTGGTTAGCTGAACACCAACGACTTGCCAGTAAAGGAGCATAAACATTGTTCGGTAAACTTTCCAAATGTTGACTAAACAAAATACGCCAGACAAGATGGCATCTTTTTGTGTCGGTAAAATTAAGTATGCAAGAAATGTCAGTGGAAATGCTTTTATGCTTAAATATTGATAAAAGCCTAACCGTCATATCACTACGACAGTTTATTAGGCTACAGATGAAATAAATTGTGATGAACTTCACAGGCTGGTGAAAGTGCAAGGTGATGAGCTTTATGCTCCTTTCCGATAAATATCGAGGATCTTATTCTGGTGACATGATGATCGATGCTTGTCTAACGTTTTAAAAAATAAAAAGAATCTCGATCGGTTGTCCTCATGCGCTCTAGCCAAAAGCCCGCAATCTGAGTTCTGCGCATATATCGTAATATCTTTTGTGAGAAAACCATCAGTAGAGTTAAATGCGATGGAAACCATTTAATTTGTATTTTTTTATTTGGTACATGGAAATTGAACCGCAAAAGGTATCTTTATGTGCACTATGTCATCACGCACAGACTTATCTGCAACAAGTCAATTTGATGGAAACATCTCTGGTGAGAAAATGTGGAAAATGCGGTTTTTAGAATATTCGCATTTACATTTGTTGCCATTTGGATGGAAACCTAGCTACTGACAGTGGTTTTCTCTGGCCACACACTATCAAGCCTACAAACGTATTTCTTGTCATACAGTATATAGTGCAGGTTCAAAAGTCATTTTAGCTGCCAGTGAACAGGTTACAATTCTGACTAACAAGCCTAGTGTTTTGTATCAAATGGGGTAGATTAGGATTCATTTGGGGGAATAGCTTAATCTACACTAGTTATGACTGTATTTCGCTGTGCTGAAGCATGCTGTCAATAAATTTATGGTGCATTTGTGAGTGTGTCTAAGCATATATATGTGTGTGTGTGTGGTGCGAGCAGATTGAAGGTTCCTGTTGTTCTTGTGTTAACTGCTGTTGGGTGTTCAGTGGCTGAAGTTGCGGTGTCCTGGCTGTTGGAGGTAGGTTGTGCGGGAAGAGTGGCGCTGAGCTCTCAGGCAGACACTGTTCTGCCGCTGGATGCAGCTCCGTGTGAGGTGGCGGCGGTCCACCCGGGTCTGAGCCCTCTGGACACGGGCAACCTGCGTCACCTTAGCCAGCTGTCCAGCCATGGACACTGATTCACGAATGATTCGGCTGGGGCTGGTGGCGCTTCTTTGGACTGGGAGCTCTGGTTCTGACATGCTGCAGAGAAAGACACAATTGTAAGCCTACAAATGCACACCCACAATTGTTCACAAACAAGCGGACAATCAAAATGTGGAATCAGTGTTAGAACATTGATATTGTAAAATGCTTTTGACAACTTCCCGTGTCAAACCCACAACAGACTGTTTCTCTCACCTGACGTCAGTTTCTGAGATGGGTTCACTCTCCCCAGTGACAGTTAGGTTGGAGGGACATCTGTAGATAGACGTATTGGCACACTCCACCACCGGCTCATCCACTGAGCTCACTTCATTGATAGCTTCTGTAAAGGAACAAGAGAGCTAGGGTTACCCATATTATGTCCAGCAGAGCAAACCGATCCCTACTATGTATAGTCCAAACACTACTTCTTGTGAGAAACAGACCTTGATGGTTGACCAGAAACCACCCTTCCTCAAGCATTTCCGCAGGCTTGGATGTCCTCTGGTCTGTAGGGATGTCCTCATCTCGTCCAAAAAACAGACTGGTGAGCTTTCGGAACATGACTGGGTTCTGTTCAAAGTGTTACCTTAGATTCTGAGTCTCAGAATTGGTTGTGATTTGGTGTTGTGAGGTCGTTAGCTGTGTTCTCTCTCGCTTGTCCTTTCCAGTATTTGGCAGGAGGCTCAGACGTAGCAGCAGAGACTTTGGTTGTGGAAATACTTCTCACAAAGACCTGGTTGATCAAGAGATTAGAAAAAAATCAAGTGTGGTTCCTATAACTCAAACCTGCTATAACAAAATTCTCTTCTTATAATTTTGCATCCTCTTTTGAAAACAACCCCCCCAGTGATGAATTAGGAGTGATGTCTAGACCCCACACATCCATACTGGCCCATGGTAATTAATGCAACCTCAGGTCAACTGACCATGGCGGTCATTGATTGGCCAATGAGCCCTTTATGAATATACAGGGCCTAAATAATCAGCACCCCCTGCAGAGCTCCATTGTCAGAGTCCATCTGCTATTAAACTTATTGGGGAGGGGCCAGTCTATACTCTGCAACAGTATAGTAGCATCCCCATAGAATCCTCCAAATATAGTGGAGATGCTTTCAGCTTTAATAAAATTATAGGCCACATTTTTCAGGTGTTCTTTTTCTGATATTGCTGTTTGTTGGCAAACGGCTATAATTGTTGGTCTCCGAAAGTCACACTTATGCCATTTTTTTCATGCACGCAGGGAATCCCCCTCCACCCCAAGCAGAGAAAGCATGGTTTCTTATGGTAAACCTTGATCAATGTGACTGGGGCTTATCATGCACAAGGTCCCACATTCAGCTTATGAGAACAGTTTTGGGATAGATAATAAGCGAGCAGATCTAGTGGCACGAGGCCCATGGCTGCAGAGTCCAGTGTGGTATTAGGCTCGAGGTTAGGTCGTTGGTTCTAATTCCAGAGCCAACAGGGTGAAAAATCTGTCAATGTTCCCTTGAGCAAGGCATTCCACTGCAAAAAGCACAAGAAAGAAGAATGACACCCACCATCTGTGATTAGTCTGAAATTGTCTGGATTCAAAATAAATTGTCATAAACCATTGACCCCCCCCCCCCCAAAAAAAAAAAAATACGGTATCAGTTCACTGTTTGACAAGTAGTATGAATCTGCGGCTTGGAGTATTTTTTGGGTGATGAGATCAACGTCAATATTCAGACCACTAGACATGTGAGATTAAGAACACAATTGATTTTCATCATGAGCAAAAGCTATTGGCTTTCTACCCAAAGTTGCAAAGTAAATAGTGTAATCCATTTGATAAACACAAGAGACCAGCAGAATTGATAAAGGTATGTGGCAGAAACAGGAACAGCGGCATCTACTGGCCAAAACCTGGTACTTTCACACTCATTTATGGGGGGAACGCCAGTGGCTTTTGACCATTTCTTTGGATTCCTCACTTCTTAATCATTTAAGATATTTGGTACAAATCGGATGTTGAGTACTATACTTATTGAATATTATATGAATCCTATACATTGAAATTGCCAATTTGGGTTTAAGAAATTAAGCTAATTGATTGGAGTTCAAATTGTCTTTCAACAAAATAATGTTGCTTGAATGCGTATCTTATGTTTCTAACTACAAAAACTATTTCAGAACTATCCGAGATGGTGAGTGTCATGGCTTGCTGAAATGAAATGGAACGACCCATGTGATGTTCAGGCGTTCTACCTATGAACTTGATGATGGCATCGACTCAATTGAGCAAAGATGTGGTCTATGGGAGTGGCTTCCAAAAACAAAACGACATCCCCGAAAGCGTCGCTTGTGTAAGCAACTGGCGTCACTATTCAAAACCTAAACAGCTTGAGCAGAGAACAAGGTTGGGGTACCACTGCAAGACTAAACGAGACAATTTCACGATGACTACAAAATAAAACCTGAACGTTAGCTTTATATCAACAGAGAAATAACGTTGAAATGAATAACTGGATATGAAAGCGTACTGGTGTGGTGAAGGTGACAAACTCAGTCTGATATGAAATGGAGGCGTCTGTAATGACAGCCAGCAGTAGGTCAGCTATAGAAAAGACGGGATTTTTTTTTTTAAAGATGCATCTTGTGAATGAATGTTAGGGCTGGGCTCAATAAGCTATTTTTACGGACAATACAAAAATACAAAACAGTTTGCAGCAGACCTGTAAACAACTTACGCAAGCTGTATTGATAAGGGACCGATTTGGATACATGCCGAATCAAATACGACAGGTTAAAGCTAAATAGAAATAGACTAGAGGCAAATAAAACGTAGTTTACCTTTATTCGGAGAATATTTCTGTTTGGGTAGGACATTAATTTTATGTTAACCCCAAAATGTCCTTTGAATGAGGTTTTATAACCGATTCCTTGATCAATGCATTTTCCTACGAGGCATCGGTTTAGAACTGCAACCCTGCACTATTTTTTTTCTCCAAAAGATCTGCATCGGTTCTTGATTCCCTGGCTGGTCTTTGCAACGGTTTCTTTAGAAATGTATCGCAGTAACCGTAGCACCACCTCTTCCCCCGCCCATCTTAATTATTCGATGAGTTTAACGGCGGTTAGCATCCAATAAATGTTGCATTACCGCCATCTACTAGACTGGAGTATAACTCCCTTATACTTTGCTTGAAAAAAATTATAAATAAACAAATACCCTACCATTTAACACTACAAGTTACACCACCCCACTCCACTATTTAGTCCTACCTCAGGCCAACAACCTGAAAGGATGGGACACCACCCCTTAACACACCCTGCAACTCTTTTGACATCAAGTCTCACACACCCAAATACCTCTCTGCAGCTGCCATCACAATCTCAATTTTCTGCGACTTTCGATCCATCCCTGCAATACAGTTGATAGCCATTGCCAGAAATGCTAAAAATCTAATTTTACGGAAACATACAGTACCAGTCAAAAGTTTGGACACACCTATTCATTCAAGGGTTTCTCTTTATTAAAAATATATATTTTCTACATTTTAGAATAATAGTGAAGACATCAAAACTATGAAATAACACATGGAATCATGTAGTAACCAAAAAAGTGTTAAACAAATATATTTTATATTTGAGAATATTCAAAGTAGCCACCGTTCTCCTTGATGACAGCTTGCCTCTATACCCCACACACTCCTCTATACTCCATTTGCCTCTATACTCCACACACACACACACTGGCAGCAGAAGAGGCAATTGCCTCAGGTCTTACATCATCAAGGGGCCTCGTGAGTTGGACATAATAATAATGAAAAATATCCGCTTGAGGCCCCCCTCCCCCCAAGCTCCGCTTAAGGCATAATAAATAAATAGTAATAATAAAATCCCCACCAAAATCCTTCTGTTAGGGAAATTGTATCTTTTGAAATCGGCATTCCACATCCGCGGTGGAAGGGGTTGACACTACTGACCACCAGTGGTGGGAAAAGTACCCAATTGTCAAACTTGAGTAAAAGTAAAGACACCTTAATAGAAGATTACTCAAGTAAAAGTGAGTCACCCAGTAAAATACTACTTGAGTAAATGTCTAAAAGTATTTGGTTTTAAATATACTTAGGTATCAAAAGTACAAATAATTTCAAAGACAGCACCATTTTCTTGTATGTTTTATTTACTTACAGAAAGCCAGGGGCACATTCCAACACTCAGACATAATTTACAAATGAAGCATGTGTGTTTAGTGAGTCCATTGGACCCTTTTCCTGTCTTGCTAAGCATTCCAAATGTAACGAGTACTTTTTGGTGTCAGGGAAAAAGTATGGAGTAAAAAGTAAATTATTTTCTTTAGGAATGTAGTGAGGTAAAAAAAAATGTGTAAAGTACAGAACCCCCAAAACTACTTAAATAGTACTTTAAAGTATTTTTACTTAAGTATCTTAAACCACAGCCACAAAGTCATAATTATGGCAAAACCCTGCCTATTTCTACAATTTCAATTCTTAAAATCTGATTTTAAACCTAACCCTAACCTTAACCTCACTGCTAACCTTATGCCTAACCCTAACCTCAAACTAAGATCATCTGTACACAACACAACATTTTGTCCCTGATCTGAGCCACAAGAAATGGCTGTATGGGTTCTGGCTTTGTTTAATTTTACACTTTTGAAATGTATAGCGACAGAATTCAGAACATGGGCCATTCTTACAGTATTCTCCCTGTACACCAAGTCAGAACCATAGGATAAATAAAAGGGGCATATAAGCAGACAATGAAAGCTCTTCTAATATTTGACAATTAGATTTCTCTAAAACAGGCTATAGGCTACATGTGCACCACCAAGTCAGAACAGTATGCTAAGCTATGAGAGGGAAAGGCACCAAATTGTTAGGGTGAGGCACATGGGCTACTAACATCTTACTACACAACAAACACTTAGTATTACTTTTTTAGCTACAGTATACATATCTCCCTGGCATATTACATTTATGCAGCAGCATACAAGACATTTTTGGATGTCGCGGCAGTCCTTCTTGTGGACACATTTTGTCATTAAACTTTCATCGAAGTCTGGCATTCTCTGGATTTATGGTGCTTTCAAGACAACTGCGAACTCTGAAAAAAACAAGATTGAAATATGATGTCAAGGATCTTCAGGTAGGAGCTCTAGCTCTTGGTAGCTAAGATATTGAAAGTATGATGTTGTCAGGATCAGTTCAATCAAAGCTACGTTAGATAACGTGATTTGACATCCTTTTATCTGTGGCCAATGTCCTTGAGCTTTCTTGGATGGGTACTTCTAATGTAAGTCTATGGCAGCACCCAAGGGGCTTACATTTTCGAGCTCTCCCTGTAGATTTTGCAGTGACGTATTGTCCCCATGAGTGACAGAGCACTGAGCCAATCATGGTGCAACTAGAGAACATTACCAACCCTTAGGCTCTGTAATTTACACTGGCTGCCCCAACAGAAAGCACTGAGCTAGGCTGAAACACTTGTTTTTTGAAACACCTGCAAGCTCAATGCAGATGTAGGACATCACATCAAATCAAATCAATTTATAAAGACCTTCTTACATCAGCTAATATCTCAAAGTGCTGAACAGAAACCCAGCCTAAAACCCCAAACAGCAAGCAATGCAGGTGTAGAAGCACGGTGGCTAGGAAAAACTCCCTAGAAAGGACAGAACCTAGAGAGGAACCAGGCTATGAGGTGTGGCCAGTCCACTTTTGGCTGTGCTGGGTGGAGATTATAACAGAACATGGCCGAGATGTTCAAATGTTCATAGATGACCAGCAGGGTCAAATAATAATAATCACAGTGGTTGTCAAGGGTGCAACATGTCAGCACCTCGGGAGTAAATGTCAGTTGGCTTTTCATAGCCGACCATTCAGAGTATCTCTCCCGCTCCTGCTGTCTCTAGAGAGTTGAAAACAGCAGGTCTGGGACAGGTAGGACATCTTGTGTGAACTTGTAGAACTGAAACCTGCTGATATTGAACTTGATTCAGATACCATTTCCACCCAAAAGGTGGCGTCATGAAACTACCAGCAGCAAATGAGGCACTGGTACCTGTAAATCGGGTGTATTTTCTTGACGTAATGCATTCTTGCCAAGTGTTAGTATTCACACAATACTAAAACAATTTTCGTATCTGAATAAGGGGTCTGTTATCCAAATGTTGCATGTTGAAAATGCTGAACAAAACCATTAAAAAGGCCAGTCGCACCCTATGTGACCTGGCCTATAGCGCCTATGTAGGCTAGCATTGATAGAATCGGCACACACCAAACCATCATTATTTTGTTTTAGACATACTGACGTCTTAAAGAACAAGCATTATTGTCTTGAAGTCGAATAAGACAATAATGCTTGTCTGTGTAGTGATATGACAAGGTTGCGCAAGTCTCCATAGATGGTTCAATTTAAAAAAATGTAATTTTATTTAACCTGGCAAGTCAGTTAAGAACGATCACGACCGGGTGTGACACAGCACGGGAGCGAACCAGGGTCTGTAGTGGCCCCTTCTAGCACTGAGATGCAGTGCCTTACACCACTGCGCCATTCGGGAGCAAATAGGGCAACGTGTTCATGCACGAGTGTTTAATTTGTATAATTGGAATAGCCAATACTATTGCGTGATGTGTGTTATCTGCAGGTCAATGCGATCAAGGCCGGGTGAACGCTTTGGGGGACATGTTTTTGTTTAGGAATGGGTAAGCGAGTGGTCTCATCCTGCGCTCATGCGGAGGTGGGGTGTGCCCTCAGGGCGTCATAGTATTTCAGCAGAGGACAGAGCAGCATTTTGGAGACAGTCCGTTATTTAGACAGTCACACAGTGGTCCACAGTTGAGCAGGTTGAGACAAACGGGTAGACTATAAGTTTCAACGATATATTATTCTTTATATACCGCTATTCTCATGTGGGTCTAGGTCGTAGACGTCTGTCTATTTCCAGTATTTTTCCGAACATATTTCGCAAAGTGGAAAAATGCCTCGGTCTTTCTTGGTCAAAAAGTATTTCGCCAATAAAAAACCCAACTATAGTGAACTGGAGTGTCAAAATGGTGAGTAGCTTTACTTTATTAATTGTAGGAAGTAGAATGCATTACATAAATACATAAAACATTACAGAATAGGTAACCATCTGTTTTCTCTATTATTCTTCCTTACAATAAACCTCTGGGGATATGTTTGACTTGATCCACTTTTACTTGTGTTGCCCAAACATAAACTGTCTCCACGTTGGCAAACTGTACAAATCATATTCGATTTTTTTCAAGTAGGCTCGTTGTAAAAAAAAAAAAAAAAAAAAGGTAGTTCCCCCTAAACTGCACAGAGCTGCAATACATTTTTTTCTACCCCATGTGAATACGTGGGAGGAAATGGCCCATGAAATCTCAGCTTGGTTGAATCTCTAATGTTTCTGGTGTAAAATGCTCTGGAATTTTATAAAGATATCACAGAAACCTGACAGGCAGTTGTTGCTTTACAAGTTGAAAATATATGGCCTATCCAAACTTCATGTTTTCTATTCATTATGTTGTGTTCCAGTTACATTAATTATATGTCCATGATGAAAACGTCTCAGTATCTGTCAGCTGTGCTGTAAATGTATCTCTATAACCTAACCCTCTTCTTCATCCCTCAGCCACCTCACTGGAGAGGTACCCACTAGCTGAGCTTCCAGCAGGGGACAATAACTTAGCTGCCACCTGTTACACAACAGGACTGGTATGGGACGTGAGCTTCCTTCCAGCCCTCTACGTCCCCACATCCCCCACTGATGCCTCTCCCACCCCCGGTCCCCTGGACCTCAGCTCCCCATCCAGCCTCAGCAGCAGTGCCAGTAGCAGTGGGGAGGAGGATGAGGGGCGCACCTCTGACCCACCCAGCCCCGAGCCCACAGACACCTACCACCCCCCCCAGCGCCCCAAACGCACAGGCATCAAGAGCCATGGGGCCCTGACCGAGGACGAGAGAGTGGCCCCAGTCACTGCAGCAAGGCCAGCCTTCTTCTGCAAGCACTGCCCTAAAGAGTACACCAGCCTGGGGGCGCTGAAGATGCATATCCGCTCGCACACACTACCCTGTGTCTGCCCCACCTGCGGGAAAGCCTTCTCCAGGCCCTGGCTGCTGCGCGGCCACATTCGCACACACACAGGTAAGAACTCCTACACTTTCCATTGGATATTACTTTGGTAGAAGGCAGGGGCAATTATTCAGTTAATTAGATCAACACCTGCAGTTTGACCAACAAGCCCAAAGGGCTTTGTATTGATCACTCATTGTGTTCTACCACACTGTAACAATGACTCCCTGAGAATGATCTTATCATTGGCTACTCTGTGAGACAACAGAATGCATGATAACATTGTGATGAAGGGGACAAAGAACATAAGGAATCTTTCAGCTTTCAAACGGCCCACTTACTACCAGCAGCAACTTGAAAGTAGTAATCTAATTTGGCACTGATTTAATCATGTTAATTCAAGTGTGGTCCTGATCCTGACACCAGATTCATATTACCCTTTAAATGAGCTGTATTCACTGAGGTGTTAATTAACCCCTCTGGTGAGCTCTGAGACAGCCAAATTGATGTAGTTGTGTGTATTGCTAATCAAAGCGAAGGGTCACAGAACCCGTCTCACACACAGGCTTACAATTTTTAAATGTGTTCCTTTATTTAACTAGGCAAGTCAGTTAAGAGCAAATTCTTGATTTACAATGACGGCCTACCGGGGAGCAGTGTGTTAACTGTCTTGTTCAGGGGGCAGAACGACAGCTTTTTACCTTGTCAGCTTGGTGATTCAATCCAGCAACCTTTCGGGTTACTGGCCCAACGCTCTAACCACTAGGCTACCTGCCACCCTGAAACATCACACAGTGTCATGCATCTCAATCCAATGCTCCTCCAACCATCTCCTCCTTCTCAGGTGAGCGGCCGTTCTCCTGCCAACACTGTAACCGTGCCTTCGCCGACCGCTCCAACCTGCGGGCGCACCTGCAGACCCACGCTGAGGTGAAGAAGTACCAGTGTGGCGTGTGTTCCCGTACCTTCAGCCGTATGTCCCTCCTCCAGAAACACAGCGCAGTCAGCTGCTCCACCTCTTCCACAGCATGAGCAGGAAGGGGCCATGGAGTTTTCCCCACAGAGACCTCAGGGCGGTAGGGGAGTCTACAGACTCATATCACCAGCAAGATCAGAGGAGCCTGAACCAATCTGCCAACAGAGACCATGAACTCACCGTTAACTGGTAGGAGAGGAAGTTGACCCTGACTCGTATCTCTTTGGATGGAACTTCCACAGCCATCTCAGTTTCAATCTCATTTAAAGAAGAAGAAGAACATTTTTCGAACTCCTCCCATTTCATGTCTGGTAGATGTTTTGGACTGTAAGTAACTCTGTACTCCTGCCATTCTCCCAGTCCCAACTTAGTTTTTTCCTCATATACAGTAGTGGATTCATGAGAGTTAGTTGTGCCATTGTTTTTGTCTATCCCGGCCTTTGTCCTGGCCAGACAAGTTCAGGATCATCGTGGCCTAGACACAGCTGCTGAGAGAGGTAGGGGTGCGTGTGTGAGATACATCTCTCAGCATCACACACACACACACAGCTGTCCCTGGTAGAGTGGTGTAGATAGACAAGGTGCTAACAGGTGCTCTGGCCCTGACCTTCACTGGGCTGATAACAGGTGACTTCCAACTCCCCCAGAAAGAGGAAGTATGTCATCATCACAAAGAGGATGGGGTCCGTTAGTCCCTTTGTGTGCATGTCTCTAGTGGGTGCATCTTAAGCTTTTACTTTGACTACATCAAGCCCAGATGTAATCTGATGTGTTTCAAAGACAGGATAAAGCCATTTGTTTCTGTTGTTATTCCTTATGGAAGCTCTCAGCTTTCAATGTCGTTTTAATTCCTGAATGATAATCTAATCCATGCACTCCAGGTTACCACAGTGTTAATTATTGCCATTGTTCTCTGCAATGATAGAGAGAACAGTCTTTCCCATGCCATTTTTGTAAGATATAAACTTGTTTTGTGAAATGTATTCTTTCGAAACCAAAGATGTGCCTTCTTGCCTCAGCTGGTAGTTTTACCATTATGCATCAAACAGTCAGAACTGTGGGGAAGGAAGGGACCAAATGCCTTGTCTAAAATGTTTACGTCATAGAGGCACGGTTTCACAGCCCTGGTTGTAAAGAGGTGAATTTGACATTTCTTAAACCTTTTATGGTTTGCAGTGCGGTGTCCAGATTGTATGTAGTCTTATTTTTGACTGTGTTTGTGTTTTTCACTTCTATTTCAATTATTTCATAGCTGATGGATTTGCATTCAATAAAATAATTTATGTTTCTAAAAAGTATTGTTTTACCTTCTTTCTTTTTGAAGGAGAGTCTAGCACTACTTAATACAACAACCGTATATGCATGTTTGGTTGGAGACTGTTAATTGGAATAGGGCTCTCTTTCAACAACTGGATATGTAGTCTGTTGGGAGTGAATGAGCAGTTTGAATTGCCCATTGTGACGTTTAGTGGGAGGCAGGTGTGCAGGTGAACACACTGAGTGATGGACAAGGACAACTGCGTACACCGGCTCAATGTCTCCATCTCTCCACCTGCCATCGCCTCCTGCAGCCACTGTGCAAACAGTGTGTGTGTGTGTGCGTGTGAAAGAGAGAGTAGATTTGTTGGCCAACATTCATCTGATTTAAACTTGTTCTAGGTCTGTATTTCCTTAGTTGAGGGAGTTGAAGATCCTACTATGTAGCCCAGACAGTGAGTCAGAGTCTGTGTAGCCAGGAGAGTCTAAGTTCCCATGGTGCTCAGGGGTGGGTTTCCCAAAAGCATCGTAGCACAAAGATCATCTTTCGTCCATTTTAGTTTAAATGGAATTAAGACCTTAGTGCTATGATGCTTTTGGGAAACGTATCCCAGGTCTGGTCACAGAGCAGCGAGGGTGCGTGGGCTGTTGCCGAGGGTGAGATGAGCTGTTCCACTCAGCCTCTCTGTCTGCTGGAGCTTCTAGTTGCACGGTTCTTAAACTCAAAATTTTCTTCTCAGTCAGGGAAATATTCACTGAGCAGGAGATAAGACTTCTGTGGCGAGCTCTAGACATTTGGTCATACTGCTGTGAGCTAACAACGAGTCCGATATGGAGTGAGAGGTCTGAGAGGTGGATTAATAGTTCCATCATTTGGTTGTTACCATTGCACCTTTGACATGGATGTTCTTATACAGCAGGCCTATTAAGTTCCAACTGCTTGGAATTAATTCAGTGGTTTTAGGATGTAAATTGTTAGCGTGTCCTCAGGCGAGGGTGGCGGCTCGACTAATAAAATCACACAGCATTGCAAGTTGAAGTGAGTAACGGTTTTAGTCAGATTATGCTCTCTAGTTAACTTATTAATACTACATTGGAATCACTCATTCTGCTGTATGAATAATGTCTCGGCAGTTGAACTTCTTTCTTGCCACAAAGCTTATATAGTAGGCCTACCATTTTGAAATCCAGCCACCAGTTGAACCCCCAACATATCATAATCCTCACCACACTCCAAGTTAGTGTATATATTAATCTTTTTTTTGGAAATTAAAACAGTACTTGCTCCCTCACTCACTCATTTGGGAGATTAGAATGCCTGGTTCTGAAATGTGAGAACGTTTTCCTGCTGCACGCTTCCCAGTGCCAGAACACTCATTGTAATTTACCAAAGGGGCTGCTATTTATGCCATTAAGTGTTTAACATTCCAGAGCCCCACTGGGTTTGTGTATTCTTCTCTCTCTCTCCCTGCCTCTGGCTGTATATCTATTTATGTACGTATATGTGTTGAGCGTGAAGTGTCCCTGCAGAGAAGCAGCTCTCTCTCTTCACAGGAGGCTCAGCTCTCCTCCTCAGAGACAGGCCGGCAGGAAATGGGAGTTTACTTTGGCCTACTTCACCCAAAAAAGACAGGCTAGGAGCCGAGGAGCTCAAGTGCTAACCCTCACTGCTTACTGCCACTGCACCATATCCCATCCCCCCACTGTTCTCCACTGGTCCCACCCACGCCTGCTCCCAGGCCCAGTCCCAGTCAGGGGGAGAGAGAGACAGCGGCCTTCAGTGCAGCAGCAGCCAGGGCTCACAGTGGGCTCAGGGCCTGGGATACAGGAAGGAGCTGTCAGCCTCCCATAAACACGACTCATCCTGCGCAGATGACACAGAGGGCTTGGGGGTAGCGCTCCCCGGCCACCCCGCTGCCAACCCACAGTTTTACACTGTGTGCTGCTAAGTTCCAGACTTGTGGATTCCTACGGGGCTTTCCTTCAGGCGCCGGTCCCCATCTGTGGTTATCTTCTCTGCATGTTTTCCTACACAGCAGTGAAGTACGCTGATTTCGGGGGGCCGTGACGCTGTTTTCTCAATGTGGTGCCGTGCTGAGAAATATAAACTCAACAGCAGAGGGAACGGACTAAAAGTAGTAGTTCTCAGGAGAAATGTAAAGTATAATTGAAATATTTTCTGTTGATTGTCTTTTTAAAATGAACTAGGGTGTGTTGTACTTGCAATGAAGTTATAATCTCCTCCTGAGTAGCTCTCTAAGCACCTCTCGTCCCATGTATACTCCCTCACCCTCGTATCCTATATAAAGTCTTCATAATAGTCTCCTCTCTGCCTGTTGCCTGTGGAGAGGAAGCTCAGACCAACGAACTCACCCAGATGTGAAAATCTAGCCTGTTAAGTCTCCTCTGTCTGCAAATAGGCCAAGGACAACCACTGCATCTGGTAAATAAAGAACCCAACAACAGTAACACCACAAGTATGCCTAATGATGGATTTCATCAGGGTCTGGAGTCTGCCTGAGGCCAGGATTGGAGAGGTGGTTGAGTGGTTGGGGGAGGGGGGGGGGTTGCATATTAAAGAGTAATGAATCACACACTCAGTCACAGGGTCGCCGTGGATGAATGTGCTCTCTGTTTTCCTGGAGTCTGGAGTTTACTAACTGATGACGCAGGCTACACTTGATCAGAGACATGTGTTGCTGTGGACTCTGTGCCAGTGAGAAGCAAGGAGAGGGGGAGAGGTGGAAGGACGGATGGCGCCTAAGCCCTCTCTCTTTCTCTCCCTCCTGGGCATTGCCTCACACTGATGCTTGTGAGATTGGGGAGGAGGGTTGTCCCGTCCCACTCTGGGAAAAATAAACCCAGCCTTTTAGGCCAGGACAGGAAACAAGAGATCTTCAGTGAGCATCTTGACCTAACTCCATCAATTCCTTTACCATCCTCTTCTCCAAACACACTCAGGGAGATTGAGGGTGAGAGAGTTTGTGTACATAACTAATATTGCCGAACAATTACTGAATTATATCCAAAAGGGAAGTATTCATTGCCTGTTCAGCCTCACTTGAACCAGTAAAAAAAATATAACATTTGTAATTTCTCCCCTTTTCCATGTCCAAAGACTTAACCCTTAACTTTTGCAATAAATGGACCCATTATCCCATATCAATAGTCACTTTATTCAGTTCCAAAAATTATATGTTTTTCCAGAATTTCAGTGGAAGGCAACCAAAGAAATGTGATCCACGGGTGAGAGAGAAAGTGACTTTGGGGATTGAAAAGAGAAAGGATATTGAGAAAAATGGACAAAATAATGACTACTGTAGAAAAAAGGTAACATCCGCTGACTGTTTGCTTCTCCCCATGTGAGCTTTAAATTAAGATTTTAGTTACAGGAAAAATGCTTGGTTTGACAGGGGAAATTGACAACCCATCTCATGTCAGATTTCACTAAGGGGTCAGGATACTCTGACTGTACTCTCTATGAAGAATCAAGAATGATGAAATCCTGACTGCATAGTCATAGAAAGGGCTATGCTCTGAACAGTGCAGATGTAACAGCGTGCGTTTGGTTCTGCCTCGAACAGGGATCGAACTAGTTACATTCTATATAGCAACACTTGTAACTCAAAGCCAACTGCCTTAGGTAACAGAGCAAGATTTGATTTGATTTGAAGAGATGATTCGGTCTCCTGATTCGGATGATTCAACTCCTTGATCAACAGTTGGCATTAGATCTCAGGGCGATGCCCCTGATGTACTCCAGCCAACATGCTACAAGCGAGTTTCACATCTACTACACAGACCGTATGAAATCAAATGTTATTTGTCACATGCTTCGTAAACAGGCGTGGACTAAGGCGTAAACAGGCGTGGACTAAGGCGTAAACAGGCGTGGACTAAGGCGTAAACAGGCGTGGACTAAGGCGTAAACAGGCGTGGACTAAGGCGTAAACAGGCGTGGACTAACTCGTAAACAGGCGTGGACTAAGGCGTAAACAGGCGTGGACTAAGGCGTAAACAGGCGTGGACTAACAGTGAAACGCTTTACTCAAACCAAGCACTTCCCAAAAATGCAGATGGAAAGAAAATACAGAAATAATAGAAAAAGTAAAACACATAATAATAGAAGTAATAATAAATACACAATGAGTAACGATAACTTGGCTATGTACATGTGGTGCCAGTACCGAGTCCATGTGCAGGGGTACAATGTAATTGAGGTATATATGTACGCTGAACAAAAATATAAACGCAACATGCAACAATTTCAAAGATTTGACTAAGTTACAGTTCATTTTTGTTAAGTGTACATATACTGTAACTAGGAATAAAGTGACAGATAGTAAACAGTATCAGCAGCATATGTGATGAGTCAAAAAAGTTAGTGAATAAAGGGTCAATACACAAAACAAAAATATAAACATGCAGTGTTGGTCCCATGTTTCATGAGCTGAAATAAAATTCCCAGAAATGTTCCATATGCACATAAAACATATTTTTCCCAAATTTTGTGCAAAAATATGTTTACCTCCCTGTTAGTGAACATTTCTTCTTTGCCAAGCAGCCGATTAAATAGCATGAACATTGCACAGGTGTACCTTGTACTGGGAAGAATTTTTGTCACACAACACAATTCCACAGATGTCTCAAGTTCTGAGGAAGTGTGCAATTGGCATGCTGACTGCAGGAACGTCCACCAGAGCTGTTGCCAGAGAATTACAGTTAATTTCTCTACCATAAGCTACCTCCAACGTCGTTTTAGAGAATTTGTCAGTACATCCAACCGGCCTCACAACCGCAGACCACGCCAGTCAGGACTTCCTCATCCGGCTTCTACACCTGTGGGATCGTCTGAGGGGGAGTGGGGGAGGGGGCTGCTGAGGAGTATTCCTGTCTGTAATAAAGCCCTTTTGTGGGGGAAAAACTCCTGATTGAGTGGGCCTGGCTCCCCAGTGGTTGGGCCTGGCTGCCAAGTGTGTGGGCCTATGACCTCCAAGGCCCACCTATGGCTACACCTCTGCCCATTATTGTGAAATCCATAGATTAGGGCCTAATTAATTTATTTAAATTGACTGATTTCCTTATGTGAACTCTTAACTCAGTAAAATATTTGAAATGGTTGCTTGTTTATATTTTCGTTCAAGATAGTAGCCACCTGAATCATTATAGTTACCTGGACTAACTATTTAGCAGTCTTATGACTTGGGGGTAGAAGCTGTTCAGGGTCCTGTTGGTTTCAGACTTGGTGCATCGGTACCGCTTGCCGTAGAGTAGCAGAGAGAACAGTCTATGACTTGGGTGGCTAGAGTCTAACCAGAATAGAAAGAGGAGTGGGAGACCCCAGTGCACAACTGAACAAGAGGACAAGTACATTAGAGAGTTTTCTAATGATAAATTAGCCTTTTGAAATGATAAACTTGGATTAGCTAACACAACGTGCAGTTGGAACACAGGTTTGATGGTTGCTGATAATGGGACTTTTGTACGCCTATGTAGATATTCCATGACAAATCTGCCGTTTCCAGCTACAATATTCATTTACAATATTAACAATGCCTACACTGTATTTCTGATCAATTTGATGTTTTTCTTTAAAAAACAAGGACATTTCTAAGTGAGCCCAAATTTTTGAACAATCGTGTATATCCATTGATTCTTGAAGAATGTAACTTATTACATGCCTCATGAGCTTAGTTCAACTGTCACACTCCATGAGATCCCAAAATATAAACTTGTTTTTCTCCAATGTGTGTAAACATTGTAAATGTAAACAAACGCTGTTTAGCCTCATAACATGGTTAAAATAATAATGTTGATATCATGGATGGTCAGTCCTTCCATCCATAGCTCTGTCTATTAATCTGAGAGTGGTTACATTTTTCCAGGCCCATCCCTCAGCTTTTTACCAAAACAGAGGCGGGGTGTCCATTTTGTTTTTGTTTCATCTGTGGATTTGCCCTTTAAACAGCTGCATATTATCAAGATATCACAGTGTCAACAACAAAAAGGTCAACAATAGGCCTATAGCAAATGCAGCATATGGCATTCATTTTTCACATGTAAATAGCCCTTTTCAGTAGTGCTCAAAGCCTGCCATTCCATGAGCGCAGCATTTATTTTATACTCCAATCAATGAGCCCAATCAGTCCTCCATGACAACAAAATCATAAACAACAGAGTAGGGCTGGCTAATAAACCCTTAGTTTTGGGGATATGCTCAGGAAAAAATGTTGGTTAATCTATACTCCCATATTTCCAAGTCCTATTCTTGAAGATCAAGGGGGATAACATTTATTGGAAAGACTGGAATTCTGATACACTTTGGGTTTTTAATGTAAAGATATAATTGAATGTTATTATTATATGTAGTAGAAAGCGATAGGTTAGAAGAAGCCTACATAACCAACCCATATGGTAAAATGTAACATCCATATATGGCCAGCTATGTAAACTTTAACATTGATTTATCCTGCTGTAGATGTCGTTCAATTGGTAACATACATTATTGTCTTCTTCTAATGCTTCTTAAGGGGAAAGTCATCTAAAAGTAACTGAATGTAATCAGATTACTTTACTGAGTTTGGGTAATCCAAAAGATATGTTACTGAATACAATTTTGGACAGTTAACTACTAACTGTAATGGATTGCATTTAGAAAGCAACCTACCCAACTCTGGTCGATGTCTAGCAACCCAAAGGTTGCGAGCTTGAATCTCATCATGGACAACTTTAGTATTTTAGCAACTTTTCAACTACTTACTACTTTTTAGCTACTTTGCAACTACTTAGCATGTTAGCTAACATATCCCCTAACCATAGCCCTTTTACCTAACCCTTCACCTAACACTGATCTTTTTAGCTAACCCTTCCCCTAACCATAACCCTTTAACCTAACTCCTGAATTTAACCCTAATCCCTAACCCATAGCCTAGTTAAGTTAGCCAGCTAGCCACCTAGCTAGAATTTGTAATATATCATACATTGAGCAAATTCGTAACATATAGTACATTTTGCAAATACGTAACATATTGTACATTTTGCAAATTCGTAAAGTATAGTAGAAATTGTAATTCGTGTCATATAAAACTTAGTAGGCGATGGACATCCACATATGGATACATACGATACGAAACATAAAACCTATCATACTAAATGGAGTGTCTCAGATTTATGTACAGAATAATACAAAATGCTCTGAGTCTAGGTTGGGGATGATGGTGTTGTGAGTCATGACCAGCCTTTCAAAGCATTTCATGGCTACAGATGTGAGGTTACCTTGGCGTTTTTGGGCACATGAACTATGGTGGTCTGCTTGAAACATGTAAGTATTACAGACTGGGTCAGGGAGAGGTTGAAAATGTCAGTGAAGACACTTGTCGGCTGGTCAGCGCATGCTCTGAGTCCACGCCCTGGTAATCTGTCTGGCCCTGCGACCTTGTGAATGTTAACCTGTTTAAAAGGTCTTACTCACATCGGCTACAGAGAGCCTGATCACACAGTCATCCAGAACCTCTGGTGCTTTCATGCATGGTTCAGTGTTGCTTGCCTTGAAGCGAGCATAGAAGGCATTTAGCTTGTCTGGTAGGCTTCTGTCACTGGGAAGCTCGCGGCTGGGTTTCCCTTTGTAATCCGTGATTGTTTGCAAGCCCTGCCACATCTTATGAGTGTCAGAGATGGTGTAGTAGGATTCGATCTTAGTCCTATGTTTTGTCTGTTTGATGGTTCGTTGGAGAGCATAGCAGGATTTCTTAAAAGGGTTCAGGTTAGTGTCCTGCTCCATTGAATGCAGAAGCTCTAGCCTTTAGCTCAGTGCAGATGTTGCCTGTAATCCATAGTTTTGGGTTTTGGTTGGGATATGTACGTACGTTCACTGTGGGGATGGCGTCGTCAATGCACTTATTAATGAAGCTGATGACTGATGTGAACTCCTAAATGCCATTGGATGAGCACCGGAACATATTCCAGTCTGTAATGGCGAAATAGTCCTGTAGCTCAGCGTCCTCTACATCAGACCATTTCCTGTCTGAGGTTTTGCTTGTAAGCAGGAATCAGGAAGATAGAGTTATGGTCAGATTTGCCAAATGGAGGAAAGGGAAAGCTTTGTATGTTTCTCTATGTGTGGAGTAAAGGTGATCTAACATTTTTTCATCTCAATTTTCACAGGTGACATGCTGGTGGATATGAATTAAAACGGATTTCAGTTTTCATGCATTAAAATCACCGGCCACTAGGAGTGCCGCTTCTGTTGTTCTAACCCACGTTACACCAACCTTCTCTAGCATGAGAGCTAATGAAATGTTGTGAGCTACTCATTTTGTTTCTAACTTTCAAATAGGCACATCCTTCTTTTCTTCTCCCCCTGCAACTCTTCCCCTAGTCCTTAACTAGATGCAGGCAAGAGCGTGCAAGGGAGTACTGAATGTCATTGTCTGTCCATGTGTCACTGTCTGTCCCCTCAGATTTGTCTCTTGACCTGTGTTCACCTACATTGTAAACATTCATTCATAGGCTAGGTTGTAGGAACCTGATGATGGGTAGAGGGAAAATGTAAGTATCATGCCTAAACTTGTCGCTGTTACATTGAACTGGGTGAATGGAATATGAATGAGAATCATCCAATATGCTGTAATAGAAATAAGGCCATGCACATGAACAAAAAAAGAATCCTCCTCTTAAACGGCACTGACTGTCACTGGAGTAAACTGATATATTATTCTGGTCTCCGATTCCCACAGTAAGCACAACGACTTGGTAGTTATCCATGTGTTAAGTCTGTATTTTTGGTGAAATACTCCTTCCACGGAGGTTTTCGGTTTTGACATAGAACAAGACAAAAACAGAGATGCCTCTCCAATGGGCCTTAAAGATGCTCCAAGGTACCTTTATTTATAAATTTCTTGGACAGAAAGAACAGAGGTTATGGGCATGCGTCTGCAAAAGTGGTGAAAAAAAATTGAAATAATTGCAAAAGATATCCTATGATATGCATAATCAAAGACTTGGCATTTTAATGTTCTCACTGCAAAATATAGTTGAGATAGAGGGTTATTCAATTCCCAGATCTCAGAACTATTTTTGAATGTCTTTCATGACTCAAGTACACATGCATTTATTTTTTGATTGGAAACCCAGCAATGTTGAGAATCATCTGACATATCTCATATGGGAAAGACCATCTAAAGAGCAACTATGTAAATAACTGAATGTTGACCAAAATGTCAGATTGAACCTTCTAATTCCAAGGTCTCGATCCATGTGAGGAATGCACCTGAGTGCTTTGTCCCAGAGTAGGTGCAAGGGGATGTTGAACAGTTGCTGGAGGCAATGGGAGATTATTGTGAAAGAACAATGTAAATGTTTGTCCTCTTGTCAGGACTTGTCAGATTGAGCGTAAGCAACCAGAGAGTGTGTTGAGAAATATACAGTTTTGGAACATTATTACTGACCCACGTGAAACTTATTTGACCTAGAATTTGACTTCATGACAAACATGGGTGGAAGTAATAACTTGCCAAAAGTTATTTTCTGAATGAGCATTTTATTGATGGAGTGGAAGTGATAGGAAGCTGTCCATCTTGCACCACTGCCTCTGTCCCATGAACAGCCCCACAGGTGCATGAAGCACTTGCTCAGATCCAGAGCCCACCCCAGTATGACACACATAGAGAGATGAGTTCGGTGGGAACATGTGCACAGTTTGTCACTGTTCCACTTAACTGTAAGTTGCCGGAGCACCTCCTCCCAACTGGAGAATCAGAAGAGATCAAAGAGAGTTAAGACTGGCAACAGCTGAAGGGCTGGAACAGATGCATCAATTCAAAACGCTTTTTACAGATAGTCAAACAAACGCTGACCAATCCACAGCTGTCATATTTCATCACAAGCCATCAAACACTCCCCCCAAGACACACAAAACGCTCTGTGAACGTTGCAGGATCCAGTGCCTTATAGTGCCAGAAAGCCCCATCTGTCTGGTTGAATGTGTCAGGTTTCACACCCCATCATTGCATAGGGAGTGAGATGTCACATTTTCTGGCTTATTCAGTCAAATAATCGATTTGCTCTCCCTCTGATCAACGAAGCCCAGCCTGAAAGATGGCATATGAAAGGGGACAGTCTAGTGATTTCAGCAATTGTGGCCTCATCTAGCTGTGATATTCCCAGGCGGATTTAGAGCTCTCAACATAAAATATTTTTTTGTGAATTGAAACACGACCACTTTCTCTTGATGACAAAGGGGCGAAATCAAAATACTTTGTGCGTGAATCAGAAGTTGTAACAAGTCAGTAGACATTTGAATGGTGTCTCTACGTCGCTCAGAGGAGACTTGGCAGAAAATGCAGTGTTCTGTAGGTTAATTTCTAAACGTAATCCGTTACAATTACTAGTTACCTGTCAAACATTTGTATCAGTAAAGTAACTTTTGGACTACCCAAACTCGAGCCTTTTGGATTACCCAAACTGAATGTCAGATTTCCAGTCAAACCAATTCATCTAATACCCCTTGATCTTCAAGAACAGGACTTGGAAATATAGCTTACCTGAAATGATTTTACCTGAGCATAACCTAAAAACGAAGGGCTTATTAGCCTACTCTGTTGTTTATGATTTTTTTGTCATGGAGGACTGAATGGCGTGCTTTGAGCACTAACAAAAACTGCTATTTGCATGTGAAAAATGTATGCCTTATGTTGAATTTGCTATAGGCCTGTTTGTTTACGTTTATGTTGGTAACACTTTGATATCTTGATAATTTTTTTATCATCACAAATAAAAGCCCTACTCATGGTCTTTTTAAATATAATTTTGCTTAAAAGTATGTGGAGCATAATACCACAGAGGAGTTTATAAGGGATTAACTTTCTCGATCTTTTATTACTGGGATCCACTCTATTCAGAGCGGATGTCAGCGATCCATTTTCTAGATATAGAACTTTCAAAAAACAGAGATAAAGCCTGTATGATACCAGGAGTATTTCTGTATTTTGAAAGTTATATTTAGCTTGAAAACTTGATTGCTGACATGCAAAACATTTTGGCACTACTACTTCAACAATGGACTAATGAAACAAATGCCAAAATAGTTTTTGGGTGGTTTCTGACTTGTGGTCAGACTCACTCAGGTAAAACAAACTTAAACTTTCACCTTTTTTTATTGGGAAAACAGAAAGATTTATTTTCTCCCAAACATCCCTTCTAAATTTAACAGTAATCCTGGAAGTGATCATCTAGTTTTTCAAAAGTATCTGTAATCCAATTACATTCTTTCTGGAAATGTATCAGATTAGTTATAGTTTTCTTGTAATCCATTACATGCATCCCTGGGCGGCAGGTAACCTAGTGGTTAGAGTGTTGGGCCAGTAACCAGAAGGTTGTGGGATCAAATCCCTGCTCTGACAAGGTAAAAATCTGTAATTCTGCTGCCTGAACAGACTACCGTCTGTCATTGTAAAATAAGGATTTGTTCTTAACGGACTTGCCTAGTTAAATAAAGGTTAAAAAACAGTTTCTCCCCAACCCTCTTTGTTACTATATATAGAGAGCATTTCAGTCATTTCAAGTGCCATCTTTGTTGAATAGGAAAACATTTGTGATTTTTCTAGATTTTCATAATATCTTCACTATGCACTTGAGCTTGTTTCCTCACAAGTGAGAACAACTCCTATATATATATATATATATTTTTTTTTTTAAATACCTGAAAAGGTACAACCATGCAGCATTTCTAGTTATTGTTTATGGCCATCTAATGAAAAATAATGACTTTTGGGTATGTCTATTTAGGCGGAAATCTACATTTTGCTATAACGCTCAACAGGTTGTGTCGGCACAGCTGTCAAACAAAGTACAATTGGATCAAATAGAATTCACACGCAGAGGAATGAGGAGACACTCACATTATGCACACGAGCGCATACACACATGCACACACACTTGCACTCGCACATGTTGAAGCCATTACACTGTAGCTTGTTAAGTCATTACTCTGAAGCTTGTTATTTCTCAACCCGAGAGAAAGCAATCTATCCAGAGAGAGCGCTGAGAGATTTGCCACCCGATTGGGCCTTGGGATATGGGAAGTTACACTGAAATCCCAAGAATGTGGTCGAAGCCTGAAAACTAGGAAAACATAGAAAATGTACTTTCCGGGAAATTGGCTTTAATGTTCTGAGATTACTGTCTGTAGATCACGGAAAGCTCTGTGCTGACCATGGGGAAGACCCAATCGTGCAGACAGTCTACTGATGACAGTGCAGAACAGCCTTACTCAGCCAGAGGGACTTGGAGGAACTGACACGGTCCATGAGCTTTGACGTGTTGTAACGGTTCTCCTCTTCGTCTGAGGAGGAGTATGAAATATCGGACCAATATGCAGCGTGTTAAGTGTTTGTCATATTTATTACACTGAACACAGAAAACAAACTAACACGAGAATAAAGGAAAACCGAAACAGTCCCGTATGGTGAAAACACTGAAACGGAAAATAACCACCCACAAACAAAATTGGGAAAACAGGCTACCGAAGTATGGTTTTCAATCAGAGACAACGATTGACAGCTGCCTCTGATTGGGAACCATACCAGGCCAAACACAGAAATACAAACAAGAACAAAACGTATAATGCCCACCCCAACTCACGCCCCGACCAACCTAAAATAGAGACATACAAAAGGAACTAAGGTCAGGACGTGACACGTGTTCACAGTGGATCCTCTACATTTAATTTTCCCCTCACTCAAAACAATGAGTGGTGGCAGTTGTACCTTTAAATGGTTGTGTCTCTTGTATTGAACTGTATTATCACTGATAGTTTACATGAGTATAAAAAAAAAGGGTAGGTAACAACACATCTGCCACACTGATCCTCAACACGGGGGCCCCTCAGGGGTGCATGCTCAGTCCCCTCCTGAACTCCCTGTTCACCCATGACTGCATGGCCAAGCATGACTCCAACACCATCCTTAAGTTTGCCAACGACACAGTGGTAGGCCTGATCACCAACAACGATGAGAGTCTATAGTGAGGAGGTCAGAGACCTGGCCGTGCGGTGCCAGGATAACAATCTCTCCCTACAGGAAAAGGAGGACCGAGCACGCCCTCATTCTCATCGAAGGGGCTGTAGTAGAGCAGGTTGAGAGCTTCAATTTCCTTGGTGTCCACATCACCAACAAACTTGAATGGTCCAAAGACACCAAGACAGTCGTGAAGAGGGCACGACAAACCCTCAGGAGACTGAAAAGATTTGGCATGGGTCCTCAGATCATCAAAAGGTTCTACAGCTGAACCATCGAGAGCATCCTGACTGGTTGCATCACTGCCTGGTATGGCAACTACTCGGCCTCCAACCGCAAGGCACTACAGAGGGTCGTGCTTGCGGCCCAGTACATCACTGGGGCCAAGCTTCCTGCCATCCAGGACCTCTATACCAGGCGGTGTCAGAGGAAGGCCCTAAAAATGTTCAAAGACTCCAGCCACCCTAGTCATAGACTGTTCTCTCTGCTACCTCACAGCAAGCAGTAACGGAGCGTCAAGTCTAGGTCCAAAAGGTTAAGACAGTTTTTACCCCCGAGTCATAAGACTCCTGAACAGCTATTCAAATGGCTACCCAGACATTTTGTATTGTTCCGCCTCACTCCCTCTTATGCTGCTGCTACTCTGGTTATTATCTATGCATAGTTGATGGGAAATTATGTAAAATATATCACTAGCCACTTTAAACAATGCTACCTTATATAATGTTACTTACCCTACATTATTCATCTCATATGCATACGTATATACTGTACTCTATATCATCGACTGCATCCTTATGTAATACATGTATCACTAGCCACTTTAACTATGCCACTTTGTTTACATACTCATCTCATATGTATATACTGTACTCGATATCAGCTACTGTATCTTGCCTATGCTGCTCTGTACCATCACTCATTCATATATCTTTATGTACATATTCTTTATCCCCTTACACTGTGTATAAGACAGTAGTTTTTTGGGGGAATTGTTAGATTACTTGTTGGTTATTACTGCATTGTCGGAACTGGAAGCACACTCGCATTAACATCTGCTAACCATGTGTATGTGACAAATAAAATTTGATTTGATTTGATTTACAGTACATGTACATATTACCTCAATTACCTTGACTAACCGGTGCCCCCTCACATTGACTCTGTACTAGTACCCCGTGTATATAGCCTCACTACTGTTATTTAGTTGCTGCTCCAACTATTTGTTATTTTTATTTTTTACTTATTTATTTAACACTTATTTTTCTAAAACTGCATTGTTGGTTAAGGGCTTCTAAGTAAGCATTTCACTGTAAGGTCTACCTACACCTGTTGTATGTGGTGCATGTGACAAATACAATTTGATTTGATTAGAATAGGAAACACTAGATAGTCAGTGTGTATTCCCGTTGTGTTGCTCTCTCCCCGCCTCTCCCTCCCACAGCCCAGGGCCCAGTTTCCCCCTTACCTCATGGCTCTGTGTTTTTGTTGTTTTTGCAGGAACACAGTTGGCAGGCCTTTCACAGCATCCCTCCCCGCATGGCTTAAGCAATATTCCCAGAGCTTGGCTGGGCTGATCTCCCTGGCTGGGCTACTGCCACTCTCACTGGAACACTAATGGGTGATACATGCCCCACAGCTACGCCACTTACACCTAAGATCAAAGCATGGGGCAGGGGCAAGGTGAAGGAGGGGGGTGTTTTACACTCTAGTGTCCCCCCCACCCCCTCTTTGACACCAACACGATATGTCTGTCTGTGGGACCAAATGTGGAAGCACCTGTCCTCTCTGGCGCTAGGTTTAACATGAGTAATAATGTAGCGTAGGTCGACTGATCCAACTTGACAAGTCCCCCTTCAGATTGTATTGATTTATTTCCCATCTGGATGTGAAGTCAGCTCAGATAACGTAATTCAACTAGATAATATGTCAGCGAGAGACGCACCAGACAAATGAGAAATGCATCAGTCCCGTCACAGTCAAACCAATCAGTCTCAACATTTTGGTGGAAATCCTCAATGGAAATTGAATAAATAAATGGAAACTGGATTGGACTGGTTTGTTTGTAAGTAGCCAACAACTGTCAACTGAGAATCCCTGATGTACCTTTTATTACGTGAAATAGGTCACCTCATCCATCACAGTTTGGGGAAATACTCTGTGATTAGTTTCCATCTCTGAAAGAAAGAGAGATATTGAGGGTAGGGAAAGGTGGGGGGGCTGGCAGGGAAAAGACAGGAAATCCCATTGCAAACTGAACTTCTTCTACATAGTTCTACCAGAGAAAGCCTTTGTAGTGATCCCCCACCCCCTCCATCCTGCCCCCGTCTCTCAACCAACTTCCAACACGAAACATTGCAGCACCGTGAGACCCCCCCCCCCCCCCCCAACACACACAGCAGTAGGGTGGGGGATCAAAAGCTCAGGGTTCCCCAATGTCTCCCAGCACAGTCCCACTGTGGTTAGGACTGAGACAGACAGGCACCTCCATTACAGAGACCCTAAATGCCAAAAACTCAGTGAAAATAATACACCAAAGTGTACGTACACACACTTCCTGTTTCCCTTCACAAATTCCTTACGGGAGGAAAGTTATCTGCGGTACGTTGAAGCCTTCTCTTTCAGTTTTGCCCGCCTCTTTACATTCCACAGCAGTAATTCTCCACACAGTATTCCTACGGTCACTTGTTTATTGAGGGTGCACATGCTCTTCATGTGACTCCAATGAAGACTCCAAAAACACTGTACAGAAACTCTGCTCTGTATTCTTTTTTACAATAATACTAATTTAAGAACAGAGATCGTAAAATGGTTGCAGTGCAGGTCAAAGACAACTGAAACGTATTTTGAGGGGAAATGTACAGAATAGTATAATGTGCATAGTAAAATGGGAAATAAGGATTTTGGTTTAATCTGATTTCCTGTATGTAGTGCTGAGACCTCATGCAAAGTCAGGGCCTCCAAAAGCACAGCAAGCATTTTCCTGATGAACCGAGGGCTATGGAAATGGCAAGTGCGAGTGGACAGAGGTGGGGGGTGGTCAAGGCACCTTGCAACAGCTGGTCGGAATTATCCAGGGGGTCAGGGGTGGCGGGGAACGGGTGGGAGGCACAGAGACTCCTGGCGCCAGGATCAGGGCAGCAGGTCATTGAGGATGACGATTACCAAAATAAAAGCAGGCAGCCATACCCTAGAGAGCAGGGGGTGTTCCTGGCTCAGAGAATCCCAGCTACAGGATGGGGAAGCTAGAGGACTACAGTGGTGGGGGGGACGCTCCTACTTCCACTTCCTATCAGATAAACCCTTCCTGTTCAAATGACAGCCCAACAGAAACCTATTGAAAGAAAACACCAGTGGAATTACTATTTCCATGAGTGGCCATTATCTAGAATTGGTCAGTTTTATCAGATACATTTGTATAGTTCATGTGTGTAGTTTTATAAGAACACATTGACAACACAATTTTCACAAGTTCTGTAATAGGAGCAGATGCAGGGTTTTGTAAATATGGTTTATCAATAGATTAACGTGAAACCTGGTAACACTGCTGTTTGCAACACACCCTGTGGATCCCTCTGCTGGCAAAAGCAATCATACTGCCACAACCCTTCATCATTACAGGCAGAGAATTCAGTGGTAAGTGAACCCTATTTGGATTGGGCAGCAGGTAGCCTAGCTGTTAAAAGTGTGTTGGGCCAGTAACCAAAATGTAGCGCCGACTATGTGGACTAGGTGAACAATCTGTCGGTGTGCCCTTGAGCAAGGCACTTAACCCTAATGGCTCCTGTAAGTCGCTCTGGATAAGAACGTCAGCTAAATGACTAAAATGTAAATGTAAAATTGAAGGGGCTAGGGCCAGGGTTGAACATAAGGCTAGGGTTAAGCCAAGATTAGGGTTAGGGTTATGGCTAGGGTTAGGGTTGAACATGAAGCTAGAGTTTAGGTTAGGGTTGAACCTGGGTGTGGACATGAAGCTAGTGTTAGTTAGGGCCAGGGTTCCCAGCTAGCACATTTGGTTCCTTGGAAGTTAGGGGAATGTACGTTTTTGATTTCCCATTGGTTCTGGGAACGAAGCCATTAGCTTCCTGGGCCCCGTTTCCCAATAATGATGGAATTTAGGCTTACGAGTGTTTTAACAATGCATCTTTCCTACAATGTCCAAAGATGTGACATACGTTTCCCAAAACACCATGTCATTGAGGCATGTGTCGATTCTGATAGGATCGAAAGAAAGGCAGCGCTGCTCTCGGATCAGCTTTCTTCATTAAAATCTTACCTTAACATTCAAATTATTGCACAGTACTGATGATGGATCAGCTCCTACAAATACATTATAACCTATGGCTGCAAATATTGAGGCGGCTTATTATAATGCTTACCCTAACATAATTGCACACGTTAGGCTACACATCCTTAAATGTATTGAGATAAATGACGCTGAATTGACTTTAAATGTATTTCAATATGATTAAATAGGCCTATAGCCTACTGTATTTATATTTGAATGCAGTCACCTCTGTTTTTATATTTTTAAACTTGACTGTTTGTACCAATTGCAGAGAGACATTGGCAACTGTATTTGTAGTCAACTTTGTTTTGAAGTTATTGGTGGTTACAGAGGGTGATAAACCAGGCCTAATCGCCCAACATCAGTACCCGACCTCACTGATGCTCTTGTGGATGAATGGAAGCAAGTCCCCGCAGCAATGTTCCAACATCTAGTGGAAAGCCTTCCCAAAAGAGTGGAGGCTGTTATAGCAGCAAAGGGGGGACCAACTCCATATTTCGGGATGAGATTTTGGGATGACATGTTCGATGAGCAGGTGGGTGGATGGGTGGGTGGATGGATGGGTGGTGTGTATAAAAATAATTATGTGGTTAGCCCACTGTTGCAGTAGAGGGCAGCATTGCTCAGGATTAGTATTAAGTCAGTTTCCTGCTTTTCTTTCTGCTGACTTGTCATGTGGCTGGCTGCATTCAGAACTCTTCTGTTAGACTGTATGGGTTTTCATTCAAATATAAGTTTGACAAAGCATATTAAAAGAATACGTTTTGGATCTCTCACCTTTCAAGGCATCATGCTCTCAACCTCAACAGGTAAAATAAGTAATTCAATGTTCTCCTTGTGCAGGATACTAATCTTTACTGTCAATCAAGAAAACAATTTACCTTAACTTTTTATAAAGGATAATATAGTGTGGTATTGTTTGCTATATTGAGTGTGTGTGTGTGTGGGGTGGGGGGGGGATTGAGACACACTGGTCTCAGCTGTTCAAGTGTCAGGCCTGCTGCCGGGAAGTAGCACTTCTCAGGATTCCATCAGGGGGATGTGGGGTCTTTCCCATTCCCCCAAGACTCACTTCACCTGCTACTAGGACAACACACAGAACAGCCAGAATATATAACAGAGTACAGCTTTGGTATAGCGTAGAAGATCACTTCTTTCACAGAACCATGGAAGCAGAATATTGTTGTGATCATTGACAGAATAAAATAGTTTATTTTTATTTTTTATTATTATCTATTACAAAAAAACACAAGGAAGAGGTAACATTAAAGTATTAGAACATGAAGGACAAACAATACAGCATCAAGACACTATCAAACATGTATCAGTCTTTCTGCAACAGAGCCATCCTTATGTGTGAGGGTGCATGTGCATGATAGTGATATAAAATATATGTCATAGTTTCCTTTTTCATGATCACAATCTTGTGAAACCCAATCCTTCCAAGATCTCCCCCACAGTTCCCCAATAGCTGTCCCTCAACCATTCGAGATCCCTCCCACAGTCCCCCCCAGAATATATATGAAAAAAAATACAGTTAATTCCATTCCCCACCCACAGGAACCCCCCAATGCACCAACAACCAAGAGAATGAACTAAAGAGAAAGAAGGAAAAGACAGAAGAAAACAGCAAACAACAATGAAAATAAAATAAAACAAAATAATTAATTTAAAACAAAGGACATCAAGGACATCAATGTGTGTGTTCTTGTATGTGTTAATTTGAATGAGAGTGTGTGCATGTGCACAAACACCTACACGGCATCAGCCTCAAGCAAACCGGCATTAGTTGTAAAAACACTGCCACTTAGTGTCATTCTGGCTGGAAGTTTCCCATAATTTTTGTGAGTAGGGAACCCTGGAATCTTCCAACCAGGATTTCTGGAAAACCAGGGAATTTTACAAATTCTAATTACTGTAAAGTGTAGCATATCAATCAACTTCCAAAATAGCTCATCTGTTCCATCTATTCCATAATTGTGATAAGAGATGTTGCAACAAAAATAAAGCATAGCCAATATGCCTAACTTGCTTAAATAAATGTGGTTTCTACTGACAGTTGAGATGTAGAAACTATGGAACGACGAGCGGGCAACATTTGTCATCAAAGTCTTGCATCCTCTAGATTGAGTTCCCAGTTGTCTTGAACTCACGGAAATCAGATTTCCCAGTTCTGAGTTTCCAGTTGTTTTGAGCGCGTGGCATAAATCCTGCTGGATTGACAGCATGGCCAATGTTGAATGTTTATAATTTTAAGCATGGAAAAGAGACCCTTAAACCCAGACTTGGGTCCACACACCCAATCCACTGAATAGCAAGCTAGTCATTGCTTTGCAATGCTTGCAGTTAGCCACTAATTCCTTCCAAACCACTCATTGTTGAATTTGCGATTTCCAACTTGTTGTGTAATGTTTATGTCCAATGGCCGATGAGTACCGATACGTTTTATCAATAATTTCTCTTCATTATTTCTCTTCATATGACACGGATTAAAGAGGATTTGCCTGTAGATTGTCAACTTGATTCATGATGGTGACTGCTTGTCTAGCTTGCTAGCTAAGATTTTGAAAGTATGACGTTGACATGATCAGTCCAATCAAAGCTGCTGTAGATATAATGTGATTTGATGTAATTTTATCTGTGGCCAATGACCTTGAGCCTTCTTGGATGGGCACTTCTAATGTAACTCTATAGCAGCACCCAAGGGACTTGAATTTTCAAGCTCTACCCTTAGATTTGGAGGTGACGTACTGTCGTCATGAGTGACAGAACACTGAGCCAATCACGCAACTAGAAAACATTACCAAGACACATATTAATGCCATAAGTCAATGGTGCCCACACCTGTCAATGATTGTAGAGGGCAGGATAATGAACATTTCAATAGTTTCACTGCCCAGATCCATCTACACATTGTGTGTCTGACTGCCTCCAGAAATGTGATCTGATCATGATCATGCATCTTTTAATCGTTTACACCTGTCTAAAAACGTGGGCACAATCAGAATGTGGACAAGATCAGGACAAAGGATGCATGTTAGAACCAGGTATAAATGGTGGATCTGGGCAGTGAAACAGTTGCCATGGGAGACAGGTGCTGTTGTCTTGTGGGGTATGTGTGTGTGTATGCAGAAATAGGTCAGGGCTTGAGGACTGTGTAAACCAGTGTCAAACTCATTCCATGGAGGGCCTACTGTCTGCTGGTTCTTGTTGTTTCCTTTCAATTAAGACCTAAACAATCAGTGACCTAAATTGATCAATCAAGTACAAGGGAGGAGTGAAAACCCTCAGACACTCAGACATCTGTGGAATGAGTCTGATACATGTAGTGTAAACTGTGAAAGAGAACCTGTGCATCAGTTACACATTCCTGTTGGTGTATGGACTGACACTGGCCCACGGGCATGCCTCTCATTGTCACCGGAGCTTTCATATCTCATATCAAAATGTCACAGGGACCAAATCACTGTCTCAAGCCTGTGTCGCCACCTGTACCGTATGGGCATCTTTAAAAGGACCCCCAAGGTCCCCAGAGGTACGCTTGCCTGCTTGTAAATTAGGTTAAGATATGTCTACGTTGACAATGAGATGTCGTGGGTCACATAATGCTGCTCTCACAAGCAGCCAGACAAATGACCTCCAATTCTATTTTAGGCCATGCAGAGCAACTAAACACAAGGCTCACAGTATAGAACATTTCTTTACAGCCTGGTCTCATAGACTAGACGTAACATAGCAAATGTAAATCCGTGACACTGACGGTAGTATGAAATGTTACGTTTGGTATGGTTACATAAGACAGGTGTTACTTATTGCAAAAACAAAAGTAGGGTGGATGGGTGGATGTGTAACGCGAACTTCTAGCAACCCAAAAGTTGCAAGTTCGAATGTCATCATGGACAACTTCAGTATTTTAGCAACTTTGCAACTACTCAGCATGTTAGCTAACCCTTCCCCTAACCATAACCATTTAGCTAACCCTTCACCTAACACTAACCTTAACCCTTTTAGCTAACCCTTCCCCTAACACTAACCTTTACCCTTCCCCTAAACACTTACCTTAACCCTTTTAGCTAACCCTTCCCCTAACACTTACCTTAACCCCTTTAGCTAACCCTTCCCCTAACACTAACCTTAACCCTTCCCCTAACACTTACCTTAACCCTTTTAGCTAACCCTTCCCCTAACACTAACCTTAACCCTTTATCCTAACTCCTAAACGTAACCCTAACCTTAACCCTAACTCATAGCCTAGCTAACGTTAGCCACCTAGCTAGAATTTATAACATAGCAAACACTTTGCAAGTTCATAACATATTGTACGTTTAGCCAATTTGTAACATATATTACGAAATGGGTGATGGACATCCACAAATTAATACATACCATATGAAACGTAACATATCATACTAAATGGAGCGTAATAATAAATCAAGATATCTCCAATATTATGGAAAAGCATCTTTTGATATTTTCATATTTATGCCCAAAATACACAAGAAAAGTTGAAAATAACTACATTGTGGACAACTGAGCTCAGTGGACTACTCCTTGTTTTGGACCGTTTAGTGTCCACAGATAACTTAACAGCTTTTGTGTTTGTGTTGCCTTGTTAACCCCTCTAGTCAGTCTCTGTGCTTGATGGGAGGGAGGGGCGCTGGAGGCTGGAACAGGCACTCAGTGGGATCCTGGAGTGCGTCAGATTGTCTGCGGGGCTGTGTTTAGATAAGGCAGCATGCCCATTGTCTCTGATGGCCCGGCGAGGCTGAGGTATGCCTCCATGCTCTGGAAATAGAAAGACAGCTGAGGGCGTCCATACCCCGGGCAGGGGCAGGCGCACAGACAGAAACCGAGACTTAGCACAATGAAAGACATACCATTGTTTGGAGCCAGGGGGTAATGTCAGAACAATCTCATCCAAACGAGTTGCTAAAAGACTGATTAGCTCATATTATTGTCTGTGTGGGCTATAGCTGTTGACTAGGAGGGGGCATGGAGGGAGCTTTCACAGAGGAATCATTGAGGTTTTGGCCTGTGTGACGTATCATTGTGTCTCCTCTCTGATAATTGATGGCTAGACTTGAGCTTCTACAGTTGCTGTCAGCGTTTGTAGGCAATCACTGGACGATTACAGAAAAATGATCAGGCGATGAAATGTACAGTAGAAAATGGACAGCCACCTCAGTGTCTCTGCCATTAGGTTTGGGTTATCTAGAATGGAAAAGTAAGGGATTGGAATTTGTAATTTCCTCGCCAACAGAAAAGGGGAAGAGAGGGGAATTGAATCGTACTACACCGGCTCCGACGCTCGTCATATGTGGCAGGATTGCAAAATATTACAGACTACAAAGGGAAGCACAGCCACGAGCTGCCCAGTGACACAAGCCTAAATTACTTCTATGCTCGCTTCGAGGCAAGCAACACTGAAGCATGCATGAGAGCATCAGCTGTTCCGGATGACTGTCTGATCACGCTCTCCATAGCCAATGTGAGTAAGACCTTTAAACAGGTCAACATTCACAAGGCCGCAAGGCCAGACGGATTACCAGGACATGTACTCTGAGAATGCCCTGACCAACTGGCAAGTGTCTTCACTGACATTTTCAACCTGTCCCTGACTAAGTCTGTAATACCAACATGTTTCAAGCAGACCACCCTGTGCCCAAGAACACTAAGGTAACCTGTCTAAATGACTACCAACCCATAGCACTCACGTCTGCGGCCATGAAGTGCTTTGAAAAGCTGGTCATGTCTCACATCAACACCATTATCCCAGAAACCCTAGACCCACTACGATTTGCATACCGCCCCAATAGATCCACAGATGATGCAATCTCTATTGCCCACCACACTGCCCTTTCCCACCTGGACAAAAGGAACACCTATGTGAGAATGCTATTCATTGACTACAGCTCAGCGTTCAACACCATAGTGCCCTCAAAGCTCATCACTAAGCTAAGGACGCTGGGACTTAACACCTCCCTCTGCAACTTGATCCTGGACTTCCTGATGTGCCACCCCCAGGTGGTAAGAGTAGGTAACAAAACATCTGCCACACTGATCCTCAACACAGGGGGCCCCTCAGGGGTGCGTGCTCAGTCCCCTCCTGAACTCCCTGTTCACCCATGACTGCATGGCCAAGCACAACTCCAACACCATCATTAAGTTTGCCGACTACACAACAGTGGCAAAGGCCTGATCACCGACAACGATGAGACCTATAGGGAGAAGGTAAGTGACCTGGCCGTGTGGTCCAAGGATAGCAACCTCTCCCTCAACGTGATCAAAACAAAGGAGATGATTGTGGACTACAGGAAAAGGAGGACCGAGCATGCCCCCATTCTCATCGACGGGGCTGGAGTGGAGCAGGTTGAGAGCTTCAAGTTCCTTGGTTTCCACATCACCAACAAACTAGAATGGTCCAAACACACCAGTACGGTCGTGAAGAGGGCCCGACAAAGCCTATTTCCCCTCAGGAGACTGAAAAGATTTGGCATGGGTTATTTAAAGTGACTAGTGACACCTTTATTAAGTATGTTTATTTAAGTGGCCACGCTGTCTGTGTGGGTGGACCATTTCAGTTTGTCCGTGATGTGTACGCCGAGGAACTTAAAACTTTCCATGTTCTCCACTACTGTCCCGTCGATGTGGATGGGGGGGGGGGGGGGGGGGGCTCACCTCCTCCTTGTAGGCTGTCTCGTCGTTGTTGGTAATAAGGCCTACCACTGTAGTGTCGTCTACAAACTTGATGATTGAGTTGGAGGCGTGCATGGCCACGCAGTCGTGGGTGAACAGGGAGTAAAAGGAGAGGGCTAAGAACACACCCTTGGGGGCCCCAGTGTTGAGGATCTGTAGGGGTGGAGATGTTGTTTCCTACCTTCACCACCTGGGGGCGGCCTGTCAGAAAGTCCAGGACCCAGTTGCACAGGGCAGGGTCGAGACCCAGGGTCTCGAGCTTAATGACGAGTTTGGAGGGTACTGTGGTGTTAAATGCTGAGCTGTAGTCAATGAAAAGCATTCTTACATACAGTTGAAGTCGGAAGTTTACATACACCTTAGCCAAATACATTTAAACTCAGTTTTTCACAATTCATGACATTTAATCCTAGTTAAAACCTGTCTGACCTGTCTTAGGTCAGTTAGGATCACCACTCTATTGTAAGAATGTGAAATGTCAGAATAATAGTAGAGAGAATGATTTATTTCAGCTTTTATTTATTTCATCACATTCCCAGTGGGTCAGAAGTTTACAAACACTCAATTAGTATTTGGTAGCATTGCCTTTAAATTGTTTAACTTGGGTCAAATGTTTCAGGTAGCCTTCCACAAGCTTCCCACAATAAGTTGGGTGAATTTTGGCCCATTCCTCCTGACAGAGCTGGTGTAACTGGGCTTTGTGATGGCTGCTCCAAAACCTTGATTTTGTTCTCCTTAAGCCATTTTCCCACAACTTTGGAAGTATGCTTGGGGTCATTGTCCTTTAGAAGATCCATTTGCAACCAAGCTTTAACTTCCTGACTGATGTCTTGAAATGTTGCTTCAATATATCCACATCATTTTCCCCCTCATGATGCCATCTATTTTGTGACGTGCAGAAGTCCCTCCTGCAGCAAAGCACCCCCACAACATGATGCTGCCACCCCCATTCTTCACGGTTGGGATGGTGTTCTTCAGCTTGCAAGCCTCCCCCTTTTTCCTCCAAACATAACGTTGGTCATTATGACCAAACAGTTCTATTTTTATTTCATCAGACCAGAGGACATTTCTCCAAAATGTACGATCTTTGTCCCCATGTGCAGTTGCACACCGTAGTCTGGCTTTTTTATTGCGGTTTTGGGGGCAGTGGTTTCTTCCTTGCTGAACTGCCTTTCAGGTTATGTCAATATAGGACCTGTTTTACTGTGGATATTGATACTTTTGTACCTGTTTCCTCCAGCATCTTCACAAGGTCTTTTGCTAGGAGACAGAACGCGTCTCCTTCCTAAGCGGTATGACGGCTGCGTGGTCCCATGGTGTTTATACTTGCGTACTATCGTTTGTACAGATGAACATGGTACCTTCAGGTGTTTGGAAATTGCTCCCAAGGATGAACCAGACTTGTGGAGGTGTACAATTCTTTTATGAGGTCTTGGCTGATTTCTTTTGATTTTCCCATGATGTCAAGCTAAGAGGCACTGAGTTTGAAGGTAGGCCTTGAAATACATCCACAAGTACACCTCCAATTGACTCAAATGATGTCAATTAGCCTATCAGAAGCTTCTAAAGCCATGATATCATTTCCTGGAAATTTCCAAGCTGTTTAAAGGCACCGTCAACTTAGTGTATGTTAACTTCTGACCCACTGGAATTGGGTCAGAAGTGAATTATAAGTGAAATAATCTGTCTGTAAACAATTGTTGGAAAAATTACTTCTGTCATGCACAAAGTAGAGTAACTTACTAACCTACTTGCCAAAACTATAGTTTTTGACAAGAAATTTGTGGAGTGGTTGAAAAACGAGTTTTAACCCAACCTAAGTGTACAGTGCCTTGCGAAAGTATTCGGCCCCCTTGAACTTTGCGACCTTTTGCCACATTTCAGGCTTCAAACATAAAGATATAAAACTGTATTTTTTTGTGAAGAATCAACAACAAGTGGGACACAATCAAGAAGTGGAACGACATTTATTGGATATTTCAAACTTTTTTAACAAATCAAAAACTGAAAAATTGGGCGTGCTAAATTATTCAGCCCCTTTACTTTCAGTGCAGCAAACTCTCTCCAGAAGTTCAGTGAGGATCTCTGAATGATCCAATGTTGACCTAAATGACTAATGATGATAAATACAATCCACCTGTGTGTAATCAAGTCTCCGTATAAATGCACCTGCACTGTGATAGTCTCAGAGGTCCGATAAAAGCGCAGAGAGCATCATGAAGAACAAGGAACACACCGGGCAGGTCCGAGATACTGTTGTGAAGAAGTTTAAAGCCGGATTTGGATACAAAAATATTTCCCAAGCTTTAAACATCCCAAGGAGCACTGTGCAAGCGATAATATTGAAATGGAAGGAGTATCAGACCACTGCAAATCTACCAAGACCTGGCCGTCCCTCTAAACTTTCAGCTCATACAAGGAGAAGACTGATCAGAGATGCAGCCAAGAGGCCCATGATCACTCTGGATGAACTGCAGAGATCTACAGCTGAGGTGGGAGACTCTGTCCATAGGACAACAATCAGTCGTATATTGCACAAATCTGGCCTTTATGGAAGAGTGGCAAGAAGAAAGACATTTCTTAAAGATATCCATAAAAAGTGTTGTTTAAAGTTTGCCACAAGCCACCTGGGAGACACACCAAACATGTGGAAGAAGGTGCTCTGGTCAGATGAAACCAAAATTGAACTTTTTGGCAACAATGCAAAACGTTATGTTTGGCGTAAAAGCAACACAGCCCATCACCCTGAACATACCATCCCCACTGTCAAACATGGTGGTGGCAGCATCATGGTTTGGGCCTGCTTTTCTTCAGCAGGGACAGGGAAGATGGTTAAAATTGATGGGAAGATGGATGGAGCCAAATACACGACCATTCTGGAAGAAAACCTGATGGAGTCTGCAAAAGACCTGAGACTGGGACGGAGATTTGTCTTCCAACAAGACAATGATCCAAAACATAAAGCAAAATCTACAATGGAATGGTTCAAAAATAAACATATCCAGGTGTTAGAATGGCCAAGTCAAAGTCCAGACCTGAATCCAATCGAGAATCTGTGGAAAGAACTGAAAACTGCTGTTCACAAATGCTCTCCATCCAACCTCACTGAGCTCGAGCTGTTTTGCAAGGAGGAATGGGAAAAAATGTCAGTCTCTCGATGTGCAAAACTGATAGAGACATACCCCAAGCGACTTACAGCTGCAATCGCAGCAAAAGGTGGCGCCACAAAGTATTAACTTAAGGGGGCTGAATAATTTTGCACGCCCAATTTTTCAGTTTTTGATTTGTTAAAAAAGTTTGAAATATCCAATAAATGTCGTTCCACTTCATGATTGTGTCCCACTTGTTGTTGATTCTTCACAAAAAATACAGTTTTATACCTTTATGTTTGAAGCCTGAAACGTGGCAAAAGGTCGCAAAGTTCAAGGGGGCCGAATACTTTCGCAAGGCACTGTATGTAAACTTCCGACTTCAACTGTAGGTATTCCTCTTGTCCAAATGGGATAGGGCAGTGTGCAGTGTGATGATGATTGCATCGACAGAGGACCTTTTGGGGCGGTAAGCAAATTGGATTGGGTCTAGGGTATCAGGTAGGAGGTGATATGGTCCTTGACTAGTCTCTCAAAGCACTTCATGATGACAATAAGTTATTTAATTTGTCTGGGTGCAAGACTGTAGTCATGGACTGTTCTTTTTGCTAACGCACGGCAAGCGGTACCGGAGCACCAAGTCTAGGTCCAAAAGGCTTCTTAACAGCGTCTACCCCCAAGCCATAAGACTCCTGAACAGCTAATCAAATGGCAACCCAGAATATTTGCATTGCCGCCCCCCCCCCCCTCACCTCCTCTTTTACACTGCTGCAACTCTGTTTATTATCTATGCATAGTCACTTTAATTCTACATACATGTACATATTACCTCAATGACCTTAACTAACCTGTGCCCCCGCACACTGACTCTGTACCGGTACCCCCCTGTATATAGCCTAGCTACTGTCCTTTTGCTGCTGCTCTTTAATTATTTGTTATTTTTATTATCTATTTTTTACTTCATATTTTTCTTAAAACTGCGTTGTTGGTTAAGGGCCCATAAGTAAGCATTTCACTGTAAGGTCTACTACACCTGTTGTATTCGGCGCATGCGACAAATAAAATTAGATTTGATTTGAAAGGGGTAAGAGTGGAGCAACGGGTCTTACTTTTGTTATTGTGTAATTGTGTGCATGTGTGAGGTGGAAACAGGGAGAGACAGAGAGAGAGAGAGAGAGAGAGAGAGAGAGAGAGAGAGAATGAGAGCATGCACATGTGGTGTTTAACACTGCTGAATGCAATGCACTCGTAAATCTCAATCTCTTTCAATCTCTCTGTCTAAGCCACATGGTATTCTGTGAATGAAGATCTAAAACAACTGTGACCCTTCAGAGCTTCCTGGGATTCAGGTCTTGTCGTGATGTCCCAGATGACTACACTGGCTCTCCACATGGGGATCAACTTACTGTTGGGCCTGTAAACCCACAGCATACAGTCTACCGTATGTGTAATAATCAAAATATGGGCATTGAGAGGGCCTTCACTGTATACAACCTCCCAAATGGTTTTGGTAGAGTATTTTCAGGGTGTAAGGAGAGCTGTGGTTTTCAGGACTCAGCTGTTGCAGTGGGATGCAGTGTGGCACTACAGAGGGACGTGCTGGGTGGGTCCATACTATACTACAGTGTGGATTTATTTTAAAGCAACACTGGTGGACTTTGGGGATTCATCCCCTCTCATGTGTTATCGGCATGTCAGCTTTTTAAACTCCAGAGCAAGTGACACAGTACATAACACAGCCACCACTACTCTGAAGTGCCCCTTGTCCTGAAATAGCTCTGGTCTGCTATATCTAACTGATGCCCAAGAACGTTTCAGCCATCAACGCAACACCTCTCGCCCTGCCACGGCAGGAGATAATGCCATTAACGAAGATGGCTGCCTCTTAAACCAAGATTTCCATGTAGGACATTGTTTTCCCCTATCGTCACTATTGAGTCCTGCACTCTAACACATAAGAACACTTATAAAGCATTTAAAAAACATTTGCTCACCATTTATTAATCATCACTCCCACATTTGTAAATGTTAGTAAGCTAATTATTCACGTGCAGTTGAAGTCAGAAGTTTACATACACTTAGGTTGGAGTCATTAAAACTTGTTTTTCAACCACTCCACAAATTTCTTGTTAACAAACTATAGTTTTGGCAAGTTGGTTAGGACATCTACTTTGTGTATGACACAAGTAATTTTTCCAACAATTGTTTACAGACAGATTATTTCACTTATAATTCACTGTATCACAATTCCAGTGGGTCAGAAGTTTACATACACTAAGTTGACTGTGCCTTTAAACAGCTTGGAAAATTCCTGAAAAATATGTCATGGCTTTAGAAGCTTCGGATAGGCTAATTGACATCATTTGACCTGTGGATGTGTACCTGTGGATGTATTTCAAAGCCTACCTTCAAACTCAGTGCCTCTTTGCTTGACATCATGGGGAAAACCAAAAGAAATCAGCCAACACCTCAGAATTGTCTTTTTACACCTCCACAAGTTTGGTTCATCCTTGGGAGCAATTTCAAAACGCCTGAAGGTACCACGTTCATCTGTACAAACAATAGTACGCAAGTATAAACACCATGGGACAACGCAGCCGTCATACCGCTTAGGAATGAGACGGGTTCTGTCTCCTAGAGATTAATATACTTTGGTGCGAAAAGTGCAAATCAATCCCAGAACAACAGCAAAGGACCTTGTGAAGATGCTGGAGGAAACAGGTACAAAAGTATCTATATCCACAGTAAAACGAGTTCTATAGCGCCATAAGCTGAAAGGCCGCTCAGCAAGGAAGAATCCACTTCTCCATAACTGCCATAAAAAAAGTCAGACTACGGTTTGCAACTGCACATGGGGACAAAGATCATACTTTTTGGAGAAATGTCCTCTTGTCTGATGAAACAGAAATAGAACTGTTTGGCCATAATGACCATTGTTATGTTTAGAGGAAATACGAAAATTTGTGGGCAGAACTGAAACAGTGTGTGCGAGCAAGGAGGCCTACAAACCTGATTCAGTTACACCAGCTCTGTCAGGAGGAATGGGCCAAAATTCACCCAACTTATTGTGGGAAGCTTGTGGAAGGCTACCCGAAACGTTTGACCCAAGTGAAACAATTTAAAGGCAATGCTACCAAATACTAATTGAGTGTATGTAAACTTCTGACCCACTGGGAATGTGATGAAAGAAATAAAAGCTGAAATAAATCATTCTCTCTACTATTATTCTGACATTTCACATTCTTAAAATAGAGTGGTGATCCAAACTGACCTAAAACAGGGATTTTTTACTAGGATTAAATGTCAGGAACTATGAAAAACTGAGTTGAAATGTATTTGCTCAGGTGTATGTAAATGTCTGACTTCAACTGTATGTGTATGTAGTTCCTTAAACATCCTGTGTTGTGTGATTAATCTTTTACCAGGTACTGCAGGAATGTCTATCAATGGCATGCCAATCTTTTTGTGAGAAATTACACTGGTCAATCAAAACATCTATAAAGTATTCATTTTAAAGTACAAATAGCACTCACTTTAGATTAGGGACTGCAAAAATACTTTACTAATCATTAGTAAATGGTTTATTAATGTAGGAGTAAGGATAAATAAATGATGAACACACAGTTTGTTAATCCCTTATGAATGGTTTGTAATGGACCCTTCAAATAAAGTGTTACCGAACATTATAACCCTCTAATTTGTATCTTCTCTCTGTTTGTACTGTCTCTTCAGCTGAGGAAATTACAAATGAATCCCACTGCTTCTGTACTGCTGTGGCTACAACACTGGACCATGGATGTGTGCTACTGTGCCTGTTCAACAATAGATCTTTCCAACAGTGAATCCTTCAATCAGGAATGCTGGACTCTGGCTTTGTCTATTCTGGGACACTTTGAACCCACCCCCCTCTATGCACTCATACAAGGCACCATCTCCTCCTCTGCTCCTCTGGACTGAAGGTCAGGTCCACTGGGGCCAGAATTTGAGAGGCACCGTCCTAATAATAAGACTCATAACGTTCATAGACTAAAGCACACTAGTAGTTTTCCTTTCACATTTAGCACAGTAGAGTTCTCTGGAGTTGAGATATTTCACATTCACAATATGGAGTACTGGCAATGTGCCATTATCTTTGCATAAGTCATTTATGACCACCTTGTGTTGACATTATGAAAGAACACCAATATAACTTGTTACCAAAATATTACTGCGTTGCTATTTCATCAATACATTGCTCAGACATCTTCAGTGTGTCAGTATCTTCCACGTAGAGAATGTAAATGTACTGTCCGCCACCATGTTCAAACAGAGAGCCGTTTGTCTCTATTAATATTGTGTGATGTATTTATAGAGCATGTTTAATGTCACACAGACGGGCTCCTGAAATAATCTCTTCTCAGGTTGCATCCTCCTGTGGCCACACACAATGGCAGACACCCCTGTTGGCTCCTCACAACAAAGAAGCCGCCTGGGCAATTACTGAGGGACAGAGTGAGCACATGGGCATCTCATTCACTTCCTGTTGCGCTGTGCAGACTTGAGCTTTTCAGGAACTTTTATTATAGAGAATAAGATAACACTTGGTATTTTCATTGAGGACAAAAGTGACACTAGGCAGGTTTTAGTTTCAACAAATAGATTTAACAAGCTACTACATATAATGGATAAGTGTGAAGTATTTTGTAAAATATACCGGACAATTGCATTCACAGGCAATAATATCTGTAAATAACTGTGAATAAATTATTTAATAATAGTAAACTATTAGTTAACCCTTGTGTAATAAGACAGTTATTTAGAATATATTTCAGGATGACACTTTATAGACCTATCTGCTCACAACGGTATTTGAACTTTTTAAACCACTTATGTTTACAATATCGTGGGCAACTAAAACGGATTATCAGTCAAATGTATTGTGTTTCAGTCTAGTTAGGCAATTACGTATTGTCATTCGTATTGTCATTCTGCATGGTTGTCGACTAGATAGTGGTTCCACAGCTGATAGTGACACCAAAGTTTATAAAAGCAGTTCAAACGTATTATAATTATGTGTACCCCTTCACAATGTGTACCCTACATGAATTGTTACTGTAAAAATAGCCAGCTTGAGATAAAAACCTTGCTTTCCTTTTGTGTCAATTGAGACACGCGGTCACGACCAATAGGCGATGGAGGAGGTGGCATATGCTAATTAGGGATTAAGCTACTCTGACCGTGACCTTGAGAAAGACAATAAAAAGCGCACACACTGTTCCAAATACTCATCCCGTTGCAGGACCCTGTTTTGAGGTCAGTTACAACTTAAACTCGTCTGTTTGTTTTTTTTACATCATTACACGCCTTTACGCACCAGTGTAAACCCATGTGTGGTTTTTTATACAATAATTTTTTTTTAAATTCTTGCTGAAAAAAATGTATCTTGCTATTTCTCTGCTGCCTAAACTGTGTTGTCATCTATTGTCAAGAATGGATTTACTCACTACATTACGCACGAATCGTAAATGTTGTTCTTTGAGTTTGTCCAAACGTAACTTTTTATGAATGAAGAAAAAGTTGACTCACTTAAATGTGAACCGTAATAAGAAAACAAAAGAATGCACAGTAAATGTTCCTCTCTTTTCCAAGGAGTTTGAGAAATCGTCTGTCCTGTCGGTGCTTCGTCGGCGTGTGGAGTTGCCATTGCGGTCATGTCCCGCTTTGATGCGAATGAGTTCGGAGAGGCTGGTCCTTTTCTATGCTAAACTGACCTGGAGTTGCTGGCTGCGAAGACCATCGCGTTTGATGGTAAAAGCGAACATGGGTTCCAGACGCAAAGCAGGCTTACATTGAGGTTAAGATCAACGAGCTCAACGGAGACCAAGTCATCGCTGAGACCAAAGTTAGAAGGGTGAGTGTTGCGCTCAGGGATTTGACACAACCATTTACTCAGGTTTAGAAGATATGACTACCTCCTCACTGTGCAAAAACTGTTTGAATCAACGTTGTTTCCGCGTCTTTAATATATATTGATGACGTTGAATCAATGTGGGAAAACTGATTGGATTTGCAAAAAGTCATCAACATAAGGGAATTTCGTTTTTTTCCCCCACCTTTTAACCTAAGTCAAATAACATGTAATGTTTTGTTGATTTCACTTTAGTTGACAACTCAACTAAATGTAAATCAAAACTAGAAGTTGAACTGGCATCTGTGCCCAGTGGGTCATTTCTTTGCAGGTGTTTATAGATAGTTAAATACTAAATAAATAATTAAATACTCATAATAAATATAGTATAATAATTTATTCTGATGCATTAGTATGAATAGTTTTTAAGAATAAAATGGAATATAGGTTTGTAGTGACTGAATATGATATGACAACAGAACCAGAATATATATGACCACAGTTTTCCTTGCCCAAGGCCCCAGTCTCACTGTCGCCTCTTCCTACTTCCTCTCCCCAACTCTAGTCTCTTACAGTGTAGCAGGGGGACATCCAGCAGATAAATCCTCCTAAGTTTGACAGGATAGAGGATATGGCCATGCTGACACACCTCAACGAGGCCTCTGTGCTCTTCAACCTGCGCAGGCGCTACGCCGCATGGATGATCTACGTGAGTGACCCCACAGGGGCAATGGCGGGGTGGGACAGTTGTTCCATGCACTTCCTGGGATCCTTGAGTAGCCAGAACCACAAGTCAGTCTGTTTTAGACCATATGAAATGAGACTGTCAGTTAGTGCTCCTCATCCTTCTATTATTGCTCAGTTGGGTCTTTTGGGGAACAACTTGATTTAACAGTATGTCAAAGGTGTTGAAACTATAGCCCAGGTATGATGAATTGCCTTATTCAACTCTCTCTCCACAGACTTACTCTGGGCTGTTCTGTGTGACAGTGAACCCATGCAAATGGCTGCCTGTCTGCACCTCCCCTGTTGTCGCTGCCTACAAAGTCAAGCGCCGTGCAGAGGTCCCGCCCCACGTCTACGCCATCACAGACAACGCCTACAATGACATGCTGCGCAGTGAGTCACTCAGCACAAATAATACTCACACTCCTCCATGTTGTCAGAAACCTGATGCTTGCCACTAGAAGTCATGATAGTGCACACAAACACCAGACAGTAATGGAATATGACGTGACTTAAGTAGAGCTTCACCAAAATACAAGTTGACGTAGTGCTACTACTATTACACAAGCCTTTTCTAACAGTTCACTCTTTATGATATCTACACAGATCGCGAGAATCAGTCCATGCTCATCACATAAGTAAAAACCCAAATCCATCTCAGAAAACTGTGCTCTAATCATTGTGATACCCTACCGTCTGCTGTTGTTCCATTACACTACTAGCAAAAACAAGAAGAACAACTTGTGACGTTGGCCTTGTCTCTGTATACACAATCAGAATGTATTCTAGGCCATCCAAACACAGCCACTGTTTTAAAATGTGTATATAAAACAATATTCTATTTTTGTTTTGTGCTGTAACTCAAGATGTCGAAACAGGAGTTGTTTTTTGGGGGGCTAAAGATTTTGGTACAATTTTTTTCTTTCAGCGAGAACATTCTGGTATTTTGTTCTTGGCTGCAGTTTATAGTCTAATTTTCTTGATTTGTGCATTTTTTTACCTGTTTTATCTACACATTTCCTTTCTTATCTATACTTTTCCCACACTTCTATAGCGGAGAATCCGGTGCTGGCAAAACTGTAAACACGAAACGTGTCATTCAGTATTTTGCCATTGTAGCAGCTCTTGGGGAAGTAGCTGCTAAAAAAAGGAGTAAGGCCAATATGGCATTCCAGATTTCTTTTCCTTCCCCTTTTACATTTTTTTTGGGGGGGTGTTTGGGACTCGCTGCATGTTTACCCTTTCCCTTTATGACTTCTTGGTCATATTCTGTCATTCAGCATCAAAACAGTGAATGTTAATATACATTTTTACTGTCCTTTGTGGCTCAAAGTCCATGTTTGTCATGTATGCAGCCCTCGTTTGTTACTGCTTGTTCTCGTTCTCATTTTTGAATCTTTATTTTTTTCATTATTTCAAGTCTTATATCTTTCCTTTTTGAAACGTTCTGTTGTTATTAACACCCGTTACAGGCCCACCATTGAACATTTTTTGAGGAAAAAAAACAAATTCCATTTTAGAATAAGGCTGTAACGTAACAAATTGTGGAAAAAGTCAAGGGGTCTGAATACTTTCCGAATGCATTGTATATACAGTGGGGCAAAAAAGTATTTAGTCAGCCACCAATTGTGCAAGTTCTCCCACTTAAAAAGATGAGAGAGGCCTGTAATTTTCATCATAGGTACACTTCAACTATGACAGACAAAATGAGAAAAAAAATCCAGAAAATCACATTGTAGGATTTTTAATAAATGTATTTGCAAATTATGGTGGAAAATAAGTATTTGGTCACCTACAAGCAAGATTTCTGGCTCTCACAGACCTGTAACTTCTTCTTTAAGAGGCTCCTCTGTCCTCCACTCATTACCTGTATTACTATCCAAAATGAATGAAAGCTTTTGAAAAATGGATGGCAATAGCGTAAATTAGTTGGTTGATTATACTCCATCTGCTTTATGTGATTGTTACTGTTTACTCTGCACCACTCCTACAGGGCAAGTTCATCAGGATCCACTTTGGGCCCACAGGGAAACTAGCCTCTGCAGATATTGATATATGTGAGTACCATCAAAAAGCAAAGTGAGATGAGCTCATAACACCTGCATAAAGGGCACAACTCTGCACACAAGTTTCAGGGTGTGATGAAATCAAAGATATGCCCATTCTTTCTCTCCTTTAGATCTTCTGGAAAAATCCAGAGTGATATTTCAGCAGCCTGGAGAGAAGCTACCATATCTGCTACCAGATCATGTCCCAGAAGAAAACAGAACTTCTGGGTAAATTAGGATGAAATTCAATACTACCCAGAAAGTGTTAGTGTTAGGTGACCCAATTGCATGGGTTTTGATTGACAAAGATTGTCTCCACCACAGACATACTGCTGGTGTCCACCAAGCCGTACGACTACCACTTCTGCTCTCATGGCGTGACCAATGTGGAGAACATGTACGATGGAGGGGAGCTCATGGCCACCGATGTAAGAGCTCTTACTCTGCTATTCCTTACTGCTAGACCAACTATCAGTAAGGAATTTGTCATGACATCACTTCCCCTGGTTTCTCCACAGCATGCCATGGATATCCTGGGATTTACTCCTATTGAGAAGTATGGCTGCTATAAGATAGTGGGAGCAATCATGCATTTCGGCAACATGAAGTTCAAGCAGAAGCAGCGCGATGAGCAGGCAGAGAATGATGGCACTGAAAGTAAGGGGGACTACCAATTTGAGATTTTGCATAAAAGTGGACTGTCTAAGACTAATAATCAAGAGCAGATCAGGACCAATTCCATTGTAGCCTCCAACCAAGTGTGTTATGCGTGTGTTTCATCATGTATATGTCCTGTGTGTTTGTCCAGGTGCTGACAAAGCCTCCTACCTGATGGGAGTCAGTTCAGCTGACCTCATCAAGGGGCTCCTGCACCCTAGGGTGAAGGTGGGGAACGAGTATGTGGTGAAGGTATAGAGCGTCGAACAGGTGAGGAGGACTCACCACCGCACAGTCAGGACACAGCACTCAACAGCATCTGTACAGCTACAAATATTCAGTTTTCTTGAAGTGAATTCAGCTTAATTTGTGATAATTTAGCTCAGTGCTGAGCATGTCTGCAGGGATAGCTTCTTAATCTTCTATTGGTCAATATATTCAGCAGACTCTAGAAATTGGTCTCCAAGCAACTGTGTGTGTGTGTGTGTGTGTGTGTTTTAACTATTCCGTCGGAGCTCTGGCCAAAGCCACTTACGATATGTATGTTCAAATGGCTGGTGGGACGCATCAACAAGACCCTGTACACATCCCTGCCTCGCCAGTTCTTTATCGGAGTGCTGGATATAGCTGGCTTTGAGATCTTTGATGTGTCTTTCCTTCCAACAATTTTCACAGAATGTTTTAATTCACTCTCTTCCTGGATCTTAAACAGATTTTTGTGTGTGTGGTCTGTAAATATCAACATTCTTTTCCAGCTTCATTTCACAAGACTAAAATCTGAAGTGCTTCTTGCATTCTTACAATCTGAGGCTTTTATTCCACTCGATATGCTTTTTTAGAACCCCGGTCCCTCTTTCATTTCAGCTCAACAGCTTTGAGCAGCTATGCCTCAACTTCACCAATGAGAAACTGCAACAGTATTTCAACCACCACATGTTCATCCTGGAGCAGGAGGAGTACGAATGGGAGGGCATTGAGTGGACCTTAATAGACTTTGGACTCATACAGGCTGACATTGAACTCATAGAGAAGGTATGTGGAGCTACCACTTCTCAAAGACATTACATTAACATTAGAAATTAACAAGAACTTCCCACCTCGGATGAGGTATTGAACCCAATGATGTGTTTGCTTGCTAGTATGTTTCATGACAGGATCCTGCATGTGTGTTTGTTCCTGCAGAATTTGTATGTATTGTTTTATATTTGATTGCATGATCCATCTCAGATTCACTACATGTATGTTTAGTTGAGCTTTGTTTCTTCTGCCCCTGGGGATCATGTCCATCCTTGAAGAGGAGTGCATGTTCCCCAAGGCTACAGACAACAGCTTTAAAGCCAAGATGTACGACAACCACATTGGAAAGTCAGCTAACTTCCAGAAACCGCGGCCCGATAAGAAGCGCAAGTATGAGGCCCACTTTGAGCTGATGCACTACGCTGGAGTGGTAAGTGTGTATGAATGGTATAATATTACAATACAATTGAAACAAACCAATAACTTGACAATCATGAATATATATATACAACACAGAAAGTAGAAAAGGAAACAAACGTTTCATTTTTCACTTACAAATTTCATTAGGATTTTTTGGCAGTAGTTAGAGCAACTTTTAGCCACATGAGCTTCTCAATCAATATCAATATCCTTAGTGATATTCACTCAAAACCGAGCAGGATTTGAAAGTATTGTGATATGTCCTTTCTATACCCCTCTTTCCAGAAAACGATGTGTCCTCCTAATTATCGTGTAGTGTATGTGAAAGTATTATCTAGAAAGTATGTTAACGGTTGACTTCATCCTGACACCCCAGGTACCATACAACATCATTGGGTGGCTGGACAAAAACAAAGACCTGTTGAATGAGACGGTGGTGGTGGGCTTCCAGAAGTCCTCCAACAAGCTGCTGTCGTGCCTCTATGAAAACTATGTTGGCCCTGACTCAGACCAAAAGACTGGAGGAAAGGAGAAGAGGAAGAAGGCTGCCTCTTTCCAGACCATGTCACAGCTGTATGAGGTGAGAGTGACAATTTGCTCTATCAACAAAATGCTGGATAAATTGACAATATCACAAGCTAATCGAATGAGATCCAGCTGGATTATACTTTTCCTACTGTAGTAGACAGTAAAACTATACAAGTCATTAAGGTGTAATAAACAAACAGAAAGGATATCGCTAGTTAGGCAGTGAAGCTGCATCAACATTGAGAGATCATCTATCCTGTGCTGAGAAGGAGACAGTTAAGACTTGCAGTGATGTTTAGGGAAATGATCACATGAACATCACTTTAAGTCTGTGCTGGCTCCATTCTCATAAACATCGCACACTGTATCCTCCCTGAAGTCAATGGAAGAGCTACAGCTGTGCACCATAACTGAAAGAGTGAGGGAGAATTTGTTTTCATAAACTGCTGCAATAACTTAGATATTTGCTGACGTTGTAAACGCTGAACCTACATTGAGCAACATTCCCATCGTCAATGCTAGCTTAGGTTTTCATTCTCTCCACCCGTTATGTGCGCTTCTCTGTCTGCAGGAGAACCTGAACAAGCTGATGACTAACCTTCGCTCCACTCAGCCACACTTTGTGCATTGCCTTATCCCCAACGAGACCAAGACCCCAGGTACGCCACAGTGCAACATTCAACTGAGATCCAAGGGAGTCGGAGTGCCAAAGAAATCTGAGGAACATCTTGTTTACTGTAAGTGCTCCAGAGAGCATCCTCTACTCTGATTGATTACCTCCTCTACCCAGGTCCTCTGCAGGGATCATGGATTCCTTCATGGTGCTGCACCAGCTTCGCTGTAACGGTGTGCTGGAGGGCATTAGGATATGCAGGAAGGGATTTCCAAACAGCATCATATACGCAGAGTTCAAACAGCGGTGAGTGTGATAACACACGTTCATTCCCACAACACACACATAAAAAAATATATTTGGAATTAATCATACAATACAATGTTAGTTTTTTTTACTAACAGCTATCACATCCTGAATCCACATGCCTTCCCCGATGATACGTTTATGGACAGCAGGAAAGCAACAGAGAAACTGCTCCAGAATATGAGGACCAGGAAGTAAGGGACCATGGCTTCATTTGATTTGATCCTTTCAAGTGCTCTAGTAGAGTACCTAAATGAAGTCAGGTGTACTTATGATCTGAGAGTATTTGGCCAACATTTAAACCCAGAGAGGTTTTATCATGGCATTTCTTTGGAACCATTCATAGTAAGATAAAGACATCAGCATAAACAAACCAACTCCTCCACCAGTTGCTTCCTCCAACAGGTTCAATAGTAATATGATCAGTTGCTCCCTTTCAGTTTGTGATATATTATAACTTAGTGCTCCCATTGTGTAGTACAGGGCTATTCAACTATATTCTTATGCGGGCCAGATGTAAAAAAAGGTTTATTGCAGGGGGGCCGGACAATTTTTCACATTCTTTGGAAGAACTGTAAAAAAGCAACGCACAACCACCAATAAAGCACATTTCTTAAAATTAATCGTCACCAAAAGTAGTTAGGAAAGGAGGAGGGCGCTCAACCAACGTGAGTCGAGGGTGCAACCCCCGAATTTGAAAGGAGCAACGCTCGCTCACCAAAACTAAGCATCTCAATAAATGACACAAAGACATATTCAAATCAGGTAATGCCAAATTCCAGTCGGAAGGGAGTTTAAAGCTTTGAATTCATTTCCCTTTGTCATGAGGTGCACTTTTAGTCACACTCCTAACGAGTCCTATGAGTCTCAGAGGGGGAAACAGAATGCACGTACATACGTGTTCCTTGGAGTCATATCTTTCAGGAATGGGGTCATAATATTTTGTAGCTTAAACTGTGGCTAGATCCAAATTCATATGAAGAAAAAATAAATCAACACGCCAGAGGTGCTAGAAACCCCTAAAAACAACACTAGAAACAACCACTATGGTGCTTGTCGTTTTGGTACTGAACGTCAAATTTGTGCCTGGAATTTTTTGCAGAACTTTTATTAAATGTTCAGAATTGATCAAAGGGCGAGTATAAATTAATACACGGGCTGGATCTGGCCCGCGGGCCGCTAGTTGAATAGTCCTGGTCTAGTATGTGTGGTATGCAAGGGCAATGTTAGCGGCGTGTGTGAGGCGTGTGCTTGTCCATGTATGGTTACCCTGCATGTGTGTGGCCCCCACGGTAATATTGACCCCATTACCTCCCTCACACACACTCCTCCCCACCCGTCCCGGCCCCTCTCCCCTCTCTGCTCTCCCTAAATTAAACAATGCTGACGGTGTCCTTAGAGCCAGGTGGTGACATGTGCCAAGTGGCAGCTGCTAGGGCCCACCCTAAAAATACAACCCCCCCCGCCTACCCCGTGGCCCTTGGCCTCTTTTGTCCCAGGCGCCTGCAGTTCTAAGTAAGCACATAGATGGAATATGTGGCGGGTGACAGATGATTAAAGGCCGCTGTTTGATAGAGGGCTTTAGTTTCTAAATAAACACATAGACACTCACCTTTGAGAGGCAGAGCATGGAGTCATGTCAGAAATGCAATCATACTCATACCACAGCCACCTCCCCATTCACTCTGCTACCCCCGACACCCTGCCTGACCATGGCCCTGTACTCACTCAGGCACACATTCACAACTCTGACAGGAAGTGCCTGACCAGGTTGCAAAAATGTCTTGTATCTAAAAGAATTCTTCAGCTGTCCCCATAGGAGAACCCTTTTTGGTTCCAGGTACAACCCTTTTTGGTTCCAAAACCACAGGCTTAAGATTTTCAAAATAAGGATAATATAATAATATCCTTTTGGGTTCCATGTAGAACCCTCTGTAAAAAGGGTTCTACCTGGAACCAAAATGAGTTCTCCAAAGGGTTCTCCTATAACCCCTTTAGGTTCTAGATAGCACTTTTTTTCAAATAGTGTAGTTGAAGATGTCTAGGGGTGTGAGACGCCATCGTTATTTTGGAAATCTTCAGCCTTTGGTTGATCCAAGACATTAAACATGTCATGAGGGATGCCAGATTGCATAATTATTCCAATTTTAATTTGCCTAACAATAAAGGAACTCATAACTATGATGAGACAGCCTAGGTCAATTACAAGCTGTGGTGAGTTTCTAACCAGACATTTTCACTTGATCAAAAAATACAGTTGACTTATTTATGTGTGGTAATTGTTCATTTAGTAGGAACGGTAGAGAGATCCTCAAAATATAAGATAAAGATAAACCTCAAGTTAAATTTGATATTTTCTCATTTAAGAAAAGAAGAACGTCTTTGAGCCACACAGCTAAGCAGGTATAGGCGCTGAGGATTTCCAACGGCTCAGCACAGTTGTGAATGCAATAACATGAGGGTGTTTTTCCACATTTTATTACGTTACTGCTTATTCTAAAATTGATTAAATCTACACACAATACCCCATAATGACGAAGCAAAACATGTACAAAAAATGTAAAACAGAAATACCTTACATAAGTATTCAGACCCTTTGCTATGAGACTCAAAATTGAGATCAGGTGCATCCTGTTTCCATTGATCATCATTGATATGTTTCTACAACTTGATTGGAGTCCACCTATCTATAAAAGGTCCCGCAGTTTACAGTGCATGTCAGATCAAAAACCAAGCCATGAGGTCGAAGGAATTGTCCGTAGAGCTCCGAGACAGGATTGTGTCGAGGCACAGAGGGTACCCAAAAATGTCTGCAGCATTGAAGATCACCAAGAACACAGGGGCCTCCATCATTCTTAAATGGAAGAAGTTTGGAACCTCCAATACTCTTCCTAGAACTGGCCGCCCGGCCAAACTGAGCAACCGGGGGAGGAGGCCCTTGGTCAGGGAGGTGACCAAGAACCCGATGGTCATTCTGACAGTACTCCGGAGTTCTTCTGTTGAGATGGGAGAATTTTCCAGAAGGACAACCATCTCTGCAGCACTCCACCAATCAGGCCTTTATGGTAGAGTGGCCAGACAGAAGCCACTCCTCAGTAAAAAAGAACATGACAGCCCGCTTGGAGTTCACCTAAGGACTTTCAGACCATGAGATTCTCTGGTCTGGTGAAACCAAGATGGAACTCTTTGGCCTGAATGCCAAGCGTCATGTCTGGGGGAAACCTGGCACCATCCCTACGGTAAAGCATGGTGGTGGCAGCATCATACTGTGGGCATGTTTTTCAGCGGCAGGGATTGAGAGACTAGTCAGGGTTGAGGGAAAGATGAACGGAACAAAGTACTGAGAGATCCTTGATGAAAACCTGCTCCAGAGTGCTCAGGATCTCAGACTGGACAACGACCCTAAGCACACAGCCAAGACAATGCAGGAGTGGTTTCAGGACAAGGCTCTGAATGTCCTTGAGTGGCCCAGCCAGAGCATGGACATGAACTCGATCGAAATAGCTGTGCAGCGATGCTCCCCATCCAACCTGACAGAGCCTGAGAGGATCTGCAGAGAAGAATGGGAGAAACTCTCAAAATACAGGTGTGCCAAGCTTGTAGAAGACTTGAGGATGTAATCACTGCCAAGTTGCCAAGTTGCTTCAACATAGTACTTAGTAAAATGTCAGAATAAATGTGATATTTCAGTTGTTTTTTAAAATAAATTTGCTAAACTTTCTGAAAACCTGTTTTTGTCATTATGGGGTATTGTGTGTAGAATGAAAAACTATTTGATACATTTTTGAATAAGGTTGTAATGTAACAAAATGTGGAAAAAGGGAAGGGATCTGAATACTTCCCAAATTCACTGTAAATGGGGTCTTCTACATCTCTAAAAATAGCAGCATGGGGTGATGGTTGAAGTTGAATAGCTAGGACCTGTGATGAGATTTAAAAGATCGAAGTCCAGAAGCTCATCATTTTGGAGCAAGACCATGAACATGTGTGTGAAGTTAGCAGGAGACTGGGTCCAACGCCCACACTTGTCATCAAAGTCAGGGTATATCTCTGCTACTCTAGACTTGCTCATATGAACTCGATGGAGCACCTTAAACTGGTTGAGTCCAAGTCGAGCACAGGAAGAAGAGGGAAAAAGCCCTAATTCTGACCTCTACTTACTTCCTGTATCCAGGGAGGCTCTGGTGATCATCCAGTGGAACATCCGGGCCTTCAACACGGTGAAGCACTGGCAATGCATGATGCTCTTCTTCAAGATCAAGCCTCTGCTAAAGAGCGCCACCACAGAGAAGGAGATGGCCACTCTGAAGGAGGCCCTGGAGAAGTTATAGGTAAAACGTAAAGAACTGGAGAAGAAGCAGGTCAATCTGATCCACCTCTCTCTGGAGCTACAGGCAGTAAGTTCCCACAGACTGACGGCGATGCACGCATTTACTACCTACTACAACATGGTACCATTAGGGCTCCAATGTCACCTCACATTTCTCCCTCTCTCTCTCCCTGCAGGAGTAGGAAAACCTGGCGGATGCGGAGGACGGCTGTGACCTCCTGATCAAGGCTAAGATCCAGCTGGAGGCCAAGGTCAAAGAGATGATGGAGAGGCTGGAGGACGAGGAGGGGATGAACGCCTGCGTGCTCGCCAAGAAACGCAAGCTAGAGGACGAGTGTGCTGAGCTGAAGAAAGACATTGATGACATAGAGATCACCATGACCAAGGTGGAGAAGGAGAAACATGCCCCTGAGAACAGGGTGAGGAGACTAGAGGAACACAGAGAAGGAGATCAGACCAGACAGTCACAGAGAGGGAGAGGACACTGAACCACATATGTCATAGTCCTCTTGTCCTTTAAAGTGAAAGAGATTCCTCCTAATTTTAGATGATACAAACAGTGGTAGTATAGTCCTGACTTAATGTAATTAATTAATCAAGTCAGCGTCAATACTCCATCCAACTGAAACGTCTGAAAAAAAAATCTAACTTTAGCAACCTAATATTGGTGAATATGTGCAGATGAGAATGCGATGTGCATAGCTGAGTTCCTGAAGTCATCGTATCCCTTGTCTCCTCTTCTCCAGGTGAAGAATCAGATTGAGGAGATGTCAGCTCTGAATGAGATCGTCCTGAAGCTGACCAAGGAGAAGAAGGCCCTGCATGAGGCCCACCAGCAGACACTGGACAACCTGCAGGCTGAGGAGTACAACATACTGTCCAAGGCAAAGGTCAACACACTGTCCAAGGCAAAGATCAAGCTAGAACAGCAAGTGGACGATGTGAGTTTACGCACAAGGAACTACAATGCATATCCAACCTGACTAAAATGAAAATAGATATAAATCAAGGGAAATACATTTTTGTTGCGATACATTGCCTTTTTTTACAGCCACCTAATCTTTGACATTCTCCATACTCTTTCCCAAATCAGTTTGGGAAAGCTGTCCATGGAGTCTGTCAAGGACCTAGAGAATAACAAGCAGCAACTTGAAGAGAAGCTGAAAAAGTGAGAACAATCTATTTGATTGAAGACTGAACAACTGATCAGTTCCATGATTATTGATCAAATATGAATGTTCTTTCAAATCAGGAAGGACTTTGAGATTAACCACACTAGCACTAAGATTGGGGATGAACAAGCCTTGACCATTCAGCTCCAGAAAAAGATCAAGGAGTTACAGGTATGAATGGAATACTGGGTCTGGAAATAGTAACAGCGATTTCTGGTTAATATAATACAATACTATCACATTTCTCAGTACATTACAAAGATCACAGACCACAAGCTGAATGCGTCCATTGATCTCTACGTCTATGCCCATATCTTCTCCCAGGCTCGTATCGAGGAGCTAGAGGAGGAGCTGGAGTCTGACGGGGCATCTGGGGCATCTGACGCTGCGCTCAGGCCGACAGTGGTGAGGCCCTGTCCTAGAGCGTTATAGAGACAATGTGTAAAGCCATGGGTTTAGTTTAAAAAAATACTTCCCTGTCTGATCTCCCACTCTGTCCCCCACCCCTGTAGCTGAGTTCGGCAGAAAGCTGGAGGAGCGGGAGGCCCTGGTCACTCAGCCGCAGCGCACAAAGTACTCCTTTAGTCAAAATGCTGGGGAGCTCAAAAAGCAGCTGGAGGAGGAGAATAAGGTTAGAGGCAGTTCTAGGGCCAGTCAGAAGCCCCATACTGTAGTGGAGTGCTGATGGCAGCATCAGTCTGGTATCTTAATGACAATGTATAAACATCTCAATATCATAGCCCACTTAAGCCTAGTGTTCACTACACGATTTTGGCACCAATTTAGCTGTCCCAGGCAAGTTTTTGAGATCGTAGACAAAATCTCCATGTCGTTGCCTACTCGGGTCGCGCGGCCGTCACCGACGCTCGTTTATTATAAGCGGGTTTGAGACGCAATCGGAAGGCTATATTTTGAAACGTTTCATTTTATCGGCACAAAATATGCAATGCTTTTGTAGTGTGAGCTGTGCAATGACATGTTTTGAGAACGGTGATCAGCAATAGCCAATGACAGCTTGCCAGAGAAGAGCCCAGAGAGTTGATGATGTTGTTTTGCATCACCCAGAATGTGTAGACTCTCGAGCAGGAGCAATGACCACTAGTATGTGTTTGTACTTGCCTTTAACCAAAGCGTTGAATCATTACAGCGCTGAAGTTCACAAGCAATGTTATTCAATTCAAAATGTTGGCTAGAAATTTCAACACTGTATGGCAAACGTGAATGTCTGACTGAAAACTTTTATGAGGCTGCTTTGAGCCACAGCTCGTTCTAGTTACATTAACAATCTAATCACATCATCATATATAGATGGTTTAATGTGGGCATCACTATGTTGGCAAGACAAAAAAAACTACAGGAAAGACAATAATTTAATGTGAGATGAACAGCGATGTTCAGGTTTTTTAAATGTCGTGTAGTGTAGTGTACACCCAGCATTAGTTGGTGTGCTTAACAGTACGACTCTCCTTTGCTCCTTCCACCATCTTGGCGCTATCTCCACTATCATTGTCTTCAGGCAAGGAATGCACTGGTCCATGCTCTCCAGTCCTCCCGCCACGACTGTGACCTGCTGAGAGAGCAGTATGACGAGGAGCAGGAGGCCAAGTATGAGCTGCAGCAGGGCCTGTCCAAGGCCAACGCTGAGGTGGCCCAGTGGAGGACCAAGTATGAGACAGACGCCATCCAAAGGACAGAGCAGCTGGAGGAGGCAAAGTGAGTGAGGCATCTAAGGTCTACATACAGTGACAATGACTCTTCACTCTCATCTATGTTTTCAACCCTGGCATAGTAACTAAAAGAGTGACATCTAATTAATGTGAGATGATGTATCTATTCAACGGGAAGAAGCTGGTGACACGTTTGCAGGAGACTGAGGAGTCTGTGGAGGCGTCCAACGCCCAAGTGCACCTCCCTGGAGATGACCAAGCACTGGCTGCAGACAGAGACAGAGGACCTAGTGATGGACCTGGAGCGCTCCAGCACTGCAGCTGCCGCCCTTGACAAGAAGCAGCGCAACTTCGATAAGGTCAGCAATTTGAGATTATCATGGGCAATGCAAATTACAGAGACATGCTGTCAACTTGATGACATGTTGTTGCTGAGTAAGGAACTCAAGTGAATGACCTCAGTGGAAGAAATTGCAATTTAGGTTGTTTTGAACCTAAACGTTATCCAGGCAGGGGCAATGGAATTGCTAATGAGGTGTATTACTGATTTCAGGCGCTGGCTGAGTGGAGGCAGAAGTATGAGGAGTGCCAGTGTGAGCTGGAGAGCTCTCAGAAGGAGTCCAGCAGCCTGAGCACAGAGCTGTTCAAGCTGAAGAACTCCTACGAAGAGGCCCTAGACCATCTGGACGCCACCAAGAGAGAGAACAAGAACCTCCAAGGTACGACCACGTCACACACATTGGAATAACTCTGACTACTGAGTCATTGGTCCTGGTCCAAGCTACATGAGTTGAGCCATTGAATTGTATCATAGCCTAATTAATTTCTCCCCCCAAAACCCCCATATGTCATGATAATCAATAATAATCAAATGATTTATTAGTTGAGAATTTCACATCGATTGTACAAAGTATGGAAACGCAAACTGAAAGGCCTTTTTTCCACTAACCCCACTGTCCTATTCCCTCCACCTACAGAGAAGATTGCTGACTTGTCTGATCAGATCAACCAGGGCTGCCTTAGAGGAGGTTGATGTAAGTCACTGTCTCTCTTTAAGTGTGCTGTACTGTAACCATTGTGTGTATTTGTTTGTATAATATGTTGTTCTCTCTTTCTCTCTCTCAGGGCACTTTGGAGCATGAGGAGAGTAACTCTCCACCTCCTGCTGGAGCTCAATCAGATCAAGGCCGTCATCGACCGGAAGCTGGCGGAGAAGGACGAGGAAATCGACAACCTCCGGTGGGTTAAATCACCACACAGTTAGAAAAACATGCACTGGTAGCGATCTCTCCTTTTAGTATCAGAGGCCCATGTCTAGGAATGTCCTCCCTTGTTAACTCCTCATTTTTTGCCCTCCTCCTCTCCTCCCTCAAACCCCAAGCCAGAACCACCAGCGAGCCTTGGAATCCATGCAGGCCACCCTGGACTCAGAGTGTAAGTCCCGGAATGAGGCGGTGCGTCTGAGGAAGAAGACGGAGGGGGACCTGAACGAGATGGAAGTGCAGCTGAACCACACCAACAGGCTGAGTCCCGGAAACTACTGCACCACCTGCAGGTCCAGATCAAGGCAAGTTCTTCATCAGCTGGTCTGACAACTCCACACTCATTTATGGGTACTGTGACAATGTGACACACGGTTGTAAAATGTCTAGAGACAGGATTTGTATGTATATTTATTTGGTTTTTACAATGCTTTGTTTACACTGTAACAAACTCTTCAGACTCATTCAATTTAAAGTTAGCTACGTGACTCATTGACCCTTCAGATCATTTGCCAGCTGGGTTATGTCAATAGCGTGCTGTACCGAACACAGGCTTTTTCTTTTCTTCCTTTGTATATTTTCTTCCTCCTACATTTGTATAGTTATGACACATTGATTTGATTGGGGAGATAACGGAGAGGGACATAGCAGTCCCACAGTCTGGGTTTGAACACATGGCTCCAGGGGCGACGTGTGGTCCGGGGGGATGGCAGCACTACTGCTAGACAAGCTCCCGGCACTACTACTGAACACTCTCTGTCTCCTCTGTAACCCCAGGACCTGCGGCTGGAGCTGGATGAGACGCTGCACCAGAACGAGGAGCTGAAGGAGCAGACGGAGGTGACGGAGCGCAGGAACAGCCTGCTGACTGCAGAGGTGGAGGAGCTCCGAGCCCTGCTGGAGCAGAACGACTGTTCACGCAAACTGGCCGAGCACGAGCTGCTGGAGTCCACCGAGAGGGTTCACCTGCTGCACTTAAAAGAACACAGGGCGCATCAACCAGAAAAAGAAGCTGGAGAATGACCTGTCTATGTTGTCCACTGAGTTGGACGAGGCTTCGCACGAGTGCCACAATGCAGAGGAGAAAGCCAAGCTGAGGTAAGGGAGAGAGCCAGAAACCCAGGCTAGACTTACTTGTGTGTCTAGTTTAAAATTAAATTAATTTCCGATTACAAATCAATCAATCAAATGTATTTATAAAGCCATTTTTACATCAGCCGATGTCACAAAGTCCTGTACAGAAACCCAGCCTAAAACCACAAACAGAAAGAAATGTGGTTAAGAAAAACTCCCTAGAAAGGCCAGAACCTAGGAAGAAACCTAGAGAGGAACCAGGCTCTGAGGGGTGGCCAGTCCTCTTCTGGCTGTGCCAGGTAGAGATTATAACAGAACATGGCCAAGATGTTCAAATGTTCATAGATGACCAGCAGGGTCAAATAATAATAATCACAGTGGTTGTAGAGGGTGCAACAGGTCACCACCTCAGGAGTAAATGTCAGTTGGCTTTTCATAGCCGATCATTCAGAGTTAGAGACAGCAGGTGCGGTAGAGAGAGAGAGAGTCGAAAACAGCATGTCCGGCGAACAGGTCAGGGTTTTATAGCCGCAGGCAGAACAGTTTAAATATATGAGAGAGAGAGAGAGAGAGAGAGAGCGAGAGAGAGAGAGAGAGAGAAGCCCTCCGAAACAAACTATTGCAGCATAATTACTGCAATAGATCCTGGAACCATATTACAGGTCAAACTCTTCTCTCTGTCATTGTCCATTCAGCCATGATGGCTGAGGAGTTAAAGAAGGAGCAGGACACCAGCTCTCACCTGGAGAGGATGAAGAAAAACATGGAGCACACCACCAAGGACCTGCAGCTCTGCCTGGATGAGGCTGAGCAGATCGCCCTCAAGGGTGGCAAGAAACAGATCCAGAAACTGGAGGGCAAGGTGAGAGTCCAGAGAGCACACCCTTTTCTCATTCACCATCTGTTCATTAGGAGAGTGCAAAGTAAGTAGATTGTTGACTCAATTAGCATGCTCAGGGTTTTGCTTTACCGATTTAGGCCTTACCCATTTTAACAGTCCTGTAAAGACTGTAAAAATGGGACCCGTTGTGTCTCTGCTTAGCACTCAGCATTGGGGGAAAGGCCCTGCGATAGACTTGCGTTCTATCCAGGGGGTGTACTTGTACATCATGCTGCCTCGCGCTACAGAAACAGAAGATAAGCTGCTGCTTCTATGAGCCGCTCTAGTTTGGCAGGTTGGCGTTTATTTGGATGAATCTTATCCTGGTGGCAGAGCTGAGCGATTTCCACTAGATGGGCCAGCGTCAAAGTCAAATTTGTCTATTTACCGAAAAAGAAATGTAAACAAAAATTTGATTTTTGGTCTTATTTTAAGGTTAGGCATGAGGTTAAAAGTGTGTTTACTGTTTGTTAGGGTTAGGTTTAAAATCAGATTTTATGACTTTGTGGCTGTGCCAGGTAGTGACTACCCTTCAGAGCTGCCTCCAGTACATTAGTCATCCCAATAAATGGCAACCTGCTCCGGCCAAGGCTTGTGCAAGGCTACTTCATTTACTTGGTTAAAGTTGTTTACCAATTTTGGATGGTGAGTGTAGATCAGTGATCTGATCAGTCTCCCATCAACAGGTGAAAGAGCTGGAGAATGAGCTGGAGTCTGAGCAGAAGAGGAGCCAGGGTTCTAGAAGGGAGTCCGCAAGTATGAGAGGATGATCAAAGAGCTCACCTACCAGGTACTGAAACATACCACATGATTATATGCACTGTTTATTGAAAGAGCTGCCTGGCCTGTCAGGTGTTGTGATGTGATGTAGTGCGTCATGCTGCCCTCTGCTGTTTGTGTTTGTCCTTGCAGACAGAGGAGGACAGTAAGAACCTGGCCCGTTCTCAGGAGCTCATAGACAAGCTTACAGGCCAAGGTGAAGAGCTACAAGAGGCAGGCTGAGGAAGCGGTAAGTCCCCCACAACATTTCAAGTTTTCATTTAAACTGTTGTGTTACTGTATGAAATGTGGGTCTGTTTCCAAATGGCCTACAGTGGCATGATCTAGTTCCCTGCTCTCTGTCTTCTCCTCTCAGGAGGAACAAGCCAACTCCAACCTGGCCAAGTTCAGGAAGATCCAGCATGATCTGGACAATGCAGAGGGCCGATGCCACTGTCAACAAGCTCCGTGTTCGCACTCGGGACCAAGGGCCCAAGGTCAGTACTACACTTCATGGACGATACCAGTAAATTGTGATATATCACATAACATGGTCTTCTCCGTAGTATTTCTCAGAGTATTTATTCCCATGCCCTCAGTATTATCGGTGGTTGTTACTGAAACATACTGTGTTTCTCTTGTGTGTTTCAGCTCGCAGAGTAATCCAGAGGATAACTACCAAACCAAAGATATCACAGCCAGCCAGCTGCAGCAGTTGTGGTGTGACTGTGGGAGTACAATACAGACCCAATAAAGACTTCTAAAAACACTTATAGTACAATTTGTCTCACCAGATAGGTGCAGTGAAAGGTGTTGTTTTACAGCAGCGGTGTCAACTCATTCCATGGAGGGCCTAGTGCAGGGTTTCTCAAACTAGCAAGCTTTGATCATTTGAATCCGCTGTGTAGTGTTAGGGCAAAAACCAAAAGGTGCACCCCTTGGGGTTCCAAGTACTGAGTTTGGGAAACACCATAGTAGTAGGGTGCCTATTAAGGTTAAGTGCCTTTGCTCATGGGTACAGACAGTTAAAAAAAAAAAAAATTGTCGGCTCAAACCAGCGACCTTTCGGTTACTGGCCCAACGCTGTAACCGCTAGGCTACCTACCGCCCACATTACTATCGGCAGTCAGTGTGGTACGTGGAGATGCAGTGAGTAATGGATGGCAGTGGTCAACGCATGGAATCGTCAGTAAATTACAAGAGAATTTACACCCAGTGTTCTGTGGTCAGAGGAAAGAGGACGGCTGCCTGCTGCACACAGGCGATGTTCATGAGGACAAATATAAGCACCCACCACACATTATCATTATCGGTGTCCCATCCTTAAAACCACTGTGACAAAATACACTGGACACACACTCAAAAAGAAAGTTGAGAATTTATTTAGGATTATCATTGTATTAAATTCACAGACAAGACTGTTAAATTAAACATAAGATTAAGAAAACAGTTGTGAAATTGAATTTTAGGGGGATTGTGGTGGATTGAGTCAGGATTAGGAGTGGTGTGTGTGTGTGTGTGTGTGTGTGGGGGGGGGGGAATCCAATGTACACTAAAACATCACCACCCCAATATCCAATGTCAAAGCAAAATATAAACATACAAAAATGATTTGATCATGTTTCAGAAAACATAAAGGTTTTGCTGATCTAATTTCTCTAGGTATACACACACACCATATGCTTTTTATTATTCATCTCCAATGATAACAGTGACTGGGTTATACCACACACAGTCAAACAAAGGAAACTAACTTGGCATATATGCCAAAGAACAGAGTAACAATTCCATCAAATAATGTATCTGATGTAAGAAGGGTAAGAGACTAGGAATTACAATCAAATTCAAATAATTAAGCACCAATTATCAACTAAAAATGTAAAGTCAGACTTTCATATTTTTTTTGTATTGGATTTAATGTATATAGGCTGCTTCTGAAATGTAAGTTCTTAGTGTGAAGCAAATCTGCACAAAACCAAATATACAGTATGTACAATGTTTCAACAGTACAAAATCTGGGTGGCTGTTAATGATGGATAGTATAGAAATACAGTACTGCGTTTGATTTTCAAAGTTATATCTAGCAATTAAGACCAGATTTTTTAAAAGTAGGTTATCTACTCTGCACCAGATGCCAACAAAAAAAAAACAGACAATATGCTATTCCACAGGCAATCATGACTTTTGGGGAGCGTGGAACATGCACAGAGTTCTCATGGCAACAGTTCTGTTCCAAACACTAGAAGAACACAGAATGACCTAAATGGTGCTGCACCGGTAGGACTCCTATGAACATTGCAGGCTCCTTCCATGATGTACATGAACACAAGTCATCCACATTATGTAGTGGTAAAGTGTAGGTAGGTAAAGAAACCAAATGGTGCGAGAACACACATCGTAGGAAAGCCTGTGGTTATGTAGCAATAACAACTGTTAGGGCAAACCAAATGGTGAACAGATTATACGTTCACATGACTGAATGTATGATAGCAAAAAAAAAACTGTTTTAACAGGATTAGTTCCATTTCGACATACACCCTGTGAGTGATCCAATTGGTGCTTGCTGGGTTGAAAAATGAGGTAGCTCAATCATTGGTCAATTTCTTGGATTAGTTTTTTTGCTAAATGCTTACTCTGCATCGGCAACATCAGCACATTCTAGCCAGAGGAGCCATAGCAATGTAACCACTCCCATTCCCCCCTTCAGCCAATCACATTAGAGGTGACATCAAGCACAGAATCATCACAAAGACAGATCAAGATTGTCGAAGTCTAGGCTCATGGTAAGATAAGAGCAGTCAAGAGTTAAGTGGACGACTAGAGAACAATCAAGTGACGCAGCACAGCGTGGCTGTTGGTTCAAGGATAAGGGGTTAAGGAACTGTTGTGAGAACTGTCGGCGACAGAGAGTGGGATTGAATACTAGAACCTGCATAGTTAATTATTTTGCCAAACCCCCTTTCACTTGATGCATACAAAGTCTGATACAAAATGAAAACACCGGTCATCAAAATAAACAAAACAACAATTCAAACAGTGCAATGTTTTCTTCCTTTTATCTACACTTTATTTAGAACTAAAAGCTATTCTCTTAACAAGATGAAAAACAAAAACAATGTCTGAAAAACAGAAAGGAAAATGTTTCCTTGTGTTGGGGTAAAGTCATGAAGGGGTTGGTGACTTCAGGTGAGTGGGGGTCCCGTCCAGCCCCATCTCATCCACCATAGGACCCCATAGAATGTCAACCATTAACAGATCCACAAGCTACCTGGACGGGTTGAGTAAAGCTACAAGTACCAGTCGACTAGATTCACCTAAGAGAGAGAGCCCTACATACACATATAGATCAGAGACGAAGCCATTCATTCAAAAGACCACTGGACAAGACTGATGCCACCTCTGCATCCAGTCATGAGCAACCCTCTTAGGCTCACAGACATGGAGTCAACACTTCCCTTCTCTAAGAGAGCCATGTGGGCTAGAGGAGACACAGGGGGGACTAGTCTTCAGACATACTCTGGGCCTCCCCTCTTATAACAAGTCCCCCACAGTGAAAACAAACCATTTTCTGTGTTAGATGGATAGATAGATACATCCTATCTAATTTGTTGCATCGTATGTATAGATTTTTCAATATATTTATGTAATATATAAAAGGCTATTTGATTTCACCTAAAGCAAACCACCAACATAGGAGTATTTCAAGGTCCAAGAAATGTATCTCTCTACTGTAGGGTCTGGTAATGGACAGACAAACAGGTGCAGTCTCGCCCCTTCTCCTCCGAAGAGAATGGAGCGAGGAGTGAAGATGGCCAGGATTGTAGAATCACCCCCCCCCCCCCCCTCCTTCAGTAACGGCCTCCTGGCCTAGTTACAGACAGCATAGCAACGAGTCTGTGTCCAGCCACAGTTACAGTCCTGCTCTAGCTTTCTGGCATGGTCATCACTCATGATAGGTGTCCATACCCCAGCAACCCCCTACCCCCTCCACCAGGCCAGCCACACCCAAACCCGCCTGTATGGGTTAATCCTCCAGCAGGTCCCTGTCCAGCTCCATGAAGGGCTCGTCTATGTAGCTGGCTATGGCACACAGAGAAGTCCTGTCTGAGCCCAGCAGCACTGACACTGTCTCCTTCCAGTAGTCAAAGGGGATGCAGGAGCTCTGAGGGAGAGAGGAAACAGGGGGTTAAGACTTGTAAAACACCCCCTTTTTACCCAAAGAGGAGAAGGGGATATTCATGGTAAGTGGAGTAGTGCAAAATCGCAACGTGACACTTTCCCCGGTCTTAGGAAATACAAAATACTACCGCCGCACCTGCCCGGTACCCCAACAAAATGTGGTGGACACCGACTAATGAAAACACAAGCACATTTATAGGATTTGATGATTGGCCTCCTCCCGCGTCTTCCGAAACACACCCAGCTCCGTGCCATTGAACTAGTCTCTGACTAAATGACCCCTCACTAAACCTTGCATGATTTGAATTTAAAGTTTAGTCAAAGGCTAGTTAAATGACAGGCCAGCCAGTCTACGGACTACAACTAGATCGGGTGAGCTCATAACAGGGACGCAAACTGCCGAAGCCCCCAAAAAGTGACAAATGTTACATATTTTCAGGGAATAACAAGTACATATTTGAACAATCTCAATACTCTGGAAGCATGTTTATGGTAGGCTGGCCTCGTTTAATTGATGCCGTGGGTCGAGTTTAATCCAGATAAATGTATAGTTCCATATCACAACATGTTGCTGAATTCATGAGCGAAGCAGAGGGCCTATATATGCCTATTTGGCAAGTCAGCTGTGCAGGGCTGCATCTCACTGTAGTAGGCTGTGTTTTGGTTATTTGGATCTCCATTCAAATCTAATTTTATTGATGACATACACATATTTAGCAGATGGTAGGGCGGGTGTAGTGAAATGCTTGTGTTCCTAGCTACAACCGTGCAGTGGAGTAGTATCACTTGCCTTTTGTTTACTGCATTTGTTTACTGTTAATGTAAGTAGCCTAAATATAGATTGCGTCATGCTTTTATCAATCTGATATTGTTTACTAGGCCTACTTGGTAGTGCTGTTTTGTTCTATTTGAATTCATTCGTTTGCATTCGCAGTTGTCAGTATACTGAGCCAAACTGCTATCCATTTTTGTTTGCATGCATGAATAACTAGGCTACCACTTCCAGCATTTATTAAGACAGCAGTGTTCATGGCTACATTCACAGGCTGTCGGTAATAGGTGGCTTACCCTATTTATCTTGTAGCCTATATTCATTACCAAAACAGCCTTGCTTTAGTGTGATAAGCAGCAGAGATGGGCTACAGATTTTGTGCCAACCTGTCACTTCCAAAATCACTCAATCAATGGTCTCAAGAGTCTCGCCATTTTAACTTTATGGTTATTGTGGTGTAGCGTGATATAAGCAGAACTCAATATACAATTCCAATGCAAGAACTCCCCCCAAAGAATTGACGAACCCCCAAAAATGTCAACTGCCCCCGTAGTCACTTTATCCTGGCGCCGGGTCTGGAGAGAAGCAGCTGAGTAGACTAATGGCTGGTTAGGGGATGTGACTGGCTGCGCACAGCTGTCACACGTGATATTGGATGAAGCGATCTGATTTGACATATATGACATCACACTCTGAACTCTGATATTCTATTTTAGCTTGTCAGCTTAGATGCTAAAGTAGTTCGCTAGCAAACGTTAATAACTTAGTGTGTAATAATTTGCGCTATTGAAACATAAGTACGGCTTTGTGGTAATCGTATCACCGCCACCCCGGCGGTTACGAGTCACGAAGGCAGTCAAATTCCACGTGGCCATTTAGTCACGGTAATTAGGGTTTTCCAAGTTCTGATGCTGCTGATGGTCATTAGTAGCCTAACAAATTTCGTAACTGCCTGGTACTCTGCACTCTATTGTCCCTCTAATCACTCTGACATCGATGCAAATATAATCGAAAATCTAATCAAACACTTCATGAGAGCCCATGATCTCATGTTGCGCAACATTTCAATAGGCCATGCAATTGCGTGAGAAAACAGTAATTGGCTCTATTAAATATAGGAGGATCCCATCAGCTTTCTATAGGCTAGGCCTACTATATATATATTTTTTAACTTTCCTAATATTAAGTACATTGCTTCTCTTTACAACAGGAGTATAGCCTACCTGACTGGCATGAAAATAAAACACGGGGGAAAAGTGTCCTCCAAAAAAAGTGTCCTCGCAATTTAAGTGAATAGATATATTTTTTCCCCAAACTTTTTTGACAGGTGCATGATAAATGCTAAATCTAAATCAAAACAAATTTCACACATATATTATTTTGTATATGTAAAGACAAAATTAAATCAAGAATAGTCTGATGGGTGACAATACCAGCCTATCACATGTGAATTCTATATTATCACTTATCATAATGCCCAAGCGTAAGGCAAGAAACAGTGCCTTTTTTGCAACTTTTTCAAATCATAGTCGCACACCTCATGTAGCCTAGCCCATAGGCCTATATATGTTCTAATAAGGTTTGTATCACAACTAAAGTGTCCAAATAACTTCTTAAAATTAAGCACATTAATCCTCTTTACAAGGGTTGTAAGAGCCTAACTGGCGTGTGAGTTTCAAGTTTGGGGAAGATCATTTTCACCATAAAAATGCACCTTTATAATAAAAGCATTATATGCATAATCACATTTACGGTAATTTTTGATAATGGTGTTTTCCCGCTAATGGAACATTCCCGCTTACTGCTGTGTGTGCATTACTGCACTTATAATGGGAAGATATAGCCCAATAGTTTATCAACATTTTTATCATCTAAATGTTCTGAACTGTTGGGTCAGCCTCGTTGCATAAAACAGTTTAGGGATTCTAGTGGTTATATTAATTTGGGATCCATTGCATCCCACAACTGTCCCAGACTATGTTTGGAATATTTATTTCACGCACAGAATAGGTCGGCTTTTGATAGTAGATTTACATAGGCTAGTGCTTTTGCTGTTCGTTAGGCCAACTCATCTGGTTGGATGACGAAATGTAAATGTGGACAGTTCTTCATTATGCACCTTGGAATTGGATAAGGATCCACGCATTTTTTTAGGGTGCATTACAGCCACACAAAGGGGTTGCCACCGGGAAATTTGAGGTATCATCATATGCTTGTCAAATTGTGAATAAGAGACTGATGTATTGTGTACAGTCCGTGCAAAAAAAACAAAGCAGAGCTCATGCCTTTCAAGCAACTTTTTCAAATCATCGTTAGAGTCGCATCATGCAGCCTTACAATGTATTAAAAATCAAAACATATAGCCCAACGTTTGTAGAACAACTAAAGTTACATTAATAACTCTAAACTAAGCATATAGGAATACCTATTTCTTTCTTAACCGCTCAACACAGAATAGCCGTATGTGTGCACTCCCTCAAATTGTTTGGTGAAAATATCCTTTCTATTTTATTCAGCTTTGTTCAATTGTATTCTTCATACTAGAAAAATAATGCCACGGGAATTCAAAGAAAATCTTGTCTGCTAAATGAACTAGTGTAGCCAACAGCCATATGGCATAGCCAGATCAGGATAACTCAAGTATGCTATTCTGTTATTCTGAAATAGATTACATTTTCTTCATATCATGTTTCTTTAGAACTGTCTAAAATAAATGATAGATTTATTGTGAAGGTGTAGGCTATATTACATGGATTTATTAGACTTTTTAAAATGTAGATGTTCCAAAGGTCTGCATCAGTGGCTTGTAGGCTATGTGTTGAAGCCAGGAGATGCTAAATGTGTTTATGTTAATTAACGGTTAATTATCATGAGACAGTTGACAATCACTGGCTGACAAAATTTTGTGACCGCCACAGCCCTAAACATAAGCAAATTATAGTTGCATGTATCAAATATAACCGCAGCATTATTTCGAACACAGGTTGCTTACCTCAAGTTGCATTCCAAATTTCCCAGTCAGGAACAAAGTTTGTTGTGTGGAGTGGATGATGACTCAGCCGCCAGAGAAGGTAACGTTAGTGAGCACACAGTGGGGAGAACCTCAATTGCATACTTCTCGCTCCTCAAACCCCAATGGATGTGAAAGCCAGAGGTCCCTCCCCTCTGACCTTCTCCTCCAATGGGTTTTGAGAAGGAGGTGAGGAGAGAGGACGCAAGGAGTGTGCAATTGAGATTCTGTTCACACCTCTCTTTTATAGCTCAATGGGTGACACACTCTGCGTACTTTGCCAGACATACTTTTGTTTTTATGGATCGACACAATTCATGTGAATGACCTATTTTGAGATCAAAACTGTGAATATCGCCAAGAAGCGCCAAGTTTGCATCCCTGCATAATATATTTTGAAGAAAATAAATCTGGTTTTCCCTTGTTTGGGACAGAGCAGGGCGAGGACACTCACGTTCTCCAGACAGGTGCTGTCCTTGTCCTTGTTGAGGTAGTGGCGCTGCCAGAAGCGCAGCAGGTTGTGGAAGTTGTTTAGCAGGCAGCCAGGATATTTCTCTGCATACTCCTTCTCTCTCAATGTGTTGAGGTAGAAGGGAAGTTTACCCCGCCTCCTGGCCAGCATCAGGACCACCAGGCTGGTGTTCAGACAGCTCACATTCTCCTGGGCAAGGGGATGGGCAGGGGAGAGGGGGACATGTCAGCGCCAGATGTTGGAGAACAACAACCTCAAAGCCTAACAAACTGAGGACACATTCCTCTTATCCTGAAAGAGGTACAGAGGTGTGGGTTTGTCTGGTGTTAGAGAGACCTGTGTGAGAGTCTGCACGTTGATGACATTGACCAGCCTGAAGAGGAAGGACAGCCTGTTCTCCACCCGGGCCATGTAGGACAGCAGACAGCATTCAGACAGCACCTCCACCACTGCAGGACCACAGCCAGCAACAATTACATCAGGAACAGCACCATTATAATGCACTCAAAGCTTGAATTCATTCCAGCATTGGCAGCTTAAGATACTACATGTGACCCTCTCTCATCGTTCCATTCACTTACTATGGGATTAGACAGTGCGGCTTACCTTTCACATCCTCTGTCTGGCTCTCGAAGCGGTCGAGGGACAGGACGATGCAGCGCACCAGCATGTTGGAGTCCACCAGGGAACTGTTGATCTGGGTCATGAAGGTCTGGAACTGCAGCCGAGCCGAACAGAGGAATGGGACACACAGCATTATAGAACACACACATCGCAAAAACTTGGGTACATTGAGATTACTTATATATGACTATAAGAATCGATATTGCATTATTTCATGTATTTTCTGGGACGATTGAAAGGACTAACAGATTCTTCCCACATTGGGGGGGGTTGCTACTCGCTAAGGGTTTCACCTTGTCGTCTGTGCTGACATATTTGTTGAACCTCTTGAAGGCGTCGATGTTGAACTTCATGAGTTCCCCCAGCAGGTCAAAGTAGCTCTGCAGGACATCTCTGGACTTACAGCCACTGTCTATGATGCAGAACAGGATGTGTTCTAGCAGCCCCCTCTTCAGCAGAAACATCTGGTCCGCATAAGAGGTGGCTCCACGGAGGAAACTCTCCACCGCCCTGGCCTGCCAGAACCTAAAGGAGGAGTCTGGAGGCTCCCTCTTCATGACGGCGAGCAGACGTGTGAGGAGTCCCTTCTTCCCATCGCACACTAGACTCCTGCAGGAGCACAAGGAGACAGGGAGAGTGCATTAGTGTGTGAATCACTCACAACAGATTTCGGACACACAATATGGTATTGCATTTGAGGTTTCAGAGAACATGATGTCTCTGTAGTGTGACGTATTGAGGGTGGAGTCAAAAAGGAGTCCCGGCCGTGATTGGGAGTCCCATAGGGCGGCACACAATTGGCCCAGCGTCGTCTGGGTTTGGCCGGGGTATTTGTTCTTAACTGACTTGCCTAGTTAAATACATTTTACATTTAGGATGCATACCTGTCTGTATTGACTAAGGCCTCCACCTCCGGTATGTTGGCCTTCAGAGAAATGGCACTCAGCTCGTTCAGCTCCTGACTGTTCAGAAGAAGGTACTTGTTCCTGAAATAAAGAAAATGTTGTTTGTTAAACTCAAGTGAAGCTAACGGGGGAACTTTCGGTCAAACAGACTGTTTGAAGGTTACTTACTCGTGGTGGTCACTGAAGCTCTGGAGAAGCCTCAGAAACTGGATCTTGAAGGATATTTCCTAAGGGAAGGACAGAATCAGCGTGATTGATATTGCAAATGTTATAACACAGCAATGGTAATATGTTACCCAGAGTGAGAATCCTAGAAAAAGCCACCGATCATGTCCAGGGACAGCTCAGTGAGAGACGAGTGCACTGCTTACAGGACTGCAGTCACAGTTCTCGTTCTGGCCATGCACCACGTGATCGGACGAGGTGTACTTCCTCCAGATCAGCTTGTCAAAGAGGTTGTTGAGACCTGGGATCAGACGGAACTCTGCTAACATCTTGTGTACCTGAGGAAGACAGATCAGGTGGTCAAATACACGCAAGAGCACAGGAGTGCCTACACCGGAGAACCCGTGTCCTGTATTAGGTGAGGCGTCTGCTCTGTCCCCCAGTCCCTCACCTGGTTCCTCTGACGGCCCATTAGCAGCACACAGAGCACGTAGAGCACCTCCACCTTGTACATGATCTCATGGACAATCTTCATGGACTGGGGCAGACGGTGCCTCAGAGGGCTGGTGGCCATCGAACTCTCATCTGATGACTCTGTGGAGGAGACACAACAGGAGGTTTTTTTATTTTTATTAAAATGAGAAGAAATGTTTATAGATAAGTACAGAGGTACAAGGGTAGGTGACAACCGAGATGTCCAGGATATTTCTGTATAGTACAATAAATAAACATTTCACAGGCAGAATGGTGCATCTAATGTTAGACCTTTTAAGTGATAACTGGTGTTTAAGGCAGTGGTACAGAGCAGGAGCAGAGAGGATGCTGACCTGTGCTGCTGTGCTCAGCTTCCTCCGTGGCCATCTGCATGAGGGCGTCCAGCACCAAGGCGTTGTCCAGCCACGTGTACCAGTCCTCCAGCTCCTGCAGGAAGTTCGACGCCCCGGTGGCCTCAGACACCTTCCTGGTGGCCAGCTTACACAGGCGCTCGATGAAGCCCGGGATGTTCAGGAGGGTAACTGGGAACAGGGAGGCAGGGTGCGCTCATTCATTGATCATGTAACGTTACTCTACAATAGTTTTCGGTTGAGCACCGATGGGAAAACTTTTGGACAGAATAAGGGTATCGAATTTAAATGAGTACTACAAATGAACAGACGAATCAAACCAATACTTTAATGAGACCCCAAAGAAAGGGTAATTGAGCTAAATAGTGAGAATACAATCTAATCTCTCCAGTGTGTTCCCGTATCCCTGTCCTACCTTGATTGACCTCTGCACGTGAGGGGCTTGCGTTGCGTTTCTGCTGTGCATTCTTGGCCAGCAGGGTGTGTTTGTCATCATTTCTCACGTCGGGTTCTGAGATGGTGACAGAGAGGATGCGGCAGAAGTTAGCCAGCTGCTGCTGGTCGAAGCTCTGGACCAGACCAGACAGGTTAGGAATCCCCTCCAACTGGATCATGTCCTGGGGCAGAGAGAAGACCAGGACCAAACAAATGGATCACCATCGGCACAACATGATCATGGACACCAAATCTCTACCTAGAGCAAACGCTCATACTCTGTGTGAACAATATTAGTATAAATTAAAATAATATGAAGACTTTGCCGTGAAGTTGCTCTGACCTTCTTGACGCCGAGAATATCCTCGATTAAAGTGGCAGTCTGTAGAAACGTCTTCTTGTTCGTCATCAAGGTGAAGAGAAACAGGACAAAGTCGTCTCTGGCTGCAAGGCTCTTTGTAACCCCTTCCGTCTGAGAAAATGTGGGGAGAGATTTGACGATTAATGAATGTCTAAAGAGGAAAAAGCAGACATGACAACTTTTTTTTTGCGTATGAAGTGATGGCCTGCAAAGAGGGTACTTACACATATACAGCAGTTATAAAGAACACTGAGGCAGTCCTTGACTAAGTCATCATTCACTGCAGGGACAAGAGACACAGACATGAATAACAACGGTCCCTTATGTCAAAAGTGCAGTCTTCAGAGAGAAATTATATCAGACCTAAGTGTTACTGCTTACTTTGAGGTTTCTTCTTCTGCATAGTGAGTGTAGGCCTCATCAAGATCTCTACCAGCAGCTTCGAAGGGATGGAAAAAATGAATGCAATGAACAAACGTCGCCTGATAGTATCCCAGAAGGCACTGATACACTGCAGTAGGAGGTGACATGGCTGATTCAAGACATTCAAACTGGTCATTGATTACTTTCCATCACAGCATAGAACACACTAGTAACAAGAGCATAATAAACAGTATGTAAACATACATCAACTCCACCAAAGAGGTCAAAGGTGTATGTGTTGGGAAAGGTGGATTCTTGAGCACTCTTCCTGTCTTCTGTGACAAAAGACATTGCCTCCATGGAAAGTAGGGATGATAGTTCCTGTTAAAAATAACAGATAATTAGGCCTTCATCTTTGAGTAAACTATACACATTCAGTCGGCTCCTATAGCCTAGGAGACTGAGCTTAGTTGATGTTGTGGTGTATATATTATCTGGGTACCTTTAGTACACTGTGTGTGTGGGAGAGGTCACTGTTAGGATGGCTGCTCTCATGGAGCTTCTGCAGCAGCTCAGGGATGCCGTGCCATTTGGCCCTCTTATCTCTCTCCTGGAGCAGAGCCTCTGGGAGCTGGAACACAACGAATGAGTGGTGAATACAGGAAATATGCGAGAGCTTAGAAAATGTCTCCAGTATGTTCCCGTGTCACAAGAACACTGACAGTTGATCCTTTTACCCTACCCTCAGCACACCCACACAACCGGAGACAGATTTAACAAAAGCCTAGGTCTTAGATGTTAGTGCAAAAATAATCGCATCCCCTCCAAATTCCAGTTGCAGAGACCATCTTCTGGCACCAGTTAAGTCAGAAGTCATTCCAAATCATGCACAAATGCTCCTCACAAATGGAGCACAATATAACTTTCAGTTCTCAAAACTCAATTATTACTGAAACGTTGAGAGGAATGTGGCTCAAACTGCCATTTGAGACTTTATATTGGAATCGGTGGAGCAACACATAGGCCTTTTCTATTCTTTAACGGCAAGTTGGCAGTGAGTTAAGCAGGCCACATTTCACAAGAATGAAATGAGGAAAAGAAGTAAAAGCTTATCAGTGCTGCTGAGGTCTGAGGTTGCCTTGAAAAGTACACAGGATTCCTTAGTTTCAATATCAGAGAATTTGTCCTGTCCCCATTGCATGTTCAGAAATGTTGCGCTTATGAGTTGACTTCATAGCTATTATTGGTAAGGTTACTATACTAATAGTTAGTAGGGATTTATTTGGTTTTGGATTTTATTTTCATGGTAGTACAGAATTGGGCAGCTCATGATTGAGCGTACAAACTTTCCAGCACAGTAGGTGGTGGCATGCACTGTAAACATTTGTTTGCGGACTGCCATGATCTCCATAGAAGAAGAAGGGCAGGGAGTCAGAGGGTAATTCTAGGATAGACATCCTCAGCATGCACAAGGTAGCTCTTCATGTTAAATGTATAATTCAAAAGGTTTGTTTTAAAATCACCACCATCTAGTCTACTGCAGCCATTTGTATACACACATGAATGAGTGCATAATGTATCATTTCCAGTGGTGTAAAGTACTTGAGTAAAAATACTTACTAAGTCGTTTTTTGGGGTATCTGTACTTTACTATTTATATTTTTGACAACTTTTACTCCACTACATTCCTAAAGAAAATAATGTACTTTTTACTCCATACATTTTCCCTGACAGCCAAAAGTACTAGTTACATTTTGAATGCTTAGCTGAACAGTCTAGTTCACACACTTATCAAGAGAACATCACTGGTCATTCCTACTGCCTCTGATCTGGCGGACTCACTAAACACAAATTCATCGTTTGTAAATTGTGTCTGAGTGTTGAACTGTGTCCCTGGCTATCCGTGAATTAAATAAAATAAACGTGTCGTCTGGTTTACTCAATATAAGACATTTAAAATTATTTATACTTTGACCTTTGATACTTAAGTACATTTAAAACCAAATACTGTTAGACTTTTACTCAAGTAGTATTTTACTGGGATGACTTTTACTTGAGTGATTTTCTTTTAAGGTATCTTTACCTTTACTCGAGTATAAACATTGGGTACTTTTTCCACCACTGACCATTTCCACAAGATTATTAGCAAAAAAAAAAGGTGCCGTAGATTTTTCAACAGTGCATGAAAAGAGAAAGGTTTTTGACCCTGTAAGGTTTATTTATCTGGCTAGTAATGAGAGGCTCACATGAGCAAAAACAAGTAGCTAGTTAGGTAAAATACCTGTTGGCAGAATAATGACTGAGCCGTGCCCAAGCACAGATGGGCGGCTCCCATTTATGGAAACGAAAGTAGCGTTAACGTTACGTAATCACGCGTGTTGTTCCAAGTTAGTTCTATCTAGCAGATGAAAAACACATCCTGTCAAAACCTAAAACCCAGCTAGTTAGCCGTAGCTAACTGATAGCCAAACTAAGCTGCAAGCGAGCTAGCAGCAGTGGCGCACTCTTTCCGTTTCGCAAAGTCATCAAATGTTAGGTAGCTCGCTAATATAACAACATTGAGTAATACAACTAACTACATATACCAATTGTATGTAACGTCATGGATGGGAACAGACACATACGATACTACCAAAGATGGCTATCTACTTAGGTTAGCTAAAAAAAAAAGGTTAGCGTAAATATACTAGCAACACTTAAAAAAAAATCTTAATCAACAAAAGAGCTAACAAGTGCAGGCTACATCAAGGTTTCGGCTGTCATTTTATTGTAAGTAGCTAACTTGCGGGTGTATTTAGTCATTTAGCGAAATGATCACATTATTTTGTAGCATAGACAGCTGATGTTAGCCAACTAACCAGAAAGTCTGATAAACAGCTAGCTAGTTTCCCAATATATGCTAACGTTAGCTAGCTCTCAGCAGGGTTACCAAACGCAATCCCAGCCAGGCTTGAGTCGTCCTCCCCCTTTTCAAATACCTTCATTGCTGATACATCGCACAAGTTGTCTTACCTGTGTCCCTCTGCTGAAACCCTGGCCTGCGATCTGACTGTGTGTGATTTTTGAAATGATATTGCGACTGCTTCGTTTTCCTCCAGTCCAAGGGGACTCAGACCCCAGAAACGTCGCCATTATTTCTTTTTCCTGAACAGTTCTAAGCAGGAAGTTCTGTGGATTTAGCGAGCTATGGTTGATACAAAATATTCCCATGTATCTAGCGGTATCTAGTGGTAGGACTTGAAAATGGTCTTGACATGAGATGCTTTCTCTTTGTGGGCCAGATGTGAGAAAACTACAGCATCCATTGTCTTGTATGTTTTGACGATCTTGTTTTTATAATTAAGAAGTTGGCCATGATAAGAAACCAATGAAACAAAACAGTCACTCAGAACTATTTATTTATTACTCATTCTCACCCACAGCCACATTCTGGTAAAAACGTCTGAGTTAGTACTCCTCAGCCTTAAGTGTCTTCATTTGCGCTAGCTAGTTTTCGCATGGCGTCGAGTGGAAAGATGCTTCAGGAGGGTGGTCACGTGTGCTAGCAAGGCAGAAGTCCCGAGTTCGCGCCAGGTATGGGCCGAATCAGGAGGAATTGATTCTTGTTATGCAAGCAGCGTGACGTTCTTTACTCAGACATGGCAATTCATTCATACAAACAGATTGCATATGAAACTACAAATGGGTTCTCCCTTTAGTCCAGATACAACATTATTGTATTTCAGTGATCTTCCTTCTTTGATTCAAAATAGACCAATACATAGGTGTTTCTGTGAGGACCATCAGTATGAAACCTTCCATAAGCTGAAAGGAAGTGCTCCTCACATCATAAGACCTCTGAGTTCCATCCAATGTATATAAACCCTGGATTGCTGATACTATGTATTGGCCAATAAGAGCCTTTAAAGCAACTGGTCGGCCATATTGTCACTCCCCAGAAGGAGCCGTTTCCCAAACTCGGTCTTGGACCCGCCCTGGGTGAAGCTTTTTAAATTTTTCCCCCTAGCACTAGACAGCTGATTCAAATAACCAACTCATCATCAAGCTTTGGGTTTTTAATCAGCTGTGTAGTGACGGGAAAAAACTAAAACCGAGTTTGAAAAACCCTGCTCCATAGGAATGAATGGAATTCTACAGTATTTCAATTAAATATTTCAAAGACACAATTACACATATTTAAGTGTTTGTTGTTGTAGTGGGGACAGTAACATTAGTACTTTCAACAAGTTATACTTTAAGAAAGTATGTATTTATATATATTTGTATTTTAAATGTTAATGTTTAGCTCACATCATACAATTTAATAGTATGCATTAAGGTGTCCGTAATAGAATAAATATGGCAAAAATGAATGTAGACATTAATACATGCATTTCTATAACTTCCAAAATATTTTTTGCAAGGGTGGGGGAGTGACAAGATGGAGATGCACCCCCTGTCAGTCATCTAGTGTAGATATATATATAAATCATAGGTTTCACCTTGTGAAATATGCTCTTGAGAAGAAGAACCAGTAGCATTAGAAGTGCCAAGTAACACGGCTCCTTGTGGCTACCTGAACCCAAACCCACATTTTACCATCAAGACATGAATTGTGCTCATTTTTTTCATTGTGGTTGTAAATGGTAGGCTTACTACTTTTTAACTTCCTCTATGCTTTTGTTTAGGTCACCCTTTCTGGCCTAGTACCGTTGGGCCGGGGCAGCGGCAGACCAGACAGTATTATGTATTATTATTTTACTCTCAGTCTTCCCTCTCATCAGGTATCCCAGTGTTTGCCACAGTCCTGGCAGCTGGCCTCTGTCATGTAGAGGTATGAGCTCATGGCCTCCCTCAGCCCCTTGCTCACCAGCGAGTCCTCTGAATCCACTCTGCCCTTACTGAAGATCAATGAGCTGGGAAGACAAGAGGCAGGCACAGGGAATGTGATATACCTACCACCAGTATATGCATCATCTTACAATGTGAATTACAATGCAGTTAATTGCATAGATATAGCATGACACATCATATCATATTGACAAATAGTCAAATAAGTAGTGTGTAGGTCACTTGGGACACAAAATATGGTAGATGGAGGACTTAGGAATGTGCCCCACCTGTCTACGTCCTTCCAGTTGAGGGTGGGCCTCCTGATAGCTTTGGGGTACGGTCTAGTCATAGTAGTATTGTTTGAGCCTTGGATGATGCAAGGCTCCCTCAGTAAACAGCACAACCCATCTGCTGACTCTGTGGATAGACATGTTTCCAAATGTTTAGAACATTCTCTACCCAAACAACACATTACAGTAGTACCATACTGTCCACTCTCTTTGCATACCAGAGTAAGAACTGTGCTGTAATAATAATGCATTTGAGCCCGTCGATGGGCTTGTACCCACCAGAGTAGTGTTCCACCAATTGGCCCAGGGTGTAGAAGGTGAGGCTGGGGGAGATGTAGAACCAGCCGTTTTGGAGGCGACGGATGCGGTAGTGTTTCACTGTGCCCATGTACGAGGAGTCGGTCCTCCCAAGGACCGAGAGCGAATAGGTGTCTGTGACCAAAAGTAACACAAGACTCTTGTCACGCCACAGCAATGAAACAGTGCACAAGTCCTAGGCTAGTTGTTGTGCTTATAGCAAACTTAAAAAAAAAAAACTTGACATAACATTCAGTAAAATGAATTTAATTAAACGAGCCCTAAGCCATGAACATGGACTCACCTGTGTTTGTCTGACTCTGTCGTATCAGGAAAGCCCCTGTGTAATTGTGTGGCATCAACAGCAGCTCCTCTGCATTTAACCTGCTGATGCCATTATACTGCCACCTGATTAAAGATGGATGAGAAATATCAAATATTCACTATCAGAAGACAAATAAGATAGTACATTATATTTTTCAATCCTCTCCACCCTGCGAGGAAACTCCACTGGAACTACTGGTGCCATCATCCCCCACTGGGGGAGGAGTGACATAATTAGGACATTGATGATGTCATTCAGAGCGAGAGAACATCTACAGTATTGCTCTTTCAAATTGACGCATTCCAATTCCCACCCTCTAATGACATTCACTGATGTGTAAACAGCTGTGACAGTCAGAAGTAAAACTTGAGAATAAGTAGTAGGTATCTTACCTGTTTATTACTTTGGCAGTGTAGTGGCTGGGGATGTAACTCTCATTGCCTGTTGTTGTGGATCGCACCATCCAAAAATCCCCATCACTGCAAATAAAGAGGTCAGTCAGTGCATTCAACTAAACTATCACAAACTACCACATACAGTAGGGTCAGAAATGATTGACGTCATTGATAAAGATGACCAAAAAGGACTGTATAAAATAAATAAATACTGAGCTATATTGTATACTCCAAAAAGTTGGGAAATTATATTATTTTATACTAATACAATTGCTCTTGTTCAACAAGTAATACATCATTTTCTCAAAAAGGTAGGGTTAAAAATGATTGACACCCCTGTTTTTAATACCTTTAGAGGATAACAGTACTGAGACCTTTTCTAAAATATTTTATGAGCAGGAGAACACATTGGAAGCAATTTTGGACCATTCCTCCATACAGAATCTTTCCAGATTCTTGATATCCTTAATCTGTGTTTATGGAATGCCCTCTTCAATTCAAATCTCTTCAATTCAAACCACGGGTTTTCAATGGGTTTCAAGTCCAGAGACTGAGATGGCCATTGGAAAATGTTGATTTTGTGGCCAATTAACACATTCTTTGTGGATTTTCATGTATTTTTGGGGCTATTGTTTTGCTGGAAGACCCACTTGCAGTATCAGCCTCCTGGCAGATGCAACCAGGGTTCGGGCTAAAATGTACTGGGTAAAGTTCATGATGCCGTTGACCTTAACAAGGTCCCCAGGACCAGTGGAAGCAAAATAGCCTCATAACATTAAAGATCCACCACCATATTTCACAGTAGGTACGGGGCTATTTTCTGCTTATGCATTCTCATTTCGACACAAACAGAACCCACTCTGAGCAATTGTATTATTCTAAAATAATATAATTTCAATTTTTTTGTTGCATAAAATATCAATCCTTATTTGAATACTTTATTTGATGCAGTCATTTTTACTCATCTTTATCAAGGGTGTCAATCATTTCAGACACCACTGTATATGTACAGCTCCATGCGTGTATGCCACTTACTCTGATAACACAGTGAGCCTCTCCCCCATGCGGATGCTGGATTCCAAGGGATCTTGGGAGGGGAAGTCATAAAGGGACACCACCATGGGCCTGTTATTGTCTAAAAAGGAAGAATGGTTTTAATAGTTGCAATCAGCATTCACGCTGGCTGGTTGATGAATTCAGATTAGGTTAACAAAATTCAAGAATTCAGAAGACCTATGGAGGAAGCTGGGCGTTTAGTATTACCTGACATTGCAGGTTCAGTTGGATTCTCAAGGGTTGGCATACTGGATCGAATTTTGACAGGGCAATTCCCCATGACCAGCTGTTCTCTAGCTACAGTATATGTCTGTATGGCTCTGTAGGCTGAGAGACAGAAAGAAGTGTAGTGTCATTTATCTTCTCTTGTCATATGTCAAGCTAAAACAAGATGACACAGGAAGAGAAATAACCACAACCAGAAACCATCATTTCCTCAACCTGAAGTTTCCATTAAAAAATATAAAAAACTGAAAACTTGCTCACCTTATTGAAAGAGAATACGTCTCACTCCTCTGCTCTGTTGCTCAAGGCGACTACTCCATTTACGCAGATGTGGCCAAAGGGTAGATAGAAACAAGACAGAGGCTCACTGGATGAGGACTGGTTTTTATGTCTCTAGTAGCTTCCTGTGACGCCAAAGGCTCTGACATCCTCCTGACACAAAGCAATGTGTGGGTGTGCGTATGGAGGGTTGACATTTGATATGTCAATAACATTTTATTTCTGCATAGGTGCACAAAAAACACAAGATCAATATTCTCCTTAAAATTACAAACTACTTTTTTTCCAGGATTGTAGCAATCAGCATGTATTTAGTATAGGCCTACTAAATACAGTGCCTTCGGAAAGTATTCAGAACCCTTGACTTTTCCCACATTAGGCTAGGTTACAGCCTTATTCTTATTTATTTATTTATTTATTTTTAAATCCCTCATCAATCTACACACAATACCCCATGATGACAAAGCAAAAACAGGTTTTTAGACAATTGCAGACCACGTGTAACCACGCCAGCCCAGGACATACACATCCGGCTTCTTCACCTGCGGGATTGTCTGAGACCAGCCAGCCGATGAAACTGAGGAGTATTTCTGTCCATAATAAAGCCCTTTTTGTGGGGAAAAACTCATTCTGATTGGCTAGGCATGGCTCGCAAATGGGCATCTGCCCAGTCAAGTGAAATCCATAGATTAGGGCCTAATGAATTCATTTCAATTGACTGATATACTTATATGAACTGTAACTCGGTAAAATCGTTGAAATTGTTGCGTTTATATTTTTGTTCAGTAGAAATGACATATTTCTGTATTTAATTTTCAATCAATTTGCTAAATGTTTCACTTTGTCATTACGGAGTATTGTGTGTGGATTGGTGAGAAAAATAAATACATTTAATCCATTTTAAATTCAGGTTGTATCACAACAAAATGTGGAATAAATCAAATGGGAATTAATACTTTCCATATAGACTGTTGGTCATCAGATAGGAGGAGAGGATCTGACTCACAAAGGATGATAATCTATTTTGCCTTGACCTATAGCCAACTGATTAAGACCTGATGCACTCAGATGGTAACGTCTTGGTGAGATGCAGAAATCAGATGTACTACATGTTTGCGCTCTCAGTGGTTAGCTGAAATGGAAAAGCAAACTTCAGAGAACCTTATCTGAGCTAGGGCATAGCTGACCGTTCTACTTTATTTTTAGAGCAAGCTAAAAATAGCCTGCCCTCACCGTTTACATGCAGTTTGAGGTCAACCGATGTAAGAGTGAGAGAAAAAGCTCACATATGCGGTTGGAAACTACTGACCATATTCCTTTAAGTCTTCTGCCAAGACAAAGCTGAAAGGTGTCAACTATTTTAGTCTGAAATGCAGAACATTGATTATTTTTCTCAAACCTTTGCAATTATTTGATAGATTTGCTGGCGTATGTGTTTGTGTGCGCAGTGGAAACACTTGAAGATATGACCACAAACCAAGGGCCCATTTTACATCTTCTAGCTTTATTTAGTAGTTTAGTAGTATAAATGAGTTGTATTGGCAGACCGTGATAAGCACCACTGGGCCCTGCAGTGAAGACTGAACATATTTCCACATTATAACAGGCTTGTTAAGTTGTTATTCATTGTGTATGTCTACTCAAGCGATGAGTGAACAGACTATAAAAACAAAAATGTAAAACATAAAAAGACGACATCAATTACAAAATAAACATTTTTAACACACAGATGAAAGGAGAAGTGATTGAATCTAGACAATCACATTGGCCCACGGTTCTTTCCCATTGAATTTCTTTACATTTTTGCATATTCCTAAAAAGCAAGTATAATGTTCTAGAACAACCAAAACACAGTGCATTCATTCTGTCATTTGGACCAGTATAACCTGCCATATGGAAAACAACACAATGCAGAGAAATGTACAGGAAGTCATGAATCTTGTGTTTGCACCCAGCATGAGTGATCATTCTACAGTGTGAATGGAGTGACTCGGCAGAGCAGAGCAGTGCAGCAAGGTACAGTACAGGAAAACACACATCTACACTATGCCACACAATCAAAGGAGGCGTGTGTTCACAGTTCACAACATTAAAAAATATGTGTCTAAATATGTGCAATGAATGAAGGTTAAGTGTAAATGTGTTCTAGATCATAGTATAAGAGAAGGAAGAGGAATGTGTGTTTGGACTACAGCGGGTGTGAGAGATGGGACTCTTCAACCCCTCCTGTGCTGAGGAACTGATCCGATACACACAGACACATGGGGAATAAATAACAGATGTGAAAGGCAACAATCGGAACAAAGGAGGGACATACAATAATTGAAACCGGGAGAACAAGTCTCCAGATTCACTTGCACAAGACACATGCATACATATGAAATGATGAGAAACAGTTGGGTGGGGGATCGTACCATCTAGACCCTTGGAGTATACAGTATATCTGATTCATCCTTTATTTTGTCCCCTCAGCTTGTGGCTCGAAGTTTGACATGTATACAGTATTATATTTAATCTTCATTTGTATATATTCTCATATTTATCACACAATTCATCACTGAACACCCTGGCATTGAGTAGCTTCGGAGCAGGGTAGGAGAGACTGGGAGACATAAGTTACTGGAGGAAGAGAGGGCCACCGGTGAGGGCGGCTACCCTATGTGGAGTGAGGGAGAGATGGGACGATTTAGCAGGAGACCTCCATGGTCTGGGGCCCAGGCTGGTTGTCCAGGCCCCCAGTGGTGTTGGCTCTCTCCAGCAGGCTGTTGAGGTTGCGGCTGCGGATGCTGTCCATGGAGGTGATGCTGGAGGAGGAGGTGGTGCGGGATCGGACCAGACGACTCATTCCAGCCGTGGGCACTACGACACAACACAGGAGTGTTAACATGCCAGTCACAATGTAGAGCACTTCATGCAATGCAGGAAGCATTATGATGTGTTCCCTCTGTTAGGGAATCACATCAAGAAATCATACAAATACTGCAGACATTCACCATGCAGACAAATCTGAGGAAATAAAGGGACCAATTTTTTTTAAAGACTTCAGTACCAGACACAATACACTATGCAAGCCAAAGACTCTGACAAGCATGTCTTGTAAAAAAGGCAATACAATAATAGCATAAAGCACTGAAAGAAATTGATAAAGGCAAAATGAAGCAAAACTAGCACCATGTGCAACAATAGTAAAAAATCTAACATGAGTTTCATGCTTAAAGGAGCCACATTACCACTTAAACAAATGTCAAAGTATGCAGACGGTTCTCCACTTAATTGAACAATACAAATGACCGAAATGACCAATAATATGACGTTAAATGGACTTTCTGAGCATACATTGACATTCATGAAATGTGTGTTAGGTTGAATGGAGGCTGGTATTTGGCCAACTGGTCTAAAACTGCTACTGCTTTAACACCTGGTACCTGATTCGTTGCTCAGGTGACTGAGAAGAATGTAGGGAACTGTTAGCATTGATGGAGTTGAGGAAAGGATTGAAAAAAGAAGAAAGGAGAACGTATTGGACGGGAATAAAGTTTATGAAGGTTGAGGTAATGAATAGAAGTCATTTTGAAGGAAAAGACAGCTGCTGTATACCAGAAAGACAACCCCCCCCCCCCAAAAAAAACCAGATGTGTTCTTCCTGTCTGATTCTGGGGTAGGGCAGAGACAGGGATATCCCAAACGAGACAAAGCAGAATTTTGGCCAATACTCAACGGGCCCTTACAGCAAAACAACACCAACACTGTGACGAGAGTGTACCCTCATACATCTGTCAACGTGGTTTACAGGGTGCTGCACTGGGATCGTGACGAGATGCGTTAATGTCATGGCATAGAGTCATGGCATAGAGTCCATACCCTATCGGGGAAAAAAAGTATTTATTTCATAATGGGAAGATTTATTTTCATTCAGCCAAACTTCATAATAGGAGGATATTCTTGCAGCCTCTCCAACAAAGTTGCTGTAATTTAAATGGTTTGAAGTAGCTAGTTACATCAACAACTGTGTCAACTGATCGGTGTTTTTAATACAAGCCTAAAATGTGATACCATTTCTTTCAATGTGTGTCAGGTGATTTGAGCTATTTCACTACTTAGGTTTAGGATTATTAAGATAACTTACGAATGTATATTTGATATTATGTGCTTATTCCTGTGCATCTATGTCTCTGCAACGCTCTCGCTGTCGAAGAAAACAGACTTGAAACGTAAAACTATGCTGCTTCAAACTAACCTCGCTTTGCTGACGTTTCGGCCTCTGCGTGCAGTAGAACATATCTCATAGATGACTATGAGAAGAGGCTTTAATCAACTCTAATCTGACAGTGAAATGTCCTAATCTAATCATCAATCAAATGTTTTTATAAAGCCCTTTCACATCAGCAGATGTCACAAAATGCTTCTACAGAAACTCAGCCTAAAACCCTAAACAACAAGCAATGCAGATGCAGAAGCACAACGGCTAGAAAAAACTCCCTAGAAAGGCGGGAACCTAGGAATAAACCTAGAGAGAAACCAGGCTCTGAGGGGTGGCCAGTCCTCTTCTGGCTGTGCCTCTGCAGGGAGTGACTCTGTGCTGCATGGCCTTCACCTCCACTCTACAATTCTCCTCTCACACAGTGACACCTGGGGCTGCATGCAACACTCCCACTGAGGAGGACTGGGGGAGGAAACAGAAGAGCCTAGTACCATAGAAATGCTGTGCTGGTGAAAGGTGAGAGGTGAAAACAGAGAAGCCTTTGCTTTGTGTCACAGGAAGAGCTGCAATCTTAAACAATTTGGTTAGAAAACAAAAACACACAAGGCAAGAGAGTCTCTCCCACGCAGAATTGAACAGGAAGTCAATTGCTGTTCAGAACATCTTTGTTGCTCGTCATTCATGCTACAAGCACTGTTTCTCACCTACTAAGAACCGAGGCTAGTCAACACTGCAAAGATGAAAGAGGAAATGACGTTAGCTGTGAGACGTGAGGAGCGGCCTCCTCCGTGACCAGTGTGACAAAAAGAGGGTCCTTTCAGACACAACTGGCTGCACTCCAAACCCAGGAGGGGGTCTGGCATAGGCTCATGGGAAACCGTAATGAAAACAATACTCATTTCAGCAACAGTTGTTATTTTGCTCACGTCAACAGGAAATACGTTCAGAACACATATGTTAACCACAAAGACGTACAACAGCTTGTTAGTGGATAATCAATACTCAAGAGTCAAATTCCAAGGTAAGCAAACAGTTACCAGTGGCCAGAGACAAGTGTCCAGAGACATTATTTATTTTTTAAGTATGCTAGAAAGGAGTGGTTATTGAGATCACACATTTATAAAGAAAAGTAAGAGTTGTGTACTTACTATAACCCATACCCTGAACAAAGTACTTGAAGGCCTCTGCCAGTTTCCCAGGCTATTGAGGAGACGACAGTAAGTTAGTCATCAATGTAAATAAAAAATGACATAAAAAACACACACAAGGACATAATAACAGCATTTCAGAAGCTCAAACCTCACCTGCACAACCTGAGGCAAGCCTCCACAATCAGCCATCTACAGAGAGAGAGGGAACCTTTGAGTCACTACACATGCAATAGCTTAGCATCAAATTTTTATGCATGACATACACAGGATGTCCTGCTTCACCTCACCTTAAACAGTGTAGTCTTCGTTGGATTTAACCTGGAATTGCACTCCACCTGAAACAAGGTTAAAGAGTGTTAGTGGACAAAACTTAATCACATAAAGGAACTGATTTTCAACATTTAGTTCCATCATCCTACTATATATACACACAAGCATGTAGAAGCGAACGATCCATAGTCAGAAGCTAAACAACCACCACCTTTAACTAACTCACCACTGCCTCCACTGCAGGAGATGTGTCTCCAACCACCAACAGAGAAGGGCACCTGGAGGGGAAGAGAGTAGTTTCCATAAGCACTGTGAGTTACAACAGGTTCGCTTGAGCATACTGTTGAAAACACGTCAGTTCAAACTTTCAAACTCACGTCAGTGTGTTCACTGTCTCCTCATTCAGACCAATGACTGGCCTCTCGATTTCCAGATCCCGACGACTGTCATTGAAAAAAAGAGAAAAAAAGGTTAAAGCCACGCTTAGTAAGTCAGTAGTAAAGTCAGCGAGTACCTTGGGCAGGAGTGGATCCCTGCCCCATCTCCACTCCTGCCTAGCGTACCCGTTGTAGGAGGCACAGAAGAGGGCCAGGTTGTCCTGATTGATGTCCTGGGCGATGTGAAGGCGGTAGGTCTGGATCAGCTCTTGGTTGTCTGTTAGCTCATCCTAGAGGAACACACAAGGCATCAGTATGGCTGTGTGTGTGGATGGTATCATGACGTCATCTTCGATCACTTTTATATACAAATATTTCAAACCAGGTTAGTTTTTTGAATATTATCAAAAGGTGAACGGAACTCAAAGATGGGCAGATGCCAACCCATCATACTCACAGTGCTGAAGTGGTGAGCCATCACTGTGTCCACGATGTTACTAGTCCATCCAGAGAGCTGAAGAGAAAAACAACAGGACAATGTCTAAGTAATACATAGCTAGGACATTTTGACATTTTGTCAGACGGTTATTGTCATGCAAAAAAGTCTGCCGGTCTCAACGGTAATTAACCGTTAATTAACATAAACATTTAGCATGTACTACCTGTACTACCTGTTCACCCACGACTGCATGGCTCCAACACCATCATTAAGTTTTCTGACGACACAACAGTGGTAGGCCTGATCACCGACAATGATGAGACAGCTTATAGTGAGGAGGTCAGAGACCTGGCAGTGTGGCGCCAGGACAACAACTTCTCACTCAATGTGAGTAAGACAAAGGAGCTGATTGTGGACTACAGGAAAAGGCGGGCCGAACAGGCATTAACATCGACGGGGCTGTAGTGGAGCGGGTCGAGTTTCAAGTTCCTTTGTGTCCACATCACCAACAAACTATCATGGTCCAAACATACCAAGACAGTTGTGAAGAGGGCACAATAACACCTTTCCCCCCTCAGGAGACTGAAAAGATTTGGCATGGGTCGCCAGATCCTCAAAAGGTTGCACCATTGAGAGCATCCTGGCCGGTTGCATCACTGCCTGGTATGGCAACTGCTCAGCATCCGACCGTAAGGCACTACAGAGGGTACTGCGTACAGCCAAGTACATCACTGGGGCCAAGCTTCCTGACATCCAGGACCTATATACTAGGCGGTGTCAAAAAATTGTTAAAGATCCAGTCACCCAAGTCATAGACTGTTCTCTCTGCCACCGCATGGCAAGTGTGGGACCAAAAGGCTCCTTAACAGCTTCTACCCCCAAGCCATATGACTGCTGAACAATTAATAAAATGGACCCGGCATACACATTTTCTGGGGCAGCAGGGTAGCCTAGTGGTTAGAGCATTGGACTAGTAACCGGAAGGTTACAAGGCTGTTAACCCACTGTTCCTAAGCAGTCGTTGAAAATAAGAATTTGTTCTTAACTGACTTGCCTGGTTAAATAAAGGTAAAAAATTAAAAATAAATAAAAATGACTGACAATCTGAAATGGTCCACCCGCACAACAGTGCCTCTTCAACCTCAGTAGGATGAAGAAATTTGGCTTGGCCCCTAAGACCCTCACAGACTCTTACAGATGCACAATTGAGAGCATCCTATCAGGCTGTGCCCCGCAACCGCAGGGCTCTCCAGAGGGTGGTGCAGTCTGCACAACGCACCACCGGGGGCAAACTGTCTGCCCTCCAGGACACCTTCAGCACCCGATGTCACAGGAAGGCCAAAAAGATCATCAAGGACAACAACCACCCAAGCCACTGCCTGTTCACCCCACTACCATCCAGAAGGCAAGGTCAGTACAGGTGCATCAAAGCTGGGACAGAGAGACTGGAAAACAGCTTATATCTCAAGGCCATCAGACTGTTAAATAGCCATCACTAGCTGGCTACCACCCGGTTACTCAACTCTGCCCCTTAGAGGCTGCTGCTCCATATACATAGACATGGAATCACTGGTTACTTTAATAATGGAACACTAGTCACTTCTTCGAGATAGAGGGCGCTCTTTTAATTTTTGGATAAAAAACGTTCCCGTTTTAAACAAGATATTTTGTCACGAAAAGATGCTCGACTATGCATGTAATTGACAGCTTTGGAAAGAAAAAACTCTGACGTTTCCAAAACTGCAAAGATATTATCTGTGAGTGCCCCAGAACTAATGCTACAGGCGAAACCAAGATGAAATTTCATACAGGAAATGGTCCAGATTTTGAATGCCCTGTGTTCCAATGTCTCCTTATATGGCTGTGAATGCGCCAGGAATGAGCCTGCACTTTCTGTCGTTTCCCCAAGGTGTCTGCAGCATTGTGACGTATTTGTAGGCATATCATTGGAAGATTGACCATACGAGACTACATTTACCAGGTATCCGCCCGGTGTCCTCCGTCGAAATTATTGCGTAATCTCCAGGTTCATGCGCGTTCCATTTTCTTCAGAGGAGAAAGTCAACTGCCACGAATGATTTATCATCGATAGATATGTGACAAACACCTTGAGGATTGATTCTAAACAACGTTTGCCATGTTTCTGTCGATATTATGGAGTTAATTTGGGAAAAAGTGCGTTGTAATGACTTAATTTTCAGTTTTTTTCTTACCCAAACGTGATGAACAAAACGGAGCGATTTGTCCTACACAAATAATATTTTGGAAAAACTGAACATTTGCTATCTAACTGAGAGTCTCCTCATTGAAAACATCTGAAGTTCTTCAAATGTAAATGAATTTATTTGAATGCTTTTCTTGTTTTTGTGAAAATGTTGCATGCTGAATGCTAGGCTTAATGCTATGCTAGGCTATCAATACTCTTACACAAATGCTTGTTTAGCTATGGTTCAAAAGCATATTTTGAAAATCTGAGATGACAGTGTTGTTAACAAAAGGCTAAGCTTGAGAGCTAATATATTTATTTAATTTCATTTGCGATTTTCATGAATAGTTAACGTTGCGTTATGCTAATGAGCTTGCAGCGATAATTACACTCCTGGATACAGGTTTTTTTCGTAGCCAAACGTGATGAACAAAACGGAGCGATTTCTCCTACACAAATAATATTTTTGGAAAAACTGAACATTTGCTATCTAACTGAGAGTCTCCTCATTGAAAACATCTGAAGTTCTTCAAAGGTAAATTATTTTATTAGAATGCTTTTCTTGTTTTTGTGAAAATGTTGCATGCTGAATGCTAGGCTTAATGCTATGCTAGGCTATCAATACTCTTACACAAATGCTTGTTTAGCTATGGTTCAAAAGCATATTTTGAAAATCTGAGATGACAGTGTTGTTAACAAAAGGCTAAGCTTGAGAGCAAATATATTTATTTCATTTCATTTGCGATTTTCATGAATAGTTAACGTTGCGTTATGGTAATGAGCTTGAGGCTATAAATAGGATCCCGGATACGGGATTGCTCGTCGCAACAGGTTAATAATGTTTACATACTGCTTTACTAATTTCATATGTATATACTGTATTCTATTCTACTGTATTTTAGTCAATGCCACTCCAACATTGCTCGTCCTAATATTTAAACATTTCTTAATTTCATAATTTTACTTTAGATTTGTGTGTATTGTTGTGCATTGTTAGATACTACTGCACTGTTGGAGCTAGGAACACAAGCATTTTGCTCCACCCTGCTAAATATGTGTATTTGATTTGATTTGATGCCAAATCATATATTTGTATGATTTTATAGTAAGAAGTATTTTACTTTTTATTTTTTACCTTTATTTAACCAGGCAAGTCAGTTAAGAACAAATTCTTATTTTCCAATGACGGCTTAAGAACAGTGGGTTAACTGCCTTGCAACCTTCCGGTTACTAGTCCAATGCTCTACTTAAATAGAAAGGATATTTCTCCCATTCTAGAGCGAAGCTGCTTTGTTGAGCGTAAAAGTGATCATTTGAAACAGGCCCTATATGCTAGATTTAGAGCTATGTGGCAACCAGTCCATCCAGTATGAATAATAATACAGTCTCCACTCAAAGGCGATTACTCAAATTTGTTTAATTTTGGAGTAGAGGCTAGAGCATTTATGTTTTTCTGCCATAGGTAATATGTGATACGCTATGTATTGTATAATGGCACAATCATCATTTTTATTAAGTTTATTTATTTTTTCAGGCTTGGCCTCATTAGCCTATGAGTATGCATAAGCTTTACTATTTGAAGGAATCACCTTAGAAAGCACTGTCAATTTAGTTGCATAAGGCTTTGAAACAACATCCACAACAACCATGTTTTCCACTTAGTTTCAACCTGCCGTTGAACTTCTTTCTTCAAATTGATCAGTAAGGTGAGTTTTAAAAGCATGATACTGTTTTGATGATAAGTGGCTGATGTGATTTTCAACCTGATGGTCGTTAGCGAGTTGGGTACTACCAAAACATGTCCAGAGTGCATAAAAGGAGATTATCTCAAGAGAACTGGGGGGCTCTCGAGTAGCACAGCGGTCTAAGGCACAGCATCTCAGTGCTAGAGGCGTCACTAAAGAACCTGGTTCGATCCCGGGCTATATCACACCTGGCTCGGGAGTCCCATCGGGTGGCGCACAATTGGCCCAGCGTCGTCCGGGTTAGGGGAGGGTTTGGCTGGGGTAGGCAGTCATTGTAAAATAATAATTTCTTCTGAACTGACTTCAAATGTCTTGGTCTGTAAATACGGGTGATTGGTTTGAGGACTACTGACCTTGGAGGCAGCCCAGTCGATCCATCCCTCGGCACACGGATCCACGTTGATCAGAACCAGGCCCTCTACCAGAGTAGGGTTGTTCAGCTGCAGGCGAGAGGAACAACATATCAGCCCCCCAACACGAGGTGAAGCAGCATAGCATCATTCCAGTCTTCATACTTAGTATAGTAAGAAAGGAATGAAGATGATGATGAACATCTCAGGGAGTGTGGTGATTGGCGTTAAAACTGCATTCAGAATGCTACAAACATTTGTCATTTTCAAGAAAGGCCAGATGTATCAACAGAGGCGGCTGAGATGCTGGTTACCCGAAACTACATGTTAACATCAAATGCAACGACAGTTGTTACCAATCTAGCTACCTTGTTTCCATTTCACTCCAACCCCTAATTGGTGGAATTTGAAAATAAATGTTGAGCAGACCCCCAGAGAAACATCAAACACTGTGATTCCTAAATCCTCCAGACTATATATATATTACTCACACTCACTCAGAGAATACAGCAGAGCTAAAATAAGCCAGGCATTGAGCGCAGAAAGAAAAAGAACACAAGAGATGGCGAGTGAATAGCAAGGTGATTCACCCCCCTCAGAATGGCACGGTTTATAATAGACAAGAGGACTGGTGAAACGCTGCTGTGTGAGTTGGGTGTTCAGACTGTAGAGGAAGCTGTAATAGTCCACACAGAGATGAACTGAGAGAGACAGGTGATTTCGGGAAAAAGAGAATAGACATTGGATGACAGAGCTGTTGTCAAGTGTTAAGTAGACTTACAGCAAACCGGGATAGGATGTAGGCTCCTGCTCCCACGCCAATCCCAATCACACTGTTCACCCTGTGGACATGAGGAAATACATCACACTCAGCAACACCAACTTCCACTGGTTAATCCATCACAACCTGAACAAGCCAAGTGATCAATATCCATGTCACTCACTTGAGCTGAGTCATAACCGAGGGCAGCATCTCAGACAGTTCGTCCATGGTCGGGTACTGGTACCCGGTGGGGAAGGGTGCTGCCGCCTCCTGCTGTCCGGGGGCGTCCACGTGAACCACAGCAAAGTGCTGCGTGATCTCTTGCATGTCCTCAAAGTTAAACAGCGTGTTGAAGCATGACTTATCTGCACAGAGAGGGGACCAAAAGGATAGTAATGCAAACCCATTCATTAGATATGAAGAATTAGAAACTGGGTGGTTCGAGCCCTGAATGCTGATTGGCTGATAGCCGTGGTACATCAGACCATATACCATGGGTACGACAAAACATTGACATCTTTAATTACGTTGGTAACCAGTTTATAATAGCAATAAGGCACCTCTGGGGTTTGTGATATTTGCCAATATACCACGGCTAAGGGCTGTGTTCAGGCATTCCCTGATGCGTCATGCCTAAGAACAGCTCTTATAGCTCTTATAGCTCTTATATAGCTCTTATAACAGCTCTTATATATGGGCCATATACCACAGCCCCACGTGCCTTATTGCTTAAGTAAACCTAGAAATAAGATACACAAGAATGGCACAAACCTATCATACATGAAACACAAATCCATGGCATAAACTTACAAGAAATACTTATATAAGATATGTTACATGTTTATAAACACATTGTCTTAGATAAAAGTATTACGGTTAATCTGCACACTCACGATTGAGGCCGATGTCATGGTAGGTGAGGATTACTGGCCGGTTGCCCTTGGGAACGCCCCTCATGGTCACATGGAGCACGCCATGCTGAGTCTCAATATCATGCTCCTGCAGCCAATCAGAGAGGAAAACAGACAGGTCAAGGCGTTGGTAGACAGATCTGAACAGTACGGAGGTAGTGAGGGAGCCACCGACATAGGGAGGGGCCAGACCGACATATGCCCAATTCCAAACGGACTCCTAGGCCCTTGAGGTCGAGGACATTTTCACCGTATTGTTGTTTTCTTATCTTTTTCAATCTACACCAAGTGCCCCAGGGTCTGTGTAAGGGGATCTGGAGTGGGTTGGATGTGGACATTTATGGATTCATATCCTAATTACAGCTTACTACATCATTCCTCAGATATGAGAATGACATAAAAAGCCAAACAAATTGACAATCCAATACTGAGTGAGTCCTTATGATTGAATGCATACAGACTATACAGCTTCCTGTCTCCTTTCCAGAGCCCTCCGATGGGACGAGGAGGAGCAGAGAGTGCGCACTGGGCAGAGGATCAGATGGTTCTCTTGGGAGATTTTAAAATGCACTCCACCCCAAATATTACTGTGCAAAAATCCAGAGTCATCGCCTCCATTGAAAGCTGCCACTGAAGGGAGGACTAGCCCTCTTCTATTCAAATTCAGACTCAAACTGCCTTCATTTTTCTCCATGCCTCTCTCTGCACTAAATAGCTTCCTTTCTTAACAAGAGACTGAACCCTAAAATTACACAGAGACAGAGACATCTATAAAATGCTGAATGATTTTTTTAGGATTCCAAGTCTGTGCATTAAGGTTTTCAGTGTAACCGAGTCAGATAATAATCTGGTTGACCAGGGCAAATTAGGCCCAAAAATATGACAGCAATAAACTGCCATCTTTCTGAGCTTCATCACATATCATGACTTGAAACAGGAAGTGATGCAATACACCAAGGAATTAACAGCGTCATTCCCTGGTGTGCCTCCACACTTTCTAAAGACCGATCCTGTACCTCTCTAAATTCACACCATACAAGGACGGCATGACTTGGGACTGGGTATCTGAGCATGTTAGTGTATGAGTGTGAGCGAGTGTGTATAGGAGCATGAGGTCGTGGTGGTCACAGAGCTTGCCTAGTCTCAGGGCGCACTGGTCATGCAATAATTAAGAGAGAGCGAAAGGAGCCTCCTCTGCTCAGAGGCAGGGCTGGGAACACTGCAGCAGGAACCATTTGAACATTTAAGAAATGAGAATGGTGGAACTCAAAGTTCCTCTGGTGGAAGTGAAGGTTCAACCTACCGGTCAAGGACCGGGCAGCGGTATCCCTGTCTAAGATCTCAACCAAACATACCAGCCATTTTCAATGCTTTAACATTCACTATAGTCAGATTAAGACTTCATTTAAATGCACGGAGGCAGGTACATGCATTAATCAACAGCCAGGCACCCACAGAGTGGAGACAAAGACAAACACAGAACAGAAACATGGCGACACATGCAACAGAGAACAATGGAAAAGGCTTTTCCTCAGGTTACTGTCTTTAGTATTATATGTTGTCCATATCAAAGTATTGTGAAAAAGAAGAGGACCCTTTAAACCACTCTGCATTCAAAGAACGTATTTGAAGCTCACAGAAATTACACGATGGTCAAAGGATGAAGGCAGCACGACCCGTTGTTATTAACAATGAAACACTCCCTTCTGTGTTGCTGCACGACCCGTTGTTATTAACAATGAAACACTCCCTTCTGTGTTGCTGCACGACCCGTTGTTATTAACAATGAAACACTCCCTTCTGTGTTGCTGCACGACCTGTTGTTATTAACAATGAAACACTCCCTTCTGTGTTGCTGCACGACCCGTTGTTATTAACAATGAAACACTCCCTTCTGTGTTGCTGCACGACCCGTTGTTATTAACAATGAAACACTCCCTTCTGTGTTGCTGCACGACCCGTTGTTATTAACAATGAAACACTCCCTTCTGTGTTGCTGCACGACCTGTTGTTATTAACAATGAAACACTCCCTTCTGTGTTGCTGCACGACCTGTTGTTATTAACAATGAAACACTCCCTTCTGTGTTGCTGCACGACCTGTTGTTATTAACAATGAAACACTCCCTTCTGTGTTGCTGCACGACCCGTTGTTATTAACAATGAAACACTCCCTTCTGTGTTGCTGCACGACCTGTTGTTATTAACAATGAAACACTCCCTTCTGTGTTGCTGCACGACCTCTTGTTATTAACAGTGAAACACTCCCTTCTGTGTTGCTGCACGACCTGTTGTTATTAACAATGAAACACTCCCTTCTGTGTTGCTGCACGACCTGTTGTTATTAACAATGAAACACTCCCTTCTGTGTTGCTGCAAAAGGAGAGTGTTTCAGGTTGAGAGAAGGACAGCAACAAGGACACCGTGAGTGAGATAAAAACGATTGTTCAAATAAATGGAGCACAAACACACACACACACACACAATCTGCGGCCGCTGATGGAGTGAGAAGAAGAAGAGGCAGAATGATAGAACAGAAGAGAGAAGATAAGTTGAGCATGAAAGAGCGATTAAAGATCGATAAAAGGATGACAGAGGAGAGGAGACCCAATGATTTTTAAAAAACACAAGGGAGTGGCTTTCTTGGCATAGAGGAAGAAAATGGTTCATCATAAACACCATGATCTGAACAAGGCCCCAGATCCAGTCTTCTAGCTTAGAGCCTTGTCTTTGGGTTGTATTGATGTAGGAGTAAGCCATGCATGCGGTCTGTTTTCCTTCATCTTTCTCTCTTTACACACACACACCGCAGTTGAGCCTCAGACGCAAACAGAACTGGGGCGGGGCTGCTGGCCTGAAGAGGGAGGGGGAAGAGGAGTGAGCACTGCAATGGCTGCACCCCTTTTATCCTTTACCAAAGTGAAACTATGCTTCTTTAATGGGGGTTTAGACCAAATTCATAGAATGTGGAGGAGAATGTTAATGTGGGGTTTGGATTTGTGTATCGTCAAAGACGGCTGATAATGATCTATAACAAATGGAGGGCTAAGGACAGAGAGGTGCCCTGCAGAGACACCCAGAGGAATCTGCCAAAGATGGAAACAAAGTCACACAGAGAAGGAAAAGAGAGAACAATGAGAGGATAGAGAGGGTGAGGAAAGAGGAGAGGATAGAGAGGGTGAGGGAGGAGGAGAGGATAGAGAGGGTGAGGGAGGAGGAGAGGATAGAGAGGGTGAGGGAGGAGGAGGAGAGGATAGAGAGGGTGAGGGAGGAGGAGGAGAGGATAGAGAGGGTGAGGGAGGAGGAGGAGAGGATAGAGAGGGTGAGGGAGGAGGATGAGATGATAGAGAGGGTGAGGGAGGAGGAGGAGATGATATAGAGGGTGAGGGAGGAGGAGGAGATGATATAGAGGGTGAGGGAGGAGAGGATACACACACCTGTCTATGTCTTGGGGTTGAAAAAAACATTTAGCCTGTAAAAAACATTTAGCCTCGTGTGATATCTTTCAGACTTCAACAAATCTGTCGTTGTTATGTGGGTGAAAGATCAGTTCCTGGTCCCTGTCAGACTGTTGCAGTTCACACACATGGATCACAAGGCCTGTCTAGCTGGTCACGGTCACCACTGATATGTACAGAGAAAACAGCTATTTTCTCTTCACGATCTGGCAAACACAGACACAGAAATAGAGTACATCCAGAGACGTGCACACACAGACAGGTACATACGCATACCCTCCCGCCTATCCTCCCGCCTACCATGCTGTATGCTGAGACTCCTGAACACTTATACACATGCATATTTCATGCCATCACATTAAAATGTACCAACACACAAGAACACATTCATAAGTCTTTGTTGACAACACACACACACACAAACACGCACTTCCCCGCAAACGAATACACAGTCTCAACAGTAAGTGCACGCAAACAAGACAAATCTAGTGTTCTCCTGCAGACAAACGTCCGCCCACGCAAATGCCTCTCTGCACACTGAAACGTCTCAGCTGCTTAGCCGTCTGTCTGGGGAGGCAGTTAGGCAGACAGGCAGGTGTGCTGCCAACCAGCCAGGGAGTCCTGCCCGGGTCCAGCCCCTCCCAGAGAGCCAGGGGCTCAGCACCCTGAATCTAAACCCAGCGAGGTGTGTCAGTTAGACGCACTCACCACTGCATTCCCAGAGCATGCGATCTGGTCCAGGTCCAGAATGGCTGACATGTTTCCCACGCAGGAGAGGACTGTGTGCTGCTAGGAGGGAGGGAGAGAGGGAGGCAGCGCAGGGGTGGAGAGAGAGAGAGCAAGAGAGAGAGAGAGAAAGAGAGGAGATAGAGACTCGCTGCACAAGTTAGACCAGCAAGAGGGAAGGGAGAGAGCGAAAGACAGACAAAGACAAATAGGAGTGAGAGAAAGAGTGAATATTTTGAAAGAGAGGGATGGAAAAGATGCAGAGGGACAGAGAGGAGGGAAGAGAGAGGAAAAGAGAGTGGGAGAAGGAGAGAGTGAGACTGCAGTTTGTGCTTGGTAAGCACAGTGCGTCTGTGCGGCCAAGGCTTTGTCCCGGTAATTCTAATTGGATTTCAGCAGGTCAGGTGGGTAGAAAGGGGTTGGGCTAGAGAGCAGAGGAAAGGGGGCGGGGGATGGATGGGGAGTGGAGTGGAGAGGGTGCTGGGGTGGAGACATGCAGCACTCTGACGTCACAGAGAGAGATAGAGGGGTGCTGAAAAAAGGAAGGGATGCTGACATTGACTACTGACCCCTTCCTTCCAGTGTATTCTGCATCAGCTCAGCAGCTGCGCTCTAAAGTCACTGTCTGATCCTGCTGAATTATCAGAGCATCACCTTGAATGTCAGTTTATGGGCTGGAATTGGATTAAACACTACACCTGTCATCAATGAGCAACCAGGCTAATACATGATGACGAAATCCATTCTTCTTGTCGCAGAGTGTCAGACTAGACAGTGAGGGAAGAAGGTCTGCATTGAATATCAATATGAGCTCAGTCTTCCAATGCACCAATATGGTTTTGTAACAGCAGATTTTCCAGTAATTAAGACATTCAGTATATTGATTTTATTCACTAACGACCCTGCAATCATGCGACCTGCTGTGACCCCAAGGTAATCCAATGCACCGTCACTGTGATGGGCTGCAAATGAGCACTTTGTGTCTAAGAGAGATTAACAAAATGGCTGTTACACTGTAATAACAATCCACGTTGCTCTATATCACTACTGTGAGTGTGTGTCTGTGTGTGTGAACCGTATGTATTTACTTATTGAGCTTGATAACCTGTTGATTTGTCATGTTCTCTTCTCTATTACCTGCAGGAAGCAGCTGGCCCGGTGGGTGGAGTTTCCACCAGGGGACCAATGGAACGTACATAGAATGTGTTCGAGTGGGCGGAGCAGCACACTCACTGTGTGTTCTATTGGTCCTACAGTGTGAACTCCACCTACCTACAGGGAGCGCCAGGCGAGCTGGGTGGAACGCACTACCTCGCGTCTCTACATGAATGATTCCCACTACTGCCCCACAGGGGGGTGCCACATACATACATACATACATATATACTGTACAAACACACGTTGACCGGTCTAATGGTGATGATGATGATGATGCGTGCATCTCTGGAATAAATTACCCCACTAGGATATCAATATCTGCTCTCTCATGCACACAGGCGCACAGCAGCGATGCACACGTCTTTTTTACTGATAAACACCACCATTTTTATTCAGGCATACATTTCTTACTACGGTCTGCTTTTGTCCAATTCCCCACAGTGTTTTAGAATGCAATCACCGAGACTCGGCGCGACTGTTTTGAAGTCTCTCAGGCACCACAGTGAGAGTGACAGTCATACTGCCACCTCTCCCTCCCTGTGAGTCATACAGACACTGTCGTCTCAGCACCAACCACCCCCTCCAAGGAGACAGACAGATGGTCGGACGCTCAGAGGAGAAAGTAGAGGACAGGGATAGTCACAGGGGACACTGATTTATTTCGTCGGCACTGTTTTCACCACAACTACATTTACCAACATCTGAATTCCATTTTAATATAAGCCTTTAAAAAAATATATATAACATAGGCAAGCCTTCTGTATTGTACATGCAGGGTTGGGGAGTAACTAATCATAAATAAAAACGGTAACTGTAATCCATTACCAGCTAGAATATTGTAATCAGATTACAGATACCTTTGAAAAACTAGATGATTATTGAGGATTACATTTAAATTCAGAAGGGATGTTTACGAAAACAAAATCTTGGACACTTCTCTGTTTTCTCAATGACATTCAAATCAGCATTGAAAAAAAGGCGCAAGTTTAAGTTTGTTCCACCTGAGCGAGTCTGACCACAAGTTAGAGACCACTATGATGACACACCAAATGTGTTTGATGGATCCCGGGTAAAGAGCCAGAATAGGCTTTTGTAGGCTACAGTCCAAGCTATGTCTTCCAATGGTGCGACTGCTGTCGGCATCCAAAGATGATCCAACTTGAATAAACGCTTGGAGGTAAGGATGACAGCAGTGGTGTAGTCCACGGTGATATGGATAAAGAGAGAAAAGTGGGGCTTTTATTGCTCAATCTAATTCATGCAGATAAAAACAATAAATCCATAGTCCTAATGGACACATGCTCAGACTCACACACTTTTGATTGACTTAAAGGGGCAATCTGTAGTTGCTACATCCATTTTTGTATTTATAAATGTATATCCATAGATTTTTGAAGAATGTAACTTATGCCTCATGAGCTCAGTTCAACTGTCACACTAAAATATAAAACTTGTTTTTCTCCAATATTTGTAAACATTGTAAATGTAAACAAACACTGTTTAGCCTCATAACATGGTTAAAATAATCATGTTGATATCATGGATGGTCAGTCCTTCCATCTTTAGCTCTGTCTATTGAGTGCTGAAATTTTTCCAGGCCCATCTCTCAGCTTTTTACCAAAACAGAGGCGTGGCAACCGTTTTGTTTTTGTTTCATCTGTGGATTTGCCCTTTAAACAGCTGCATATTATCAAGATATCACAGTGTCAACAACAAAAAGGTCAACAATAGGCCTATAGCAAATGCAGCATATGGCATTCATTTTTCACATGTAAATAGTCCTTTTCAGTAGTGCTCAAAGCCTGCCATTCCATGAGCGCAGCATTTATTTTATACTCCAATCAATGAGCCCAATCAGTCCTCCATGACAACAAAATCATAAACAACAGAGGTGGGCTGGCTAATAAACCCTTACATTTGGTGTTATGCTCAGGAAAATGTTTTGGTTAATCTATACTCCCATATTTCCAAGTCCTATTCTTGAAGATCAAGGGTTATAACATTTATTGGAATGACTGGAATTCTGATATATCTTGACAATAAAAACCAAAGTCTAATTTAATCGTATTATTATATGTAATAGAAAGTGATAGGTTAGAAGAAGTCTACATAACCAACCCATAAAGTAAAATGTAACATCCATATATGGCCAGCTATGTAAACTTTAACATTGATTTATCCTGCAATAGATGTTGTTCAATTGGTAAAATATATATTTTTGTCTTCTTCTAATGCTTCTTAAGGGGAAAGTCATCTAAAAGTAACTGAATGTAATCGGATTATGTTACTGAGTTCGGGTAATCCCAAAATAACAGTTTACAATTTTGGGCAGGTAACTAGTAACTGATTACAATTTAGAAAGTAAACCTACCCAACACTGTGTACTGGCACATCACGCTAAAGATCTGCACCGTACCATCAGACAGTCTTACAGCGCCATCTCTTGGGCTAAATGAGATCAGCAAAACACAGGGGGCCACAGCAATGATTTGCAATCCCAGTTTGATGCTATACCAAGACATTTCACCCACTGAAGGGGAAGAGAGAGGACAGTGCATTTCCTGGAGGAGGCCAAGGTCAAGCTGAAGTTATTGTCAGGTTCTTTACATTCATTCTAGTCTACAATGAAGAAAAATAAATGCAACGTAAAGTGTTTGTCCCATGTTTCATGAGCTGAAATAAAATATCCCAGAAATGTTCCATATGCACAAAAAGCTTATTTCTCCAAGGTTTTATGCACACATTTGTTTACATCCCTGTTAGTGAGCATTCCTCCTTTGCCAAGATAATCCAACCACCTGACACGTTTGGCATATCAAGAAGCTGATTAAAAAGTATGATCATTACACAGGTGCACCTTGTGTTGGGGAGAATAAAAGGCCACTCTAAAATCTGCTTGTGACGGGTGGCAGGTGGTTAGTGGTTAGAGCGTTGGGCCAGTAACCGAAATGTTGCTGGATCAAATCCCCGAGCTGACAAGGTAAAAATCTGTCGTTCTGCCCCTGAGCAAGGCACTGTTCTCCAGGTGCCGTGGATGTTGATTAAGGTAGATCCCGGCACATGTCTGATTCAGAGGGGTTGGGTTAAATGCAGAAGACATATTTAAATTGAAGGAATTCAGTTGTACAACTGACTTGGTATCCCCCTTTCCAATGTCATTTTAGAGAATTTGGTAGTGCGTCCAACCGGCCTGACAACCGCAGGCCATGTGTATGGTGTTGTCTGAGCAAGTGGTTTGCTGATGTCAACGTTGTGACAGTGGGGTTATGGCATAAGCTACGGACAACAAACACAATTGCATTTTATTGACGGCAATTTGAATGCACAGAGATACAGTCACAAGATCCTGAGGCCCATTGTCGTGCCATTCATCTGCCGCCATCACCTCATGTTTCAACATGATAATGCACAGCCCCATGTCACAACGCTTTCTGTACACAATTCCTGGAAGTTGGAAATGTCCCAGTTCTACCATGGCCTGCATACCCACCAGACATCTCACCCATTGAGGTGTACGACAGCTGGAACACATGTACGAAAGCGTGTTCCAGTTCCCGCCTATATCCAGCAACTTCGCACAGCCATTGAAGAAGAGTGGGACAACATTCCAAAGGTCACAATCAACAGCTGGATCAACTCTATGCAGAGGAGATGTGTCACGCTGCATGAGGCAAATGGTGGTCACACCAGATACTGACTGGTTGTCTGATCTAAGATCCTACCTGAATAGCATATGTTTATCGTCTGAGAGTTGTGTCCATGAATACTGGGCAGGGGACACAAGATGTGACCAGCAGATGCGCATCAGTATTTTCAGTCATGTGAAATCAATAGATTAGGGCCTAATGCATTTTTTTCAATTGACTGATTTCCTTCTATGAAGTGTAACGCAGTAAAAAAAAAATGAAGAAGTTGTCACATGTTGCGTTTATATTTTTGCGCAGTATATTTACTGTACATAGGAGAACAATAACATTTGAAATGAATTAGGCATACACCATTATCTTTGCAAGGAGAACTAAATTGTGATGTTGTAACAGAGCTAAGCATCCCATTACTCGCGCCTTCGTATTACTGCAGCTGCCAAAGCAGGTCTCCTGGGACTGCACTCATTTAGAATCACTTCACACGTTTCCATTTTGAAAGCATAGCCATTTCTAGCTCCATCATTTTGTTTCCCGAATTGCCGCAACAGTGTAAATGAACATGTGTGAAGGGAGGGAGGGTGACACAGCTAGTGGATGCCTCCCTGTGATGTAAGACATGGGCAGCATCCCTTCGGCCCAGTCTCCCCCATTCATCACACACACACACACACACACACACACACACACACACACACACACACACACACACACACACACACACACACACACACACACACACACACACACACACACACACACACACACACTCTCTGGGTGATGACATCACAGCTGTGCAGCAGTGGACCGACTAATGGGAGCTTCTGTAAAAATGACGCTGGCTAGATGTAAACACTGCAGGTTGTCTGTTGGATGTGGCAAAAGTGAAGACAATACTGTATGTCTGAATGTGTGTGTGTGTGAGTGACAAGGCCTATGTATATGGATGAAGGGTGGATGGGTGCACAGACAGGACAACCTGGAGAAGGAGAGACAGGACCACCTGGAGAAGGAGAGCATGCACCAGCCCTGCTCCACTGGGGATGCTTACTTTCCTACCTGCAGTAGATACAGTGCATTTGGAAAGTATTCAGACCCCTTGACTTTCACATTTTGTTAAGTTACAGCCTTATACTAAAATTGATTAAATTCGGGGGGCATCAAATTACACACAATATCCTATCATGACAAAGCAAAAACAGTAACAAAATTGTTGTAAATATCACATTTGCATAAGTATTCATAACCCTTTAATCAGTACTTTGTTGAAGCACCTTTGGCAGCGATTACAGCCTCGAGTCTTCTTGGGTATGACGCTACAATCTTGGCACACCTGTATTTGGGGAGTTTCTCCCATTCTTCTCTGCAGATCCTCTCAAGCTCTGTCAGGTTGGATGGGGAACATCGCTACACAGATATTTGGGGTCTCTTCAGAGATGCTCGATTGGGTTCAAGTCTGGGCTCTAGTTGAGCCACTCCTGCATTGTCTTGGCTGTGTGCTTAGGGTTATTGTCCTGTTGGAAGGTGAACCTTCACCCCAGTAAGGTGCTCTGGAGCAGGATTTCATCAAAGACCTCTGTACTTTTCTCTGTTAAACTTTTCCTTGATCCTGACTAGCCACCCAGTCCCTGCCACTGAAAAACATCCCCACAGCATGATGCTGCCACCACCATGCTTAACCGTAGGGATGGTGCAAGGTTTCCTCCAAAAATGATGCTTGGCATTCAGGCCAAAGAGTTCCATCTTGGTTTCATCAGACCAGAGAATCTTGTTTCTCATGGTCTGAGAGTCCTTTAGGTGCCTTTTGGCAAACGTCAAGAGGGGTGTCATGTGCCTTTTACTGAGAAATGGCTTCCATCTGGCCACTCTATCATAAAAGCCTGATTGGTGGATTGCTGCAGAGTTGGTTGTCCTTCTGGAAGGTTCTCCCATCTCCACAGAGGAACTCTGGAGCTCTGTCAGAGTGATCATTGGGCTCTTGGTCACCTCCCTGTCCAAGGCCCTTCTAGCCCAATTGCTCAGTTTGGTCTGGCAGCCAGTTCTAGGAAGATTCTTGGTGGTTCCAAACTTCTCCCATTTAAGAATGATGGAGGCCACTGTGTTCTTGGGACCTTCAATGCTGCAGATATTTTTTGGTACACTTCCCCATTTCTGTGCGTCGACACAACCCTGTCGTCTCGGAGCTCTACGGACAATTCCTTTTGACCTCATGGCTTGTTTTTTACTCTGACATGCGCTGTCAACTGTGGAACCTTATATAGACAGGTGTGTACCTTTCCAAATCATGTCCAAACATCAGTTGAATTTACCACAGGTGGACTACAATCAAGTTGTAGAAACATATGGGGTATTGTGTGTAGATTGATGACACATTTAAAAAAAAAAGTTTTAGAATAAGGCTGTAACGTAACAAAACGTGGAAAAAGTCAAGGGGTCTGAATACTTTCCGAATGCACCAGGAGGTGATGCAGGGAACAGGCAAGACTGCAGGAGGCTGAGAGAGACAGTGTTAGTTAACCCTTTACAGCCTGAGAGGCAGCATCCAAACAGTTGAAAAGCCAACCATCATCTGTACGTATGTATGTATGTACGTACAGTGGGGAGAACAAGTATTTGATACACTGCCGATTTTGCACGTTTTCCTACTTACAAAGTATGTAGAGGTCTGTTATTTTTATCATAGGTACACTTCAACTGTGAGAGGCGGAATCTAAATAAAAAATCCAGAAAATCACATTGTATGATTTTTAAGTTATTAATTTGCATTTTATTGCATGACAAGTATTTGATACATCAGAAAAGCAGAACTTAATATTTGGTACAGAAACCTTTGTTTGCAATTACAGAGATCATACATTTCCTGTAGTTCTTGACCAGGTTTGCGCACACTGCAGCAGGGATTTTGGCCCACTCCTCCATACAGACCTTCTCCAGATCCTTCAGGTTTCGGGGCTGTCGCTGGGCAATACGGACTTTCAGGTCCCTCCAAAGATTTTCTATTGGGTTCAGGTCTGGAGACTGGCTAGGCCACTCCAGGACCTTGAGATGCTCAACGGCTGTGTGTTTCGGGTTGTTGTCATGCTGGAAGACCCCGCCACGACCCATCTTCAATGCTTTTACTGAGGGAAGGAGGTTGTTGGCCAAGATCTCACGATACATAGCCCCATCCATCCTCCCCTCAATACGGTGCAGTCATCCTGTCCCCTTTGCAGAAAAGAATCCCCAAAGAATGATGTTTCCACCTCCATGCTTCACGGTTGGGATGGTGTTCTTGGGGTTGTACTCATCCTTCTTCTTCCTCCAAACACGGCGAGTGGAGTTTTGACCAAAAAGCCCTATTTTTGTCTCATCAGACCACATGACCTTCTCCCATTCCTCCTCTGGATCATCCAGATGGTCATTGGCAAACTTCAGACGGGCCTGGACATGCGCTGGCTTGAGCAGGAGGACCTTGCGTGCGCTGCAGGATTTTAATCCATGACGGCGTAGTGTGTTACTAATGGTTTTCTTTGAGACTGTGGTCCCAGCTCTCTTCAGGTCATTGACCAGGTCCTGCCGTGTAGTTCTGGGCTGATCCCTCACCTTCCTCATGATCATTGATGCCCCACGAGGTGAGATCTTGCATGGAGCCCCAGACTGAGGGTGATTGACCGTCATCTTAAACCTCTTCCATTTTCAAAAAATTGCGCCAACAGTTGTTGCCTTCTCACCATGCTGCTTGCCTATTGTCCTGTAGCCCATCCCAGCCTTGTGCAGGTCTACAATTTTATCCCTGATGTCCTTACACAGCTCTCTGGTCTTGGCCATTGTGGAGAGGTTGGAGTCTGTTTGATTTAGTGTGTGGACAGGTGTCTTTCATACAGGTAACGAGTTCAAACAGGTGCAGTTAATACAGGTAATGAGTGGAGAACAGGAGGGCTTCTTAAAGAAAAACTAACAGGTCTGTGAGAGCCTGAACTCTTACTGGTTGGTAGGTGATCAAATACTTATGTCATGCAATAAAATGCAAATGAATTACTTAAAAATCATACAATGTGATTTTCTGGATTTTTGTTTTAGATTCCGTCTCTCACAGTTGAAGTGTACCTATGATAAAAAATTACAGACCTCATGCTTTGTAAGATGGAAAACCTGCAAAATCGGCAGTGTATCAAATACTTGATCTCCCCACTGTATGTATGTATGTATGTATGTATGTATGTCTGTTAATAATAACTAGGGCTGGAAATGACCAGGGACCTCTTGGTACGATATTATCATGATACTTAGGTGCCGATACGATATGTATTGCAATGAAATGAATTCTTTATGTATCGCGATTCGACACTATGATTTTACTGCAATTCAATATTCCAAACATTGACCAGATGTCTGATCAGTCATGGACATTAAAGTGCTGAAAACAAATTGTCTCCCTATTTAAAAAGAAGATGGAGCACAAGCTAGGAAGGAAAAATACTGGCGTTTTGGTGAAAATACAGCCAACTAACGCAGGTCAGAATCAAATCAAATCAAATCAAATTTATTTATATAGCCCTTCGTACATCAGCTGATATCTCAAAGTGCTGTACAGAAACCCAGCCTAAAACCCCAAACAGCAAGCAATGCAGGTGTAGAAGCACAGAACAAGACATTGTTAAAAAAATAATATCCCGATATGTAACTGTATCGATCCCCCCCATCACTAATAATTATCCTGTCTGGCAGTTCTATTTGGGTGTTTGAAATGTGTTTAGACATCACACAATATGACAGAAACCACTCCTCCTCTTCTTCTTCTTCCCACTCAGTGTTACATGGCAGTGAAGCAGTGATTCGCTGTGTAATGGAGAACGAAAGGCATTCATTGGCTGTTGTCGTGATCCTCAGGGCCTCAGGCTGGTGTGGTTTAACGAGTCACGACTCAGTATTATTCCATAAAAGGTTTGTCCACAGAACAGGGCCTTACAACAACTTAACACACCAGAATCTGGAAGTTCAAAGCATCAAAATAAAACCTTAATCATGGAATAAAACATCACTTGTTCAATTCTAGATTAATAGAGAACCATACCAGAGCAACTGACAGATACAACTCCAGAACCAAAATGGCTCCCGTAACCACAACCACCCCATGATGAACCCCATCTCATGATGAACCCTAAGTCTATCACAGTTTAACCAGAATGGTATAGATGGTATAGATGGGTTAGCTGACAACGTCATGAAAACGATGTGCATGCTTCCATGGTGCAGAAGTCAGCGTGTTGTTGTTATTCTGGATGACCAAATAGCGAGCAAGAATGACAAGAAACTGCCATGTGGGGGAACAGTAAGTGGCTAGTTTCAGTTTGTTTCATCTTGTTCTTGAAACCATGTCTTATTTTGAGGTGTTTTGACAAACATCTGCTATAGCGAGCTAACCAACAACTGTAACAATGTATTTGAGAGACAACAAGTGCTCACTGTGCAAATGGATTTATATTTTCAATAAACATTGGAGACAAAATATAATTCACATGTTGTCAACAAAGCCAACCCCATCTGTTTTTCCCCATAGTTGCAAATACATCGGTTTGTTGCTAAACAACCAAGCCGTCAATAGTACGAAGCAAGCTAGATCTACTCAGGCTTTTATAAAGCTAGCCAGCTTCAGTTAACTTCACATTCCACCTCAGGCAATATCCACGTTACAAAAGGTAGATATTGATCATGCACCCGCCCCTTACTTGAGCCTGCTCGAGCTAGGCTTGTAACTGCATGTTCATATCGCCCGTGGCTTGTCCAAGGGGATGGAGGCACAATCTTTGCGAGAGGGAGGGAATCTGATTTAATTGGTCCTCAACTCCCGGACTAAAGATACATGGAGTTAGCCTGCTCCAGAGCAGGTTAATTCTGAAGGATAGGTTGCCATAGAAATGTACCTGGCTAAAAGGTGAGCCACTTTTGTGGTACCGGTTAACCCGAGATGAACTAAGAGTTGAACAAAGTAACCTCACTAATTCCTCAAACGTGATTCGTAGTACACCCCACTGAGCCTTGCATGGCTGGAGGCCCACTATGAACGCCAGGCTGTCCCGCACTCTCCATGGCTCGGCCTCAACTCCCCCATCAGCAGACTCACACACCGCACAGGAGCTGGGGAGTGGCGGCATAGCTATGAGTTTAAGTCCAGTGGGAGGGTGACCCAAAGGTCACTACTAATGCTGCTGTTTGTCGTTTGCTGCGTACACATCAACAAATAAACAAGCTGAGCCAGTCTCACAAGCAACATGTTTTCCACCACTTGGCTTGTGAAATTAGCATCAGTAGATAGATGCTGCCCTTAGCCAGTGATACAGGGTCAGATGTTTCCCCCCCTCTCATGGTGATTGTTAGGATTGGAGGTAGGGGAATCTGATCCAAGATCTGTGTTTAAACGTATACTACCACAAACTCTGCATCACCATTCCACCTGCAGACTCTTCATTGTGAGAAAGGAACTCCAGTTAAATCCATGCTACTGCAAACTAAATGCAGTAGCAGGAGAATCAGAATGAGGCTATGTCCCCAAACCACCACTTGTTACCTGAGCAGAACACTTTCCCTCTGTTTGGCTCAATTAACAGGAAGTGAGAGGAGAGCCCTTTCAAAGCTCTCCTGGCCTGAATCACATCACTGAAATAGATCAGTACAAAACAGCATCCGTTTATAGAACTGGAGACACTCACCTGGCAGTCAAAGTCCTGGAAGTTACGGGAATTCTGAGAGAAAAGAGGAAAGAAAGGTATGTTAATGAGGTGTTGGATGTTAGAAAACATATTTAACTAGGCAAGTTGGTTAAGAACAAATTCTTATTTAAAATGACGCCCTACCCCGGCCAAACCCTAACTGTGCTGAGCCAATTGTGCACCGCCCTATGGGACTCCCAATTGTGATTCAGCCTGGAATCGAACCAGGGTCTGTAGTGACGCCTGTAGCACTGAGATGTAGTGCCTCCACTCGGGAGCCCTACAGTATTTTAGAAAACACGACTATGGGAGTTTCAGTATACATGCACTGGCTGATTGACAGACGGAATATGCTATCCCATCTATCTCCCTCACCTATAATATCATTACCGTCTGTATGTCCTCACATCTATCCTGCAGGCTCCTGTGAGTGTCTGCTTGGTTCTTAATGAGGTGGCCTGGCCACTAGATGGAGTGAGTGGTCAGCCATAAACCCATTAATTCAGATGAGCTCATGATTCTGCCTTACTTCCTTCAACCGGTCCACAGCCGAGATACTGTATATATTGACAAGGTGGTCTTGTCTCTACCCTAACAATGGGAGTTGTTGTCCCAAAGGAGGGAAGGCAGGCGGTCTGCTTAACGTGGACAGATAATGACGGGAGTGAACCCTCGCACTTCTCCTCTTCCTCTCTTTCCATTGCCAGCCCACTTCACCAGCACCACTGTCAGGTGATAAATGGCCTGTTCAGCCCATGATGCATGGCGCAGCACCCTCTGCCTCAACCTATACATCAACTTATTTCCTGTGAAGCAGAGAGTCTACAGGGCTCTACGCTGACCTTTGTTTCACAAGGAGCACGTATATGCGCCTGAGTTTAAAAAACGTAGATGTACACAAAGAAATTTAGGAGCACAATGCAAAATATTTGGGGTAATAAAGCTAGAATCTGTCATTTTTCTAGGCGTACTGGTGCTCCTAAATCAAAATTCCAGGTCGCACTGGAACTGTCTGGAACAGAATATCCCCCTCTGGGTTTAATAGCGGTCAATTTACACAGATGGGCTGACTTCCTTCTCCAAGGCAGGCTCGGAGCTCATGCCCTCCCTGATGCTGCAGTGTAGACTGAGGTCCTAGAGGAACCGTGGGAAGAAAGCTTTGATCTGCTGGAGGTTTTTTCCCTCTCACCTGAATCTTTCAAGCTTACAAAAAAAGAGCAGTTTATGCTAGCTTCCCCTTTCATCTTTTCCCCCTCTTTCCTCCGTCTCTCTCTCTATCCTCTGTTTCTCTCTCTCTCTCTCTCTCTCTCTCTCAAGCCTAACTCCATCTCTTGCTTTTTGTTCTTCTATTGACTCTTCCCTCACTACAGCGAAGCTGAGATGATAAATAATTCACTTTGATGAACAGCGCTCTGGAGTGGGGAGCGAGGCACTGTTCACACTGGAGACAAATACAGAATAAGTCTCTGTGTGTCATGTATAGGCAACATTCTGCACATCTGTTTGTGTATGTATAAATCTTCCATGCAAGTGGTCATCTCATCCTCTCACCTTATTGGTCAGCAGGGGCTTGATCTCAGTCAACTGCACGTCCTGTAGCTCATCCATCCTTCTGTCTTGTCACTACGCCACAGAGAGAGAGAGAGAGAGACAGAGAGAGAGAGACAGACAGGTGTATTTCTTTGTCTTCCTCTCTGTGAGCTACACATGGCATACATAGCACATCTTCAGAAATTAGAGCTGCACAATTATAACGAATAATAAACATGCAAATAATAGTCTTTGTATGACGGTATGTGTCAATGCAAACACAAAGAAGATCTGAGAGACCCCTGCTGCGTCAATAAGATGTTCAGATTCATGTCAGCTTCTCGCTATTAGTTAACATGGGAGCAGTTAGTAACGACACATCAGGCTGATTGATCTGTTTATGTGGGATGAGAGAGGCAGGCAGCCGTGTGTCGTGCCCTGTCATTCCTCCCCTGGGACTCTCCTGAACAGTGTCGCCGTGACACACGTGATGAGGATGATGATGATGATGATGGAGCTGAGGGGTTCAAGAGAATTCTGACTGTCTGTGTAAAAGGTGATTCTATCTATCTATCTATCTATCTATCTATCTATCTATCTATCTATCCTTTCATAGTTTATACCCAGGGACCAGGCAGGCAGGAAGAAAGGCAAGCAGGGATACCACACAAGTCCCTCCTCATTTGTTTTCCCCTTGAGGCCTCAGTTTGTCCTGGCAAACAATTACACCGAGAGAGACGACGCCCGGGCGGCACGAAATCACCCCCGCCAGCCCCAGCCCCTTTTACCCCATCGCCGCCTGCTCAAGGTGAGGACCTTAATGGTGTTCTGTTACCTGGCTCTCTGAGAGACAAGATCATGTTACGGATAACAGGAGATATCATCTCGAGGCCTTCTCTTAGGTCAATGCTTCTAACAACAGAATAAAATAAAACTGAGCCCATATTGTAACTAACTCTCACCTATATTTTTTGTATCCTCATGTTAAAAAAGCTCAATTAACAGAAAAATTGCTCTAAAAATGTACAGTACAAATAGAGTGAAGGCTGGTCTTCAAAAGAAAAGGCCATGGGTATTGGATTGACAACAGCCAATGGGAGTTCAAGTACTACAATCACTTCCTGTGTCCGGGCCCGCCTCGGACAACCTTGAGCTGAGGTAGCATTTAACCTTCAGGGTGGGTTGGTGATTTGCTTGGACTGCCTGGAACTCAGCCAACCAGAACAGCTCCACTCCACAGATTACGTCATCCCAGTTTGAGTCAGCAGGAACCATTAGGCTGTTCTTAGACCTGCCATAATGACCAGTGTAAAGAGCCTCCGTCTGATGAGTGAAATATAATATACATAACATAATATATCCCTGTGGCAAGACTTCACTGTCTTCCTGAAACAGACTGGAAGTTCCATCACATAAAAGTAAGCAAAACGGTAGTTTATGCCTGCACATCAAGAGTTGACAGTACTTAACAGGGTGAAAATATGCCCAGCAATCCTGGTTGACAAATCCGGCTCAAAGGAACTAAATAATATTTTGACAAGAAGCTAGAAAAAAGAAAAACAAATATTTGCATGCTTGAGCGGATTGGCTGGATAAATCCAACACTTCCTCTGGCTGACACAGAAAGTGGGCCGGTAGCAAAGGCCAACTGTAATCATAGCCTTCTAAATCGGCTAACGCAGCCCCCAGGGGGCAGGGTCAGGCTTATACCCAAATGACAGACAAACAGCTTCATTTCACACCTCAACTCCTTTGACCCGTACTGGGTTACCTGACAAACAAACCTTAATTGCTCTTGGAAATTACTTGGTAAATGGAATTACACAGAGACCCAGATTTTTCACTTTAAAAATGAATAATAAACAAAAACCATTCATTTAAACATTCAACAAACCACAGAACTCCATGCACAATGACTACTTTTAACAATTTCCACTGAATATTTGATAAAAACACATTTACAGGAAGAACTGTGCCGATACAAAGTTTGGTAACAGAATAACAGGGATATTTTACTGTAATGTATTTTGTACTGTATTTTACAGTTAATGTACTTTTTTTACTGTTTAAATTGTTCGAAGTAGTCATTGTGCAGAGAGTTGTATGGTTTGTTAAACTTTTGTTTGGCATACATTTGGCATAATTCAGTTATCGTGGAATTGCCCTCTCTCATTTGGGGGGGGGGGGGGGGGGGGGGGTAAGTCCCTAAGAGCCATCCCACAATAGGAAGTGGTATTGTATTTTATTGTACTGTATATTGTCTTTGGCCCGACCCTGTCCCACGTTAACTATAAGAACACCAGGTCACGTCTAGACACCTCAGTCTCCAACAGATTCACATTCTACTATACGCAGTGTGCTGCGGTTGCCATAGAGACAAAGCCGGCGATGTTTATTCTAAGCTAGGAGCCCCTTGGGACAAATGAGAGCCAAAGAGACAAGGGGAAGAGATAGACTGTAATGGGAGGAACAGATCGGGGCAGTGTAGGTCTGGAGAGAGACACTAAATCATCTAACTCCTTCCCTGTGGTCACATTCATCCACAGTGCCATGTAACACACTTCAGATACAGTCATTCAGAGATTATTCAGGCAATGAGAGTTAAGAGGAGATAGCCTAGAGGACAGATGGATAGACAAAGCATGCGTTTGCTCTCTGTGGACACATATTTGACTGAGACATTTTCACATTTGGTTAAATGCCTCTGACATCAGACGATTCTAAGAACATGTCAAGTGCATGGATAAATATGGAGGAAGGGGGAAGGGGAAATTGCGGAAACAGCTAAAACAGTACAATGAGGTGCATAACTGCCTGGAAAGCCTGACTGGTGGTGGATGATGGATATTCTGAATACAGTATGGCTATCAACTCTCTCGTGGATGAAAAGGTTAAGGAGATGCAGGGACACACACACAGACACAGTAGCTGTTCTCGTGGTCAATTTTAGCTCTCAGCATGCTGCTCCCAGTGCCTTCTCCTATCAATGTTAAAATCCCACCACACTGCAACAGAGACTTGGGACCAAGCGCTAGGAAAAACATCACTGGAGATCATGTCTCAGAAAAACCACAGCCACAAAACTGAAGAAAGCTCAGGTCTTCACCCCAGCTACCAGGCAATATACTACTAAAGTCCTGGCAATATACTACTTTATAGGAATTTACAAGTTAAAATAGTCCTATTTTAAAATGTCTGACTATGTATTCCTCTGTTCCCCATCTTCCATCCTGTGTGACTGAAACTCCACTGGTCTAAAGGAGAACCCACCATTGATGCCCTGCCCTCTGACCTGGACTAGCTGGGGGTCAGAGGTGTTATTAGCTTTAGGCTAGTGCTGAGACACACACGCCAGCGCGAAACAAAAGGGAGTCCTGTAGCCGCCTTGTCAGCAGCCGGTGCTGAATGATCGATGGAGAGGACACATTTACACTCCTCCCCCTCTCCATCTATCTATCTCCATCTCACCTTGAAGAGCAGCGCAGTCTGGGAGAGGCTCCAATGATGGATCACATTTTTCTGAGAACCTAGTCATGATGCTGACTCTGGAGGTAGCCTTCCTTAAAATGGCATCATGGTGACCCTGAATTATTCCCCTACATGTTGCCATGGTGACCTTATTTCTACCTACCTAGACATCGCCATGGAAACCCTAGGCCTAGGGTAACCTACCTAGATACCACCATGGTGACCCTAATTTGACCTACCGTATTGTCACAATGGTGACCCTGAGTTAACTAACCTGCCTGTATGTTACCATGGTGACCCTGATTTGACCTACCTTAAGGTCCCCTATGACTGAAGGATCTACTGCGAGAGCAGGGCCCTGGCAACAAGCTGAAATAGAGGGACTGTTTTCTGGCTGTCCCGTTTAATTTTGGGGCAAATAACTTTAATGACCGTCCCAATTAAAGAACAGAGAATCCTATGTGTGTGGGGAAGGTGTTTTGGATTGGTAGTCAGGCATTTTTTTTTAAACGAGGAAAACATGCCAAGCCAAATTCCTGGGATGCGCACGCTGCCCTCCCAGCCAACAATTGATACCAGATCCCATGCCTGCTTTCTTTTATGTGACTCAATGGTCCTGTCATGGCCACCTTCTGAAAAGTACAACTAACTGACCTGTGTTCAAACCAGGAAGATTTCACTAAAAACATCTTCCCTGGCTGCTCCACATCAGTGCCCTCCTCCACACTGTTTAGAGCGCTTAGTCTGTGTATAACTTAAAGTTGGTGCATTCATGTTAAGGTGGCTAGGTGAGACAACCACGCATATTTTATATTTATATCTTAGCAGACACTCTTATGCAGAGCGATTTACAGGAGCAATAATGCTTCAATTCCTTGCTCTTGGGCACGTCGACAGATTTTTGCATAGTCAGCTCGGGGATTCAAACCAGGAACCTTTTGGTTACTGGACCAACCTCTTAGACACTAGGCTACCACCCAGCTCACAGTCATCCTTACAACCTTTCCTCAATAAAGCAGCTATCAGCCAAGTTAGTGCTAGTGACAAAAGACACATGCGAGTGTTAGTGCAAGAAAGGTATAATCCACCCCAGAGTATAATTGTGTGAAATGAAGAGATTTTCCCTCTAATTCTCTGACCAAAAATAGCAGCCTGGGTTAGAGTGTTAGGAATAATCTGAAACTGAGCCCACACAATGCCAAGCACTTCTCTGGATCTTTGAAGGATTAACAGCCAAATACACAATACATTGTTAATTTATAATGACTTCGATGTCTTAAACCTGTCACTTTCATATTGGAAAACACAACCACACAGACACTCTCAGAGATTTAATTTCCTGACCCTCCCACAAGCAATAAATCAAAACACAGTCACCGGTGTGTGTGTGTGTGTGTCAGAGCAGGTCAAGGCTCAGTTCATTATCAGAGCCCTCACTGGCATATAGCAGTCACTGCGCTTATCTGTCTGCCAAAAGGGGAGCCTCATCCCCCTCTCTAAAGTCACTAAGGACGGGGCAACCCTGTCGTATTCAAACAAAACACAGGTGCACACACACGCGCTCTGTCAAGTCTCTCTCATTCGGAACATCCGCTGCAAGACATCTCTCATTATTGTTAGAGGGCTTTTAAAGAATTGCATTATTCCTTGCGGGGGTATTTTATCTGCTAATGTACTTATGAGATTAAAAAAGGCATTTCCCATATTGATTTAAGACCTCATATCAGTTGGCATCATCAGCAGGTTTCCAATACACCCCCCCCCCCCCCATGATTCTGCAGTGTCTAATGCTCTCTCTGAGGCCAGAAATGCAATGATACCCCTGTTACATCAAGGGGGGGGGGGTTGATTATAGAGCATGAAGATGGCACAGAACCTCTGACTCAACACTAGCGGTGGAAAACGCTCTACTTGTATGTATTGTTCTCATGACGTTATACCCACAGATTGAAATAGAACAAAAAAATCTGCTACAATCTATAACATTGTCCAGGACACTACCAGTGCTGCTACTCCTGCTATATATAAGGCTGAATGGGCCGGCTGACGTGTCTGTTCTGCTAAGTGCTGCTAATAGAATCTCGACTGTCTGTGTTTGAACGCCCCACTCCACCCTGTTCGCAGGCTACCCCGCCAAGGAGCCGGATAGGGACGGTCTGTGGGGGATTCCTAGCACTGCTTACTTGTTCAGACTGGAGTGGAGAGGCAGGACAGAGGGAGGAGGGAGAGCCAGAGGTAAAGAAAAGGTTAGAGAGAGAGCGAGAGAGAGAGCATGAGAATGCAGATGAGGCGGGGTTCATGTGAGAGTTGTGCCACGGTGAACCTTACTCCAGATAACAGGTTTACAGGACCCAGGTCTGGTGTAGTGTAGACAGACACCCAGGTCTGGTGTAGTGTAGACAGACACCCAGGTCTGGTGTAGTGTAGACAGACACCCAGGTCTGGTGTAGTGTAGACAGACACCCAGGTCTGGTGTAGTGTAGACAGACACCCAGGTCTGGTGTAGTGTAGACAGACACCCAGGTCTGGTGTAGTGTAGACAGACACCCAGGTCTGGTGTAGTGTAGACAGACACACAGGTCTGCTGTAGTGTAGACAGACACCCAGGTCTGGTGTAGTGTAGACAGACACCCAGGTCTGGTGTAGTGTAGACAGATACCCAGGTCTGGTATAGTGTAGACAGACACCCAGGTCTGGTGTAGTGTAGTGTAGACACACAGGTCTAGTGTAGTGTAGACACACAGGTCTGGTGTAGTGTAGACAGACACCCAGGTCTGGTGTAGTGTAGACAGACACCCAGGTCTGGTGTAGTGTAGACACACAGGTCTGGTGTGTCTACATTACAGGGCAGAACACTGACCCAAAGATGGATGACAGAACCACAAGGTCATCGGTACATGTTAGTGTGACAACCAAACAGCAAGGCTCACACTCAGAGATAACCAAGACACTGTCACACACCCATTCTCTCTGCGAGATTATTAAATAGGAACAAATGCAAGGTGGTATTCTTTATTCAACACGGGCATATGAGAGTATCTCCATGCGGATCGCAGGTAGGTGGGTTGGGTCTAGGTCAGTCTGTAGAAATGTATGGATCTGTGGTGAGCAGCCACACGGCCATGGCTGACTGTCACTGTGACAGATCATGACAACCCAATCTGAGACAGACAGAGGTGGACCCTTCCAGAACAGCACTGGCGCCATCTCTCCTCTCCTGGTTGCCAACAAAAGGGGGCCGTCACCCCCCTCCATGCAGCCCTACTGGTGACGTCATGACGACCAAATTACCTTTCCATGATAATATACATAAAACCGCTCATCAGACCAACCCAAACAATTTAGCAACCACAGTTGGGTTCAACAGTGTAAACTGTCCTCAGTATTGTTGAGGCAAAACCCTGAAAGCTGACCATTCAAATATCTCCAAAAGTCTAGATCATTTGAGACAAAGTACAGTAACGGGAACTCAAAAAATGAGTGCAATAAGAATGCCTTCTTGAGCACAGATCTTTTCTGTACATACACTACCCACAAATAGGCAATTCCATGGCAAGGGCATTACGCCTTGACTCAGACTTTTCACTTAAAATGTATGCCAAACAAAAACCATTGATTTCAAAGTTCAACAAACCATATAACTCTATGAACATTTTACACTGAACATTTCACAAAAACCCATTTACTGGAAGAACGATTTAGATTCAACGTTTGGTCACAGAATTACAGTACAATCTCCCATCCATTTTTTTATGTGACCACGTTTTCCCCAAACTCTTAAAAATCTGCTCTGAATTAAGATTAAAAGAAGTCTGCAGAAAGAATGGGCTGTCATCTATGAAATATTTTGGTGATTGAACTACAGTAGGTGAAGTGGATTTACATCCAGTAACATAATTATATCATGGCTCCCTGATCTGTACTAGAGGTCGACCGATTAATCGGAATGGCCGATTAATAAGGGCCGATTTCAAGTTTTCATAACAAATCGGTAATCGGTATTTTTGGACACCGATTTGCCGATTTTTTTTACACCTTTATTTAACTAAACAAGTCAGTTAAGAACACATTCTTATTGTCAATGATGGCCTAGGAATGGTGGGTTAACTGCCTTGTTCAGGGGCAGAACGACAGATTTTTTACCTTGTCAGTTCGGGGATTCGTTTTTGCAACCTTCCGGTCACTAGTCAAACACTCTAACCACCTGCCTTACATTGTACTCCACGAGGAGCCTGCGTGGCAGGCTGACAACCTGTTACGCGAGGGCAGCAAGAAGCCAAGGTAAGTTGCTAGCTAGCATTAAACTTATCTTAGAAAAAACAATCAATCTTAACATAATCACTAGTTAACTACACATGGTTGATGATATTACTAGTTTATCTAGCGTGTCCTGCGTTGCATATAATCAATGCGGTGCCTGTTAATTTCTCATTGAATCACAGCCTACGGGTGATGATTTAACAAGCGCATTTGCGAAAAAAAAGCACTGTCGTTGCACCAATGTACCTAACCATAAACATCAATGCCTTTCTTTAAAATCAATATACAAGTATATATTTACAAACCTGCATATTTAGTTAATATTGCCTGCTAACATGAATTTCTTATAACTAGGGAAATTGTCACTTCTCTTGCGTTCAGTGAAAGCAGTCAGGGTATATGCAGCAGTTTGGGCCGCCTGGCTCATTGCGAACTGTGTGAAGTCCATTTATTCCTAACAAAGGCCGTAATTAAATTGCCAGAATTGTACATAATTATTACATAACATTGAAGGTTGTACAATGTAACAGCAATATTTAGACTTAGGGATGCCATCCATTAGATAAAATACAGAACGGTTCTGTATTTCACTGTATTTTATTTTCGAAATGATAGTTTCCGGATTTGACCATATTAATGACCTAAGGCTCGTATTTCTGTGTGTTATTATGTTATAATTATATTTGATATTTGATAGAGCAGTCTGACTGAGCAGCAGCAGGCTCATAAGCATTCTTTCAAACAGCACTTTAGTGCGTTTGCCAGCAGCTCTTCGCAATGCTTCAAGCATTGCGCTGTTTATGACTTCAAGCCTATAAACTCCCAAGATTAGGCTGGTGTAACCAATGTGAAATGGCTAGCTAGTTAGCGGGGTGCGCGCTAATTGCATGTCAAATGTCACTCGCTCTGAAACTTGGAGTAGTTATTCACCTTGCTCTGCAAGGGCCGTGGCTTTTGTGGAGCGATGGGTAACGATGCTTCGAGGGTGGCTGTAGTCGATTTGTTCCTGGTTCGAGCCCAGGTAGGGGAAAGGAGAGGGACGGAAGCTATACTGTTACACTGGCAATACTAAAGTGCCTATAAGAACATCCAATAGTCAAAGGTATATGAAATACAAATGGTATAGGGAGAAATAGTCCTATAATTCCTATAAAAACCTCAGCCTAAAACTTCTTACCTGGGAATATTGAAGACTCATGTTAAAAGGAATCACCAGCTTTCATATGTCCTCATGTTCTGAGCAAGGAACTTAAACGTTAGCTTTTTTTACATGGCACATATTGCACTTTTACTTTCTTCTCCAACACGTTGTTTTTGCATTATTTAAACCAAATTGAACATGTTTCATTATTTATTTGAGGCTAAATTGATGTATGTATTTTATTAAGTTAAAATAAAAAAGTGGTCATTCAGTATTGTTGTAATTGTCATTATTACAAATAAATAAATACAATTGAAAAATCAGCTGATCGGTATCGGCATTTTTTTGGAGCCTCCAATAATCAGTATCGGAAACGGCGTTAAAAAAATCCTAATCGGTCGACCTCTAATCTGTACTATACAGAAATGCATAATTTAGGATATGAATATAGTTCTCTTCATGTCGATGTATGCTTAACAGATTCACAAAAAAAGTAGAAATATGCAATATCCTTCTTTTGCATATTTGGGTATTATTATACACATGGTTTATTATTGTAATGAACTCTGCCCCCAGACAAGACCAGATTTGGTTGGTCCAGATCAGATCAGATCAAATCTGAAACAATCACAAAAGTGTATGTTTCACAAGTTTGGACATCCCAGAACAGCTCAGCACAGCAGAGTTCAGTACAGTACAGTACTTTACTGTTTCTGTTTTATACTGTGCTGAACTCTACTGTAGTAGAGTAATGTACAGTGGAGTCCAAACTTGTTAAGATTTGGTCCAGCCAGAGTGGATTGAACAAATTTCAACTACTTTTCAGCATCCATGGACGTCGGTGTCGGGCAGTGCTCAGTGGGTGAGGATGCTTGTTACAGTAAATAGAAAGAGGGTAAGTGAGGGCCCCCCCCCGAGTGGCGCAGCGGTCTAAGGCACTGCGCCACTTGATCCCAGCCTGTGCCACAGCTGGCTGTGACTGGGAGACCCAGTAGGCAGTGTACAGTTGGCCTAGCGTTGTCCGGGATAGGGGAGGGTTTGGCCGGCCGGGAATTCCTTGTCCCATTGCGCTCTACCGACTCGTGGCGGGCCGGGCGCCTGCAAGCTGACTTCGGTAACCAGCTGGACGGTGTTTCCTCCGAGACATTGGTGCGGCTGGTTTCCAGGTTAAGCTAGCAGTGTGTCAAGAAGCAGTGCGACTTGGCAGGGTCGTGATTTGGAGGACGCATGGCACCCAACCTTCACCTCTCCCGAGTCCGTAGGTGAGTTGCAGCGATGGGACAAGACTGTAGCTACCAATTATAGCATCACGAAAAAGGGGTAAAAGTAGGAAGTTATTTTTAAAAAGCAAAATAAAGAAGGTAAGTGGTAGGGGTCATGGCAGGTGTCAGTAAGAGCTTGGACAGTTGACATTAACTGGAAAGAGTGAGAGGAAGGGGTCATCCAGACTGTTTTCACACTCTTGCTTTGATCACAAGACGACAGAAAGAAAAAAGAAGAAAAAAACTGTTATCGGCTGCACACAACAGTATGCCCAACTATGGTTTGTAACTACTACGATTTCCCATTATAGCCAATTCCTTTAATGATATTTTGGTAATTCCATTACCGATTTATCACCGTACAAAAATATAAATGCAACATGCAACAATTTCAAAGATTCTACTGAGTTACAGTTCATATAAAGGAAATTAGTCAATTTAAATATATTCATTAGGCCCTAATCTATGGATTTCACATGACTGAGAATACAGATATGCATGGGTTGGTCAGATACCTTTAAAAATAAAATAGGGATGTGGATCAGAAAACCAGCGAGTATCTGGTGTGACCACATTTGCCTCATGCAGCGCGACATCTACTTCGCATAGAGTTGATCAGGCTGTTGATTGTGGCCTGTGGAATGTTGTCCCACTCTTCTTCAATGGCTTTGCTAAGTTGCTGGATATCGATCCAGAGCATCCCAAACACGCTCAATGGGTGACACGTCTGGTGAGTATGCAGGCCGCGGAAGAACAGACATTTTCAGTTTCCAGAAATTGTGTACAGATCCATGCGACATGGGGCTGCACATTATCATGCTGAAACATGAGGTGATGGTGGCGGATGAATGGCACGACAATGAGCCTCAGGATCTCGTCACGGTATCTCTGTGCATTCAAATTGCCATTGATAAAATGATATTGTGTTCGTTGTCTGTAGCTTACACCTGCCCATACTATAACCCCACCATGGACACTCTGTTCCTAACAGCGGCAAACATCTTGCCCACGACGCCATATACACAAGGTGCACCTGTGTAATGATCATACTGTTTAACCAGATTCCTGATATACCACACCTGTCAGGTGGATGGATTATCTTGGCAAAGGAGAAATGCTCACTAACAGGGATGTAAACAAATGTGTGCATATGGAACACTTCTGGGATCTTTTATTTCATCTCATGAAACAAGGGACCAACACTTTACATATTGCGTTTATAGTTTTGTTCAGGATAATAGATTTACTAATAGATTTATCTAGATTTACTAGTTACTTCTGTGAACTTTCATTATCCTCCCCCTTATGAGGTAGAGAAATTAGATAATATATATGGGTTTTTGGTAATGGAATTACAAGGCACAATGCAATGTTTCTTAATCTTACAGAAGGCAAATAATATCTCCAAAACTAAATATGAGTGTTGATATTAGTTGGCTTGGGTCTTTACTTCAACATGATTGTTTTTGATACATTTCTGATACCTTAAGACTTTATCTTGGTTGATGTTGACGAAGACTCCTTTTCCAAGTTTGGAACAAAAGCATTTCCTTAAATCAACATTTTTAGGATGTTAAATGGTTGAAACATGTATATATGCCTTAATTTCTAAATAAAATATACTCTTAGCTTTCATTTGACATGCTCCTATGAACTTCACATGTCGGTGCTCATGGGTCCTTTTACATGGAAATGCCCAGATCTATCCTGTGGTCTATATACATTCCAGACAGCAGGGTCACGACTCACTGGGGAGCTGCTGCTCAAGCACAGGCCCAATCTCACTGAGTGCCATTCACTTAGTAAATGAGTGTTTGATGTTTGCTTGTTATGTTCCTCTCGTTCTCAGTTTAACTGCACTCGCAGAAACAGCCCTAGGAGGAGTTCAATTCACTGGGGCGTCATATTTGCTTCTCTGCAATTACAACTGGTAAGGTATTACATTTTCTGGGCCTGTTAAAAGAAGCCAAGGACAAAATCCTTATACTCTTTACCCGGTCTATAACCTTCCATCGTTTGACTGTGTAGTGGATATTTATGTACGGGAGGAGCCTGACCACAATCATCGATCGGTTGCTGAAGTGTTTTGTTGAATGGAGCACAGATCAGCAAAGGCCTCCCAAGTGGTGCTTTAGCTATAGAACATGAGAAATCTCTAGATGTAACCCACAAAAGCTGAGATACACAGGCAAAAGTATCACAATAACAGACAGACAAAACACTTATGAACAAGTAAACGTACAAATATATAAAAAACTAAATATAATAGATGAAGTAGGAAAAAAATGAACACAAAAGAAGAGCAGTCTTTCCATGAAGAGGAAAACTAATGGAGGACCTCATATCCATCCATTAGTGTCCAGTACATAGATGTTAAATCGGTCAGAAATATACAGTAAATGCAGTCACTGGACACTCTCCCAGACACCTTAACACCTTGTTGAGAATATCCAACAGCGTAGATACCCAGATGTCGACTGAGGAATGTATCTGGTCTGGTGTAGGGCTGTAGCGGTCACAAAATTGTCAGCGGGTGATTGTCAAGCAAATAACTGTCTCACGGTATTTGACCGTTAATTAACATAAACACATTTAGCATCTCCTGGCTTCAACACATAGCCTACAAGCCACTGATGAAGACCTTTGGGAACATCTACATTTAAAAAAGTATAATAAATCCATGTAATATAGCCTACACCTTCACAATAAATCTATAATTTATTTTAGACAGGTCTAAAGAAACATGATATGAAGAAAATGTAATCTATTTCAGAATAGAATACTCTGAGTTGTTAGGTCCTGAGCTGCCTATGCCAAATGGCTGTTGGCTACACTAGTTAATTTAGCAGGCAAGATTTGCTTAGAAGTCCATGGCATTATTTTATAGTACAATTGAACAAAGCTGAAAAAAATAGAAAGGATATTTTCTCCAAATGATTTGAAGGAGTGCGCACATATGGCTATTCTGTGTTGAGCGGATAACAAAAATAATTGGTATTCCTATATGCTTAGTTTCGAGTTATTAATGTAACTTTAGTTGTTCTACAAACGTTGGGCGATATGTTTTGATTTGAAATACATTGTAAGACTGCATGATGTGACTAATGATAATTCTTTAAAAGTCGCTTTAAAAAGGCATGAGATCTGCTTACAGGCTGACTACACCGCTCGCGTCGCATGCGAGAGCACTGCAAAATACATTTAGAAATCTATGTTGTTATTCCATTATTGTGCGCGCCTACGAGTGTCTGCATTTCCAAGGGCTAAAATACAAGTCAGTTCTATTTCTGACACAGATGACACTGCAAGTCCTGCCTCTCCCATCTCCTCATTGGTTTATAGAAGCAGGTACCCAGGTGCCATCTCCTCATTGGTTATATCCACGTGGGTAACTGAAAGACGAACGAGGTCAGTGGCGGTAATGCACCTCATTTATGAAAGTTGCCAATCTCCATATAAGGTCAAGAGAAGAAAAAGCCTGGAATGAGGAGAGATGACTAGAAACGATTTGGTTGACCGTTTTATGTGTGGATTTAATTGTCAGAGTAGAGGACTTTGTGCATTTCAGGTAAAATAACTCAATTTTTATATCTCAGGACAAATTTGCTAGCAACAGCAAGCTAGCTAAATAAGACAAATTAGCTAGCAAGTGCAAGCTAACGAGCTAAATTGCTATACATGTTTAATGCTTTTAGACCTGTCTCCAAATTAATATAATTGATTCACAGTTTGTTTTGATATTTTAACCTGCGTGTCGAGATCGCGTTTGGTGTGGGGGGACAAAATACATTTATGCATGATGGCGCACGCGCGCAGCCGGTTTGAGTTCTGTGTTAGTTTTTTTGCGCAGGCTGTACACAATACATCAGTCACTCATTCACAATTTGACAAGCACTTGATAAATGCCAAGAATTTCGCAGCGGTGTCCCCTTTGTGTGGGCGTAAAGCACCCTAAAAAATCCATGCCTTTTGCGACCAGTGGCCATTGTGCCCTTCTCCCTGAGTGCTTAGCGCTCTGAATCACCTCTCACTCACATGCCCCTCCCTCATGTCTTTCTCTACAAGTGAAGACAGTCACATCGGGTACGCAACTCTGTGCATCCTTATCCAATTCCTTGGAGTAAATTGAAGATATTGGGAGAACTGTCCACATTTACTTGTCAGCCAACAAGATGAGTAGGCCTAACGAACAGTAAAAGCACTAGCCTATGTCAATCTACTATCCCCCATAGTACAAAGTTGACCTATTCTATTCTGTGAGAGAAATAAATATTCCAAACATAGTCTGGGACAGTTGTGGGATGCGATTGATCCCAAATTAATACAACCATTAGCATCCCCAAAAAATGTTTACGCAATGTGGCTGACGCAACAGATAAGAACGTTTAGCTTAAAATGTTGATAAACTATCAGGCTATTCCTTCACATTTTAAGCGCAGCAATGCGCACATGGTAGTAGGCTATAAGCGAGGAAAACACCATTAACAAAAGGGACCACAAATGCATGTAATGCTTTTACTAGAAACGTGCATTTTTATGGTGAAAATGATCTTCCCAAACTTGAAACTCACACACTGCTTATGTATGCCAGATAGGCTCTACACTCCTTGTAAAGCGGATTAATGTGCGACTATGACTCGAAAAAGGTCGCAAAGAAATCAACAGTTTCTTATGCTGGGTATCATTCACAAGTGCTAATATATAATTCACAAGTCATAGGCTAATATTGTCATCCATCAGACTATTCTTGATTTAATCTTTCTTTACATATACTAAATAATATATATGTGTGAAATTTGTTTGGAATAAGAATGGACCATTATGCAGCTGGAAAACATATGTCATCTATGCACTTAAATTGCAAACGGAGGATGCTTTATGCATGGTTCATTTTCATGCCAGTCAGGTAGGCTATACTCCTGTTGTAAAGTAGGCGAAGCCTATAGAAAGCTTATGGGATCCTATTTTTTTTTAGTAGAGGCCATGACTCTGTTTTATCACGCAATTGCATAGCCTATAGAAATGTTGCACAACATGAGCTCATGGGCTCTCACAAAGTGTTTGATTAGGTTTTCGATTACATTTGCATTGGTGTCAGAGTGAATAGAGGGACAACAGAGTGCAGAGTACCAGGCAGTTAGCAAGTTTGGTCATTAGTAGCCTACCAGCAGCAGCATCTGAGCTTGGAGAAGCCCAATTACTGTGGAATTTGACTGCCTTCATGACTTGTGACTGTCGGTGTGGTGGTAATACAGTCACCACAACGGCCCTAGTCTGGCGTCTCCTAATAGTTCACTGCAGCAGAGGTGCGTGTGAGTATCATGTATTATATGTGTGTGTACGTGTCGTGCGTGCATGTGTGTGTGTCTGTATGTGTGCGACTGTGAATATGAACCCCGGCAGCAGTGAAGGACAGCACAGGGCATCCAGAGGGCTGGCTTGGACTCTATCCATCTTCCTGGATCAACAAGCTGGCCACCTGTGCTCCCTCTCCCTCTCTCACCACCTGCTGCTGCGCTGCTGCTACTGCTGACGCAGATAAAGAAGTGAGAGCTCCCAGAGGTGTGATCCAAGAGATTGGCTTTGTGAGGAAAGGACACCCCAGAGCTTCATATGACTATGGATGAGACTGTACAGAGTGTTCAGATAGGTTTACAGTGTCCAGCACAGACTAGATACATCACCTCTGTATTGTGTGTTAGGCCTATACTCCACTACTGTACTCTAGCCTAACTAGTATGAGTGTTATTACAATGTAGTAAAACTGTCCATGGGATTTTCAAGTGATCAAAAGAGAACAGCAGTCGCAGATATTGTCAATCATAAACCATTTCGGTTTAATTACAAGTTTCAACAGCGAGACACCTCCAGCACAGAAACAAAGAAAATGTCTCCCTGTTGCACCATGTAAAGAAACCAAAATTATTGTTGATCGACTATATCCGCAACTGCCCCTCCCTTTTGTTCACCTGAAAATCCCCTTTACAGTTTGGCGACAAGGATGGGATGCTAAGGTTTTCAGCCATGTTCATTGAGCAAAGCTTCAGAATCAGCTCCCTGGAGGTGACTCAATTGTTTGTACTCCTCTTCGAGGAGCATCTATGGTTTCTCTCCAAGAGATCGTCTTCCTCTGGTATCCAAAGATTACCACTGGATTTCAGTAATCTTTTGGAACAGCAGAACAAAGTTACTAAAACACATTCCAAAATGGAGAAAGGAAGGTGGGATGTGAACGGCATCCTGACTAGAATGTTGAATACTCCCTTTGGTAAATGGATGTAAAGACAGGTTAGTTGACAACATCACAGTATAGATGCGCTTGCAATGCAAACGGCTAAAAGTTGTGACTTGTTTCGATTGAAAGCCAACCCAGTCTGTCTTGCCCCAAAGTTGGTCGCGACCCACCAGTCTATACTCATGTATATTTGTCTTTGATGTTTGTTGACTAGGCTAATACAATAGAGGCTTAACAGAATATTGATTTAGGGACATATAGTATGCGTATGTTTTTTTCCCTTAAAACAAAAACCATGTACTTCAAAAGTTTAACAAACCATGCAAACGACTGCTTTTAATCACTTCCACTGAAAAATGTACAAAAACTAAATTTAGTGGAAGAACTGTGCAGATGCAAACTTTGGTAAAAGAATTATGGTAAAATATCTCAGGTTTATGTGACCACATTTTCTAAAAACGTAAATATCTGTTCCGAATTAAAGATGCACTATGCAGAAATCACTCTGCCATTGCCTTTTTTAAATTTGACCTTTAATTAACTAGGCAAGTCAATTAAGAACAAATTCTTATTTTCAATGACGGCCTAGGAACAGTGGGTTAACTGCCTTGTTCAGAGGCATTACGACAGATTTTTGCCTTGTCAGCTCAGGGATTGGATCTTGCAACCTTTCGGTTACAAGTAAAACGCTCTAACCACTAGGCTACCTGCTGCCCCAATTGCAAAAATTTGAATAGTTTGCCTAATTTCAGTTTATGTGACCAAACAAGCAAATACAGTATAGTCTGAGAATCATTGTTCCATCTAAACCGCTGTGAAACATACAATACCAGTCAAACGTTTGGATACACCTACTCATTGAAGGGTTTTTCATTATTTTTTACTATTTTCTACATTGTAGAATAATAGTGAAGACATCAAATCTATGAAATAACACATATGGAATCATGTAGTAACCAAAACAAAAAGTGTTAAACAAAAAAATGAATGTGATTAGCTCAATCACATTAAGAAGGAAAGAAATTCCACAAATTAACTTTTAACAAGGCGCATTCCAAGTGTCTACCTCATGAAGCTGGTTGAGAGAATGCCAAGAGTGTGTAAAGCTTTCATCAAGGCAAACGGTGGCTACTTGGAAGAATCTGAAATATAAAATATATTTGTTTACCACTTTTGGTTGCTACATGATTCTATATGTGTTATTTCATAGTTTTGATGTATTCCCTTATTCTACAATGTAGAAAATAGTAAAAATAAAGAAAAACCCTGGAATGTGTAGGTGTGTCCAAACTTTTGCCTGGTACTGTATATGTTCCATAACCAAAGATATTGTATTTTCAGCTGTTTGAAGCTGGTGTACAAAACAGAAAGTAAAAGACACAAAAACAACACTTAAAAACAGGAAGCATAGAACTAGCACATAGAACAGCTCTACCACTTCTTAAGACTTGTTTTCAATGAGAATGACAGATCTATAACTCACATTCCTATGTGAACTTTGTTGGGTCGCTAAAAAAGGTTCATATTGCAGTTAAGATTCAATGATGTCTGCAGAAAGTATTGGGTGTCAGCTATGACTTGGCACCTTCAGTTTGAAAGAAATATATTTTGGTTATTTAACAAGAGTAAGTGAAGTGGATTTACACCCGGTAACCGGATTGGGTCCCTGATCTGTACCTGATTGGGTCCCTGACCTGATCTGTAAAGAAATGCATAATTATTATGAATATCATTCTCCTCATGTTTCACAAGTCAGGGCAGCACAGCAGAGCACAGAGTACAGTGCAGTGCAGTACAATACTGCACAGCAGAGTAGGGTAGAGTTCACTACAATAAAGTAGAGTATAGTTATGTACAGTACAATATACTATATTCTACTGTACTATACTTTTCTTTACTGTATTGTGCTATCTAAACTTGTGAAACATACATGTACATCACTGATAGGTTCAGATTTGGTCCAGCCTGATCCGTCTGTGGACGTTAACATCAAGGCTAGGGTGGACTGACCAAATGTCAACTACTTTTCAATGACCATGGACGTCCGGTGTCGGTGGGTGCTCAGTGGATGAGGATGCTGGTTACAGTAAATGGAAAGAGAGGGGACAGGTGTCAGTAAGAGCTGAGAAGGGTGACATTAACTGGAAAGAGACAGAGAGAGAGGGGTTGTCCAGACTTAGCTCTCGAAGCGGTTAGCTTCACCCACAGTTGGCTGCGTGTGAACTACAATCCCGACGCTTAGAAACGTGAATAATCGCCGCTTGATGAATGGTTTTCAAAACATATGCTGATATGCCCCTTGTCTTTCATGTCAGTGAGAAATAATTCTTCAAATAAAAAAGATACACTTACGGTAGCAGCTTAGCACAAATCCATACAGCTATGGGTGCCTCCAGTTAACGAACTACAGTCATGGCCAAAAGTTTTGAGAATGACACAAATATTAATTTTCACAAAGTCTGCTGCCTCAGTTTGTATGATGGCAATTTGCATATACTCCAGAATGTTATGAGGAGTGATCAGATTAATTGCAATGAATTGCAAAGTCCCTCTTTGCCATGCAAATGGAACTGAATCCCCCAAAAACAATTGCACTGCATTTCAGCCCTGCCACAAATGGACCAGCTGACATCATGTCAGTGATTCTCTCGTTAACACAGGTATGAGTGTTGACGAGGACAAGGCTGGAGATCACTCTGCCATGCTGATTGAGTTCTATTAACAGACTGGAAGCTTACTTCCGGCGCCGACAGAGATGGCCGCCTCGCTTCGCGTTCCTAGGAAACTGCAGTTTTTTGTTTTTTTACGTGTTATTTCTTACATTAGTACCCCAGGTCATCTTAGGTTTCATTATATACAGTCTAGAAGAACTACTGAACATAAGAGCAGCGTCAACTCACCATCAGTACGACCAAGAATATGACTTTCGTGAAGCGGATCCTGTGTTCTGCCTTTCACCCAGGACAACGGAATGGATCCCAGCCGGCGACCCAAAAAAACGACTTCGTAAAAGGGGGAAACGGAGCGGTCTTCTGGTCAGACTCCGGAGACGGACACATCGTGTACCACTCCCTAGCATTCTTCTCGCCAATGTCCAGTCTCTTGACAACAAGGTTGATGAAATCCGAGCAAGGGTAGCATTCCAGAGGGACATCAGAGACTGTAACGTTCTTTGCTTCACGGAAACATGGCTCACTGGAGAGACTCTATCGGAATCGGTGCAGCCAGCTGGTTTCTCCACGCATCGCGCAGACAGAAACAAACATCTTTCTGGTAAGAAGAGGGGCGGGGGCGTATGCTTCATGGTTAACGTGACGTGGTGTGATCATAACAACATACAGGTACTCAAGTCCTTCTGTTCACCTGATTTAGAATTCCTCACAATCAAATGTCGACCGCACTATCTACCAAGGGGATTCTCTTCGATTATAATCACAGCCGTATATATTCCCCCCCAAGCAGACACATCGATGGCTCTGAACGAACTTTATTTGACTCTTTGCAAACTAGAATCCATTTATCCGGAGGCTGCATTCATTGTAGCTGGGGATTTTAACAATGCTAATCTATAAACAAGACTCCCTAAATTTTATCAGCATATCGATTGCGCAACCAGGGGTGGAAAAACCTTGGATCACTGCTATTCTAACTTCCGCGACGCATATAAGGCCCTGCCCGCCCTCCTTTCGGAAAAAGCTGACCACGACTTAATTTTGTTGATCCCTGCCTACAGACAGAAACTAAAATAAGAAGCTCCCGCGCTGAGGTCTGTTCAACGCTGGTCCGACCAATCTGATTCCACACTCCAAAACTGCTTCCATCACGTGGACTGGGATATGTTTCGTATTGCGTCAGACAACAACATTGACGAATACGCTGATTCGGTGAGCGAGTTCATTAGAACGTGCGTTGAAGATGTCGTTCCCATAGCAACGATTAAAACATTCCCAAACCAGAAACCGTGGATTGATGGCAGCATTTGCGTGAAACTGAAAGCCCGAACCACTGCTTTTAATCAGGGCAAGGTGACCGGAAACATGACCGAATACAAACAGTGTAACTATTCCCTCCGCAAGGCAATCAAACAAGCTAAGCGTCAGTATAGAGACAAAGTAGAATCTCAATTCAACGGCTCAGACACAAGAGGTATGTGGCAGGGTCTACAGTCAATCACGGATTACAAAAAGAAAACCAGCCCAGTCACGGACCAGGATGTCTTGCTCCCAGGCAGACTAAATAGCTTTTTTGCCCGCTTTGAGGACAATACAGTGCCACTGACACGGCCCGCAACTAAAACATGCGGACTCTCCTTCACTGCAGCCGACGTGAGGAAAACATTTAAACGTGTCAACCCTCGCAAGGCTGCAGGCCCAGACGGCATCCCCAGCCGCGCCCTCAGAGCATGCGCAGACCAGCTGGCTGGTGTGTTTACGGACATATTCAATCAATCCCTATCCCAGTCTGTTGTTCCCACATGCTTCAAGAGGGCCACCATTGTTCCTGTTCCCAAGAAAGCTAAGGTAACTGAGCTAAACGACTGCTCACTTCCGTCATCATGAAGTGCTTTGAGAGACTAGTGAAGGACCATATCACATCCACCCTACCTGACACCCTAGACCCACTCCAATTTGCTTACCGCCCAAATAGGTCCACAGACGATGCAATCTCAACCACACTGCACACTGCCCTAACCCATCTGGACAAGAGGAATACCTATGTGAGAATGCTGTTCATCGACTACAGCTCGGCATTTAACACCATAGTGCCCTCCAAGCTCGTCATCAAGCTCGAGACCCTGGGTCTCGACCCCGCCCTGTGCAACTGGGTACTGGACTTCCTGACGGGCCGCCCCCAGGTGGTGAGGGTAGGCAACAACATTTCCACCCCGCTGATCCTCAACACTGGGGCCCCACAAGGGTGCGTTCTGAGCCCTCTCCTGTACTCCCTGTTCACCCACGACTGCGTGGCCACGCACGCCTCCAACTCAATCATCAAGTTTGCGGACGACACAACAGTGGTAGGCTTGATTAGCAACAACGACGAGACGGCCTACAGGGAGGAGGTGAGGGCCCTCGGAGTGTGGTGTCAGGAAAATAACCTCACACTCAACGTCAACAAAACTAAGGAGATGATTGTGGACTTCAGGAAACAGCAGAGGGAACACCCCCCTATCCACATTGATGGAACAGTAGTGGAGAGGGTAGTAAGTTTTAAGTTCCTCGGCGTACACATCACAGACAAACTGAATTGGTCCACCCACACAGACAGCATCGTGAAGAAGGCGCAGCAGCGCCTCTTCAACCTCAGGAGGCTGAAGAAATTCGACTTGTCACCAAAAGCACTCACAAACTTCTACAGATGCACAATCGAGAGCATCCTGTCGGGCTGTATCACCGCCTGGTACGGCAACTGCTCCGCCCACAACCGTAAGGCTCTCCAGAGGGTAGTGAGGTCTGCACAACGCATCACCGGGAGCAAACTACCTGCCCTCCAGGACACATACACCACCCGATGTCACAGGAAGGCCATAAAGATCATCAAGGACAACAACCACCCGAGCCACTGCCTGTTCACCCCACTATCATCCAGAAGGCGAGGTCAGTACAGGTGCATCAAAGCTGGGACCGAGAGACTGAAAAACAGCTTCTATCTCAAGGCCATCAGACTGTTAAACAGCCACCACTAACATTGAGTGGCTGCTGCCAACACACTGACTCAACTCCAGCCACTTTAATAATGGGAATTGATGGAAAATGATGTAAAATATATCACTAGCCACTTTAAACAATGCTACCTAATATGATGTTTACATACCCTACATTATTAATCTCATATGTATATACTGTACTCTATATCATCTACTGCATCTTTATGTAATACATGTATCACTAACCACTTTAACTATGCCACTTTGTTTACATACTCATCTCATATGTATATACTGCACTCAATACCATCTACTGTATCTTGCCTATGCCGCTCTGTACCATCACTCATTCATATATCTTTATGTACATATTCTTTATCCCCTTACACTTGTGTCTATAAGGTAGTAGTTTTGGAATTGTTAGCTAGATTACTTGTTGGTTATTATTGTCGGAACTAGAAGCACAAGCATTTCGCTACACTCGCATTAACATCTGCTAACCATGTGTATGTGACAAATAAATACAATTTGATTTGATTTGAAAATGAGGGTGGTGCTTGGAAACATTGTTCTTCCTCTGTCAACCATGGTTACCTGCAAGTAAACACATGCCATCATCATTGCTTTTCACAAAAAGGGCTTCACAGGCAAGGATATTGCTCCCAGTAAGATTCCACCTAAAATCAACCATTTATCGGATCATCAAGAACTTCAATGAGAGCGGTTCAATTGTTGTGAAGAAAACTTCAGGGCGCCCAAGAAAGTCCAGCAAGCACCAGGACCGTCTCCTAAAGTTGATTCAGATGCGGGATCGGGGCACCACCAGTACAGCGCTTGCTCAGGAATGGCAGCAGGCAGGTCTGAGTGCATCTGCACGCACAGTGAGGCGAAGACTTTTGGAGGATGGCCTGGTGTCAAAAAGGGCAGCAAAGAAGCCACTTATCTCGAGGAAAAACATCAGGGACAGACTGATATTCTGCAGGTACAGGGTACAGGGATTGGACTGCTGAGGACTGGGGTAAAGTCATTTTCTCTGATGAATCCCCTTTCCGATTGTTTGGGGCATCCGGAAAAAAGCTTGTCCGGAGAAGACAAGGTCCTTTGTCATGCCAACAGTAAAGCATCCTGAGCCCATTCATGTGTGGGGTTGCTTCTCAGCCAAGTGAGTGGGCTCATTCACAATTTTGCCTAAGAACAATTTTGCCTAAGAACACAGCCATGAATAAAGAATGGTACCAACACATCCTCCGAAAGCAACTTCTCCCAACCATCCAGGAACAGTTTGGTGACGAACAATGCCTTTTCCAGCATGATAAGGCAAAAGTGATAACTAAGTGGCTCAGGGAACAAAACATCGATATTTTGGGTCCATGGCCAGGAAACTCCCCAGACCTTAATCCCATTGAGAACTTGAGGTCAATCCTCAAAAGGCGGGTGGACAAACAAAACCCCCCAAATTCTGAAAAACTACAATCATTGATTATGCAAGAATGGGCTGCCATCAGTCAGGATGTGGCCCAGAAGTTAATTGACAGCATGCCAGGGCGGATTGCAGAGGTCTTGAAATTAAAAGGGTCAACACTGCAAATATTGACTCTTTGCATCAGCCTTTGACACTTATGAAATGCTTGTAATTATACTTCAGTATTCCATAGTAACATCTGACAAAAATATCTAAAGACACTGAGGCAGCAGACTTTGTGAAAATTAATATGTGTTATTCTCAAAACTTTTGGCCACGACTGTACACTTCCTCCCCAGTTACACAGGTGTAAATAGCACAGGTGGCAGGCAGCCTGTCTTCCATAAACCAGTGATGTAACATGGCGATATGGCCAGGTGTGAACAATAACCCTAAAAAAAGGTGTGTAGTCATTTAACCTTTAGTTTTTTAAATTATTATTATTTCTCACTGATAGGAAAGATACGTGCTTTGTTTTTTCAAAACAGTACCGCAAGTGATGAGGTTTAACGTTCAGAGTGTTGGGGATCTTTAACAAAACTCCCCCAGCCAGAAGATACTATTGTCAATATGCGCTAAAGCAGTTATCCTCTATGAATGGGTTAGTACAGACTCAGACTGTTTCAACAATCTTGGTTCGACCACCAGATGACAGAAACACAAAGAAAACATGTATGTGGACACATTCGGGCAGGTAGCATTCTCCTGGCATCTGCCAAACCAGCACTCGGCAGCCCCGTTCTGTGAGCTTATGTGGCCTACCATTTCGCGGCTGAGCTATTGATGCTTCTAGACATTTCCACTTCACAATAACAGCACTTACAGTTGACATGGGAAGCTGTAGCATGGCAGAAACTGACTTGTTGGAAAGGTGGCATCCTATGACGGTAAAACGTTGAAAGTCACTGAGCTTTTCAGTAAGGCCATTCTACTGCCAATGTTTGTCTATGGAGATTGGGTTTTGATGTATTTCTGATACCTTTTAAGACTTTTTCTGGTAGATGTTTTCTAAGACCCTTTTTCCATCTGTTTATCCAAAAATAAAAGCCTTTAATTATGCCTCATTTCTATGATGGAACATTTTAGAAAAATGTATCTATTCCTTCATGTCCGAAAAATGTAGACTCTTAGCTTTCATTTGACACACAATTTGATATGCTCCCATGTACTTCACGTTAGTGTTCATGGGTCCTTTCGATGGAAATCCCTGTATCCAAATGTCAGAATTGGCCATTTGGCATGCCACTTCTGACAGGTATGTCAAATTAAAAACCGGGGACTGTAATGGGGAATATTTAAGATGAATCAAGTTAATATTCAGTTAAGAGTAATTAACACAATGATTAGCATACTTATGTTTTCTCTATGTAATTCACATGATTTCAAGTGTTCTATTTGTGACACTCATGGGTCACTGGTTGATGGTCACTAGACTCAATGCTTTATGTTAAAGTCATCTGTAGATAGGGACTGACGCCAGACTGGAGGTCCAAGTACCAAGGACATTGATTGTATTCTGTGGAGCACTTTGTGATTATGGAGCAGCTGACAAAGTTGTTTTGACTTCTTGGTTCTATGTAATTAGAATATCAGGGCCTTTCTCGACAAAGGCCAAGTTAGAGATTTTCTCTGCTTATGTGCTGGAAGGGTATCCCTGTTGCAACTTGTAATTAAACCTAAATGATTTATGATTGACTATATCCGCAACTGCTCTTCTCTTTTGTTCAACTAAAACTCCCCTTTACAAGAACTATAGGCACAGGAGAGGAGCCAGTGCATCATCTTTTTCCTCTGATAGGTCCACTTAAAAAGAACCTGCTGTGCAAAGCAGGTACTGCTAAGGACTGCTGGGACAAGCAAAGCTTAAATTACGTCCACACTATTCAACTACAGCAACTAAAGACCCATCACTTCACTTGAGGGCAAATAGGTGAAACTGTGCCATAAAAAATAAAAAAAAAGAGTGATGTGTATAGAGAGAGGTAGCACATAACTATACTAACCAGTGAGTGAGAAAAGAACCACAAACAGTGAAGTTGTCTGATGCTCTAGGCTAGAAGACGTCACTACTAGAACCGTACACCTAATATGAGAATCTAATGGATAAGAATTTTAGCAGCCTGACAGGCTGACCATACCGCTTGCGTCGCGTGGGTTGCAAAATAAATGTAGAAATCTGTGTTATTGCCATTGGCTAAAATAGAAGTCAGTTCTATTTGTTACTCAGATCGCGCTGCAAGTCCTGCCTCTCCCATCTCCTCATTGGTTTATAGAAGCAGGTACCCACATGCCATCTCCTCATTGGTTATACCCATGTGGGTGACTGAAGACGAACGAGGTCGGTGGCGGTTAATGCACCTCATTTATGAAAGTTGCCAATCGCAATATAAAGTCAAGAGAAGAAAATTAGTAGAAGACCTTGTGCATTTCAGGTAAAATAACAACTCAATGTTTATATCTCAGAACAAATTAGCTAGCAACAGCAAGCTAGCTAAATAGGACAACTTAGCCAGCAAGTGCAAGCTAGCTAGCTAAATTGCCATAAAGGTTTAATGCTTTTTGACCTGTCCCCAAATTAATGCAATTAGTTCAGAGTTTGTTTTGATATTATAACCTGCGTGTCGTGATCGCGTTTGGTGTGGGGGGGGGCAAAATACATTTATGCACGATGGAGCAGGCGTGCAGCCGGTTTGGGTTCCGTGTGAGGATGAGATGGATGTGGGGGAAACACGGTTTGAAAATGTCAAGACACACTAATTCTCTCTTTGCCATGGTTCCCAGGGCGTTGTTTTGCCCCCCCCCCCAGCCATGACAGACAGACAGGGAAGCTGAGGTGATAGAGGGAACCCAAAACACTGGCTGACTGGCAGCGCAGCTTAATTAAATCACTCATATCCCCTGTGGCCAGTATTCCCTGACATTCATCTCTCTAACTCCATTACAAGTCTCACATCACCAGTCCTCATTTGGGTAATTGGGTACAGGAATCATTAAGTGTTTTCATACAGTACATTCGGAAAGTATTCCGATCTCTTGATGATCTCCACACTTTGTTAAGTTACAGGCTTACTCTAAAATTGATTAAATCGCCCCCCCCCCCCCCCCCCCATCAATCTACACATAATACCCCATAATGACAAAGCAAAAACAGGTTTTAGAAATGATTAAAAAATAAAATATCACATTTACACCCTTTACTCAGTACTTGTTGAAGCACCTTTGGCAGCGATTACATCTTCGACTCTTGGGTATGACGCTACAAGTCTGGCACATCGGTATTTGGGGAGTTTCTCCCATTCTTTTCTGCAGATCCTCTCAAGCTCTGTCAAGTTGGATGGGGAGCATCACTGCACTGTTATTTTCAGAACTCTCCAGAAATGTTCGATCAGGTTCAAGTCCGGGCTCTGGCTGGGCCACTCAAGGACAGTCAGAGACTTGTCCTGAAGCCAATCCTGCGTTGTCTTGGCTGTGTGCTTAGGGTCATTGTCCCGTTGGAAGGTGAACCTTCGACCCAGCTCTTCTCCACCGATTGCTCAGTTTGGCTGCCAGATCCAGGAAGAGTCTTGGGGGTTCCAAACTTCTTCCATTTAAGAATGATGGAGGCCACTGTGTTCTTGTGGACCTTCAAAGCTGCAGACATTTTTTGGTACCCTTCCCCAGATCTGTGCCTTGACACAATCTTGTTTCTGAGCTCTATGGGCAAATCCATTGACCTCTGTGGTGGATGAATCAGAATTATTTGGGTAACATAAATAATTAAGATGTCTTATCTGCATAATATTCTTATGTGATATACTTTTATTTAGAATGTATTTCTAATAGACTCTAGTTTTGGCAGTTGCATTTCTTCTCTCAGCTGGAGCTCAGTCACTTGGGGCCCAGAGAGGGGAGAGGTCAGGCTTGTCTTTCACATATCCCTGGTGCTAATCAAATTAAATCAAATTTTATTTGTCACATACACATGGTTAGCAGATGTTAATGCGAGTGTAGCGAAATGCTTGAGCTTCTAGTTCCGAAAATGCAGTAATAACCAACGAGTAATCTAACTAACAATTCCAAAACTACTACCTTATACACACAAGTGTAAAGGGATAAAGAATATGTACATAAAGATATGTGAATGAGTGATGGTACAGAACGGCATAGGCAAGATGCAGTAGATGGTATCGAGTACTGTATATACATATGAGAGGAGTATGTAAACAAAGTGGCATAGTTTAAAGTGGCTAGTGTTACATGTATTACATAAAGATGCAGTAGATGATATAGAGTACAGTATATACATAGACATTATATTAAGTATGCAGAATATCGGAAAGGGAAGAGGACAGGATGGAACATCTGTTAAACCATGTGAAGGGATGGTGTGATTAAGGGGGAACCAATTACTTGTCTCCACAATGTCTGTGCGCAAGTCACTCCCTCCTTTGGCATTGGGGGAGGTGTATGGCAGTGTCTGGAACCATTGTATGTCCTCTCTGATGTTGCACTTATCCTGGGATAGTGTATGACATAGAGGCTCACTTCCCTCAGTGAGTTTGTCCAGGAGAGGGGTCAAGAAGTTTGAGTTATGCCATTGGATGAGGTAATGGTTCTGTGCTATGAAGTACCAGGAACGAGATTAGAACCTGGTCTTAGGGACCAAACTGAACGATAATTTATAGCAAATGTTATCTGGCTAAGGGATACTCCTTTCTCAATTATAAAGTCCCTTTGTGAAGTGTTCCTAATATCTGTGGTTCGTCATGTAGTTTGAGAGGGGTGTATCTTGGCTATAAAAGATCTTTGTACTTTTGTGTTGTCACTCAACAGTTCATTAGAAATAGCGAATCGTTTGAAAGTCAGTGGTATCTTATTATTAAAGATGCAGTTTAAATATAACTCTGACTGGTGCGTGAAGTTTGTTTCTCCTCATTTGGTAATGCAGAAATTAGCCACCACACCTCATGGCTTGGTTTTTGCTCTGACATGCACTGTCAACTGTGGGACCTTATTTTGACAGGTGTGTACCTTTCCAAATCATGTCCAATCAATTTAATTTACCACAGGTGAACTCCAATCAAATTGTAGAAACATCTCAAGGATGAACAATGGAAACATAATTCACCAGAGCTCAATTATCGAGTCACATAGCAAAGGATCTGAATACTTATGTAAATAAAATAAAAATGTTTTTTTGCTTTGTCATTATGGGGTATTGTGTGTAGATTGATGAGGAAAAATTATAACTGGTGGTCAAACCAAGAGCGTTAAAACGGTCTGAGTCTGGACTAACCCATTCATAGATGCTAACTGCTTTAGCGCCTATTGAAAAAAGTATCTTATAGCTTGGGGAAGTTTGTTAACAAATGTTTACTTTTATTGTAAGAAAGAATATAATACGTTTCTGAACACAGCATCCACATTCCTGTCGACATCTTGATTACGGATAATCCTAAATGAATCGTGAATAAAAATCGAGGCACAAATATCATACCCCCTTCAAAAATGCTAACCTCCCCTGTTATTGGTGAGATGTTCGCATGTCTTGGGAGTACGATCTTTGTGCCTCTGTAACTTTCTCACTCATCATTATTCATGATTATATTGTAATCATGGTAGCATCCACATTAATGTAGAATGGAGAAAGGACGTGGCATCCTGAGTATAAATTTGAATATTCTCTTTGGTAGATGGATGTAAAGACGGGTTAGTTGACAACAGCACGAGTACAATATTGATGCGTATGCAACAAAGGCTAAAAGCTGTGAGTTGTTCTGATTGAAAGCCAACCCCGTCTGTCTTGCCCCACAGTTGAGCACGTATCAGCTTTGTTGGTGAAAGGACGTTGAGATGTGAATGGTGTCGAGAGATTACACTACATATCCTTCTTCTGGCACCAGAAGACACTGTCAGCAGTCACCTGTTAAGCATCACTTTCTACCGTGATAATTAACTATGGTGGACTGCAGCTCCCTCCCAATAGAAGGCTAAGGCTATTATGATAACAACGTCTAAAGCAGGGTTCCCCAACTGGCAGCCAGTGGGTGGTTTTATTTGTCCCCCAAGTTTTCTGAGCAAAATGTTATTATTTTATTTTCATTGTTGGACATAAGACTGTAAAAACAAGTGACTTTAATTTTGTTAATCTGCCCCAAGTATTCCGACGCATAATAAAGAGACGCGTGATCCCGACCATCCACTCAAGAAAAAAATATTTCGTTAATTTAATTTAGTTGATGATCTCTGGTCTAAAGTAGAATTTCGGTGTCTCTTTGGTGTGTCAAACTAAAGCGTCTTTAGACCATAATAAACTGACCAAAAGCCTGTAGTGGTCATGTAATGGGAGCACTGTTTTGAATTAAAACAACTGGAAAGAATGTCAGTGTTTATTTTGTAAACTATGCACGCCTCTGATTATGTGGCATTGTTGAGGTCATTCAGGTAATAGTCCCTCCCTCCCACCAACTGAATTCAAACACCTGGGGTGTATTCACTAGGAACCAAACAGAACCAAGCAAAAGAAAACAGAATAAAACGAGGAGTGACCTACCTGAATTTGTCCAATATAAACTCTAATTTCTGTTGCAAAATGCAACTGTTTGGACCAGGGCTGAATTCCAAACACTTAAGACACCCTATCCCCTCAGCCCTCAAATTAAGTGGACACTTCTGATGACTTTTCATGGCGTCTGAAGTAGAGGTCGACCGATTAATCGGAATGGCCAATTAATTAGGGCTGATTTCAAGGTTTCATAACAATCGGAAATCTGTATTTTTGGGCGCCAATTTTTTATTTTTTACACCTTTATTTAACTAAGCAAGTCAGTTAAGAACACATTCTTATTTTCAATGACGGCCTAAGAACGGTGGGCTAACTGCCTCGTTCAGGGGCAGAATGACAGATTTTTACCTTGTCAGCTCGAGGGATAAAATCTTGCAACCTTACAGTTAACTAGTCCAATGCTCTAACCACCTGATTACATTGCACTCCACGAGGAGCCTGCCTGTTACGTGAATGCAGTAAAGCCAAGGTAAGTTGCTAGCTAGCATTAAACTTATCTTATAAAAAACAATCAACGACTGTCGTTGCTCCAATGTGTACTTAACCATAAACATCAATGCCATTCTTAAAATCAATACACAAGCATATATTTTTAAACCTGCATATTTAGCTAATAGAAATCCAGGTTAGCAGGCAATATTAACCAGGTGAAATTGTATCACCTCTTGCGTTCATTGCACGCAGAGTCAGGGTATATGCAACAGTTTGGGCCGCCTGGCTCTTTGCGAACTAATTTGCCAGACTTTTACATAATTAGGACATAACGTTTTGTTTTCGAGGTGATAGGTCAAATCCAGAAACTAAGGTTCGTATTTCTGTGTGTTTATTATAGTTAAGTTTATGGATAGAGCAGTCTGATTGAGGGGTGGCAGCAGCAGGCTCGTAATAGTCAAAGGTATATGGTTTAGAGAGAAATAGTCGACGCGTTATAATTTGTGTAATAACTTGCGGCTGAACTTGAAAGGGGTCCTTCGTTATTTTACCGTTCCTGTCTTCCATAGAGAATGTCTTGATCTACTTCCAATAAGGTCTGTGTTTCGTGCAGGTTAGGGTGCAGGCTTAAACCGCCTCTGCGTTTTGATACCCGTGTAAATCTCACTAGGATAAGGTAACATTTGTCAACATATTTTCATAAATCCACTCTACAAAAACATTATCTTCACTTATATTTAGCCAATAATTGATCAGAGTTACCTTGTCCTATGGATATCTACACCATTATAAAATTGGCACGGTGGTGTAAGCCTACACGAAACACAGACCTTATTTTAAGTGAATCTAAAAATATCCTATGGAATAAATTAATGAAGGAACCGCTTTTCAGATTTTGCTAGAAGGTGTCATGGGAATTATGACTCGCACTTTGGTAGTCAATTCTTACCATGCCCATTATTAAAATAGGATTTCCTGCATATAGAAATTACAGTTTTTGTTTAACATTCATCGCAGTTAACTTAAACTCAATTTTTATTCAAACAGTTGAGAGTATTTGTCTCCTAAGCAGACTCTTCAGTATCATAGTACCAGTGTGGGACTATTACATGGAATTGGCACCAGGGAAAGCAAGGTGTCTTATTTGTGATAAAGATGTAAGAATGGGGTCAACAACGGCTAAATCAAAAAATACCACCAACCTGTGGAATCACCTTAAGAACACCCATCCAAAAGCCCATAATATGTTTAATCGGTATCGCCTTTTTTTGTCCTCCAATAATCGGTATCGGCATTGAAAAATCATAATCGGCACAACCCCCCCTTGGGTTGTGCCGTGGCGGAGATCTTTGTGGGCTATACTCAGCCTTGTCTCAGGATGGTAAGTTGGTGGTTGAAGATATCCCTCTAGTGGTGTGGGGGCTGTGCTTTGGCAAAGTGGGTGGGGTTATATCCTTCCTGTTTGGCCCTGTCCGGGGGTGTCCTCGGATGGGGCCACAGTGTCTCCTGACCCCTCCTGTCTCAGCCTCCAGTATTTATGCTGCAGTAGTTTATGTGTCGGGGGGCTGGGGTCAGTTTGTTATATCTGGAGTACTTCTCCTGTCCTATTCGGTGTCCTGTGTGAATCTAAGTGTGCGTTCTCTAATTCTCTCCTTCTCTCTTTCTTTCTCTCTCTCGGAGGACCTGAGCCCTAGAACCATGCCCCAGGACTACCTGACATGATGACTCCTTGCTGTCCCCAGTCCACCTGGCCATGCTGCTGTTCCAGTTTCAACTGACCTGAGCCCTAGGACCATGCCCCAGGACTACCTGACATGATGACTCCTTGCTGTCCCCAGTCCACCTGGCCATGCTGCTGCTCCAGTTTCAACTTCCACCTGACTGTGCTGCTGCTCCAGTTTCAACTGTTCTGCCTTATTATTATTCGACCATGCTGGTCATTTATGAACATTTGAACATCTTGGCCATGTTCTGTTATAATCTCCACCCGGCACAGCCAGAAGAGGACTGGCCACCCCACATAGCCTGGTTCCTCTCTAGGTTTCTTCCTAGGTATTGGCCTTTCTAGGGAGTTTTTCCTAGCCACCGTGCTTCTACACCTGCATTGCTTGCTGTTTGGGGTTTTAGGCTGGGTTTCTGTACAGCACTTTGAGATATCAGCTGATGTACGAAGGGCTATATAAATACATTTGATTTGATTTTGATTTGATAATCGGTTGACATCTAGTCTGAAGAGTATACACTTGCAGGGCAAGTGATTTTTAAAATGACCTCCATTGCCCGGAAATTCATCACTCGTGCATCCCGCGATGATTGTGGGTGCTTTATATGCACTACGTCAATTATGATTGCATGTCTACTTATATTAACTGTATCATTATTAATATACACCTACTGTATGATAGCTAGCAAATTAAATTAGATAACTGCATAACTGGTGCTTCTGAAGGAAGAGTTTTTTTATTTCTACAATTTCCAAAAGCTAACCAAACATAATTAATTTACGAGACTTGTTTGTGCCGTCATGTGCATTAGTAGTACAATTTCTACCCTTTTTACATTAGTTTTTATCCATATTTACGTTGTGGTTGTAAGTTTCGGCTGACTTTTCTTAGTGGATGTACAATTATCGCAAATTTAATTTATGGGGCGTTTCAGACCCCGAAGTGAACATTATTGTACACTCGCAAAAACGGGTGCTTAGGTTGCAAACTACCCTTGTTTGGACCGACCAAGATGGTCACAGGGATTCCCCCAAGGTCATAAAACGAGGGTGTGTCTTTTATGAGTTTGAAATGCAGCACACGTGTCAAACTCATTCCATTGAGGGCCGAGTGTCTGGGGGGTTTTACTCCTCCCTTGTACATGATTGATGAATTAAGGTCAGTAATTAGTATGGAACTCCCCTCACCTGGTTGTCTAGGTCATAACTGAAAAGAAAGGGGAAAAACATGAGGAATGAGTTTGACACCCCTGGTTTGTACTAATGATTACACGCCTGAATCCAATGACCTATAGTTCAGCTTCACCTGTGTGACCTTCACATATCCCAGCCTGGTCTCATAGACCCTATCCAGGTGATTGCTGACAATGTCATGTGGTGCCAGAATGATGATATGTAGCCTAATTTCTCCACGCCACTGGTTGCCAACTACATCAGCGTAACAGCGTGGATATGCCAAGTCTTGTCTACTTAATTAAGCAACCATATAATTCAGTAGACTACGAGCGAGATCATGTTTTGTAGCGTTGATGTTACAATGAACGGTTCTAGACGTGAGAGTGGAACAGGGCAGGTAGTTTTTTATATTGCTCTATCTCGGGGATCGTGACAAAAATATTCAGCAACCACCTTCCTAATCGTTCGATGTTGAGACATAGGTATGGGCGGGCCATTGACGTACAGTATGAAGTGCCTAACCTGTAAAACAAAAGTAAGTTATTCAACAGGAAATTATATCCTACAGAGGCTACTGTCGCAGCAGCAAATCGTGTTAGAGGCAACAATGAAAGTGAATAGGCGTGTTGAGCTATAAAATAGCAATACAGTTCATGTGCATTTACGCATGCAGAATTTGACACTTATCAAGTTAACCTCATCTTGTTACATTTGTTTCAACGCGCGCAGAATCGTGGATTACATTGGACACTATTGTGACGTTTAATTTTGGTTACTCACAGATCTCACCTAGGCCTACATTAGAACTGGCTGGAAGATGAATATGGGATATTATATCAAGAATACACCACGAACTGGTGGATTATCCACACCAATGGCCACATCTGCTGTTGGCATAGCAATATTAGAAAATTTCAAGATCTATACTTACCGCTTGGATTGAATAAGATCTACACTTACCGCTTGGGTTGAATTACGTATCCGTTCGATATGCGTCAAATCCTCTGGACTTTTGGTGAAATACCGGTGTTATAAACTGCACGTTCTTGTTCTTTGCCTGGTTGCGTTCCTATTCCAACGAGTATTTCGATGTCACTCTCAGGGCGGAACTACACATTGCGTTCTAGACACTGAGGGGAAGCAGCCAACCAAGAGCCTACGAGGAGGCAGTAGCAATTAATTTGAACGCCCCCAAGAGGTTTAACTGAGATGATTCTGTCAAAAAAAACTGTAGTGTACACTATCAGTCCCATCATTGAATTGACCCATTTCTCGGAGATTATGCGCTTAGAATTCAATTTCAATCCTCAACTGATTGAATAAGAATACAAACAGGCGGTGATGCAACATGTTAAAAAAACTCGATTTAATCTAAACCTCGGACTTGTTTTGAAGTTGTAGGCTATTTCCAGACCAGCTGGAAAAATGTGGCGATCAGCAAGACCGCTTCCTTCAAGTCCTCATAAAATGAGGGTGAAAAATAAACATGCATTGAGGAAGGGATAGATAAAGATAATTTATAGCCTACTAGGCAAGCAATGTTTTGTTTCAGAATTTTGCAGCACAGCCTGAATTGTGTAGCAAAATGTGTGGCCAAAAAAGCACAATTTACTTTTTCCACATTTGGTTAAATTACAGCCTTATTCTAAAATTGATTAAATAGTCCCCCCCCCCCCAGCAAAAACAGTTTTTTAGAAATTTTGGCAAAAATAAATTAATAAATATTTACATAAGTTTTCAGACACTTTACTTAGTACTTTGTTGAAGCACAATTGGCATCAATTACAGCCTCGAGTCTTCTTGGGTATGAAGCTATAAGCTTGGCACACCTGTATTTGGGAAGTTTCTCCCATTTTTCTCAAGCTATGTCAGGTTGGATGGGGAGTGTCGCTGCACAGCTATTTTCAGGTCTCTCCAGAAATGTTAGATCGGGTTCAAGTCCGGGCCACTCAAGGACATTCAGAGAATGATCCCAAGGCCACTCCTGTGTTGTCTTGGCTGTGTGCTTCGGGTCATTGTCCTGTTGGAAGGTGAACCTTTGCCCCAGTCTGAGGTCCTGAGAACTCTGGAGCAGGTTTTCACCAAGGGTCTCTCTGTACTTTGCTCTGTTAATCTTTCTCTCGATCCTGACTAGTCTCCCAGACCCTACCGCTGAAAAACATACCCACAGCATGATGCTGCCACCACCATGCTTCATCGTAGGGATTGTGCTAGGTTTCCTCCAGACGTGATGCTTGGAATTCAGGCCAAAGTGTTAAATCTTGGTTTCATCAGACCAATTAATCTTATTTCTAATGGTCTGAGTCCTTTAGGTGCCTTTTGGCAAACTCCAAGCAGGCTGCCATGTACCTTTTACTGAGTAGTGGCTTCTGTCTGGGCACTTTACCATAAACGCCTGATTGGTGGACTGCTGCAGAGGTAGTTGTCCTCCTGGAAGATTCTCCCATTTCCAGAGGAACTCCGGAGCTCTGTCAGAGTGACCATCCGGTTCTTGGTCACCTCCGTGACCAAGGCCCTTCTCCACCGATTGCTCAGTTTAGCTGCCAGCTAGGAAGTCTTGGTAGTTCCAAACTTCTTCCATTTAAGAATGTTGGAGGCCACTGTTCTTGGGGACCTTCAATGCTGCAGAAATGTTTTGATACCCTTCCCCATATCTGTGCCTCGACACAATCCTGTCTCAAAGCTCTATGGCTTTGTTTTTGCTCTGACATGCACTGTCAACTGTGGAACCTTATATAGACAGGTGTGCCTTTCTAAATGATGTACAATCAATTGAATATACCACAGATGGACTCCAAGTCAAGGATGATCAATGGAAACAGGAGGCAGGTATGTTTAAAAAAAATATTTAATACATTTAAAAAAAATAAGAACCCTTTTTCGCTTTGACATTTAAACTTATTTTTTTAAATCAATTTTAGAATTAGGCTATAATGTAACAAAATATGGAAAAAGTCAAGGGGTCTGTATACTTTCCGAATATATCAATGAGAGAGAGTATTTATGTACCAGCATATCTGTTGCATTTTTTCAACATCTTGTTTGATTCTTCACCTGGTTGACCCACTAGTACAGTATGGCTCTTTGGAGGGCTATGTTTAAAAATAACCATCAATACAAAGTCATCCCAGGAAACTTTCAGATGTATTTACACAAGAAATACAAAATATTGCAAATAAACAGTACAGATAAAACAATACAAGAAAAGGAAAATCGTGGATCTGTTACAAGTCTTCCACTGAGAACCGAACACAAAATGCTGAGGTTGTAGCAGACATCTCCACAAACATTTGCAGTAAGCCAAAAGTCAAAGGCTACAGTGAAGAAAAGTTAAAGGTCGAGTTCCTGCACGACTAGATGTGCAGGGCAGGCGTTACATTGCATCTACCAATGGCTGTGTGCCACGTCAGACTGCAGTCGGGCACCAGATTGCTATATCATACGAGGTGGTTAGCTAAAATGTTACACCTATTGCAGGCATTCTAAGATCTGGTATGCATCTGCAAAGTAGTAGGGCAGGAACTCGCGAGACGAGAGTGAATAGAAGAGAAGATGCACGGAATCTAACAAAATACAAGTGACATTAGCTTTGGAAAGAAGCCACATTTAAACTATATGAAAACAAAAATCCAGAAACGTCACTCGTCATCAAACTGTGTACTGTCCCTCCAGTGTCTATAATACAGACCAAGTAAAAATTCACTACGTAAAATCTGAAAGATTAATCTTATCTATACAGTGCCATTATAAGAATATAGTTTGTATTGTCACACCCTATTTATAACCTTATTAAGGTTGTGCTCTGTAAAACAATCCACATGATCAGCAAACATAAGCTTAATAATTATGCGAGATTATCATTGACTAAGTACTTTACAATATTCAGACAGGAAAAAGAGTTGCAAAATATGGCTCCAAGGACAGTGTTTCCAAAAGCTGTCATTATGAATATTGACAGTGTGTCTATCAGAAGTTCAGGTGAGGTCTTTGAATACATAGTACAGGTCATCCATTTGTGGAGTGCATGACAGCAAGCTTCAAACAAAACCTCAGACCAAGGCATTAATATGATGCAGGTTTGCACCAACAAAACCCATCCGATCATAAACTGTCCCCGTTTGTTCTCTCTTGTATTGACTCCATCCCATTACCTACCGCAATGACCACGATACAGCACATTTCCATTATGTGGGCTTTTCCCTGTACAGACTAGAGGCCTTACAGAGGAACACCAACTGTCATCCTCAAGCATTTTACCCCATGCCATGAAATGCTCCCACTAGTCTGCAGTATACTGAAAGTGCATTTGCATTTAATTATCTGGTCATTTCTCCTCAGTCCAACCCCCATATGCCATAGATAGACCTGTGAGTGGCTGCTCTCCACTGCATTGTCTCTTGGGAGTGCTGTGTTGGTCTGTGAATATGGATGTCACACTGCTCACTGGCACCCTCATGTGGAGCAGCACAGGGCAATCTGCTGCACCTTAGCCAGCTCCGTTAGCAGCAGCTTCATGCTGTGTTTAAGCTGAGGCAGGCGGGCCAGAGGCTCTGGGGGCTCCAGCTCCCCTGTGTAGTCCAGCCAACTCTCCAACACTGAGGAGAAAAGCCAGAACAGACAACACTGTCAATCACTCATGTCAGATGCATAGCTGAGAGGAACCTATAATATACAGTAGATGTATTGATTGTGGCTACACCTTTATGACAGGTAAGAGGGCAATGGCTTGAGTTGTTTTGCTTTAAAATCTCTTTTTCCCCATTGTACATACAATCAGTGGCATCACAAAACGCTTTACTGGCTGACAGAAAACAAAGTGCATGCCTCACCATCCAGCTCCCTTTCAATGAAGTCCATCCTGTGAGTGACCTCTTCCTGTACGGCATCTATGTGATCCAGCAGGTTGATCTGCCACTGGTGCTGCTGGCTACTGCCGTCTCCGTCCCCTCCCTCCATCTTCACCTCGGCCTGGCCCCAGCGACCAACATCTGAACCCTGGACACATGGGAAAGAAGATGCTTCAGTCATAAGGTTGGACTACCACTCTATAGTATTGTGCATGCAGGATGTATGGATGGAGAGTATAGGAAGCTTTAGTTTTTTAACAAGGACCTGCGATCACAGTTGTATACCCACATATTGTTTTACCACTACATCACTGGCTGAAATAGAACAGACCTTTGGGTGAGTGTTCAGGGGTGTGTGTGGGCTGAAACAACACTAACCTTGGTGTGAGTGTTCAGGTGTGTGTGGGCTTTGGGCCTGGCTGTCTCTAGCATGCCTCCATAGCGCTGCTCTCTCTCCAGGAGGTCCTCAGTACTCCTCAGGCTGTCCTCCAGCTCAGAGCCCCTCCGTGTGGTCTCCACAACCAGCCTCTGCTCCACCGCAGGGTAGTACGCCCGCGGCTTCTGGTAGCAGTGCTCACTCATAATGTACGAGTCCTGGAATGACTGGTATGGCGAGAAGGCGGAAGAGGAGGCTCGACTGAGCTTCTCCATGGCGGCTGACATCAGAGCTTCTGCTCCCCCATGCGCAAGACTCTTGTGGTCCCTCTCTGAGCCCTCGTCTGTTGGCGCTGGAGACGGTGCTGCGTCAGTGCCCGTCCCCGAGCCGTCTCTCCTCCAGGGCCTCTCTGCCCGCTTCCAGGGCTGGCACCACAGCCGCAAGTCAGGGTGGGTTTGGGTACTACAGGGCCACACACAGGCATTCAGACTCCATACAGACTCTACTCATTTCATAAGGGTATAAGATATTCATTCATATTAGTGTATAGATGGATAGTTTTTCCCATTCTATTCCTCTACTTACTGTAGGATGCTCATCTTGAGCTGCAGGCCATTGAGTACCTCCACCACACGGTGGACGTCTCCTAGTAGCTGGTGTGTTGCTGCAATCTTCTTTGCATTCTGGTGGGAGTAGTTTTCATCCAGGAAGGACAGACCGTACATGTGACCCCTGCTCAGCCAATCACGGTCATACCAGTACCGCAGGCTCTGCCGCTGACCTGGAACAAAGATCATGAAGGGTCACATGGTATCATAAGACACATCCAGAAAAATGAGTTAATTGTATTGGCTTATTTAGTTTAGTGTGAGCCTCTTTTAAACACCTGTGGAGAAACCTGCGATGGATTTACTAGCAATCCCAGTTGTATGTTCCTGGCTCTCACCTGGTGGGTCTCGGCAGACGTAGCAAGCGTATTTGTCAGGGACGTTCTCCTCCAGGAGGCCCATGCAGGTGCCATGCTGCCAGCACAGACACTCCTCACACTGAGGGAGACGAGAGACATGGCCAGGGAGCAGAGTTACTATCAACTACTCAATCATGCAAATCAAGGTTTCTCTCTGCTGCTAATGGTTGGCCTGAGATGGGCTTGGCCTTCAGTTAGGTGCTATTTAATCTCGGTTTACTCCAGAACTAACGTTTAAGGACTGCCTTTCCCCAACCCTGATACGTCCAAATAATCGGGGATGAAAAACCCAAACACTGATGTGGTGATACTAATGGTTTGTCAAGGCTGATGGTTTGTTTACATAGCAGGTTAGAACTATCATGGCAAGTTGGGAGAATTAACGTAGCAGGTTATGTGAATGAGGTTAAGGTTAGGAAAAGGGTTAGGCTTAGTTAAAATGCTCCAATTGTCAATAAGTTTAGTCCCAACTCCATCTAGTAGGACTGAGGCCTAACCCAAATGTAGGCCTAACTCCATCTAGTCACAACGGTAAAAGTCCCGACAAACCATCAGTATCGACAAACCGTCACTATCATAACACCTGAACTACTGCTGCTTGTTATCCTAGGCATTCCATCCCGATAGATTCTTGGGTTTACAGAATCGCAGAATCTGTCTGAGAGATGGTGCCATTTGACAAATGTGATTGATTTAAATAAATAGAGTTGGTAGGAATCCACTAGTCTCGCAGTCTCACTGATGTGTATTGGAGGGAGGTTTGGGCTAGAGCCAGGTAAAACCCCCAGGTAGCTCACCTGTATCATGAAATCGTTTTCCTCTTCCACCTCACAGACACAACGCACAATCTCCTGAGCGCCCGTCTCCAAGGCAACAGAGCCCAGATTCAGGGGTGGAGTAGTGACGTCCAGCTCCGCCCCCTGCCCATCATCACTCCAACCACAGCTATCAGTTGACCAATCACTGATGCTATCTTCATCTAGGAGGGGAAATCAAGGGATGGAAAAGGTTAACTAATACAAACAATCCTGGTCAAGATGACCCTAGTCTCTTTTAGAAACATTGCAATACTACATAGACATCTATATTTCTTCCATGAGTTAGTTTCATACCAAACAGTATATTTCTCAATGTGAGTCCCCAGAAGATAACAGCATTTACATCCAAATGACATGTTTGATCAAGGCAATATTGTAACACCAGCAATAATGGTAGAAAATATAGGAGGAAACTATAGCCAATTTCATCCACAGTATTCTAACGTACATTTAAGTGCCAAAATAAAGGAAACACTTGAGTAAATGAGGGATACAAAGTATATTGAAAGCAGGTGCTTCTACACAGGTGTGGTTCCTGAGTTAATTAAGCAATTAACATCCAATCATGCTTTGGGTCATGTATAAAAATACCCAGTTGCCCATTATTTTGGTTACCATGGCTAGAAGAGATCCCAGTGACTATAAGAGGGGTCTCAAAGGAGCATATGGATTTAAAGGGTGTGTGTGTGTGTCTCTATGCCACGGCACATATAAGCTGTTCTGGAATCGCATGGTTGCCCAACGTTCTAGTAAGACATTTTGTTGTTGTTTCCTTTATTTTGGCAGTTACCTGTATATCCTTTACGCATAGCTCTATGGGTTGGACGTATAACAAACCGTATGTTGCACAATAATGAGTATAAAGCAAGCCATAGCAGCAAAAAAAGACCTTTGATTCTATCAATAAACCATAGAATCAGTCCTCAACTGTGACAACAGTTAGTTTGCTTTTCACGCCAGAAAGTGTGGAAAATAATGAGCAACATCGGTTTGATACAGAATTGAAAAGATACAGGTCGAAGCCAAGGACAAATTACTTGGATTGACACCAGGCAAAGAATAATGGCAAAAGGGAGAGAGTGACACACACACAACATACACACACTGATACCCACCATCCACGTGTATCTGCTCTGACTGGTTGTATCCGGGCCTGCAGTGGTATAACTCAGGCTTGTGATTGTGTGAGAGGGGGAATTTGAGTGGCAAATTCAATTTGGACTGAAGATCGAATATTGAGATGTCAATATTCTCCTCACTACCTGTGTACTCTGTTAATAAAGGGGAGGGAGGGGGAAGCAGACGCAGAACAAAATGTCAACTTTGGACTTGCTGATGAGGACAAACAAGAGATACTCTATTGGGGGGGTGGGACAAACACTATATAAAAACAGACCTCTGATGTTTACAGCTAAAGATACTTTTATTGGTAGGGGAATATTTCCTTATAACAAAGAAACCATAAATGGTCAACTTGTGTCCATAAAATACCTCTACTTGAGTATTTCTGAGAGGTGAACTGGCCAAAACAGTGTAAACATAGTCTAATTGTGCATAGTAAATAAACTATCCTCCTAAAAGGTGTTATAACAAGTGTTATCAGAGTTACTCAGAGTGAATTTAAACTAGGTCAACAGACCAATAGTGGTTCAAACCTGGTTAGAGAAGTGGTGTCACAGTGGCTTGTGGTCAGCATTAGACTTTTCACAGATGAGTGAGATGGTTATTAAATCCATAATAAAGGCCTTCCTAGCCTAATGTGTTATTATATGAACCAAACATGAGCCGAAGATGTGCATATCATTAAAGGTCAGTGAAAAGGGAGGTAAAAGCACAAGACTGCTGATGCAAATGAAATGAGCAGTGGCTATTTGACTGATGAAGCGGTATAGGCCAGTAGTGAGGACAGGTAGTTTTAGTGATAATCCCACACAGACCTACACCTACCACACCAAGAGGAATGCAGGATGGCTCTGTGCTCAGGGGCCTTCCCACGGCCTGAATGAAGCGTTGCACATGCAGCTGAGCAACAGGACACGGGCCCCATTCAGAACGGTAGGGTGACTAGAGTCCCCTTCTTACCAGAATTGGCCTTCTTTTTCTTCTTCTTTTTCTTCAGTTTAACGCGAAGGAAGTCCGTTTGTTTCTTATCCTTCAGCCGGTCTCGTTCTTTCACCAATCCTGGAGTGACACAGAGTGAACCAAGAGTTAAGAAAGTGCTTTAGATCCTGAACGCATTACAAACACTAGAGCATGCCAAATTTCACAACATTCCTGTTGTCACATTTAGAGAAAGTGAAAATGAATCTCTGATCAGAAATCAGCTAAGATGCCTACACATTTGACCTATTTAAGCCCTCTCTTTAGATCATTTCACGTCTCCATTTTACACACACCTAAGTCCATGCCACTGCTCATAAACGTCTCTGTCACAACCGGTCTCTGGCCATTCCTGTCCAGCTGGTTCTCTTTGCTCTTCTCCCTCAGCAGCGCCCTCTGCTGCTGGCTCTGCGTTGGCTCTGTGCTGACAGCAGGTGGCACTGACCTGCGTCTGCTCATTGTCTTTGCCTCACTACGTGGAGACGGGGGAGTTCTGATAGGACTGTGCACAGTGGAGTCTGCCAGGCATAGAACAAACATTATTATGACGAAACCTTTGGGTAAATCTATCCCTAAAGCCAACACCTCATTTGGCCGCCTTTCGTTCCAGTACTCTGCTGCCTGTGACTGGAACGAATTGCAAAAATCGCTGAAGTTGGAGACTTTTATCTCCCTCACCAACTTCAAACATCAGCTATCTGAGCAGCTAACCGATCGCTGCAGCTGTACATAGTCTATTGGTAAATAGCCCACCCTTTTCACCTACCTCATCCCCATACTGTTTTTATTTATTTACTTTTCTGCTCTTCTGCACACCAATATCTCTACCTGTACATGACCATCTGATCTTTTATCACTCCAGTGTTAATCTGCAAAATTGTAATTATTTGCCTACCTCCTCATGCCTTTTGCACACATTGTATATAGACCCCCCCTTTGTTTTCTACTGTGTTATTGACTTGTTAATTGTTTACTCCATGTGTAACTCTTTGTTGTATGCTCACACTGCTATGCTTTATCTTGGCCAGGTCGCAGTTGCAAATGAGAACTTGTTCTCAACTAGCCTACCTGGTTAAATAAAGGTGAAATAAAAATAAAAAATCTATCAACAGCCAATTTTTTACACTCACGCATTGAGGCAGAGATGGTGCGTCTCCTCTTAGGACTCTCCAGAGTGGTAGGGAAGGGGTGCTTCTCTGAGGCCTGGGTCTGGACGCTCCTGGTGGGGCTGAGGTCATCCTCTTGCTGCTGGTCCTCTCCGTGGTAGTACTTCATGTGGTAGTGAAGCAGCTTGGCCTTGCGAAACGACTTGGTGCAACCCACAGCGCTGCATTTAAACGGGTTGTGGTCCAAGTTGATGGACAGGACTGGGGGAGGCTGGTTTTTGATCACTCTGTACACTGAAAACACAATGGAGATGTGTAAGAGAGGATGGACAAACAGCTAGGAGTGGAAAGAAACATGTAAACTAATCTAACAGAAAGCAGGGGGAGAACTCACATGGCTCTCTGCTGAATCTGTTGGGGTTGTGAAAACCCTGCTTCCTTATTGCTGGAACAAAAGACAAAGACACCATAAAACTGACAATCCCTGACTGACGACATTCAACAACAAATTAAAAACACTTCACTCTCTCAGAATTCTCATAAATATATTCAAACCTTCTATACTATTTTGTCGACTTGAAATGTGGACAGAACCTTGAAATAACTGCAGTGACAGCTTCCATTATTTGGAAATAAGTCCTTTTGGATAGTGATTTTCTGAAGGGTGTCGTCTTACGTTTCACTGGGAGGTCCAGTGGTGCAGATTTTGAGCTCTCCGGTTGGCTCGCTGCCTTCTGCTCCACTCCGTCATTGGTGGACAAAGCTGAGGGTAATGGGATAGACACTGGCCCTGTCAGTGTTGACATCTGATTGGGTGACTCAGTCGATGGCTTAGGTTCATTTGGTGAGCTCAGGACTGTGTACTCAGTTTCCATTTCCACCTCTTTTTTTATCCCTCCATTTAAATGATGAGTAGACCTCTCCACACTCTGTCCTCGGTCTTCTTCCACCTTCTGTCCTCGGTCTTCTTCCACCTTCTGTCCTCGGTCTTCTTCCACCTTCACTCTGTTCGGGCCCACAGTGGCTGTCATGTGATCCCGGAGGTCGTTCTGTCCTGCATGCTGCTCTGTATGCTCCTCCTGCTTAATCGCGGGTGGACTCTCTTTGATGACGTCCACCTCACCGTCCTTCCTCTTGGTCTTCTCCTGTCCCTCCCTCTTGTCCCATTCATCAACCTCATTATTATCCTCAGTCTCACTGTCTCCCTCCAGGTCAGAGGTACTGCGTCTGGCCCTTTTATTCTTGGGGATGTTTTCCTGAGGCCTCCGTTCTCTGCCATTCTGGTGCTTCCTGACACCATTCCTCTCAGCAGACCGAGTCTTCCCTCCTCCTCTCTAGTTCCAGGAAGAGAGGGGTGATGAAAATAAGGTAAAGTATGACCCACAGAAATGTGACCCCTTGCATGGCAAGCCAACACAATATGAACAGAGACAGTGCCTTCAGAAAGTATTCCTACCCCTTGACTTATTCCACATTTTGTTGCGTTTCAGCCTGAATTAAATGTGTTTTTTTCTTACCCATCTACACATAATACACCATAATGACAAAGTGAAAGCATGTTGTTATACATTTGTGCATATTTATTGAATATGAAATACAGAAATCTCTCATTTACACCCGAGTCTTTACACGTTAGAATCACCTTTGGCGATTACAGCTGCGAGTCTTTTGGGGTACGTCTAAGAGCTTTGCACACCTGGATTGTACAATATTTGCACATTGTTCTTTTAAAAATGCTTCAACCTCTGTCAAATTTGGTGTTGATCATTACTAGACAGCCATTTTCAAGTCTTGCCATAGATTTTCAAGCTGATTTAAGTCAAAACTGTATCTAAGCCACCCAGGAACATTCAATGTCATCTTGGTAAACAACTCCAGTGTATATTTGGCCTTGTGTTTTAGGTTATTGTCCTGCTGAAAGGTGAATTTGTCTCCCAGTGTCTGTTGGAAAGCAGACTGAACCAGGTTTTCCTCTAGGATTTTGCCTGTGCTTAGCTCTATTCTTTTTATCCTAAAAAAACTCTGTAGTCCTTGCAGATGACAAGCATACCCATAACACGATGCAACCACCACCAGGCTTGAAAATATGAAGAGTGGTACTCAGTGATGTGTTGGACATAACGCTTTGTATTCAGGACATAAAGTTCACTTCTTTGTCACATTTTTGCAGTTCTACTTTAGTGCCTTATTGCAGACCAGATGCATGTTTTGGAATATTTGTATTCTATAGAGGCTTCATTCTTTTCAGTCTGTTAATTAGGTTAGTATTGTGGAGTAACTACAATGTTGTTAATCCATCCTCAGTTTTCTCCCATCACAACCATTCTACTCTGTAACAGTTTTAAATTCACCATTGGCCTTATGGGGAAATCCCTGAGCAGTTTCCTTCATATCTGACAATTGAGTTAGGAAGGACGCCTGTATCTTTGTAGTGGCTGGGTGTATTGATACACCATCCAAAGTGTAATTAATAACGTCACCATGCTCAAAGGGATATTCAATGTCTGCTTTTTAATTTGTTTTATTTACCTATCTACCAATAGGTGCCCGTCTTTGCGACCAGACACCTCCCTAATCATTGTGGATGAATCTGTGTTTGAAATTCACTGCTCAACCGAGGGACCTTACAGATAATTTGATGTGTGCGGTACAGAGATTAGGTAGTCAATAAAAATTCATGTTAAACACTATTATTGCACAAAGTGAGTCCATGCAACTTATGTGACTTGTTAAGCATATTTTTACTCTTGAGCTTATTTAGGCTTGCCATAACAAAGGGGTTGAATACTTATTGACTCAAGACATTTCAACTGTTCATTTATTAATTTGAAAACATTTCTAAAAACGTAATTCCACTTTGACATTATGGGGTATTGTGTGTAGGCCATTGACACAAAATTTCAATTTAATCCATTTTAAACTCAGGCTGTGTCAACAAAATGTGTAAAAAGTCGAGGGGCGTGAATACTTTCTGAAGGCACTGTATGTGCCATTTGAGCAGGTAGAAACAATTGACAGTCCCTGGTGAGAGAAGGAAACAAAGAGCTCACCTCTCTGACAAAAGGCTTCACGTGGATCCCCTTCACTGTCTGGACGACTCCATCATAAAACTTCACGGTGTAAGATGCTGAGGGCAAATGGAGATCAGATGGATCAGGTTGATGCTTGATTTTATATTATTTAACAAATTAAAAATGCAGTTGAATCGGTGTTTGAAATTCACTGCTCAACTGAGGGACCTTAGCCAAATACATTTAAACTCAGTTTCACCATTCCTGACATTTAATCCAAGTAAAAAATTCCCTGTCTTGGGTCAGTTAGTATCACCGCTTTATTTTAAGAATGTGAAATGTCAGAATAATAGAGAGTATTATTTATTTCAGCCTTTATTTCTTTCATCACATTCCCAGTGTGTCAGAAGTGTACATACACTCAATTAGTATTTGGTAGCATTGCCTTAAACAATTTAAACTTCGGTCAAACATTTTGGGTAGCCTTCCACAAGCTTCCCACAATAACTTGGATGAATTTTGGCCCATTCCTCCTGACAGAGCTGGTGTAACTGAGTCAGTGCTGTAGGCCTCCTTGCTCGCACACACATTTTCAGTTCTGCACACACACTTTCTATAGGATTGAGGTCAGGGCTTTGTGATGGCCACTTCAGTACCTTGACTTTGTTGTCCTTAAGCCATTTTGCCACAACTTTGTAAGTATGCTTTGGGTCATTATCCATTTGGAAGACCCATTTGCGACCAAGCTTTAACTTCCTGACTGATGTCTTCGGATGTAGCTTCAATATATCCACATAATATTCCCTCCTCATGATGCCATCTATTTTGTGAAGTGCACCAGTCCCTCCTGCTGCAAAGCACCCCCACAACATGATGCTGCCACCCCTGTGCTTCATGGTTGGGATGGTGTTCTTCGGCTTGCAAGCCTCCCCCTTTTTCCTCCAAACGATGGTCATTATGGCCAAACAGTTCTATTTTTGTCTCATCAGACCAGAGGACATTTCTCCAAAAAGTACGATCTTTGTCCCCATGTGCAGTTCAAACCATAGTCTGGCTTTTTTTAATGGCAGTTTTGGAGCAGTGGCTTCTTCCTTGCTGAGCAGCCTTTCATGTTGTCAATATAGGACTCGTTTTACTGTGGATATAGATACCTTCGTATCCGTTTCCTCCAGCATCTTCACACGGTCCTTTTCTGTTGTTCTGGGATTGATTTGCACTTTTTGCACCAAAGTACGTTCATCTCTAGGAGACAGAATGGATCTCCTTCCTGAGCGGTATGACGGCTGTGTGGTCCCATGGTGTTTATACTTGCATACTATTGTTTGTACAGATGAATGTGGTACCTTCAGGCGTTTGGAAATTGCTCCCAAGAATGAACCAGACTTGGAGGTCTACAATATTTTTTCTGAGGTCTTGGCTGATTTATTTAGATTTTCCCATGATGTCAAGCAAAGAGGCACTGAGTTTGAAGGTAGGCCCTGCAATACATCCACAGGTACACCTCCAATTGACTCAAATTATGTCAATTAGCCTATCGGTATCTTCTAAAGCCATGACATCATTTTCTGGAATTGTCCAGGCTGTTTAAAGGCACAGTCAACTTACTGTATGTAAACTTCTGACCCACTGGAATTGTGATACAGTGAATTATAAGTGAAATAATCTGTCTGTAAACAATTGTTGGAAAAAATGACTTGTGTCATGCACAAAAGTAGACCGACTTGCCAAAACTATAGTTTGTTAACCTCTCTAGGCTAGCGGGCGGTATTTTTCACATCCGGATGAAAAGCGTGCCCAAAGTAAACTGCCTGATACTCAGGCGCAGAAGCTGGGATATGCATATTATTAGGAGTTTTGGATAGAAAACACTCTGAAGTTTCTAAAAGTGTTTGAATGATTTCTGTGAGTATAACAGAACTTATTTGGCAGGCGAAACCCCGAGGACAAACCAACCAGGAATTTGTTTTTGGAGGTCACTCTCTTTTCAATGAGATTTCAATGGGAATCTAGATTTCTAAGGCACTTGCTTGCAGTTCCCATCGCTTCCACTGGATGTCAACAGTCTTCAGAAATTGGTTGATGTTTTTCCTTTGAGAAATGAAGAAGTAGCCCTGTTCAGAACGAGGGTCGAGTGAAGTGTACCGTTTGTTAGAGGTGTGTGACCTGAAAACTCGCTCCACTTTGTTTTTATCCGCTATTGAACGCAGTTTATCCCGTCTTAAATTGTATAGATTATTTACATAAAAAAAGACCTAAAGTTGCATTAGGAAAGTTGTTTGAAATGTTTGGACAAAGATTACAGGTAACTTATTAGATATTTTGTAGTCATGTTGCAGGAGTTGAAAACTGTTTTTCTGGATCAAACGCGCCAATAAATGGACATTTGAGATATAACGACGGAATTAATCGAACAAAAGGACCATTTGTGATGTTGTGATGTTTATGGGACATATTGGAGTGCCAACAAAAGAAGATATTCAAAGGTAAGGCATGAATTATATTGTTATTTCTGAGTATTGTGTCGCACCTGGCGGAATGAAAAATGATTGTGTGTTTGATGGGGTACTATCCTCAGATAATAGTATGGTTTGCTTACGCCATAAAGCCTTTTTGAAATCTGACACAGCGGCTGGATTAACAAGAAGTTTATCTTTAATCATATGTATAACACTTGTATCTTTCATCAAAGTTTATGATGAGTATTTCTGTAATTTGATTTGTCTCTCTGCAATTTCACTGGATGTTATTTGAGACAATGCATTACTGAACATAACGCTCCAATTTAAACTGAGGTCTTTGGACATAAAGAGGGACTTTATTGAACAAAACTAACATTATTGTGTAACATGGAGTCCTGGGAGTGCCACCAGATTAAGATCATCAAAGGTTAGTGATTAGGGGGCCTCCCGGGTGGCACAGTGGCTAAGGGCTGTGCCACCAGAGACCCTGGGTTCGCGCCCAGGCTCTGTCGTAACCGGCCGCGACCGGGAGGTCCGTGGGGCGACGCACAATTGGCCTAGCGTCGTCCGGGTTAGGGAGGGCTTGGCCGGTAGGGATATCCTTGTCTCATCGCGCACCAGCGATGCCCGTGGCACAGTGCACGCTAACCAAGGTTGCCAGGTGCACTGTGTTTCCTCTGATACATTGGTGCGGCTGGCTTTCGGGGTTGGATGCGTGCTGTGTTAAGAAGCAGTGTGGGTCGGTTGGGTTGTGTGTCGTGGGACGCATGACTTTCAACCTTTGTCTCTCCCGAGCACATACGGGAGTTGTAGCGATGAGACAAGATAGTAGCTACTAAAAACAATTGGATACCACAAAATTGGGGAGAAAAAGGGGTAAAAAAAAAAAAAAAAAGTTTGATTTATTTAATTGATATTTCTGACTTTTGTGAGCCCTCTCCTTGGTTGGAAAATGTCTGTATGGTTGTTTGTGGCTAGGCGCTGTCCTAACATAATCGTATGGTGTGCTTTCGCCGTAAAGCCTTTTTGAAATCAGACACTGTGGTTGGATTAACAAGAAGTTTATCTTTAAAATGGTGTATAATACGTATGTTTGAGGATTTTTAATTATGAGATTTCTGCTGTTTGAATTTGGCGCCCTGCAATTTCACTGGCTGTTGTCGAGGTGGGACACAAATCCCAGAGAGGTTAACAAGACATTTGTGGAGTGGTTGAAAAACAAGTTTTAATGACTCCAACCTAAGTGTATGTAAAATTCCGACTTCAACTGTACATAACAAAATTGTCAAGGATACAAACACAAAAATGTCAAGAGACTTATTTCCATTGTGGTCCTCTATTCTGCAGAACAGAACACACAAATCCCTTCAATATGCATACGAGTGTACTTCCAAACCACTCACCATCTTTATTGACTACTAAGACCTTGGCAGGGTAGAAGCGGCAATCGGACCAACTGGCGAGGACCTTGTCATTCACATGAAATCCCTGAAGAGACAGATGAAAGGAGGTGTCACACATGGATCCAGTATCAGCCTGAGCAAATGACATCCAATAGAAGTAGGCGGAGCAAACAAAAGACCAGGTAAAGCTAAGCAGAACAATCAGTAGGGATCTAGTCCCTATCTTACAGGGATAGGATCGTCGTCCAGCAGTCCCTGTCGTCTCAGCTGGATCCTCTCTACAGGTCTCAGGTAGGGGCTGGTCCAGTCAAACCACTCATCATAGCGGTGGCTCCACTGACGGTAGTGGATCAGGATCTTCTCATCGCTATAGTCAATCTTCTCTATGTTGGCCGGATACCTAGGAGCAGGGGATATATGAGGGGTGACTGAGATGGGAGCAAAGCAACTGAACAGGATAACAGAAAGACAGAGCGAAAGACAAAGAAAGACTGAAAAATAGCTGAGGAAAGCAACAAAGAGAGTGCAGGAAGATAAAGACATACTGTACTGAGAATGAGAGAGAGTGATGGAGGGACAGAAGCATGACTCACCAGTTTTTGAGGGTGTCTCTGGCCTCTAGCGTCGCTCCCACCTCAAAGGTTATCCCTCTTCTGTTAGGGGGTGTCTTGCTCATCATGCCCACATCCACCTCCTGCTGACAGACACACAGTTCTACTCGGTTAAAGACCAGACACACATACACTTCTAGTTCTTAAAACTGCCATGACGGGGGTCCAACGTGAGTTTGTACTGGTCTAGAGACTGGATTAGAGTGAACTGGCTTAAATACAAAAGAGGTCCGACTCCATAATCAGTGGAGAATTTAGTTAGTTCTCAATTTCTTTTGATCAGCATTTACTTGTTACATAATGAATCATAGTGGTGGAAAGTGAAAGCAAACAATGGTGCTAAGGGTCTTAGTCATTTTGCTGAGAGGACTGCCAGGAAGAGAGGTGAGAGAACAGGGGATGAGGCTGGTCTATATGGCTGAGAGAAAAGGGAATTATTCCATAAATACAGGAACACAATACTGTGTGTACCCAACAATAACTACTGTAAGTATGTAGACACATGGGGAATAAAAACGATAATTACTGAAGTTAGTATTGTAGCAGTAGACACATTAAGGGATTCCACAATGTTTACAAAAGACCAACGACTGAGCAACAATGTTGGCAGGCACAGTGGAATTTAGCCCCTAGTCTAAAAGGTGTGTTGACACCATGTAGTTCTAAGCTATATCTAACATCTTAGTTTGTTGCATCCAAAGATAGGTGTAAACATTGTAGTGTGTATCATCTAAATAAATAAAAACGAAGAAATAACAACTTAAGCCATTATAGGGCATCCATTAAGTAGTCATAAGCTCTACATCGACGTTTAATAAGAATTTAAGCAAAGTCGTACTACATAATGAGCGATGTGAAAGGCCCTTAAATCTGGTGTTCATCCAAAGATGGCATAACCCCCTTGACACCCTTAAAATGGCTTGACATTCGTTTATGATAGCAAATATGTCTGCCCCGTCATTTAGGCTATCAGGCTCCAATGTTTATCCAACGAAAACACTTAGCAAAGAAACACATAACGTTATATGCAATCCTCAGATCTCATAACAGCACGCAAACCTTCCTCTTTGAAGCATTTGTATGTAACCCTTACTCCATGTATTTTATAGCAATACTGTCTAATCCCTGTCTCGAGAATTTTGTGCAGCCAGTACCTAATAACGAGGTCAAGAGCCAGACAGCTTTCAAAGACTTGGGCAGCACGATGAGAAATTCCGACACTGTCTATTATGTATCCTTTTGTCCAACTGGAGTGATCAGTGTGATGATTCATGACTGAATTCCAAATCGGTCAAATTGACAACATTTTTGCTTTTGATGACTAAATATGCTCAAACAAAATCTGTGCTACTCAAAATGGTCCATTGTCTGGTCCATTGCAGAGCGTTACATTGTGTCTCGCGCCCTGAATACTTTGTATCCTCTAGCATTGTCAAACACAATCACTAAAATCCCGGGAAACACACGATTCTAAACAGATCTTTGCAATACATTCGCCTAATTTCGGGAGGAAAAACTCACCTTTGTGTAGAGACTTTGAGCATATTCCATTTAAATGCAACAATAGTAGCCGGATATCTTCACACTACTTGGCAACCCACGTGTTTTCTGGTCAGGCGAACATTCCACATATTGAAACAATGGGAGACAATAGCAATGCAAATGGTCTCTGAAATTAGATTAAGCTAGTTATGCAGCCCAGTTGCTTATGTAACATACATGGATAACATGAATTAACGTTATGTAGGTTCAACAAACACATACTCTGACGAAGCATTTATGAACGAATACGGCATAATTCTTTCTGGTGGAGTGTGGCTCTAAACGCACGGAAGCGACCTCAATGACGCGCAATACACGTCAGTTGTTTATCACAGACTCGATAAGGGTGAAAATAATTGTAAACTTAGACCTTGGCTTCAACTATAGGCCTACTATAGTTCATGGCTTTACATTACCTATGTAACATAACCATAGAAGGCTAGTTGCCGATAAAATGTTGAAATATAGCCTAATCCTGTAAATTGCCATGTTTTTCTCTCTCCATTATTTGGCAGCGCTGCTTGCACGTTAGCATTCACCCAGCATCCACTCCAAAGTAAGGCTTAAATAAGATGCATATGATTTTATACAATTCAAAAGCTGCCTTTTATGGATTCGTTTCTGACGGTTTATCTTCCGATATTCTATAAGGAGTCTTGAATATATTTCACTGTAGTTTGTCAGTGACTTGAATAAAGCTAATTGGTTAAGCGGTCTGATATGGGCGGGCTTGAGACATTGTACAGGCCATTCAGACTGTCATTCATAAGAGGATCGGGCCTCTACGCCTGGCCACACGTTTTCTTACGGTAAATACGGCATGGAAATAGAGCACTTTAAACTTCCCTGAAGCCACCGAAACAATGACGAGTCAACCTTACACCAAGCATAAGATATCCGCAAACCAAAACAAATCTACATTACAAGTCTTTAAAAGTTATTTGTTTAGGAAGCAGAAGCGTCATGCCGCATTCAGATTACACAATGTTTTGTTATTGATGCATAAAATCTTTCTATTCTGTCTCAAATACCAATGACTAAAATTGTGCAGAAAACTGATATCAAATGTTACCTTGATTTCTGGATACTGTGTTTCCAATGGTGATGTGCAGCGTGTGGTGCCTCCGCTTCTGATTCGAGAGCACGCAGTTGATTTCTCTCTCGATGCACTCGCACTACCGGCGCGCAACTACGCATGTATTAAATATACCTTCTGTTCCAGAGATGCATGGTAGAGGCTATTTGCAGGCTATACACAAGTAAATTACTTTGTCGTAGCCCTGCCAATATGACATGTACAGCCAATGGCAAATTGACATCAATAGTAGGCTAGGCTATATTACATCGTATTACTAACATAGCTAATTACTGGCTTGCAAATGCTGGCAGGGTATTGTTTCTTGAATAGTGCTCGATTTTACTCCGAAATAGGCTATATTTCCTTTATTTAGAAGACAACACTTTCTAAAAAACAATCCGAATCATGTTAATTTAATTTCCTGCAACTTCTGTATTACATTCTTATGTACAAAAATATCCACTATATTTGTTTTAATTACCAGGACGATAAGGACAATGACAAGACAACCATAAAGAACTGAGGACCATGTCGGCCTACTTTACAATACTCAGATGGTACAACACATTTGGACAAGACATTAATAAAGGGAATGCTATTAATAGCCTCAATAACATATACATTTTTTTTTATACACTTAATCCAGTAAAGGTCTGATAACCAGTCTACAATGAAACCTTTATTTTTCTTGAACAATCATTTTATAGAATAACAGAGGGTATGTTCACATAATACACAACACAAACAATGAGTGGTTGAATCAGTACTATTTTCAAAGGCAAGCTTGCAGGAGGGAAACTATGAGTAGTTACAAAATCAAAAAGGTTCATCTTTATCATGGATCATTTGAAAATACAACCAGATACTGTTACTATTTACAGGCATTATTTACACAGGAAAGCTTCCAGGGAGTGTCTTACCTACATCGTCAGTTTAGTACATCATAGTTTGGATGCATGTGAAATTCAGACCTTCAGTTACCAGGGGAAGTTATTACTACACCCGTTTTAATAGAACACCTGAGCCAAAATATCTATGGTGAAAAGAAGTGATAGTGTTACTACTTTACACATGTGTTTATGCCTCTTTCAATATTGGTGTATTGCAACAACAAAAAAACATGTATTTTTGGCAACGCACTGGATAAATGCAGTGAAAAGTGTTTTACAAGGTCAGCCATAGTAGTACGGCAACCCTGGAGCAATTTAGGATTAAGTGCCTTGCTCAAGGGCACGTCAACAGATTTTTCACCTAGTCAGCTCAGGCATTCCAACCAGCAACCTTTCCGGTTACTGGCCCAACGCTCTAACTGCTAGGCTACCTGCTGCCGAATAGATCTCCCATACACACAGTACATACATGTACCAGAATACATTTATAACATCCTCCATCAGCAGTTGAAAATCAGAGGGTTGTTATGGCACAACACACTGTTGAGGAGACCACTAAAACGGGCATTTTACACAAGCTCCAAAACACATGGTCTTATTGCTTCCAGTTTGTACTTTGAAATGTACGCTCTGACTGTGGCTCTACTGTAGTCAGACTATAGACTGTGGCTCTACTGTAGTCAGACTATAGACTGTGGCTCTATATCAAAATGGCTGTGGTATAACTTTTTTTTTATTTTGAGATAAAATCACCAACATAGCAGTGAGACTGATGCAGTCTTGTTGATAGAACTACTAAAAACATCACAGGCACGCTCATTTTTAAATTAGACATTTTTTCTCATTTGTAAATAAGAACTGGAGGCTGAGTCTCTAGAACTCAGACACACATACATACAAGAGGCCAAATAGATATAAGAAGGGGACCCTGGGTCTGTTTCCTGATGACAATGTCCATCCTGTACAAACCATATGAGACTCCTCCTGCACAGCCCATATCCAGCAAAGAAACAATGGCACTTCACATTCAGTTATAAATGTAGGAGGAAAATCTGATTTTACATGCAGTTAAAACAAAGTCATCCAAATGAACTGAATAAAAAGCGGTCCCTATGATGTAAAGTCATTTGTAGTCTTTTTGTGTGCAATAATTGTGGGGTTTCTATCACATATCACACACAATGTCACCTATGCAGTAGGCACAGATGTATTGTTCTGCAGTCAGAAAGTAGAACAGAGGATGGGTCCACTGTCAAGTGACTGTGTTACGTACAGTACTCAGTGGTGAAACATCTGGGTTCTCTCTTATCTTCTTATGACCCTGCCTTTGAAGACAGAACTGATCAACTCGGGTATTGTTACAGTATGATTTCCAGTGTGTGTGTGTGTGTTTTGTGATAGGTCAATGGAGTGGGGCGGGCTTCGCAAAGCGAATCTCTCAGTGACACTGGGGCACGTGGTGTCAAGGGAGTCAGTCTACACAACGCCCTCAATGAAACTGGTGTCCAGGTGAACGATGAGCATGCGCAGGAAAGACATCTCCTTGCGTGTGTTCTCAAAGATGATTCGTGGGTCATCAGACTGGCAGCGGAGGCAGTTGGGGGCCATCACCATGGCAAGGTTATTGACATCCATCTTAGTAACAGACACATTAGCAGGTTGAGCAAACACCTGGGGATAATTAGTGTGGGAGAAAGGGTGAAAAATCATTAGGGACTGAAGGCAGAGTATGTAACTTGAAACAGATTGACTAAGGACAAATTCATGAGTTTGTAGAGATTTGTTCTATTTCAACTTCCTGACCAAAGACCATGTCTCCAATGTTGAATACGATAATAGTTGTGTCAGTATGACTATTGTATTAGCTGTGGTGTTCTGTGTCGTGGTTATTACCTGCAGGAAGTGGATGAAGTAGCACAGCACCAGTCTGTTGAGCTCAGGCAGACATTGTACAACAGTAATGGCTGCCACAGGGTCATCATAGTTACTGACACACTGCTTGTAGAAGGCCATGGGGATGAGAGGCTCCTCCAACTCACGATACCATAGCTTCATCAGGGAGGCTAGAGGAGACGGGGACAGTGTTAACACTAACACACACACGCACAGATAATAGCAGAGGTACAGACTAACTCACCAGGTACGTTGGGGTCTGAGAGGTTTTCTGGGATCCGCCATTGGTCGACCTGGAGCTTCAATGCGTTGACTTCATCGATATCTCCAGGCACCCTTCAGAACAAGCGTTCTAATTCAGTATTCAGTTGCACTGCATGGCCACTAGGGGGAACTATAACACCCACTATTACCAATCTACAGGTATGTTCAGTGGCATAGCTTGAAAACCCATTATAACATGGTGAAACGGTTATCATGACACAAACGGCACTGGGAGTATCATGTTGTTAATTGGCAGAATTTGTTTGGATTTAGGGACTGACCATGATAATAACCATGGTGAATAGGCCTGTTCTGTATTAGCTGGAGTAGGAGAAAAAAAAGACCAAAGCTCCTTATCGCCCATGAAACATTGTAGTGGGTGGGGTATAACGTTTATGTTGAGAATAAATACTCCTCCAAACAAATTCAAACCTAATAGAATAATCTACAGAAATACAGACCAAACAAAAATACTTACTCACAAATCACATATATGAGAATAGCTCTAACAACATGATTGAAAGCCCATGGCTTCATGCAAAAACAAAAGTGTAAACATTTTTTATAAAGTATCAAATGAAACATTGCTGGTCTCCAGGGGCTCTTGAGCAGTGGTATGCAATGTTTGCTCTGCTGTCCATCTCTTTACAGTAGAGTACACAGGGAATGTTTGCTTTAAACTGTACTGCTTCAGGAGACCACCCACCAAGGCTGGCATACATTTGTCTAGATCCTCACTAGATCTCCTTTTATGACCGCGACCCTGCTAAACACACAACACAAACCCACACCTCACTGATGAATACACCAAGTCCAATGAGGTGATTTGCTGACCCTGTCCATCCGTCTCACCTGAAGATGCCCTCAGTCTGGGCCCCTCCCAGTGCCAGGACGTATTGGGAGAGCTGCACCTGTACCCAGGGTAGCTTCCTGTCTGGGAAGAGTTCACTCTGGCGCTCCATCACCTCGTCCAAGGAGCTGCCAAACAGGGAGGGGGTCACGATGGCCCGTCTGCTGTGGTCAATCTCCTCCAGAGTTGGTTTACGAAGACCCTGCAGGGGAGGTTCACAGTGTGACGACTAGGACTATATTTTACACTGTTCATGTAAGACTTTGTCTATGACTGTTAGTCTATGACTGTTAACATCAAAGAGTATATCTGAAATAGACTGTCTTGTGTGTATGTAAGCCCTGTGACTAAGAATCTATCCATGATATGTTTCTGACTAATGTCCATGTTTATCTCTCTAGCATTATTCATATCTTTATCAACATCTGTATTGGTTAGGAACCCTTTGAGTATTAAACAAATAGGGACGTGTTTTGACTGCCTTCTCTATTTGGGCATTTTTAAATACCTTTGTGACAAATACTATTTTCCCTTGTCATTCCCTGCCCCTTTGCCATGCTCACTTCTCAACTCACCTTTTTGCCTCCAGTTATGGCCACTTTCTGTAGTTTGCGATAGCAGAACTTTGCATACGTGCTGATGGGCAGACCTGTGACGAGAGAAGGAAGACAGGGCCACTGTAACACCGAGGAATGCGACTCAGTAACCCAACACCATGGGAAATACAGCTCTTACTATAGCAGCACGTCACACCTTCATAGATACGTCTGCTCAGTGAGTGAATCCTCTAAGGAGCCTTGGTTTTCAACCAAAACAACAGATAAAAGGGTTGAACAATTCCTCACTAAATGCACACGCAATTTGTTCCCATAGATGTCAGATATTTCCAAGGCAGTAATTGGAGAGATGCTGGCTGTGTGATTCTGGCATAAGGGGATCAGAGTATACACGTCTCAACTGTCCTGGTTTAGAAAGAAAAGCTGGGAGAATGGAGCCAGCCAGCCAGCACATCCTGTCCCAGCTGATTCATCAGACAGACACTTAGTACACTGGAGGGAGCAGTACCCCTACCTACAGATCCAAACTCTAGCGGTCTGCCTCGTTCCCTGTACTTGGGTGTATTTTCTGAAGTAAGATACATTTGAGGAATTAAATAATCATGACTGGGCCTCGAAAAGTAATGGAACAAGGCACTCAACAATCATGCTCCAAATTTATGAGCCACTTCCTAAGAGAACCGCATAATTTCCGTACTACAGGCCGTCGTCACTGTGGTAACTCAAATTTACACATAAACAGGTCTCCACTTCCATCCCAGAGCCTCCCTATCACACCCATGGGATCTCAACCATCTCCCTTCCTTCCCAGAGAACTCTCTCAGGTGGCTGAGCCCTGGCCAGATGGAGAATTTTGTGCTGCGATGAAAAATATCCTTCCTGGAATGTTCTCTAGACTGAAAGACCCTGGATTTATAGCAAACAGGTGACTGACTCATGCATGTACACCGCCATCGTTAATCTGTCCCAGTTTGACTGTAATTACAGCTAATTACAGAGATCATAACGATAATTTCCCATTGATCTCAGGGAAAACACACTGTTTTTCCCAAGATTCCCTGAATTAGCTAATCATTAGAGGAAGAAAAGCAAGAGTTGGACTACTTTTTTTTTACCCAGCCTGAGAGCAGGTTTGAACACCAGCGGTGGTCCAAATGAAAATTTTGTTTTGATGAGGCAAAACAACAACGAAGGAACCAGAGCCCATGAGAAATCACCCCTCAGAGGATTAAGAGCACAAGTCAAAGACTAATGATGACACCTGTTAACTTCTGGGTCCAGACGGTCTGCCTATATCTGTTAGATTCTCCCGGGGTATCAGTTTAGTGATGCTACCTCAGCAAAGTTTTTAAACCCAAGTAAGCAAGGCCCGCCTCAGACCAGCCTAGGCTCAAAAAAAGACAAGAGGCCTCCAGTTCCCACACACACTACTCCCTCCCACCACTCTGCTCACAGCTGCTCCATGCTGTGGTCACAACACCACCCTTCATTTCAGCTTGTCTATCCAGACAGCAGCTCTCATCATGCTGTTCATGAAGAGGCTTTCCCTTGTGATTGGCTGGTGGGTCCACATCGTGAGCAATGCAATAGCCCTTTCCCTCAAGTCATTATTCCTGCCTCTATCTCAAGACCTCTACAGTGAGTCACTCCCATGAAGGGTAGCCATTCCTCATGGCCTGCGAGTCACTGATTTTGTCCAGTGTGTACAATAGGTTGACGTTACAGTCATTGATGAACAATGTGTGTGGGTTCACCATTGTGGTCACTGCCACTTAGACGGGTAGGTTCCTCTCTGATGACATCATCACGGCTGATATTGTGGGTTGCCCTATAGCAACAAGACTAATGAGTGTGCAGGTTTGGGGCAAAACAGACAGGATTGACTTAGAATCAAAGGATTGTTGACAACATGTCAACTATATTTCCTCTTTGAATGTTTATTGGAAACATAAGTGCTCATTCTGCAAATGCATGTGTCTCTCAAACATGGTTGAAGTTGTTGTTAGCTAGCAAGGGAATTTTAACCATTTTAGTAGACATGACACAAGTGAAATCAAGACATGGTATCAATAACAATACAACAAACTGAAACGAGCCACCTACGATTCCCCACGTGACAGCTTCTTGTCATTGTTGCCAGCTATCTTGCTGTTTAGAATCATAACACACAGCCTTTTTACCCTGCGATGCGCGCGCATAATTTTCGTGCCTTTGTCAGGCAATCCGTCTATTGGGGTCAGTGCAGTGAGTAGGCTACCTAAATCACAATGTGGGGCTGCCAGAGAGGAACACTAACATGGCCCCCTATTGTATTTCTATAGAAATTCTTATCCTTCAGCTCCCTTACCACCTCCAGTGGTATTTTGTGAAAACTATTTAATACATCTACCAGGGAAGTTCTGCATATTAGCATGGTAGTCAAGTGACAAATCATAACAAATGGCCATTTCTCCAAATTCTTAAATCTGCAGTGAGATATGAACCATGTTTGATATGTAATGACTTCCTACCCATGAGAAAATAATAAATAAATGATTGGTCTCACTTCAGCACTCTCCAACAGACGTCCTCCTTAGGAAAACTCACCCCACACTAAACACAAATCTTTATAATGCTGCCTAAGTGATCTCAGACCTACCTTCTTCATCTGTGTTCTGTTTCCGTTTCTTTCTGGACTTTGAGTTCTTCTTCAGCTTCATGTCCTGCTGGTCTAGTATGAACTGAGCCACTGGAAACCAGGAAATAAGGCAAAGGTTAAAAGCCGATTCAGAAAATCAAATAACATTCTCGAAGAGCAAACAGGAGAGAAGAGGAGAGGGAAAAAAACACTTCAAAATCCTCACACACATCAAGCTATACCCATCATGCTGATACTGACAGACACACAGTGACAAAACAAAGAGAGAGAAAGGTGACCCACCCTGTTGCTCAGTTTGAGACTCACGTTTCTTGTCACTGCTCGGATCCGTGTGCCTCTGGATGTATCCCTCCAGGTAGCAGCGGAACTTGGGAGAGGGGGCGAAGAAGGCCAGGCTGACAGCCATCAGCTCCCAGCCTGCAGCCAGGCTCCTAGGGCTGGTGTTGCCTGTGGTCTGCCTCACCAGCTGCACATACAGCTCATCCCTCAGGCCCTGCATGCCCCAGCACTTGGTGACAATGAGCAGGGCGGCGTGGCGACGGTCCAGGCGTGAGGGTCTGTCTCCCATGTAGGCCTGGACCAGCTTGAACATCTCACAGGCTTCCTTCCTCACGGCACGGTCGCTGGTCACCAGCATGGGCTTCTTGATGGAGCCGCGGTTCCATGAGAGCATGTTGGCGATGGAGACACGGCGGCGGAACAGGCCCTGGGTGTGCATGTTCAGGTGCTTGCTGGCCCAGTCCGCCATGCCTGAGGTGTCTGGGGGCGGGGGCTTGCGCAGGGTGGCGTAAGAGAGCTGGTGGTAGGAGCCTCCTATTCCTCCTCTTCCTTCTCCCTCTATGTTGTCATGGGAGACAGAGCGTTGGTGATGTGGGCCCAGTGAGCCTGTTCGTCCGTCCACCATACCTTTCTTCCTGCTGTCCAACTGAGCCTTCAGTTCCAGGGTCCCCACCTTCAGGGGAGAGAGAGGGAGAGAGGGAAAACAGAGGAGAAAAGAGGAAAGAGGGAAAGAGAAAGCGTCAGTGCAGCAGTATGCATGGCTGTCCACAGCTGCAGGCTCCTCAGTGTCGACGAGGCTGCTTTACCTTTGCTCTGCAATGCGAGGGCTCGAGGGGGAATTGTTGCAGGACCGGCAAATACATTTTCTAAAGCCGCGTCCACCAAAAATTCCCCAATATCTAAATGGACCTTTTCGTCAGAAGGTGAGGAGCTTAGAGTGACATGAGGCCCTACCTCTGTTCTGCCTGACCCACAGCTCCTTTAAGACTACATGTGCAAATCCTTCATCTGATCCCAAGTGGGATTTCTGCCTATACGGAGCCCTGTCCACAGTCACCGCCCCTCACAGCAAAAACCAAACCAGTAATGCAGCTCTAGTCAGAGAAACATCAAGAAACCCAGGCCAATTCACAGCAGGAATGTACTAACTGAACATAAAACGTTCAGCATATCTCTTTAATTTGACTATGATGTAATATTGTAGTAAAGTGTGCCTAGACCGTATGGATTTGGGTTTGGCCGCACTTCTTTATGGTCATATGGTCTTAATGGTGTTAAATGAGTGGTATGGGTCACTGTTTGAGATCAAATGGAACCACGGGCAAGTTTAACTAGGCAAAGGAACATTTACAGTATGAATGATACATTCTATAATTCCTCTTCTCTTATACACAGATAGCTTACAGATGCCCCATGACATGGTGGTAATTCAACAGCAGAGTTAAATAAAACAAGTCTCTAAAACAGATTTCAGTATCAAATATTCAGAGTTGTATAGATTACACATTGAAAACAGATCACATGTCCATGCTGGCTTTAAACCACTGGGTTCACTGTTTAAAAAAATTAAATAAGTAGTAAATGTTCTGCTTCTGAAAGGCTAGACCAATGTAGCCAAAACTTCACATGGGGTATAGCCAACAACCAATAGTGTTTGTGTGTATTCTGTACGAGCAAATCTGTGTGTATCATGATATAACAGCAGGTCTGTAGAACATTTCAGTACAGGATTAGGGGATTGTTTCCTATATTTGTATAAATGCCATTGCTTCAGTACCAACCCCTCATGGCACCAGCCTCTGAACCCCACCCGTACCCAGCTCTCCCTGCCAAACTTGTGCCATCTGGGCCACAGTGGCCCTCCTTCCTGACCAGGGGGAGCCATGTCCTGGATCTCCCACGCTTGGCCCAGGCTCCTGATACCCAGGCAGAGAGCTGGCACAGAGGGACAGGGGCCTGCTGCGTTGGCCAGGTGTAGGACAGTCAGAGGGGGACAGGTAGCGCTAAGCTCACAGGCACCATGCCTGAGCCATATATTGGTCCAGTGGGGCCCCTGAGCCTGCCGCTCCTGATTAGAATGTTTAAGGTGTTGCATCTTCCCCGGCACCTTATGTTTCTCTCAGTCAGATTCTAATCGCCAGTCTTATTGATTTCAGGACTTATTTTAAATTTCAACTGAACCTCAGACTTATTAGCTCTATAGTTTCATTAGATTCCTGAAACTTCATAAAGACATATGGAGTGGGGTGGGTGAAGTAAGTGCATTGTTGAAAGGGTTTGGGATTATAAAATGGTAGGTTTCATAGCACTGAGGCTTTGCACAAATCATGTGCACCTGTACTAGCCTAATAATTCAAGCTCCTGACAGCAAGCAAGTTATCACTTTTGTCCATCCCATCTGTGTGAATTACTCTGCTTAGTTAAAATACCATTAGTACATTTATCCAGTTTTATAATACGCATAATGACCTAATCTGTCTTTACTCTGTTCAGAATTTTTTAACCTCTGAAAATGGGAGACAAACACAAAACCATGAATTTAAATACTTCTGTTAATGTATTTAACTTGGCATAGAGACGTCCTAAGTAATCTAGCAATAAAAGTAGCCCTGGAAAGGCACCAGCAATGTAACCACCTCCAGACAAAACAAAGCAGAATCCAAAGAAAAATACATAAACAGACCACACAACAACAGGCACCAGTCAGAGTTAACTAAGCAGACAAACTAGAACTAATCCATTTATCAGGAGTGGACTTCCAAGGTCTTCCCATATTTCTCCTCTCTCTCACAGCCAGACAGAGACAAATACTGGAGTGTATGCTTACCTCTGAGGGAGGTCCAGGGGTGTCTGGTGAGGAAAGGCCGGCCTGACTGGTGATGCTCTTCTCCAAGGTGTCCACCTTCTCATAGGTCCTCTTCTGCCTACCAGGCATCTCCAGGGGTGGCAGGGCCGGGTTGCCATGATTACCCGCCCTGCTCAGCGAGCGGCTGGCGGAGGGGACGTCTTCTCGTGACGCACACCTTCCTCCATACCACTGCAGGGAGTCCACGGGGGAACGTGTCCGGGGAACTGCGCCCCTCTCGCTAATCTCTGCCCCCAGGCCTCCAGCCTTCATCTCCCTCATGGTGTTGGAGCGGCTCACCACCTCTCTCATCTCCGCCATCAGCCTCTCGTTAAGGGCACACAGCTCTCCGCTGCTGCCCACTGAGCCAGGCCGGCCTCCGGCCCCCAGCCTCCGCCGGCTCTTCCTCCTCAGGCTCGGAGAGGGGCCAGTGGAGTAGCCAGAGTCCTGGTAGGTGGCGGTGGTCTGGGGGCATGGAGGTGTGGGGAAGTCCTGCGAGGCCTGGCTGCTCTGCCTGCTGTGACGAGCCTCCACTGCCCTCAACACACTGGCCTCCAGGGCTCGCCATGTCTGCTTCTTCTCCAGGGTCCCTGGCTCCCTCTGCTGCCCCCGTGGCTGGGACTGGGGCTGGGCCAAGAGGGGGTCTGATCGTGGTGTGGGGGAGGGGGTGCGGGTGGGACCAGGGGAGGTGGAGAGGAGGCCCTGTTTTGGGTCCACAACAACCATGTGCTTGATGCACTCCAGGCCAGCAGGGCTGTAGTCAGAGGCAGAAGGGTTCCTCTTGTGCCTGGATTCGGAGTGAGAGGAGCCAGGGTGCTGGAGGAGCCTGGGCTTTTGCAGGCTGTGTGTGGGGGTGAGACGGGATAGACCACCAGGCTCATTATGGAGGTGAGCCCCCTCCACCTCCATGTCCACAGGAGGCTCATCATAGATGGGACACTCTTTTCCCGGGTCGTCGTAGAGGTGAGGTGTGGAGGCGTACTGTGGTGACACTGACCTGGGGGTGCTGGGCTGGGACCTGTGACTGCCGGGAGTTTGGGGAGGGTCAGAGGACACCAGACAGAAGCTGCCGTTGCCGGTCTTTCTCAAGTGGTGGGCCTGCCGGGCGTCGGCGGCCATCTTGCCGGAGGGTGCGGTCTTGTAGCCCTGGGTGGAGCAGGAGTGAGCCCCCGGGGGCTTGCTGCTGACGGGGTGGAGGGTGAAGGCCTGGTGGCTGTTGGACTTGTTGTGTGTGTTGTGGTGGCGGAGCTGCAGGTCCGGGCTAGATGGGCCTCCAGGCTGGATCCGACTGACACTGTTTACTTTAACCAACATTGCTGCCTTAGACCCTGGGGAAGGCTGCCATCTCTGAGAGCGCTCTCTGGAATAGAAAGAGAATAAGGGAAGGATGAGATCTGGGCTTGGATTTAAAGAGATAACTGCAGATTAAAAAAAACACACACACCAGATGACAGTCACCCGAACAAGCAAAGCATTGTCCCGAACTTCAACAAGCCTGTGGTAACTTCTAAATTGTGACCATCAAAAAAATGCTCCACAAATTTAAATTCCAAGCTCAGACAGATCAGATTCCTCGCATTCTTCCCCAGACATTTCACTGACCCTCCAAAATACTGCCTTCTAAGTCATAAGACAATATCTCCAGTGTGTGTTGTGCAAACCAACCTCCTAAAAATACACAATTACCATTGCTGCCTGGGTTAGAGGTGTGGAAAACATTTCCTACGTACTGTAAGTGTGTTAAGCATTCTCCTGCTTTGGACCATAACACAGTACCTCCTCCCAAGAGTCGTGACCCATCAATTACACAGACTCAAAACACCTCATATGTGAAACATTTGGTTAACATTTGAGAAAATGACAAAACACGATAAGATATAAATTCCCAGCTGCCACAGTTCCAAAACACTCACAGACTGAGTAGAGTAGTAGAGAAGAGTGTATTTGAGAACATACTTGGGGAGCAGAATTACAGTAGAGTCTCCATCTGGCCTGAGGGACTGGAGGTTGACACTCCTCCCTTGCGGCTAACTTCAGACATCGTCAGAATGCTAATCCAAGCACTGGGAACTAATCTGGTATTAATCTGTTTACACCTCTCTCTAGCTTTCTAACCCTGTAATTCCTGTGGCCCAAGCTTCAGGCCTCATTCATTCCTCAATATCTCACTTAGATCCAATTGCCATCCATCCGTGGTTCAGCAAATAAACCATTCTATCCATCTGACCAACTGTGACTGAAACAACTATCATACAGCATAAGAGTTATCCGCTAACTTCAAGAATCAAAGGTTGAGCATGCTTTACAGTACTAGCACTACAGACCAAGGATTAGAAAAGCAGAGACTTACCTTCTGCCCTCCTCCCTCTCTACCGTATAGCCAACAACACACTGTAATCAATACTATTAAACCTGCATGGCTCTATCCTTCTGCAGCCAGACATCTAACAGACTGGCCCACTGCACACATACCTCCTAAGTCTCAGGACAGGAGTTACTGGGGAGCAGGAAGACGACAGAGAAGACCTTCTGTAGTTTGTAACAATACAATAACAACTCCCCTGGGGCTCAAGCTTCTCGGGCCAATGGCAAACTTCCTCACTTCCTTCTCCCCCCCCCCCCCCCCCCCCCCACCCACCACTGAACTGCATTCTCTCTTTCCCTCAAACAGTCACGCCACCTCAGTGATTTGAATGTAAACAGGCTCTTCAAATGGTTGAGCAGATATAGCTTCCACAGCCCATAAACAGCTGGGCCTAAGCCACCTGGCAGCCTCCCAGCACAGCCAGCCCTGTCCTTGTGGTGTTGGGAACATTCCTGGGCCTCACCTCCCTCCCCCCTGCTCAGACGCGACAAAAGACCAATCAACAGTGTTTACTGCCCCACACGTGGGTCCAGAGGAGTGGAGACTAGTCACGCGCTGCAGAGTGGATGGGAGCCACTTCAAACCGGCTGTGTTAGAGCCGCTTCAGTTCTCAACAGTGTGACAGACTGAGGTGGGAGAGCTGAAAACGTGCTGCTGCTGTCTAAACTCTGAAATGCGGGACTCAGGAAGTCCTCCTTCCGTCATGGTCAGGGGCTGGTGATGTCAGTGATGTTACCTCCACAACAGAGGCAGTGTTAAGCAGATTTTTATGATCAAAGATTATGGTCTGATGTTGGTACTAACCTTTGAATTGACTTTAAAAAAATACAGGAACATAAAACTGGCTGTTTTAAAACAGCCAGTTAATAGTTTACTATGGCACAGAATGGGCTACATTCCAGTAACCATTAAAAGAGACAAGAAGGAATTTAAGCAAAAGGCCAAAGACCACATGTAACCTAGCAAAATGATCACATGCATCATGCACTCAATGGCCAGTTTATTAGGTACACCCATCAAGTACCGCGTCGGACCCCATTTGCCTCCAGAACAACCTGAATTTTTTGTGACATGGAAACGTTGCTCAATTGGTATCAGGGGTTCCTAACGTGTGCCAGGAAAACATTCACCATACCATTACACCACCACCACCAGCCTGTACCGTTGACACCAGGCAGGATGGGGCCATGGACTCCTACTACTTTCGGCCCCAATCCTGACTGCCATCAGCACGACTCAACAGGAACCGGGATTTGTATGACCAGGGAATGTTTTTCCACTCCTCAATTGTCCAGTGTCGGTGATCGTGTGCCCACTGGAGCCACTTCTTTCTGTTTTTAACAAGGACCGATGAGTTGTGTGTTCTGAGATGCCATTCTGCACACCACTGTTATACTGCACCGTTTCTTGCCTGTTTGTGGTCTGCTTGTTAGCTTGCACGATTCTTACCATTTTCCTTCGACCTCATCAACAAGCTGTTTTCGCCCAAAGAACTGCCGCTGAATTCGCACAATTCTCAGGAAACCCTAGACACTCATGCGTGAAAAGCCCAGGAGGCCATCCGTTTGAGTTACTGGAACCGGCACGCCTTGGCACCGATAATCATACCACGATGAAAGTTGCTTAGGTCACTCGTTATTCCCATTGTAACGTTCAATCGAACAGTAACGGAATGTCTCGATGCCTGTTTTTTATAGCAAGCCACGGTCACGTGACTCACTGTCTGTAGGAGCAAACTATTTTCGTGAACGGGTGGTATACCTAAAAAACTGGCCGGTGAGTGTACACCCCCACACATATCATTAGGTTACTCTCATTCTCCAGTGGTGAGAGGGATGAGTGGTCTGGTTTACCACTGATGACCTTGAGAGAGGGGGGTGGGGTTCTACTTCCTATCGCTGAAGCCCCCTGGAGCCTCCCATACAACACAAACAGGAAATGACAAATCTAGCATTCACGCTGGAGTAAGGCCGAATGAGAGGGGTGACCTTCACTTATAGGGAGTTTACATGTTGCTAAATTAAATTCAAACAAACAACCATATATGAAAGACCATTGTCTAAGTCCCTGCCATTACACTCAACATCCCCATACTACCTGAGTGCTAATTCCAGCTACACGCTAAATGATGTCAGTCCTCTTTAAACATGTCACCAGTAACAACAGAAACACTATCCTCTGCTTGGATGTTGTTTTGAGGTGAAACCAGAGCAACACAACAGAATGATAAGAGGAAGTTTGGACATGCTGAGTCAAGCTCCTAGCACAGAGCAGAGCTGGGGATTTCATCTGGCTTTGTGGTTGCTGTTCACTTGTCATTGTCACACCACAGCCAGGGTGGCACAGCCAGGCTAGTGTTCAGCCCTCCAGCATCGGCTCATTATTTTGTTTGTTAGCACAAACAGTTGGTGCGCAATAGATGATTATCCCAATCACATCTGGCTTCATGCCAATGGCCACAGTTGATATAAGCTTTCCTCACTGTAGCAGTCCTAATCCAACTATAATTTACCACCAACAACCTCTTGCCTAGTTAAGTAAAATAAAAATAATAAATACCACCCAACCAGAATGATCTCACTTCTAAAACAGTGAGACAGAATAAGAAAGCAGTGGTTAGAAAATAGGGTGAAGTGAGAGAGAGAGCAAGAGAGAGAGTGAGAGAAAGAGAGCGAGAGAAAGAACGAGAAGGGGATTTGTCGTGGGAGAGTGCCGTCAGAGAATGAGCAGGAACGTTGGCATTCCTCATAGGTCTCATTCAAGGGCCCCAGGCCAGGGAGCCTATAGACAATGCCTGGCTCTGCTATTGTCACGGCAACGCCCCTCTATGGAGCAGAGTCCCATTTAAAGACTATCTACAGATTCTCTCAAGCAGATGTAAACACTTACCTAACATCGGTATGGCAGTGCTGAGCTTACTGGCTCATTGACACTGTCAACATGTTCGCTTTACCACAATCATAAAAAGAGCCTGTGTTATAGCCCTGTGTTTCATCACACTGACCACATTGGCTGTTGGGTACTTTTCAAATAATGTAAATTTAAAATAAATTATATGCCACGGAATATAAAAAAATACATTACCGGTATTCAGACAAAAACAGCACTCATTTTCAAAATCTATAACATACCCCAACCAGAAGCCATGGATTACAGGCAACATTCGCACTGCCGCTTTCAAGGAGCGGGACTATAACCTGGAAGCTAATAAGAAATCCCGCTATGCCCTCCAACGATCCATCAAACAGGCAAAGCGTCAATACAGGACTAAGATCGAATCGTACTACACCGGCTTCGACGCACATCAGATGTGGCAGGGCTTGCGAACTATTACAGACTACAAAGGGAAGCACAGTCAAGAGCTGCCCAGTGACACGAGCCTACCAGATGAGCTAAATAATTTCTATGCTCGCTTTGAGGCAAGTAACACTGAAACATGGATGAGAGCATCAGCTGTTCAGAATGACTGTGTGATCACGCTCTCCATAGCCAATGGGAGTGAGACCTTTAAACAGGTCAACATTTACAGACAGATTACCAGGACGTGTACTCCAAGCATGCGCTGACCAACTGGCAAGTGTCTTCACTGACATTTTCAACCTCTCCCTGTCTGGGTCTGTAATACCAACATGTTTCAAGCAGACCAAAGTCCCTGTGTCCAAGGACACTAAGGTAACCTGCCTAAATGTCTGTAGCCATGAAGTGCTTTGAAAGGCTGGTCATGGCTCACATCAACACCATTATCCTAGAAACCATAGATTCACTCAAATTTGCATACCACACCAGCAGATCCACAGATGATGCAATCCCTATTGCACTCCACACTGCCCTTTCACACCTGGACAAAAGGAACACCTATGTGAGAATGCAATTCATTGACTACAGCGTTCAACACCATAGTGCTCAACACTAAGCTAAGGACCCTGGGACTAAACACCTCCCTCTGCAACTGGATCCTGGACTTCCTAACAGGCTGACCACAGGTGGTAAGGATAGGTAACAACACATCCGCTGATCCTCAACACTAGGGCCCCTCAGGGGTGCGTGCTCAGTCCCCTCCTGTACTCCCTGTTCACTCATGACTGCAGGGAAAACTCCAACACCATCATTAAGTTTGCCGATGACACAACAGTGGTAAAGGCCCGATCACCGACAACAATGAGACAGCCTATAGGAAGGAGTTCAGAGATCTGACCGTGTGGTGCAAGGACAACCACCTCTCTCTCAACGTGATCAAGACAAAGGAAATTGTGGACAACAGGAAAAGGAGGACCAAGCACACCCCCATTCTCATCGATGGGGCTGTAGTGGAGCAGGTTGAGAGCTTCAGGTTCCTTGGCGTCCACATTAGAGGTCAACCGATTATGATTTTTCAACGCCGATACCGATACCAATTATTGGAGGACCAAAAAAAGCCTGATACCAATTTATTTTATTTGTAATAATTACAATTACAATACTGAATGAACACTTATTTTAACTTAACAGAATACATCAATAAAATCAATTTAGCCTCAAATAAATAATGAAACGTGTTCAATTTGGTTTAAATAATGCAAAAACAAAGTGTTGGAAAAGAAAGTAAAAGTGCAATATGTACCATGTAAGAAAGCTAACATTTAAGTTCCTTGCTCAGAACATGAGAACATATGAAAGCTGGTGGTTCCTTTTAACATGAGTCTTCAATATTCCCAGGTAAGAAATTTTAGGTTGTAGTTATTATAGGACTATTTCTCTCTATACGATGTGTATTTCATATACCTTTGACTATTGGATGTTCTTATAGGCACTTTAGTATTACCAGTGTAACAGTATAGCTTTCGTCCCTCTCCTCGCTCCTACCTGGGCTCGAACCAGGAACACATTGACAGCCACCCTCGAAGCAGCGTTACCCATTGCTCCACAAAAGCCACGGCCCTTGCAGAGCAAGGGGAACAACTAGTCCAAGTCTCAGAGCGAGTGACGTTTGAAACGCTATTAGTGCGCACCCCGCTAAGTAGCAAGCCATTTCACATTGGTTACACCAGCCTAATCTCGGGAGTTGATAGGCTTGAAGTCATAAACAGCGCAATGCTTGAAGCATTGCGAAGAGCTTCTGGCAAAAGGCACGAAAGTGCTGTCTGAATGAATGCTTACGAGCCTGCTGGTGCCTACCATTGCTCAGTCAGACTGCTCTATCAAATCATATAATTAAGTCTAACATAATAACACACAGAAATACGAGCCGTATGTCATTAATATGGTCGAATCCGGAAACTATCATCTCGAAAACAAAACGTTTATTCTTTCAGTGAAATACGGAACCGTTCCGTATTTTATCTAACGGGTGGCATCCATAAATCTAAATATTCCTGTTACACTGCACAACCTTCAATGTTATGTCATAATTACGTAAAATTCTGGCAAATTAGTTCGCAACGAGCCAGGTGGCCCAAACTGTTGCATATACCCTGACTCTGCGTGCAATGAATGCAAGAGAAGTGATACAATTTCACTTGGTTAATATTGCCTGCTAACCTGGATTTCTTTTAGCTAAATATGCAGGTTTAAAAATATATACTTGTGTATTGATTTTAAGAAAGGCATTGATGTTTATGGTTAGGTACACGTTGGAGCAACGACAGTCCTTTTTCACGAATGCGCACCGCATCAATTATATGCAACGCAGGACACGCTAGATAAACTAGTAATATCAACAATGTGTAGTTAACTAGTGATTAGGATTGATTGATTGTTTTTTTATAAGATAAGTTCAATGCTAGCTAGCTGCATTCGCGTAACAGGCAAGCTCCTCGTGGAGTGCAATGTAAAGCAGGTGTTTGGAGCGTTGGACTAGTTAACCATAAGGTTGCAAGATTGAATCCCCGAGCTGACAAGGTAAAAGTATGTTGTTCTGCCCCGAACAAGGCAGTTAACCCAACGTTCCTAGGCCGTCATTGAAAATAAGAATGTGTTCTTAACCTCTTGAAGCTAGTAAACGGCCTATTTCTCAGAACCAGATGCTAGAATATGCATATAATTGACAGATTCGGATAGAAAACACTAAAGTCTCCAAAACTGTCAAAATATTGTCTGTGAGTATAGCAGAACTGATATTGCAGGCGAAACCCTGAGGAAAATCCAATCAGGAAGTGCCTCTTATTTTGAAACCCTTCTGTTCCTATTCATGCCTATCCTCCATTTAAAGGGATATCAACCAGATTCCTTTTTCTATGGCTTCCCTAAGGTGTCACCAGACTTTAGACATAGTTTCAGGCTTTTATTTTGAAAAATTAGCGTGAAAGATCACATTGCGTAAGTGGATAGGTGGGCGCTGTCAGAGTGAGTTTTTGAGCTATAGACTAAAGCGGCCATTGTTCCACCCGGTGTTATTGAAAAACCTACACACTCGGTTGATATATTATCGAATATATATTTTAAAAACAACCTGAGGAATGATTATAAAAAAACGTTTGACATGTTTCTGTGGACATTATGGAGACTATTTGGAATTTCCGTCTGCGTTGTTGTGACCACTCTTTCCTGTGGATTTCTGAACATAACGCGACAAACAAACGGAGGTATTATGGGTATAAAAATAATCTTTAGGGAACAAAAGGAACATTTGTTGTGTAACTTGGAGTCTTGTGAGTGAAAACATCCAAAGATCAAAGGTAAACAGTTAATTTGATTGCTTTTCTGATTTGTGACCAAGCTTCCTGATCCTAAGTGTACATAATGCTATGCTAGGCTATCGATAAACTTACACAAACGCTTGGATTGCTTCCGCTGTAAAGTATAATTTCAAAATCTGAGACAGGTGGATTAACAAAAGGCTAAGCTGTGTTTTCCTATATTGCACTTGTGATTTCATGAATATGAATATTTTTTAGTAATATTATTTTTAGTAATACTATGCTAGTCAACGGTTGCTGACGAAAATGATCCCGCGACACTTTTGGATAAATAGCGTGCCCAATTTCAACCTCCTGCTACTCATGCCAAGAATATAACATATGCATATTATTAGTAGATTTGGATAGAAAACACTCTTTTCTAAAACTGTTTGAATCATGTCTGTGAGTATAACAGAACATATGTAGCAGGCAAAACCTTGAGGACTAACTGTTCAGAATCTTTTATTTTAGGTCTCTGTCTGTTCACATTGGCAAAGGATATTTCATAGGAACTTGTTTTCAGTTCCTACCGCTTCCACTGGATGTCACCAGTCTTTGGAATTTGGTTGAGGTTATTCATTTGTGCATTGAAGAATTAGCCCATCTAGGAACTGCGTAACACTGTTGAGTTGGCCAAGACATGAAAAGTAGCGTTAGTTTCCTCTCGTCCTCTATTGAAAACAGATAGACCCGTATTCAATTTGATCGATTATTAACGTTTAAAAATACCTAAAGTTGTATTACAAAAGTAGTTAGAAATATTTTGGCAAAGTTTATAGGCAACTTTTAAAATATTTTGTAGTGACGTTGCGCATTTTGGAAGCAGTTTTTTTCTGGATCAAACGCGTCAAATAAATGTACATTTTGGATATATATGGACGGAATTAATCAAACAAAAAGGGCCAATTGTGCTGTTTATGGGACATACCCTCTTTGATTTGATTTACTGGAGTGCCAACAAAAGAAGCTCGTCAAAGGTAAGGCATGTTTTATATTTTATTTCTGCGTTTTGTGTAGCGCCTGCAGGGTTGAAATATGCTATCCTCTTTGTTTACTGTTGTGCTATCATCAGCTAATAGCTTCTTGTGCTTTTGCCGAAAAGCCTTTTAAAAATCTGACATGTTGGCTGGATTCACAACGAGTGTAGCTTTAATTGAGTATCTTACATGTGTGATTTAAATGAAGGTTTGATTTTTATATAAATTATTTGAATTTGCCGCGCTGCATTTTCCCTGGTTTTTGGCCAAGTGGGAAGCGAGCGTCCCCTATCCTAGAGAGGTTATCTGACTTGCCTAGTTAAATAAAAAGGTATATATATATATATATATATATATATCCTTTAAAATCGGCCAAATCAGTGTAAAACAACAACAACAAAAAAATACAGATTTCCGATTGTTATGAAAACTTGAAATCGGCCCTAATTAAATCGGCCATTCCGATTAATCGGTCGACCTCTAGTCCACATCAGCAACAAACTAACATGGTCCAAGCACACCAAGACAATCGTGAAGAGGGCACGACAAAACCTTTTCTCCCTCAGGAGACTGAAAAGATCTGGCATTGGTCCTCAGATCCTCAAAAGGTTTTGCAAGGGTTGCATCACTGCCTGGTAAGGCAACTGCTCGGCCTTCAACCGCAAGGCACTACAGAGGGTAGTGCGTGCGGCCCAGTAGATCACCGGGGCCAAGTTTCCTGCCATCCAATACCTCTATACCAGGCAGTGTCTGAGGAAAGCCATAAAAATTGTCAAAGACTCCAGCCTCCTAGACTGTTCGCTCTGCTACCGCACGGCAAGTAGTACCAGAGCGCCAAGTCTAGGTCCAAGAGGCTTCTACAGTGCCTTGCAAAGTAATCACCCTTGGTGTTTTTCCTATTGTGTTGCATTACAACCTGCATCTGAATGGATTTTGGGGGGGGATTTCATGTAATGGACATACACAAAAGTCAAAATTGGTGAAGTGAAATGAATAAAATAACTTAAATTAAATGTAAAAGTGGTGCGTATTCACCCCTTTGTGGTGCATATTCACACCTTCATGAAGTCACATAATTAGGTTTAAAAAAGTCCTCCTGTGTGCAATCTAAGTGTCACATGATCTCAGTATATTTACACCTTTTCTGAAAGGCCCCAGAGTCTGCAACACCACTAAGGAAGGGGCACCACCAAGCAAGCAGCACCGTGAAGACCAAGGAGCTCTCCAAACAGGTTAGGGATGAAGTTGTGGAGAAGTACAGATCAGGGTTGGGGTCTAAAAATATATCAGAAACTTTGAACTTCCACAGAGCACCATTAAATCCATTATTAAAAAATGGAAACAATATAGCACCACAACAAACCTGCCAAGAGTAGGCCGCCCACCAAAACTCCCAGACCAGGCAAGGAAGACATTCAATCGGAGAGGCAACAAAGAGAACAAAGATAACCCTGAAGGAGCTGCAAAGCTCCACAGCGGAGATTGGAGTATGTGTCCATTGGACCACTTTAAGGCATACATTCCACAGAGCTGGGATTTAGGCAAGAGTGGCCAGAAAAAAGCCATTGCTTACAGAAAGAAATAAGCAAACACATTTGGTGTTCGCCAAAAAGCATGTGGGAAAGTCAAACATATGGAAGAAGGTACTCTGCCAGAACCTCAATTTAAGTCTCATTTGACCAATCAAGGAAAATGCTATGTCTGGCGCAAACCCAACACCTCTCATCACCCATAGAACCCTATCCCCACAGTGAAGCATGGTGGTGGCAGCATCATGCGGTGGGGATATTTTTCATCCACAGGGACTGGGAAACGGGTCAGAATTTAAGGAATAATGGATGATGCTAAATACAGGGAAATTCTTGAGGGAAACCTGTTTCAGTCTTCCAGAGATTTGAGACTGGCATGGAGGTTCACCTTCCAGCAGGAAAATGACCCTAAGCATACTGCTAAAGCAACACTCAAGTGGTTTAAGGGAACACATTTCATCGGAAGTTTACATACACTTAGGTTGGAGTTATTGAAACTCGTTTTTCAACCACTCCATACATTTCTTGTAAACAAACTATGGTTTTGGCAAGTCGGTTAGGTTGTGCTTGACACAAGTAATTTGTCCAACAATTGTTTACAGACAGATTATTTCACTATCACAATTCCAGTTGGTCAGAAGTTTACATACATTAAGTTGACTGCCTTTAAACAGCTTGGAAAATTCCTGAAATTGATGTCATAGCTTTAGAAGCGTCTGATAGGCTAATAATTTGATTCAATTGGAGTTGTACCTGTGGACATATTTCAAGGCTTACCTTCAAACTCAGTGCCTCTTTGCTTGGCATCACGGGAAAATCAAAAGAAATCAGCCAAGACCTCATAAAAATAATTGTAGCCCTCCACACCTGAAGGTACCATGTTCATCTGTACAAACAATAGTACGCAAGTATAAACACCATGGGGACCATGCAGCTGTCATACCGCTCAGGAAGGAGACACGTTCTGTCTCCTAGAGATGAACGTACTTTGGTGCAAAAAGGGAAAATCAATCCCAGAACAGCAGCAAAGGACCTTGTGAAGATGCTGGAGGAAACGGATACGAAAGCATCTATATCCACAGTAAAACGAGTCCTATATCGACATAACCTGAAAGGCAGCTCAACAAGGAAGAAACCACTGCTCCAAAACCATCATAAAAAAGACAGACCACAGTTTGCAACTGCACATGGGGACAAAGATCGTACCTTTTTGGAGAAATGTCCTCTGGTCTGATGAAACAAAAATAGAACTGTTTGGCCATAATGACCATCGTTATGTTTAGAGGAAAAAGGGGGAGGCTTGCAAGCCGAAGAACACCACCCCAACCGTGAAGCACAAGGGTGGCATCATCATGTTGTGGGGGTGCTTTGCTGAAGGAGGGACTGGTGCACTTCACAAAATAGATTGCATCATGAGGCAGGAAAATTATGTGGATACATTGAAGCAACATCTAAAGACATCAATCAGGAAGTTAAAGCTTGGTCGCAAATGGGCCTTCCAAATGGACAATGACCCCAAGCATACTTCCAAAGTTGTGGAAAAATGGCTTAAGGACAACAAAGTCAAGGTATTGGAGTGGCCATCACAAAGCCCTGACCTCAATCCCATAGAAAATTTGGGGGCCGAACTGAAAATGTGTGTGCGAGCAAGGAGGCCTACAGCGCTGACTCAGTTACACCAGCTCTGTCAGGAGGAATGGGCCAAAATGCACCCAATTTATTGTGGGAAGCTTGTGGAAGGCTACCCGAAACATTTGACCCAAGTTAAAAGGCAATGCTACCAAATACTAATTGAGTGTATGTAAACTTCTGACCCACTGGGAATGTGATGAAAGAAATAAAAGCTGAAATTAATCATTCTCTCAACTATTATTCTAAATGTCAGGTATTGTGAAAAACTGAGTTTAAATGAATTTGCCTAGGTGTATGTAAACTTCCGACATCAACTGTAAATGTCTTGGAATGGCCTCATCAAAGCCCAGACCTCAATCCAATTGAGAATCTGTGGTATGACTTAAAGATTGCTGTACACCAGCGGAACCCATCCAACTTGAAGGAGCGGGAGCATTTTTGTCTTGAAGAATGGCCAAAAATCCCAGTGGCTTGATGTGCCAAGCTTATAGAGACATACCACAAGAGACGTGCAGCTGTAATTGCTGCAAAAGGTGGCTCTACAAAGTATCGACTTTGGGGGGGTGAATATTTAAGCACGCTCAAGTTCAGTTCTCTTGGCTTATTTCTTGTTCACAATAAAACATTTTGCATTGTCAAAGTGGCATGTTTTGTAAATCAAATGATACTACCCCCCCCAAAAAAACTGTTTTAACTCCAGGTTGTAAGGCAACAAAATAGGAAAAATGCCAAGGGGGGTGAATACTTTCGCAGCTTCTACCCCCAAGCCATAAGACTCCTGAACAGCTAATCAAAAGGCTACCCAGACTATTTGCATTGCCCCCCCCCACCCTCCTGCTACTCTGTTATTATCTATGCATAGTCATTTTAATAACTCTACCTACATGTACATATTATTTACTGCTGCTCTTTAATTATTTGGAATTCTTATCTTACTTGTGTTTTTAAGGTATTTTCTTAAACTGCATTGTTGGTTAAGGGCTTGTAAGTACACTGGTTGTATTCGGCACATGTGACAAATAAAATGAGATTTAACACATTCACTTGTTTTCCATAGAGACACACACATTCCTTAAGGCCTTGGCTAACATCTGAGACGTTGGGTAACGCCGAAGGTTGAAATTAAGTTAGAATCCTTTGGAGCCCAACTGGGTAATTCGATTGGGTTATGGCGCAGCAAATCAACTTAACGGTCAGCGAATTTCAATTTGTCTCGGCAGCTCTGGTGTCATACACCCCTGACCACTGCTCCTACCTCCACGGAGTGTGATTGTGGTAGGAAAAGCCAGCTAAATATACGTATTAAGCTATTTGCAAAGAAATGTTTTTTCTTTCCTTCCTGGAATAACCATGGTTGTAAAACCCATCAGCTGAGTCACTGGTGGATAGGGATATGGATGGGGAAGTACCCCTAAAATACAAGCCCCTGGGAATAGTAGGAGTATCAAAACAGGGGCTATTATCGTCATTCCGTCAGACAGGAAGAGGAAATGAGGTCCTATAGGCCAGGCTCTGAACACAAACACCTCAGAGCTTGGGCCAATGAGATCATTACAATCTGCGTAGAAGAAGGATACAAGACAAAGGTCAATTTCCAACAGTGACCACATGGTTTGACACAAACGTCATCAGAAACCAACATTGGAGGAATATCCCAATGCAAAAGTGATATACACAATATATGTATGTATGTGGACACCCCTTCAAATTAGTGGATTCGGCTAGTTCATCCACACCTGTTGCTGACAGGTGTATACAATCGATTACACTGCCATGCAATCTCCATAGACAAACATTGGCAGTAGAATGGCCTTACTGAAGAGCTCAGTGACTTTCAACTTGGCACCGTCATAGGATGTCACCTTTCCAACAAGTCAGTTCATCAAATTTCTGCTCTGCTAGAGCTGCAGCAGTCAACTGTAAGTGCTGTTATTGTGAAGTGGAAAGGTCTAGCAGCAACAACGGCTCAGACGCGAAGTGGTAGGCCACACAAGCACACAGAACGGGACCGCCAAGTGCTGAAGCACGTAAAAATGGTCTGTCCTTGGTTGAAGCACTCACTACCGAGTTCCAAACGGATTCCGGAAGTAACGTCAGCACAAGAACTGTTCGTTGGGAGCTTCATGAAATGGGTTTCCATGGCCGAGCAGCCCCACACAAGCCTAAGATCCCAATGCGCAATGTCAAGCATCAGCTGGTGTGATGTAAAGCTCCCCGGCCATGGGACTTTGGAGCAGTGGAAACGCGTTGTCTGGAGTGATCAATCACGCTTCGCCATCTGGCAGTCCAACGGACGAATCTGGGATGAATTGGAATGCCGACTGCGAGCCAGGCCTAATCATCCAACATCAGTGCCCCACCTCACTAATGCTTGTGGCTGAATGGAAGCAAGTCCCCGCAGCAATGTTCCAGCATCCAGTGGAAAGCCTAAAGGGGGAACCAATTCCATATTAATGCCCATGGTTTTGTAATGAGATGTTCGATGAGCAGGTGTCCACAGCATACTTTTGGTCATGTAGTCTAGGAACCCCACAACAGAGACAACCCAAGCAGGAGTGGCAGAGCGATGGGGGACCTGCAGGGACACCTCTGAGGTTAAAGACCCAGCTGTCATCATGAGACAGCTGAACGCAACTCCCTGATCTGAGACACTATGTCTACCAGCTGCACATACCACCCACTACCACCCTACCCTACCCTCCGCCGTCTCCCCACCCAGCTAGGAGGCACTGGGGCTGGGGACAGACACCGGGACCCCTGGTTTCCAGACTGTAGGACATGGTGACAGAGAGAGACCATCCCAGTGTGGGGTCAGAGAGAAACGCCTGTGGAATCTGAACTGTGCTTCTACATGTGTTCATATGGAACCAGATACAGCATCAGAACACACTCCTTGGATTACAGTAATACAAATCCCACATCCTCTCAATCACACATCCTCTTAACACTGATCTGGAGGTGCGCCACAGGAGCCACAGAACCAACATGCTCACATTGCTGACTTTCATAGTCAAGGTTAATGGATCCTTTAGGTCAACCGATACGCATGCTTGTCATGCCAGAGACTAGTGCACATGGTGGCACTGGCCGTTTATCAGAGCAATGAAAGGCTTCTCAGCATAGAAATCTGTACATGAAGACATCTAGGTCCAGTAACATGGTAATGCTTAGATCAGGTTTAAAATAAAACCAGAGCTTGGACTTGCTGTTCTAGTTTTAAAAAATGATTTAAAAAAGTAGGTCTAATCTAGTTTTTTTGAGGACACCATAAAACTTTTACTTTACAAGGGAGAGAGTGAAAACTGGGACAGAGAGAAAGAGGGATAGAGAGAAAGAAATAAGGACAGTCACAACAAGCACCAGCCACCCAGACCCATTTAACAAGATGCTTAAAGTTCAACGTAGTACTTTTTAACTGGAAAAACGACACAATAAGAGTGACTTCAGTCAACATCTGGCAAGAACTAAGAAATGATCTTACCAAGCCAGGCGCATAGAGATGAAAAAGAGAACAAGTCTTATTCCCAATGTCTTTAAAGCGCTGCTGTTAGTCCCATCCACCGATTGCACAGACAGATGAAAGTGTTAGAGCCTGTGTCAGACCTAGAAACATCCAGTCAACATGTGACTCATTTAAACTCAACTATTTCAACCACAGACTCCTCCTCAATGTACTGGTGATATACTTACAATGACTCAGAGTGAAGCCCATGTGATGATAACCAGGTTGGATTTACTTTTGCTTTAATTCGCAGAGCTGAGTAGGGAAGGTTTGAATCTTCGTCAAAATAAGAGACTCAGGGCTTCATTAATTTGGCTACGTAAGGAATAGCGCCTGAAATCTGGATACCATTAGCCCATATCTTGACACAGAAAGAATATGTCAACATAGAAATGTCTATATAATAGATATCTATTTCATGAGAATCTCTAGGTAGACTTACACACGTTGTGCAATGGCGATTGCGCACCAATCCGTAACAACACGTTTAAAGTGTGTTTGATCTTCGCCTGACTGCCTTGGATTGAATCGTGTTAGTCTTTTGAGTGTAGCTATATCATTAGCGGCTAATGAAAAGGCACATACTATTCTTTTGGTAACTTAGTTCACTATTCACCATACCTTCACTTCCTCTTCAGAGATAGCTCACAGATCAGTTGCCCCTAAGGCCACTTGTGATTAACGGAGGGCCTTTCTTCCTTTTGTGGCCCATTCTAACCCTGGGGCAACCCACAGGATAATGGGTTGCTATGACCCATATGTGAACCACCCCTAGTCACTACTGGGATACCTTACAGATCTCTGTCGTGCCTTCAACAAGTAGGGCACTTCCCCTACAGTTCATCTGTCCCATGGAACTCCAAAACACTACAGGACAAGCTACAGGGCAAGCTAACCCAACTTCTACCCCACATGCATCCCCTCTACATACACACACAGGTCATCTGTTCCCCATTCAACCTTACGCAATCAGGGTCAGAGGTCAGAGGGTAGGAGAGTCTTGCTGGCCATGGCGAGGTCCTCCACATGGCTGAGGTTTGAAACCCAGGACCCAGGCAGAGAGCAGGGGCCAGGGGGAAGTGAAGAGACACACAGACAACTATAGGAACAGCAGTCTCCCGTTTAAAACTAACTGGAATACACTTGACCCCAAGCTACCCATGTTATATTCAGCCCCACTCTCCCTTATACACTCACAGCCAATTGCGGAGCAGTAAGGTGCATTTAACCATTCAGCTATTAAAAACTCTTGGTTTAAAATGGTGCAGTTCCCGCATATTTAGGAGTTGATAATAAATAATAAATGAATAAATAAAGTGGTAACGGGATGCTGGGAACCCCCTCTTTCTAACAAAGGCCATTAAACCAACTGTTTTCCCCATGATTGCAGTATGAATTGTTGTGCATTGACTGCTTGTCAGAATGCATGTTTCCCTTCCTATGGTACTCGCAACTTCAATGTGCCTAGAGAGGAATATTAATCTCACACAGAATGCACAACAACAAATCGACTAGGTAAATAGATCAACTATGGACTTGTCTGAATTTTCTATTCATTACTCATTTATTTTGCAAGGGAGAATTAAACGTGTACTGGTCTAGTATCTTCAAAGTGCGCCCCGGCTGTTCCATATTTGTTTGCGTGGTGGCAATGAGCTTGCAAGGGCGCAGCGCCACAACTAAATGACTGCAGCGGAAACACTGCATCTGTTGTGAAATCCACAATCCAGTACAGAGGTCGTAAGCAAGGTGATCGCCAACCATTTACTGTTTAAAAAGATCAGAATCCCTTACTCTAGTACTTCTGGACATGTTGACCTAAGGAGTTTAAGGCATTTTCCTGATTAGCTGTACAGGGTCAGAATACCCAGAAATTCCCAGGCCATGTGATAAGAGTAACAGATTTAACGTGCGCGAGCGAGAGAAAAAGCTGTATAAACTAAACAGTGCTTAGGATAACACAGTTGGTGTGTAAACACAGGGTTTCCCAAAGTCGGTCCTGAGTCCCCCTCTGGGTGCTCATTTTGGTTTTTGCCTTTGTACTACACAGCTGATTCAAATAATCAAAGCTTGATGATGAATTGGTTCATTTGATCAGCTGTGTAGAGCTTGGGCAAAAACCAAAACATGCACCCAGGAGGGGCCCCAGGACAGAGTTTGGGAAACCCTGTGTTAACAGGCAGATAGATATTGTAAGACCACTCCTCCGATGTATTTATAGAACTAAAAGGAAACTGGGATTGGAACAACTGATTGTCAAGTTTCCTCTGAACACTTTTCTCTCAAACGTCATCATCAACTGTTGAAATGCACATGAATTTCTGAACAGATTCAACAAAGTAAGAAAAGGGAACTTGGTCAAACTGAAGTAGACATTATGCACACATAGCTGAATGTCAAGAAACCCCATGTTCAGCATGGAATACATGAATGCCCAGACTACTTCTGTCCTGGAATATAAATGAATGATGCTTCTGTAAAAAGAGCGTACACTTTCCTCAAGACAAATCTTTGAACAAACTAAGGCTATCTGGTGCATCTCTCAATAGAGCACTACATGCCCTACGAAGCCTTCCACACTACTGAACTGGCAGAGCCTTCCACACTACTGAACTGGCAGAGCCTTCCACACTACTGAACTGGCAGAGCCTTCCACACTACTGAACTGGCAGAGCCTTCCACACTACTGAACTGGCAGAGCCTTCCACACTACTGAACTGGCAGAGTTTCTTAAAGGAAAATGTCAACACAATTCTACTTCATTCTCAATCTCCAGCACCTCCCCAACATCAACATATGTTTTGTATTACAAAAGGAAGATGAGCGTTGAATCGCGGTTTTAACCAATTATGAGTAGGTGTTACATAATAATTAGTTAATGATGTCATTGGAAACAGTTCCTCTATATTTTTTACTCCAAAACATAGAAACGCACCATTTGTATACTGTAGGTTGATGTTGGGGTGGTGCTGGAGAATATGAAGTTGAAAATGTTTGAAATGTCCCTTTGATCATGACTAGGCTCAGCTATTAATCAGCCAGACAGTGAAGAAGAGAAGAGCACAGGTCCCGAAATGTTCCTCTCCAACCCCAAACATGAAACAAACTCTGTTTTCATCCATTTATTGTTTGTCACATTCCATCTTCTCTCCTCATTGCATGGTGGGATCTAATTACAAGCCCAGAGAGAGAGACCAGTGAAAACCACCATATGGCTAAGTGGGGTGCAAAGCCCAGAAGAGTTTAAGACTCTTCAGCTCCACCCAGAGACACAGATGCCCATTGTTTTGGGGAGACATGGAGACTTCTGGGAAACATTGACTCATTAGGGATGACTGCAGAGTGGTGGAGATTCCTGGGGAGTAAATGCTTCTAAAAAGGATGGAATGTCAAAGAGTCAGGCAGGCTCAGCAATCCGTGAGCAATTAGTTCCCCTTCCACCTTACGCAATCAGGGTCAGAGGGTAGGATAGTCCTTCTGACCCCAGCGAGGTAAAGTCCTCCACGTGGCTGAGGATTGATGCCCAGGACCCAGGTAGAGAGCAGAGGGGCCAGGGGGAAGTGAAGAAACACAGACAACTCTAGGGTCCCCTGTTAATTAAGAACTAACTGGAATGTAGAAGTTCTATATAGTATGTTATTACCCAAGAACAGACAACACTCCTTTCCTCTGAAATGTTATTAAAGGGGACCTCAGTCATGTTTTGTCTACGGTGGTATGGTTTCCCCCACCAGAGACCCCCATTGGTCTTTGATGGCAAGGGGCCTCGTGTTGTTTTAGGAAAAATAAATGAGCGTATATGGGGCTGGATTAGAGCGTAGTGGCAGTGAGCAGCACACAGGGGCACTGAGACAGCACTAGTGGCCATGGGCCAGGGGAAATAGAGCTGGCATGTGTGGAATCTGCCTCTCAAGGGGAGATGCTGGTTTGGATTCTGCCACCGCGCTGAGCACACGATAGGGTCTTTGAATGGCCCTTACTGTTAGGTGCCTTTCTACCAACGTGAAGGGAGAGGGGAATGTCATGCACTTTATGACTGCACCCGTCTTCACATTTGGTAGCAATTGCTTTAAAATGGTTGCGGTGTGATTCACAGAGAAAATTATGAAAACGTGGTGCATGTGGAATGTCAGGATAAGTGAGAGTGAAAATAAAGGAGTCTGAGGTAGCCTTACTTGTCAAATGGTCTCATGCCAAAAGCATTTTAAAGTCAGTATGCCACAATGGGATAACAAATATGTTTTTGCGATTACCATATGGCCTCTTTCCTGAAACATGATTCTCTAATAGTAAAAATAGTCCTCCCTATCAACAGTAATTTGGTTCAATAGCAAAACAAAGAGATCAGACGTACCTCAGTGACTCCTTGCTTTCGTCCGAGCTGTTGTCTCCCTGAGCTGGTCTTCTGTCCACCACTGTGTCTGAAGTCTCTCTCTCACTTGGGGTCTCAGGGGTTCTGGGGACAGGCTTACTATCCTCTGGACGAGGGGTGCGGTGTCCCTGGCTGCCTGTACTCCCCAGGCTTCCTGGTTCATGGTGCTCTGGGAGAGGGGTGCTGTGTCCCTGGCTGTCTGTACTCCCCGCTCCATAATGCTCTGGAGGAGGGGTGCGGTGTCCCTGGCTGTCTGTACTCCCCAGGCTTCCTGCTCCATAATGCTCTGGATGAGGGGTGCGGTGTCCCTGGCTGTCTGTACTCCCCAGGCTTCCTGCTCCATAATGCTCTGGATGAGGGGTGCGGTGTCCCTGGCTGTCTGTACTCCCCGCTCCATAATGCTCTGGATGAGGGGTGCGGTGTCCCTGGCTGTCTGTACTGCCCAGGCGTCCTGGTTCATGGTGCTCTGGACAAGGGGTACGGTGTCCCTGGCTGTCTGTACTCCCCGCTCCATAATGCTCTGGACGAGGGGTGCGGTGTCGCTGGCTGCCTGTACTCCCCAGGCTTCCTGGTTCATGGTGCTCTGGACGAGGGGTGCGGTGTCCCTGGCTGTCTGTACTCCCCGCTCCATAATGCTCTGGACGAGGGGTACGGTGTCCCTGGCTGTCTGTACTCCCCGCTCCATAATGCTCTGGATGAGGGATGCGGTGTCCCTGGCTGTCTGTACTCCCCGCTCCATAATGCTCTGCAAGAGGGGTGCGGTGTCGCTGGCTGCCTGTACTCCCCAGGCTTCCTGGTTCATGGTGCTCTGGACGAGGGGTGCGGTGTCCCTGGCTGTCTGTACTCCCCACTCCATAATGCTCTGGATGAGGGATGCGGTGTCCCTGGCTGTCTGTACTCCCCGCTCCATAATGCTCTGGACGAGGGGTGCGGTGTCGCTGGCTGCCTGTACTCCCCAGGCTTCCTGGTTCATGGTGCTCTGGATGAGGGGTGCGGTGTCCCTGGCTGTCTGTACTCCCCACTCCATAATACTCTGGATGAGGGGTGCGGTGTCCCTGGCTGTCTGTACTCCCTGCTCCATAATGCTCTGGACGAGGGGTGCGGTGTCCCTGGCTGCCTGTACTCCCCAGTCTACCTGTTCCAGGCTCCCTGTCCCTCTCTCCAGTTCCCCCGGCCCGCTTGGCCTCAGAGCAGCGCTTCATAGCCTGTAGTTGGGAGAGGGGAACTATGTCGCCCCCTTGGGGTCGGTGCCAGACAGTCTGGCGTCCTACGGAGTTGTAGTAGTAGAAGCGGCCGCTCTGGGGGTCAAATAGCTCCCACCACTGGTTGCCGTCAGCCTGACGTACGGGAGCGCCTAAGGGAGGGTCCCAGCCGCATTCGCCAGTGGCCAGGTTCACATACATGCGCTCCCGAGAGCGTGGCTCCAGGATCTCCACCCAATCTGGACTAAAAAACAGACACAGAAAATAATGTTGTTAGGACTGAGAGTAACGAGAAAAACAGCTTTGATGCGATTAATAACAAAACACTTTGTTCAGTATGGAAATCCTACTGATATGACCATCCCTGTTAAATGCTTATCCGATAACCTGCACACAAGTTAAAGTCAAAAACGTACTACAAAGCAAACACCCTTACAAGACCCATATGTATAGTGAATGTTTGTGACCACAACACGTGTCCATCTGTGTGTGAGTGCTATAGAATGCTGGTTCAGCAGTGATGTCATCCCTCTGGTGGGCTGAGGAGCAGCGGGAGTAGCTCTGTGCGTCTGTGATCTGACTAAGGGACAGGTGGACCCGCTCTGTACGGCACTAGGACCACAGCCGGCAGGCCTGGAGAGCACCATCCGAGCCAACAGCACCACACAGGGCATGGCATGAGGATCATTAGCAGCTAACTCAGCAGAACACAGAGGGCTGGGAAGGGGCTGGGAGGCATTTGAGACTGGCCCACATACACACACAGACAGGGTACAGAGGAATGTGTCATTGAGAAAGGGGGCAACCTGTCAGATTGAGGAGATACATTTGGGTCATGTTTCCCTTTGAGAAATCCCTTATATGGTCTCTTTTGATCTAGTTCTCTGATGCAGAGCAACTTCAAGTGTGCCAATGAATCCATGAGGGACCCACAGCCAGCCTGTCGTGTCCTTATAGTCGGCTGAGAACCCGGTTCGGGGCTAGGTTGAGGAGGCAGGAGGTAGAGACAGGGCATTGGAGAAGAACCTCAGGAGGCATGGGCCCTCAGATCTTCAAAAGTTATACAGCTGAACCATTGAGAGCATCTTGACTGGGTGCATCACTGCTTGGTATTGCAACTGCTTGGCATCCGACCGCAAGGTGCTACAGAGGGTAGTGCGTACGGACCAAAATAAGAATTTGTTCTTAACTGACTTGCCTAGTTAAATAAAGGTAAAATAAAAATAAACTCCCTATCCCCCAGTAGCGATGACTGATAGTATAGTTTTACCATAATCCGGCCTCAAACTCTCTCTGACCTGTTTGACTTAGCTCTGATTGGTTGCCATGTCAGTTGCTAGGGTGCCGGACACCCTTCGGACTCTCCAGGTCACACTTCTCAGTCTCTTCCAAGCAGTTGCGGAGAGAGCAGAAAACTCCTACACCTATGCCCTACTCAACACAACTGGACTTCTGTGGACTGGGATGGTGTGCATGCACAAAGGGAGTTGCATGACATGTATATTGTTCTCCAAAGTTAGTTGTATTGTATGTTTACTTTGTTATGTAATGTGTGCAGGTAGCATATACATTTATCAACCAGGTCATTCAAGATTGAAGTAGAATTGGACGTCTATCCATGTCCTGAGGAAGTCGGGAAGGGGCAACAGTGAGCACTATTACCATCAAGTAGGCTTGGGTTTTGCTAGGGTGTTGTGGACAGGGGTGGTGGATGGGCGTACTCCCATGACTCTGGATCAGAAGGTTGCGCGTTCGATCCTAGTCCTGGACACAGGTTAGTAATTTTTGTTTTTAACCGTTTCCCAAACCTTAACTAATCGGAATGAGTGCTTAAACTTAATCCTTAACTTCAACATTTGGAGAAATGGAATGATACCGAGCAGCAAGAGCAACAAAAATTATTCCAAATGTGACGTTTGAAGAACGTGGATGGTCTAATTCTGCAGTGAGACGGAGCTTGTTGACATGTATACATTGTTTCTATTGTTAAAAGCTGTTGCTCTATTTGTGCTATTAGTTATTGCATTGTGTAAAGTGTGTTCATTACCTCCGTTTCTGTCCATTAGAGAACCACAACCATTCCAGTACATCCCCATGTACCTGAATGTTTGTGTGTGTAAATAAAGTTCCTGTGTGTGTTAACACTTGGGTTGCTTTATTCCCCTTTAACTGGGGGGCGGTGTCAGTGGTTGACAGACCAGTAAATGCATAGAGCCGGGTTTTTTTTCTTCAAGTGTACTCCCAGATCATCATGGACGAGAGTATTTGACCATTTCCCTACAATTTGGGATACATGGCCAGAGAACATGTGGTGAAGGGGGGGAGCAGGGTGTCTGGCACGGGCCACAGTACACAACACATGCCCAACACATGCCACCCGCACCCCCAGCCTCAAAATAGCCTCAGAAGAGAAGAATACCAGCCAAGTCGACAGGACTGCCTTTGCATTGGGCATAAAGCTCAGTGGAAACTATCTGTATGCGTTCCCCTCGTCACTGCCAGGTTAACATCCAGGGGGACAGGGGCCCTCCACATGATCCCTGCCTGTGTGGAGTCAGTGTGAATGTTTCTGCTGTCTGTTGGGAGACCATCTGCCTCCCACTCTGAACAAGGACACATAATTCCCTGTCACAGCTTACATGACTGTAATTAACATGACCCACCTCTTCAAGAAGAGAGACGAATAAATCTAACTTAACCCTGTTTTCTTTGAGCTTCTGCAGTCAAAGAATGTAAGAGTCCACATACATCATTATGTGAGAGAGAGAATGAGTGTGTGAGCTAGAGAGAGAAAGACAGACAGACAATGTAAACATGTTTCACATGCAAATAAAGCCTCTTTGAATTGAGAGTTTGATGTGATGAGGGATAGGCATGATGGAGGGGGGGGGGGGTTTACAAGTCTAGCTAATCACAAAAGAGAATTCCTGCAGTGAGGCACCATGGATAGTTTCAGTCGAGGAGGGGATGACTTTTATACTGATGGATCAAAAGCTTAATGGGCGGGAAGCGGGTGGAAATAAAAGGGACAGTCAAACTAGAGACATGAGCAGTCAATAGTCCTATCCCACACACCCACTCCTCAGCCTCCCTCCAGTCTCCCAAGGAGGCATTACCTTACAGCAGCAAGCAGAGTAGTGGGGGTGTGTGTAGCATAGGACTATTGACTGCTTATGCCTCCAGTTTGACTGTCACAATATTATCTTTGCTCTAGTCAGTTGTACCTGCACCAAAACGCCAGTATTTTTCCTTCAAGCTTGTTCTTCATATTTTTTAAATAGTAAGCCAATTTGTTTTCTTATGGCTCTCTTCCCCTCTGCAGCAGACATGGTGAGCAATGTGCTTGGAACATCGAATCGCAATAAAAAAAATAGTATCGGCACGTACGTATCGTGACAATATCGCAATGTGAGGTCCCTGGCAATTCCCAGCCCTAAAACAGAGCACTTCACTTTGGATTCAACCCTGTCAAAGTCACGTTTTTGGCATTACATTATTGTAATGAGAGAGAAAAAAAATCGGAAAGAGAAAACACAGCAGCGGAGAGATGTTGTGAACACGTACATAAGACACCACCATGTAAACGTGCTGACAGGAAACCGGGCGTTAAAGGTCATGTGCATAGGCCATAGTTAGATGTGTAGGAGCAGCGTGGGGTACAGGGGATGCATAATGGACTTTCCACCAGGGTAAATAAACAGTAGGATACAAAGTGGAACCAGCATCTCGCTGACAGCCGCTGATAAGCAGGAAGATGGACTGGCGGTCAGGTATTGGAATTCTTGGAAGATGTATTCTGGGAACTCTTATACAAGATCAACACCCTCCCCGATATCTAACTATGTGATGTGTAACATCGCCCAGCCACTCAAGTTCACTGTGCAGAGCAGAGATCGACCCTCTTTCAAATGGTTGGTGAGATAGGGTTGAACTGTTACAGTGTTACTCGATGGTCAAACGAATCTGTTCCACTAGAGCCAGTCGCTGAGTTAGAAGTGTGAGTATGCAGTTGGCATACTCAATAGAAAATCACTGGGCAAAAAGGGCCCATATCAGGGGATATCTTCACATGACACGTTTTTGATATTCTAGAGAATACAGATAATTTCCAATACATATTGAGTTTTGTGGATATGCACCATATCCTGACAAATTCTGAATCCACATGTGTCTTTTAGACATATGATATTGGGATTACTCATGGGCATTTCCTACGGCAGGATGTGCTCATTAGATATCCGGAGGCAGGCCTATGTGAACATCTTATTTTCTCTATATGATGACAAATCACGGCCGGTTAGGGATCCCGGCGCAGCGGTCTAAGGCACTGCATCTCAGTGCTAGAGGCGTCACTACAGACCGTGGTTCGATTCCAGGCTGTATCACAACCGGCCGTGATTGGGAGTCCCATAGGGCGGCCCACAATTGGCCCAGCATCGTCCGGGATAGGGTTTGGCCCGTGAAGGCCTTCATTGTAAATAAGAATTTGTTCTTAACTGACTTGCCTTGTTAAATAAAGGTTAAATAAAAAAATGAACTGACAGTAGGTCTACATAGTATATGCTCTTGAGTGACGGCCACATCAGGATCTTGATATGCTAAATAAGGACAATTTGTGATTGCATTTTTTAATTTTTTTACAGAAATAAAAATGTTTGCCTTTCCATGCCTTGTATAGCCTACTACTGAATTTGGTGCAAATGTATGCTCAGATATGTCAACGTCATGTAAAGAAGCAGAATGATTTCCAGTGCCTGAACAGGTCAAATAATTTGGGCTCTAGACATTTCATAATTTGGATTTAGCCCATTTTTGATCAGACATACAGTACGAGGAGGAATATTACGTATGTAAGGATATCTATTGAAATGCTTTTTTTGTTGAGAATATTATAACTCTTTCAGGAGTTATAATATTCTACAAATATGTAAGCTGGAGCAAGCGCATCAGGGGAACTTATCTCACCCCAGTGATCTCCCTGGACTCATACGGTAGCAGGGAGATTTGAGGTCCGGATTGGATGCATGTAGAAACTGTCCCATTACAGCTCTGTATATGAAATAAGGAAATGCGTATCTGGAGCATGTCTACTCCTTACAGTATATCTAATAAAATGAGATAAGGGGGTCTTTACCTAGCAGGGTCTTGTAGATGACCTGGAGCCAGTGGGTTTGGCGACGAGTACGAAGCGAGGGCCAGCCAACAAGAGGGTACAGGTCTCAGTGGTGGGTAGTACATGGGGATTTGGTGACAAAACAGATGGCACTGTGATAGACCGCATCCAATTTATTGAGTAGGGTATTGGAGGCTATTTTGTAAATGACATCGCCAAAGTCGAGGATCGGTAGGATGGTCAGTTTTACGAGGGTATGTTTGGCAGCATGAGTGAAGGATGCTTTGCTGCGAAATAGGAAGCCAATTCTAGATTTAACTTTGGATTGGAGATGTTTGATGTGAGTCTGGAAGGAGAGCTTACAGTCTAATCAGACACCTAGGTATTTGTAGTTGTCCACATATTCTAAGTCAGAACCGTCCAGAGTAGTGATGCTGGACGGGCGAGCAGGTGCAGGCAGCGATCGGTTGAAGAATATGCATTTAGTTTTACTTGTATTTAAGAGCAGTTGGAGGCCACAGAAGGAGAGTTGTATGGCATTGAAGCTCGTCTGGAGGGTTGTTAACACAGTGTCCAAAGAAGGGCCAGAAGTATACAGAATGGTGTCGTCTGCGTAGAGGTGGATCAGAGACTCACCATCAGCAAGAGCGACATCATTGATGTATACAGAGAAGAGAGTCGGCCCAAGAATTGAACCTTGTGGCACCCCCATAGAGACTGCCAGAGGCCCGGACAACAGGCCCTCCGATTTGACACACTGAACTCTATCAGAGAAGTAGTTGGTGAACCAGGCGAGGAAATCATTTGAGAAACCAAGGCTACCGAGTCTGCCGATGAGGATGTGGTGATTGACAGAGTCGAAAGCCTTGGCCAGGTCAATTAATACAGCCGCACAGTATTGTTTCTTATCAATGGCGGTTAATTAAGATATCGTTTAGGACCTTGAGCGTGGCTGAGGTGCACCCATGACCAGCTCTGAAACCAGATTGCGGTGGGATTCGAAATGGTCGGTAATCTGTTTGTTGACTTGGCTTTCGAAGACCTTAGAAAGGCAGGGTAGGATAGATATAGGTCTGTAGCAGTTTGGGTCAAGAGTGTTCCCCCCTTTGAAGAGGGGGATGACCGCAGCTGCTTTCCAATCTTTGGGAATCTCAGACGACACGAAAGAGAGGTTGAACAGGCTAGTAATAGGGGTTGCAACAATTTCGGCAGATAATTTTAGAAAGAAAGGGTCCAGATTGTCTAGCCCAGCTGATTTGTAGGGGTCCAGATTTTGCAGCTCTCTCAGAACATCAGCTGAGTGGATTTGGGAGAAGGAGAAATGGGGAAGGCAGGGTACAGTGCAGTTGACCGGGATAGGGCTAGCCAGGTGTAAAGCATGACCAGCTGTAGAAAAATGCTTATTGAAATATGTGAAGCATAGACATAATACACCTACTATGCCACAGGTAAGACAGTGCTTAAGATAAAATGGCAACATATATCCTAATACTGGTGTTTGGTTCTTATTATTTTCTAGATCTGATAACACATTCACACTCTCTCCATGGAAGGCACACGGGCTCTTTATCTCCAATCTGGGTCAAGGAGACGTCTATGCACCAAGTGGTTATTCTAGAATGACAAAAAAAATACTCAAAAACACCTCCCCAAACAGAAAACACGACAGAGCATTGCAACAAGACCAACATAAACATACGCACACTCTCTCCTCCATCCTGTTTCTCCTAGCCACTATGTGTCAGACGTCTCATTCTCAATAATAACTTCATCCACAACCCACAATTTACAGTTGGCCCAAAATAACTTGATGTTGAATGGCATTTCCCGAGAAGGCAGAACAGCATTCTACTCATGGAATCTGCTCCATTGTTTTAAAACAACCCAAAGTATAGATGACAGTTTTCCCAGCAGTGAAAAACATAGGAGTGGACATTGCATTGTCTGAAAATAGGGCAACACAGTTCTGTCATTGTTTAGTTTTGGCTTTCAATCAAATTCAAATTCCAGTATAGCTCAAATCGATTCCCTCAAAGATAAACTATTGTGAAAAAAAAGGTTTTCCTCCAAGTACCTCAGCCACAATGAAGTGAAGAGACAGGAGACTATAGCCCTGTATAGAACACTGTCTCTAACAGGAGACATACAAGTTGATGTAAAGACAGATGGTCTAAAGGCTGAAGAACAGAAATCTAAACCAATGGGGAATAACTGCATGTGTATATCTAAATTCATTGGAAATAGGACTAAATCCATCAGTGACCAACTTAAAACAGCCATTTAACGTTTACTGCCCTCGTAAACCAACATCTAACCTCGCCTAACAACAGGTTATTCAGGGAGACTCTGCCCTGTCTCCTGAGTACCAGCCCAGGCTGATGTTTCAAACATGGGCTGTCATTTAGCTAACCTAGCACTCCATCCACCAATGCCAAACTAAGTCAGCCTGAGTGTATTTACAGACCTACTATTTCCTATCTGAAGACATAAAATATTCTTTCTGCTCAGATACTGGTTTTATAAATAACAAACTCAGCTAAATTCAGAGTTAAAATCCTCCTTACTCACCTTGCAAAACAGGTTACTGAGGTCCTTTGGAAATGTGTCAGAGGCTGGAATCAGACAATATAAAGACAACAAACCTTCTTCTATAAGCCATCCAGCCCAGTCGTGCGAGCAGCGGCATACACCTCAAAAGAAAAAGGCCACCTTCTGTTTGATTATGTGTTACGTTCAAAGTCTATACAGCATAGCTGCCAGGCAACCTGCTTATCCAAATATTGTAAAACATAATGTGTTGTAAAGACAGACAGTGTGCTGTACTCGACAGTAGCCCCATTAGCAGTAGGGATGTGATAACAAATTGACAATTTATCTTAAATGCTTAAACTGCCCTTTTTTTTTATTGGTTTTCCTTTATTAAGACAATAACAAAAACAGAAATTGTCATGTGAACAATGCAGAATATGATCCTATTGCGTATGGTGGTCCTATTGCATAGGATCGCTAGTGGGCAATGAAGTTCTATATACTGAATCTCAAAGCGAACACTTGGCCCATAAGCAAGTTGCCACTCGAGTCTTCAAGAGATTTGGCGAAAATTAACATTGAGATGATGTGCACCTGATGTCCCAACTGCCACATCAATATTCCAAAATCAATATCCATTTGCGCACAGTGTCTCCCATGACATGTCTTGTGCATGACTTACTCACTATTAAAATACAGGCACTGGGGCAGACAGCATATACTCTGCTAGACAGTGAGAAAGTTAGCTAGCTTCACTGAGAAACACAGGGATGGAATGTCTAAGAATGTTAGGCAGTGCACCGATAAACAGTATGTAGTTTATAATTACGATAGTTTGACAGCTTGCTGATGAAGTTGTAGACATGTTTCTAGCAGTCAGTCCATACTTTAGCATGTTTCCAAAACACTAATCGCTGGCACCAATAGGTTGTAATGTTGGGTCAGCTAAAATCCCAGCGCAGCAGCCGACTCGAAACTGTACTAACTCAGGGTAGAGCTGTCTGTTCACTGCATTTCTCTGCCATTTTTCCAACATGCCGATACTGTGCAAGCGCTTTATATTCGTGGCAAATAATTTGAAAGATGCATATCTCCTACCATTACAGAATTGTTGCGTTAGTTTTTTATTTTATTTGTATTTTTCCCTTAGTGATGATGATCGGGACCTGCTTGTGGTAGTTCCCTGGTAACTGCACTGGAATTTTGTGGAAGAAAGTTTTTCTGATTAAGATTAACATTAACGTCCCAATTTTGTTTAAACGTTCACACCCCGAATTAGCAGTGTGTAATTCAGACTGTAGCATGTCCCCTTTAGTGTATAGTGTATGCTAGAGTTAGGGGCCCCCAGAACACACAGCATATCAATGTATCTGCAATGAACACAAGGGAGCTAACAGCTTAAGTAAACCAAGATGATGTATGTATGGATGTCAGGTGTAGGCTTATGGCCATTTACTACATTTAGAGTGATGTTTGATTAAAGTTCTAACACCTAGCCACTAGGCTTGGACGGTATCCAGGTTGTCATACCGACCTTGTTCTATCCTGGGATATTCAGTAATACCAGCACTGAACACAAGGAGCGCTATTTTAAGCAATGCAATCCCATGCAATCCCATAGCAAATGCTAGCTAAATGTTAATGACAAACTATTTCCAAGGACAGACATCCCAGCTCATAAAAGGTATACAAGTATCTCAAAAATGTTACTCAAAGTTTGCTGCATGCACAAAACAAATATTGGCTTTTGATCAAGGAGGGAATTCTCTGCTGTTGTTACCAAGAGGAGCTTGATTGCAAGAAGCTAACCACTTAGCTAGCTAAGAAGTTAGTAAACCAAATGGATAACTGCACAGCATTTAGCACATTTTAGACAGTTAACTTAAGAGTTCTAAGATATCAAACAGTGAGTGACTCACAAGGCTCTGGTCTCTCGTGGTTGTGTGCTTGTAAACTAACTACATGTGACTGGGGACTACCGATAAGCTTCAAAATGTAAAATAATGTGACAGGTGAAATGAACACGTTGCGCTTTATCTCCTAACATATTGCACAAGTTGACTGCAGGCATGTACTAAAAAGTAGCTACAAATATTCAAATGTATAAAAAATAAAACTTCAAAGTAGTAGTTTAAATGGTATTGAAAAACTATCCTTGTGGCCATTTCCAAATACCCCGGTATACGGCATACCATTGAAGACTACTAGCCACACATTTTCTGAATTAGGAATAGGATACAGAGTATTGGGTCACCATTGTACTGGACAGACACAGGGAGGAACCCACATCCAGGCTTGAGAGAACAATCAGAAGGAGAGGAGAGAGTGCACATGTTTCAGATGACATAGAACAGCCCTGCACCTGTCACACACATTCTTTGCTTCTATTGTTTTTCAACTCTAATTCCAACCGTCCCACCAATTCTCCTCATTGGCAACACAATAAATGGGAGGATTAAAACCTTGTGCTTCATTACATCTGTAGGCCTAACAGCAATGTGCTTTATATCAGGCCCTGAAGGCTGCATACTGTCTGCCCCTTTAGAATGTGAATGGGTTTATTTGCCATTGATTCTACTGTAGTGCTAAGAAGCCTGTTAAACTTCTTCCCCACTGCAGGAGTGCCCTGAGGATAAAGGTAATTGTGGTGAGGAGATTAATGAAGTATGGGATCTGTCCCTAGCCATTGGGGCATAGGGTTTCCCTCGTGGGACCGGGAAAGGAGCTCATGCGATGGTGACTTTAATGGAGTCGTGGAATCCTCAGACTAGGAAGCATTTGGTCGGATGTCTCTGGGTTATGGACTGTTTTTGTGGTCGTATAGGTGTGCTTCAATTGTTTTTGAAAAAAGGTTCTGGTGTCTTTCTTTCTGAAGTAGCCTACATCAGCATGACAGGACCATTGCTGATCACTTCTCCAAAAGGTTGTCAACCCCCCCCCAGTTGTTCATGTTCATTCCTCACACATCCTGAACACTGGGGGCCAGTGTGGGGTACTTTTTTATGGAGGATATGGCAGGCATGATAAAGCTGGCTTTGTGTTAAGAGATCAAATAAAGCACAGGAGCAGTGGTGGAAAAAGTACCCAATTGTTATACTTGAGTAAAAATAACTCTGGACGGTTCTGACTTAGAATATGTGGACAACTATAAATACCTAGGTGTCTGGCTAGACTGTAAACTCTCCTTCCAGACTCATATTAGGCATCTCCAATCCGAAATTAAATCTAGAATCGGATTCCTATTTCGCAACAGGCTTCCTTCACTCATGCTGCCAAACATACTGACTGACTATCCTACCGATCCTTGACTTCGGCGATGTCATTTACAAAATAGCCTCCAACACTCTACTCAGCAAATTGGATGTAGTCTATCACAGTGCCACTGCAACCTGTATGCTCACGTATGCTGGTTCTCGCTTCATATCCGTTGCCAAACCCACTGGCTCTGGGTCTTCTATAAGTCTTGCTAGGTAAAGCGCCGCCTTATCTCAGATCACTGGTCAACATAGCAACACCCATCCCTAGCACACGCTTCAGCAGGTATATTTTACTGGTCATCCGTAAAACCAACACCTCCTTTGGCCGCCTTTCCTTTCAGTTCTCTGCTGCCAATGACTGGAACGAATTGCGAAAATCACTGAATGAAGTTGGAGACATATCTCCCTCATTAACTTTAAGCTTCAGCTGTCAGAGCAGCTTACCGATCGCTTCAGCTGTACATAGACCATCTGTAAAAAATATTTTTTAAATCCTACCAACTACCTACCTCATCCCCATATTTGTTTTTCTGCTCTTTTGCACACTATTATTTATACTTGCACATCCTCATCTACACATCTATCACTCCAATGTAAATTGATAAATTGTAGTTACTTCGCCACTATGGCCTATTTATTGCCTCACCTCCTTACTTCATTTGCACACACTGTATACAGATTTTTCTATTCTGTTATTGACTGTACGTTTGTTTATGTGTAATTCTGTTGTTTTTGTCGCACTGCTTTGCTTTGTCTTGTCTAGGTCACAGTTGTAAATGAGAACTTGTTCTCGACTGGCCTACCTGGTTCAATTAAATTTAAAAATTTAAAAAAGACACCTTAATAGAAAATGACTCAAGTAAACATCCCCCAGTAAAATACTACTTGAGTAAAAGTCTAAAACTATTTGCTTTTAAATATACTTAAGTATCAAAAGTAAATGTAATTGCTAAAATATACTTAAGTATCAAAAGTAAAAGTATAATTTCAAATTCCTTATATTAAGCAAACCAGATGGCAGGATGTTTTTATTTAATTTTTTTAATGTATGGATAGCCAGGGGCACACTCCAACACTTAGGCATAATTTACAAACAAAGCATTTGTGTTTAGTCAGTCCGCCAGATCAGATGCGGTTGTCAAAAATATAAATAGTAAAGTACAGATACCCCCCAAAAATGACTTAAGTAGTACTTTCAAGAATTTTTACTTATGTACATTACACCACTGCACAGGAGACAGGCAGGCTGGGAGGGCAGGTTGCCAAGGAGGGGCAGATAGGTAAAGAACTTTAAGCCCCAGCCAGCAACCCTACGGCCACATTCTGCATGGCTAGCAGGGAGAGAACAGGAGCCTGTACTATACAAGCTGCCACCTTGCAGGGTCACCTCCACAAGGGTCATGATGACTGGGTAGCCCCAGCATAAAATGCACAAATTCCTTGGTGAGGGAATATAAAACACCGGTTTGCTATTAAGTGACCTTTATCACTCTAGTATCACCTGTGAGTGACACTGCACACCTCCAAACCTGACTGTCTGGGAGCCATAAGGTGTGTCATATTTGAAGCTGGGTTCTGTCTGTTCAAAATCAATGGTTCAGCTCAAAGTGGACATTCCGCAGCTTGCTTTTTGCCCTCTACATAATAGCTGTCAGTTCATCTTCAGAAGTGTAGAAAGGGAAATTCCCTGTGTCTCTGCACCAAAACAATTATGAAATAAAATAAAAATAAAAATAAATTTAAATCAACAGTTCAAGAATATCATAACTTGTATCATAACTTGTTTGTCTTCTGAGAGGTTTCTAGTGTTACATAAACCCAGAGGGTGTCTTGTGAAATAATAAAAACCTGAGCCATGAGTCAATCATATGCATTACAATGCGTATGCAGTGTACCCTATGCTAATGCCTGATGGCCATGGACAATGGGCTCTATTGTCAGATCAGCAACCAGACTTCATTCAACTAGAACTGTCTCTATTACCATTCCCACAAGGGCCGCCAGCCAATCAAAGCCCTCCATCGGAGTACAGTGGGTGGAGCTTGGGACATGTTTAGGAGATTTGGGGTGACCTCCATCAACAGCTGCGATAATCCAAATCATGAACAGTTTGCACTTCTCCTGCCCTGGGATTAAGACTACATTTTTGAGTTGACAAGGTGGCCCTTGAAAATTGATTGATTTTCCAATATTATTTCCAACTTACAGTTTTACATTACCAGATAGGATATACTCTTTCCCAATCCATACAAGGGTCCCACTCTCAACCCAATGCCCCTGCAACAAACTCTCTCTGTGTGCGAGTCAAGATTAAACAAGACCTTCCTATTGGTTTAGATGTGGAATATTTGAATGTTGGCAGGCCACCTTCACAGGCTTACTTTGGGCCTCGCCTCCAAAATAACTAAGAAACAGTGCTCTATGGTGGCTGTATGGAGGCTTTTGTCTTGGTCTTCGCCCACCATCCCGCTCTTCCTACCACTAAATTAATGCTGGGAACTTCCGGCCCCTCATAGCCCAGCAGGACAGGTCCAGTGACTGTCTCTCTGAGACATGAGACAGCAGCAGGGTCAAACCACAATAAATCCTATTTTATAGGGGGCAAGCCTGACCAACAACAGCCCCCTTTACCCCCTACAGGCCTCCTCTATTCCTCCTCCCAACCTCAAACAAATGAGCACTATCAGGTCAGACGGCCTCTGGACGAGAGTGAGCATGTGGGACATAGAGACAGAGTACAGGGTGTTTACAAAATACACGACTCAATGTCAGTCAATACCAGGAATAATGGAGTCACTTGTCCAAACAAATATGGAGATAAATGAACCGATTAGGATGCAACTCTGATTAAGGTTTGTTATTTCTTTGTCCATTCCTTATCATCAGATTATCTGAGGTAAAATGTAACAAATGAGGACATAAACCAACATTTAGGGCTGAGATTATTTTTTTAAAAGTCCATAAGGAGTTGTCCAAGCAGATGGCTGAGGTTAATAGTCCAACAACACCCTTTGCATTCAATGTTCTTGTTTAACTATGTAGTTGGACAGTCTCTGTATGTAACTGCATTTTGAGTTGCGCCTGCGGTCTCTGTTCCCCATCTCCTGCCAACATGACCACAACCCCAGTGTCTAAATCAGGGCCGAGTTACAGGGTGAGAGGGGGGTCAGAGGTGGCCAAGTGAGCCACACAGGAAAGAGGCATCCATCTGGGTGATCCCCCCCCCCCCCCCCTGGGGAAATGGGCTACTCATGCCATGCAGGTTCTGGATCAGACTAAAGGCTTCCGCATGCGTCGGATCATCTTGAGATGCTGTAGCCTTCCTCAAAACAGTCAGAAGTAAACTAAGATAGATTTCTTGAGTTGTTTTTTATTTTAACGTTTTTGCCGAGGAGATGTTAGTTGCACAATTTTATTTCTAAATAAGATGTTTGGAGCAGTATTTCTCAAGTGAAAAAATGTGCATCAAAACGAGTCGTCTACCATTGAATGACAACACTTCATTGAATAATCCCTACTGTTGACCAATGACCGATGAAGGGGCGTAGACTTCGCCTCCGAACTTCGGCTTGCTTCGAGAAAATGCCTTGCCGAAATCCAAAACAAACAAAATGTTACAAAATGACGTCATAATATATGCACAAACTATTCTGAACTGTTTCGGATGGGAAGCATGCGGACAACTTAGCACACAGACTAGTTATGCTGTTAACGTTTGCACTGAGACTCCAGGAATGAGACGGCCAGGAAGGATAATGTCCTCTCTAGGGGACCAGGGTGGAGAATTCGATTAACATAATTCTAATCACCACAGAATTACAGAGGGCTGGGAATGGAATGAGTTGCTCCAATCAAACATGAAGACATCCTCCAACACATTTAACAATAGGAAACACAACTGTTAGTACCTGACTACTCAGTGATGATCTCAAACTTCCTTTTATTACCTAAAAACCTGAGGATGCAGGTGAAGGTCTGGTCTCTAAATCATTACCATCTGTAACTTTTGGACTGGTAGTCCCAATGTAACCCTAATGCAAGGAACATGAGCACTTAAAAAAACTAAACCATGTTTACCACAGCTGAGGTCAGAAAGTTAAGCCAGTCCTTTAGCTCTGTCTAAGAAGGATTCCAAATGTCAGAGGTTGAATTGGGACGGGGCACACATATTTGATGGGGAAAAAAATAGAGCTCCATCACCTTGGTAAAAGCCAAAGAGAATCACAGAAGGGTGAATGAGTGTTAATGAATTATCACGTTCTTTCATCCTAACGTTTTAACCAATCTCTACAGAAAATGAACAATCAGCACCGTAGAACAACGAGACATAATACATCGGACTAGCCCTTAACGGCCCAATCCAACACATCCATCATCAAAGCCATTGGTTGTGTGACGGAGATCCTGCCTTCACATTGTCATGTTTCTCCCAAAAGGCCTGGCTGGCTGGTTTGCACTGGGGTAACCTTGCTAGAGGAATGCAGTGTCCTGTCCTCCTTTGTCTGTAGACCATTGTGAGTCTACAGAGTAAACAGAGGGACAACATCCTATTGTGAGGCATCTCAGGAGCTCACAATCATATCCTACTCTGACCCGCTAAAAGTATTTAGACATTTTAAAAGTAAGGTTAATTAGCTAGACTATATTTAGGCCCTCTCCAACAAGAATTCTTGTTAATAAGGGAGTTTTTCAGTCCACCCCAATGTGAGAGTTGTTTTTGGAACTATGTTTAGCTCAGAAAGAGCAGACAGTGAGGCAAATTGTTTTTGTGTTAAACTTTCCTCTCTTCCAAGACGCAGGTTCTTGCCATTCTGCGAGCACACTTCTGGGATTTGTTACAATAAACTAGGGCTGGGCAATATACCATATCTAATGATATACAGGTATGGATGTTTCAATTTGAATTTGCCTTCTATAAAAAGGTATTTGAATGTTTGGTTTATTGAAATGTGATAAGCCGTGTGTAACGTCCATTTTTATAGTTTACTTTGCTACTTCAGTCATCTCTTGCTGCCTCTTTCCACAAAGACCTAGCCCTGCCCCTTGTCACTCAAGGAGCGCATGTTGTTCCTTGACCATAAGACACTTGCCTTCAGTCTGCATGGTTAATGCAGAACATTTTATTTTAATTAACCTTTATTTAACCAGGTAGGCTAGTTGAGAACAAGGTCTCATTTATAACTGCGACCTGGCCAAGATAAAGCATAGCAGTGTGAACAGACCACACAGAGTTACACATGGAGTAAACAATTAACAAGTCAATAACACAGTAGAAAAAAAGAAAAAAAAAGAGAGTATATACATTGTGTGCAAAAGGCATGAGGAGGTAGGTGAATAATTACAATTTTGCAGATTAACACTGGAGTGATAAATGATCAGATGGTCATGTACAGGTAGAGATACTGGTGTGCAAAAGAGCAGAAAAGTAAATAAATATAAACAGTATGGGGATGAGGTAGGTAAATCGGGTGGGCTATTTACCGATAGACTATGTACAGCTGCAGCGATTGGTTAGCTGCTCAGATAGCAGATGTTTGAAGTTGGTGATAAAAGTCTCCAACTTCAGCGATTTTTGCAATTCGTTCCAGTCACAGGCAGCAGAGAACTGGAACGAAAGGTGGCCAAATGAGGTGTTGGCTTTAGGGATGATCAGTGAGATACACCTACTGGAGCGCGTGCTACGGGTGGGTGTTGCCATCGTGACCAGTGAACTGAGATAAGGTGGAGCTTTACCTAGCATGGACTTGTAGATAACCTGGAGCCAGTGGGTCTGGCGACGAATATGTAGCGAGGGCCAGCCGACTAGAGCATACAGGTCGCAGTGGTGGGTGGTATAAGGTGCTTTAGTAACAAAACGGATGGCACTGTGATAAACTGCATCCAGTTTGCTGAGTAGAGTATTGGAAGCTATTTTGTAGATGACGTCGCCGAAGTCGAGGATCGGTAGGATAGTCAGTTTTACTAGGGTAAGTTTGGAGCGTGAGTGAAGGAGGCTTTGTTGTGGAATAGAAAGCCGACTCTAGATTTGATTTTAGATTGGAGATGTTTGATATGAGTCTGAAAGGAGAGTTTACAGTCTAGCCAGACACCTAGGTACTTATAGATGTCCACATATTCTAGGTTGGAACCATCCAGGGAAGCATCCAGGGTGGTGATGCTAGTCGGGCGTTCGGGTGCAGGCAGCGAACGGTTGAAAAGCATGCATTTGGTTTTACTAGCGTTTAAGAGCAGTTGGAGGCCACAGAAGGAGTGTTGTATGGCGTTGCAACAACGTTGATGACAACGATGCTATTTTGACAACGATGCTATCTTCACTGTGCTTCTTAATATAAATTCACTAGCATTATATAATAATACTATTCATTTGTGTTTCTTACATCTGCAAACAGCTAGTTTACATTTTCTTAGCAAGTTAGCCGCTAATGCTAATCGCTAGCTAATAAATGTACTGAGTCAAAGCAAATGTAATTAGCTATACAGCTTGATAATACCAGTGATTGTGTAGACCTCAATCAGCATGTTGTTTGTGCAACAGTATCTTCAAATCAAAGAGAAATATGTTCGCTACATGAAGTAGCTGAGCGAAAACATTTAAGGTAGACAAAGATTTTACAGTCCCCTAGGAAACACTTATCAACACTTTAGTTCCTACCTTTTCACATTAACGCCTCCCTCGCAAAAGTCTTAAAAAGTATTAGAAATACATCAAAACACAATAATGTTGATGTAAAGACCTCTGCCAACTAATATAAACACTTATATTTCGTTTAGGAGAAATTGTTGCCTCCTGCTTTGTAACTCCGTTACCAAAAACCCACAAGATATTTTCTAATGAAATTATGGAAAGTTCACAGAAGTAAAAATGAATGGTAGATCTATCAATTTGTTATAGTTATTTTACTGCCATCAATGTTTAGCTTAAATTTTTGATAAACGATTAGTTCTTCACATTTTAGGCGCAGCAATGTACACATGGAGGTAGGCCTATGTGTGAATAGCAAAATGCAAATTGCGGGGAAAAAAACATTCTAAAATGAACAGCACACATGCAAGCAGATTCATGGACAGAGATGGAAATATCCATTAGAAAGAGGGAGGATTTAAAGACGCATTAACTATCATGGGTTGTTAATATGAGTAGATAATGCATTTGGGTGATAGACAACGAAATAAAGTTGAAAGAAAACCAATAGAACAGGAGAATGCATAATGAGCAAGTCGATATAAAAATACTATTAGCCTTTTGCACAGTACAGCTTGAGTTGGCCTGACTGAAAGACCAATATGGGATTTATCATTTTAAATCATTCAGAGTGTATGTCACTGTTTCTCATAGAATTTTTCACTCAGGGCGCCTTTCCTTCGTCAGGGCAGGCCATTCGAATTTTTTGGCCAAAATTAAAGTATACCCACTTCTCCAGGCACCACTACACCACTGTCTCGATCAATAACTAAGAGATATTTTTAAACTCAAGGTGCCATGTCATATCTGACACTCCATTTTTTCTGCAGATATCGCATAAAAACCTGAGGGAGACTTTGCTTGAATTCCATTACCAAAATTAGCATCTCTAAAAATAAAAAAAAGTTTTAAAAAATATATATATTTTTAACATTGCTCTGCCATTTCCGGGTTGCAAAATGTTGAATAGTTTGCCTATTTTCCATTTGTGAGAAAACAAGATAGTGTAGAGAATCATAGTACCATCTAAACCACTGAAATACATTTTCCATAACGTACATAAAGTACATTGTACTTTCAGCTGTTTGAAGCTGGTGTACAAAAAACTAAAAAACGCAAAAACTAAACTTAGGAACGGGAAGCATAGAAATTGCATACACAGAACAAATCTACCGCTTGCATTCAATGATAATTACAGATATATAACTCACATTTCTATGTGAATTTGGTCAGGTCGCACAAAAACATACATATTGCAGTCAAAGTGTAATTCCGTTACTGTGGAATTGCCCATATTACTTAGTTTCAAAAGTCTCCAGGAGTCAGTGGACATCCCTGTGACGGTTATGTTTGAGGTTTTACATTGTATTAGTCATATGTACGGGATACAGATGGTATACACCGTCCAACGAAATGCTTACTTGTAGGGTCCTTCTGGACAACGCAACAATAAGAAAAAATAAACTATATAAATATGAACATAAAGTAAATGGCTCAGTAGAATAGAATAAACTTTTTAGCATAAGTACAGGAAGGCAAAATGTATCTGTTTTGGGGAAGGGGGGGATTGGGGGCAAGTGATAAATTGTGCAGTATTTAGCAATGTGTATCAATGGGGGGATTTTTCCTCTTGTACAATGTGTGATAGATTGAGTGGGATGGATTGAAAAGTGAGTGTGTATGCAGAACCCAACACCACACAGATGCTCCCCATTTCACGCTGTCACCAATACCCAAACGTTGGATAGGAACACCAGCTGCACACGGAGAGGTAAAATAGTGAGATGTATACTCTCTAGTACTCCAGACCATATAAATGGCATCTTTTGCAAACAGCATGCTACTGAGGACCTTGGAGTGACTAATATGTCTGATGGTTACACCACCAGTGAGGGAATGAAAGCCATCAAAAACGTTTTGAATGTCCCCTTGAACCACTCTAAACGGAGACATCAAGGCTGTTGAGACTGCGGGGGTTGGCTAAACACATTATCTCAGAAATGCTCGCTTTAAACCGGTGACACCCAATAACACATTCAAATCCATAAACACAATTGAATTTATGTTCATCAATAATTCACTTTTTGGGAAGTAAAAAAATTTTGAGTACATTCACATAAGACTTTCTTTGAGCTTGTGGCGAAGACTTATTTCCATTGAACCATCTGTTTCATAAAACAAAATCAAAGCAGAAGAGAGGCTAAAGGGTTTTAATGAGCAACTTCACATCTGTCTTAAAGCATAGAGACAGATGTTGGAGAATATTAATGTGTGAATAAACCAAGTCAATCTAACTGCACCAGCCATCTTAACCTACATGAGTGAAACAGCGGTGCAACAAATGGGATACGGAACATTTGTCTTCCGCCTTGGTTATTGGTCTGTTAACCACACTAAAGAGCCAGTAAAGCCAATTTGCGAATCAGTTAAAGATGAATCATAGTGGGAACTGACAATTAAAATGACACTCAAAAGGCAAACTAAATATTCCCCAAAAGGATACAGCATCTATGGGAAATACTTCCTTAATAGACAACATTTTCGATCATGCTTTGATGTTGGGTGAATATGTTGACTTGCATTTTTTTTAACAAGATTAATGGCTAATAATTGTCTCTAATAGGATACTGAAATATGTTATTCATATCAGTTATAGCTCTCAAATAACCACCAGATAACATGGGGGAAAGTTTTTGGTGACTAGTATTCTTAACGATTATCTGAATATCTTTCAGCATTAAAAACTGTATAAACAGGACAACAGACGTACACTATAATAAAAGTTAGTTCCATAACCTTGCAATATCACTTTCCTCCACCATTCCTCATCTTCACAGGGATATTGGATAAGACAGTACACACTTTAAACTTAAATGTAAAATGTTTAAGATCCTAGGCTACATTGAAACAATCGTAGCCTATCCGTCTGTTAAGTAAATTACACTTAAGTGTGGTTAGTCGGTGCTCGAAATTCAAAATAGTCCGCCAAACAAATCATGCGGTGCTGGTTGAGTTAAAGTTATTTCTGTTATAAATGTTGCCCGTTAGGTTTAATTTCCCATATTATTTATCTTACCTTATCCCGGACATTTTCTTCACATTGTGAACATTGAGTTGCCTTGGTCTTGAAATTATAATGTAATGTTGACTTATTCTTGTTAATTTTCCCACCGCGTTGGACGGTCTGAAAAAGAGACAGCTCTCCAGTAGTGATTTAGATATGGAGTCTCCGCCTCTGCACGTGAGTCATACGATGGGGGTCACCCCGCGATTCGAGTCCAGGACGTACCCACGCGCTTCCCGCTCATCCTGCTATTGCCATAAGGCTACCTCCGACGGAACATTCGACACAATTCTAAGTCTACTCTTGGTCCAATGTTGATGATTTAGATTTATGTCTCATTTTCACGTCTTTAATATTGAAGTTTTTGAGAGTCCTAAATACATCCCCCCCACACACATGGGAATTTAAAGTGTAGGCGTTCCTAAGGGCTTAACATTATAAACAGGCCACTAGCTGTTGGTTCTGCAGGGATGGGCAACTGGCGGCCCGCCAATCCTTTTGCGTGCGTGCGTGCGTGTGTGTGTCACAGGAGGTTGGTGGCACCTTCATTGGAGAGGACGGCTTGTGGTAATGGCTGGAGCAGAATCAGTGGAACGGTAGCAAATACATCAATCACATGGTTTCCATGTGTTTGATGCCATTCCATTAGCTCTGTTCCAGACACTATTATGAGCTGTCCTTCCCTCAGCAGCCTCCACTCGTGTGTGTGTGTGTGTGTGTGTGTGTATGGGGGGGGGGGGGGGGGGGTATTGTAGAATTGCCCAAAATTAACACTAAAACTTGAAAAAGTACGTGAAATTAGTTATAAAATTGCAACCTTTTCTCATGGCAAAATGTGTAGAATTTCAGCAAACTAGCTTTAAAACAGAAATGTGTTTTCTACATCCCTTGACAAAAATGTGTAGAAATTATTTGAGGGCCCTCAAGATGAGTTCAGATTTTTTTTGTCCCCCACCCACATCAAAATTGCACATCCCTGTTCTAGTGTTTGATTAGGATCTCACAGTCAAAGAGTGAACTGGATGGAAGACACGGGGTCAGCAACAAGAAAGCGAACAGAGACACCTGCTGGTTGAGTTTCTTAGCACAGAACGTTCTCACTCATCCTGAGAGCCCCACTAATGTATAACTGAAGCAGTGACAACAACAGAGAGGTGACCAATACATAGCAGGGTTAAAGGTTAAAGTAGTAAACAGACATGAGGGCAATCAACACTTTATTCACAATCAAAACTCTGCTATGGGAGTCTCACTGCTAAGAAACAAAGAACACAAAAAATGAGGGCAATAAATTAATATGCATGTCAAGATGCATTACATTGTTGTGTAACTTGTTTACTCTTGTGCACAACAGAGTCATTTTACATGGACTTCTTTTCATAGTGAATATTTTCTAAATGCTTTCTCATCTTAAATAAGTATTTTCAAACTACAGTGGGGTTTGAGAGAGCAGAGGAGAAATTCAGAGAGATGTCCAGACAGGACAAATGGACAAATACAGAGCTAGGAAAATTCATCAAGCTACGTTCTTTCTAAAAGGTAATATTTGTCAATTCATATCAAACACGAAAGAGAGGTCTGCCTATTTTTCTGAATTATAAAAAATATTGTAAACATTTATATTAATTGCACAACATACATTCAAATACATATTGTACAGCAAGTCATTATTTTTCGCAATGTTATCATAGCACCATGTATAGCAAGCTGAACAAACTAACATGATTGGATCTAGCAGGTGGCATTAGCAATACAAAGGAGTAAAATGACATCCACTTATGAAATGTACACATTCCGCTGGTGTGAAGATGCTTGTTTGGTAGTCTCGTCTGTACCATTGTCTAGGAGGGTGGGGTAGTGGTTAGCGAAGTCCCATCCTGGTTTAAAGTGAACTAGGGGGGATAAGCAAGGTGGTGATGTGATGTGTCTTTCATATCCTGACCAGCTCCATCCCCATACAGTCTGGTGTGTTGTCGTTCTCACTCCTGTATTATCCTTGGGGGGGTGTAAAGAATCCTCGCATGACATCAACGTTAATATAATGTATATTGCAAAATAATGGGGTAAATGTCCTGGGGAACCATTCTGTAGCCATAACACAAACAAAAAGAAGTGAGAAGGTTCCAGAGTGGTATACTACAAAGCAGGTTCAACTTTGATAAAGTTGTTCACTTCAAACCAGGACTTCTCTAACCACTACCCCACCACCCCTAGGCAATGGTACAGACGAGACTACCAAACAAACATCTTCACACCAGCAGAATGCATACATTTAATTGGTGGATGTCATTTTACAGTTGATTTTCTGGTTCATTAAGAAAGCTAAACATAGATATGTGTTTATGGGTAAGTTAATTAGACCATACATATGTCAAGCTTATCTTTCTAAGAAGTTATTTCAGAATATTCAGGGAAGTTAGCAGGCTAACTCCTTTATACTGCTTTGTAGCATACCCCTCAGGCGTGCTAGCATGTTCTGGACAATACCTTTCATGCTGTGCAGTGAGGCGAAAGCTTGACTTGATGTTATCGCCTGACATCATACTCCCACGGGGGGACGATTTAACCCAGATGTGGCACAATGCCATAAGGGATGATACATTTCAGGTTGTGGCAGCAGAATTGACATTAAACTAATCTTGGTACCCAATGTTAAGGCGGTTATGAGAGACTAATATTAAACACACCTCACATTCACTGTTCACACAGGGCGAGTGTTGGAAGTCAAAGTATAGGTTCGAAGTGTATCCCCACTCAACTGATCAGTCTCCAACTCAGTTTGGCGGTCCTGACAACTGGTGTGATGGGAGATGAGAGGTGAGGACATTCCTGTGCGAGTGAATGAGTGTGTGTGTGTGTGTGAGAGAGAGAGAGAGAGAGAGAGAGAGAGAGAGAGAGAGAGAGAGAGAGAGAGAAAAAGAAAGAAAGAGAGAAGACAGGAGAGGTTATAGTTTTCATTTTCTTGGATGTTTCAGTATTTGCTTTGCTGGGTGATGATCTGAGCATCAGTTGCAGCTAATGTAGGATCAGCATCGTCCTCCATAAACTCCCACAATAATGGTAGATCAGATTACATTCCCATGAAGTCTGTACAAAGTCCTCAGGTTCACCAGTAGTTCTGGTCCTCCTTTATTGGCAGACTGCAATATGGTGGGTTGTGGGACACAGGTTGTTAACCAACCCATCCTTCCCAAATCTGCCCTCTGTATAAACAACACATAGATGGAGATATATTAGTGTTTCAATCGTACAAATTGCTGATAATCGTAGTTCCAGCAACTTTAATAAGAAAAAACTAGAAGACGACTCAGACAAATTACCAGAAAATACCAAAGACAAAGGACACTTCATAAGTACAACACCACTGACTTTGAAAAGTAGGTCTATCTAAGCCTTAAGGGCATGACATTGAAATGCAGGTAAGTATTAGTTACATGAAAAGCTTCAAACGAGAAGGTTGAAAAGCATGCTGCTGGGCCATCTGACAAAGCAAGATAATCTGGATGAAGAGGGGGAGGTTGGCTGAACTGAAGGGAACAGATGGGTTATGACAAACTCACAGGGATTTGGAAGAGGGCTTCTTCACTTTTGGCCTCTTTCGACGATGAACTGGCCTGAAGAATGTACAGCGCGGACACGCACACGTACGTGAGGGGGAAACACACACACAAACAGCGGAAACAAGCCATTAGGATTCATTGCAACATGAGGAACAGAAGCTGCTACACTCTCATGCTTGCGTTTTAGAATTCACCTAAATAGTTGTTTATTAATAGAATCAACAATGTGACAATTTGTGCAATCCCTATGAAGTACCTCAGAGACTTTATAATCTGCTTAAAAGAAGTGTTCCATTATATTATTTACCCAATGCAGGAAATGCAGGAAAATGTACAATTCAGACACCAAAGGACAAAAAGACATAAAGCCTGAAAAATTAGAGTACCTGTATTCACTTAAAGAGTTTCTGTCTTTACCACCTGAAATAGAGATCATGTTATTAAAGAATTGAAGTAGCAGTGGTTTGTGTGTATGTACAGTGGGGCAAAAAAAAGTATTTAGTCAGCCACCAATTGTGCAAGTTCTCCCACTTAAAAAGATGAGAGAGGCTTGTAATTTTCATCATAGGTACACTTCAACTATGACAGACAAAATGAGGGAAAAAAATCCTGAAAATCACATTGTAGGATTTTTAATGAATTTATTAGCAAATTATGGTGGAAAATTATTATTTGGTCAATAACAAAAGTTTATCTCAATATTTTGTTATATACCCTTTGTTGGCAATGACAGAGGTCAAATGTTTTCTGTAAGTCTTCACAAGGTTTTCACACACTGTTGCTGGTATTTTGGCCCATTCCTCCATGCAGATCTCCTCTAGTGTCCTCAGAAGTGTACCTATGATGAAAATTACAGACCTCTCTCATCTTTTTAAGTGGGAGAACTTGCACAATTGGTGGCTGACTAAATACTTTTTTGCCCCAATGTATGTACTGTACCAGTCAAAAGTCTGGACACACCTACTCATTCAGGGGTTTTCCTTATTTTGACTATTTTCTACATTGCAGAATAATAGATTTAATAATACATATTTTTTACACTTTTTTGGTTACTACATGATTCCATATGTGTTATTTAATAGTTTTGATGTCTTCACTATTATTTTACAATGTAGAAAATAGTACAAATAAAGAAAAACCCTTGAATGGGTAGGTGTGTCCAAACTTTTAACTGGTACTGTATGTGTGTGTGTGTCTTTCTGACTCACCTGTCTCTGGATTGCATTGCTTGTGGCCTTTGCAGCTCCGCAGTTCCATAAGTTGCTGGTGCATCTGGTTGAGGGCAGTACGGTCCAGGGTGCTAACCCCATTTATCAACTATAGACAATCAGAGGACAGGATATGTTACCAAACACTGTAAAAAATCACAATAGGAGGCTACAGCTCATTTGTGAGATGTAAAAGAGAGAGGGAGAGCAAGTGAGCAAGAGAACGGGAGAGAGAGAGAGAGATACCTGGTATGGGTCAGTGTTCAGATCGAAATACTCTATGAAACCTGTGGCGAACTCGCAGAATATGAAGTTGTGTGTGTCGTTGATGGTCCTGAGGCACCAGTAAGTGTTGTTGTTGGCGCTAGTACAAGCACAGAATGGACCCACTGGCAGGGGATGGACAGAGACAGACGTAGTTATTCAAACAAGATACATGGCCAGTTTTAACGCACCTACTTCATCTTATTTTTGGATCTTTACAATTAATCATTCAATATATAATTTTGTGGCAGTGATGAAGCAGAGTGGTAAAAATTCAGGAATCCCATGTCTCTTTACTTTTACTCTAACTGTTACTATTGTTCTGCATTTGTTTTAGTCTGTATTCTGTCATTCCATACTTGTCCAGAAGGGGGCAGTCTGCCAGTGCTGGTTGTCATGGGTGAAACAGGTGAGACCAGGCATGCTGCAGGTGTCGTTGTTGCGGAGCCTCTTGAGCAGTTTACGGAGTTTCTTCCTACGTTTCTGCTCCTTCATCAGCCACTGCTTCTTCTGCTTAGAGGGCATTTTGCTGAGGACACACCACAAGAGGACATATAAAGAGAGATACACTGATTTGTGAGGATCTCCCTCTCTCCCTCTCTCCCTCACACACACACAAACACGTGCACATACACACCACCATCTCACAATCATTACTTTAGTGAGTGAATGCGGCCTGCATCGAGTCTGAACATCCCTTTGTTCTTGGACAGGTAATTGGGGGTGTTACACTGGCACTCTTCAGGCCGAACCTTCTTCAGGTGACCTTTGACCTCACGCAAGTTCTTTATTTTCGTCTGCAGGGTTTCAATCTGCGCACAGCACATACAAAATAGTTAACCCCCGCAATGACAAGAAAGGCTACAGATCAGCCAGGTCAGATTGAGGATCAACTAGAGCAGTACCTCGTGCTCGATGTGGAGCTTATGGTCTTTCCAGGCCTGGAGGGATTTGTAGAGTCCTCCATCACACCTGACTGTGTCATTCATCAGGATGGAGCACCTGTGGGGAAAACACACACCAGCTACTGTATCATCACCTTTACCTGACAACTGCATTTACCACAGTTTACAGCAGTTAGCACTTTCTTACAGCACCCTCTCAACACCTGAGCATGAATTACTGTAAAGCTAGTGTGCTTCACAAGAACATAAAGATTAATCATACTACTACTCATAGACCCGCCGACACGGAAGCTCAACACACATATTCACATGCACACACACACACACACACACACACCTGTAGGTGACTTTAAGAGCGGCAGGTGGTGTAAGGCTGTTGCTGGTTGTAGGTCTGGCTGTAACTCCCATTCCACTGAACTCCTCATCGTCGTCCTCCTGCAGGACCGCTCCTCTCCTCCTCTCCCCAGGCCTGCTGGTATTCCGGAGGCCCACGGGCCTGTAGCCCTCTTCCAGGTCCACAGCATAAAGGTCTCCATCCAGCTCAAAGGGAATGGACCGGGCCCAACGGTTCCTAGTCAGACTCTTAGTGGACTTTACCTCTGACGGGGTTACAAGATTTATTAGTTTCAATGTTATTATTACAAAGGTATTGCAACGCCAATGACCCAAGAGAGAGAGGGTGTTAAAGTATATAGCATTTGTCACTGTTTTTAAATGACACACAGGAAGTCACTTAAATTGTATTATGTCTCATTTCAATAAAAATAAAATATTTTTGTAAAGTTTTCTAATCTGCCACTGCGGGACAACAAATACTTGTCCTATAATTTGCAAGCACAATTTATAGGCCTTTGATAAATGGTACATTTTTAAGCCACTGAAAGGACTACTCACTTTTCTTGGTAAGCAGTCTCTTCCTCTTCAGGGGTGTAATTTTGAGGCCTAGGGGGCCACAGTCACAGCTGTCTCCAGCATTGGAGACGTGTCCAACCCACTGCTGGGACCTGCTGCTGGCCATCAGAGCCTGCATACGTGGGGCATAGAGACTGGCCATGCCCTTACACTTATACAGCCTCAACTTACCAGACGGGTCCTCCAGACACTGCCACTTCTACACACATAGAGAAGGGAAAGGGGGGGGGGGGGAGATTTAGCTACATTTCTCCCTCCTTTTTCAGAGAGGGGAAAATGGGGAGAGAGATTTAGCTATATTTCTGCTAATGTATAAGTGTTTGTGCCTGTGGGTATTGTACGGAACTCTTACCTGCCCTGGCTGTTCACAGGAGCTCTGGTACTCTGCCCTCTGACACAGGTCTTTGACCCGCTGGTACTTGGGGAGGAAATTCTCCTCCTGGGCCACCTCCTTCCCATCAGCCTTCTTGTGGAGCAGTTTCCTGTGTGAACAGGATGGACTCAGATGAGAGTAATAGAACATAGACTAAACATACATAAAACTTTGATCACATGGCTGTGGGGGATTATCCCTTTAATTGCACTTGATTAACCCTCCTGTTGTGTTTGTTTCATGTTAATTCATTCTGTGTTCCCGGTCCAAAATGACTGCACCATTATAGCTGATTATAAATCCATAATAATACATATATTATCACCTAATGTTGTGTTATATCACGTTTTGAACTTCTATTTGTTATTTATGGCCTGTGTGTGTGTGTGTGTGTGTGTGTGTGTGTGTGTGTGTGTGTGTGTGTGTGTGTGTGTGTGTGTGTGTGTGTGTGTGTGTGTGTGTGTGTGTGCTCAAACACGCATGTGGGGTTCTGAGAGAGGAAGTGTGTCCATCTGATGAATGGGCATGTGCCTGAACTCAATTTTATACACTAATTGTAGTCTCACCCATTCACTTCTAATGACCGGTCATTTTTGAGCAGGAACACCACAGGTGTACAAAAGTTAAATAAAACACCCAAAATGTAATGAAAATCATCTAAATGTATTTTGTGTGTTCAGATGCCCTGTATGGACAAAGTCATGGAACCTTATGACAATCAGATTAAATTAACTACATTTTTCAGAGAGAAAACTTGGAAATCGGTCCAATTTTGCCGGAACACAGCAGGAGGGTTAATGACTCAATTATGAATGTAACATACTGACCCTCGCTCTACCAGGAAGGAGTCCCTCCACATCTTCCCCTTCTTGTTCACCTGGAACCTGCAACAAAAGAAAGATATTTCAGGTCATCCTGAAGCGACATGGAGTGTCCATTGTGTTAAGTTCAAACCATGCAAATTAAGTTGCGACCCTCTGTACCTGTTGACAGGTTTGTCTGTGTCCAGGAGTTTGAGGATGGACTTGCCGTCCATATCAGAGGGAACATCGGCTCCGGCCATGTCCAACAGTGTGGGAGCCAGGTCAACGTTCAGCACCACATGAGGGTTACTGCAGGAGGGCACAAGAGCAGGTGGGGGAGAGAGATGAGTGCTGCGTAAGAGATATTATCAAGAGAGTAGTAATAACAGTGAGATAAGAGCCAAAAGACAACCATTTCTATTGAAACATATCCTAAACAAGGTACTGTACAAAGCTTCAAAGTTGCACTCACATGGCTCCTGCCTCCACATTGGGGCCTCGTATGTAGAAGGGCACCCGGATGTCAAACTCGTAGGGCATGGACTTGCCCTTGACCAGGCCGTACTGGCCAATGTGGTAGCCGTGGTCTGATGTGTAAACAATGTAGGTGTTGTCCAACTCACCTGTCTCCACCAGCATGTTGTACACCTGAGGAGGAGGACACAGTGAGACAGGTAGTCAGGTAGATGTAGTTGAGCATGAGAGACTATTTTCTGTTTGTCTTTCTTCATGTCTGTCTGTCTACCAGCCTGACCCACCTTGTCCACACAGTCGTCCACAGACAGCAGGGTCTGCATCCTCCGGCGCTGCAGCATGTTGGTGAACTGCATGTGGACGGGTTTCATGGGGCCTGTGTAGCGCAGGATCCAGTGCTTGTCTGGGTTAGGAGCATAGTTATAGCTCGGGGTTCTGAGAAAGGGATGGAGGGAAACGAGTACTTAGTTCTCGACGAAATGTATCTTCATTGACGTGTCTTTGTTTTTCCTGCCATGGAACTGACTTTTTTTTACCAAGCACATGAGACAGAGGAGTGCTTACTGCTCTGATATCTTCACCATTATGTCTCCAGAAATCCCAGAGGAGCTTTAAGATGAAATCTGTAGTTGTTGAAACTGCCATGTTTGTTTACGATATTACAACAACAAAGGAGTTGCATCAACCAGCGAACGCAGTTTCACTGCACGCGGAACAGAACAGTAGAATATGGACCGCAACTTTTTCTTTACCACGATGCTGGATGCCCCTCTCCTCCGTTTCATCAACAAAACAGAAACTTTATTTTAAAGGCGGTGGGGTGAAGAGGGGTTCTCCCCCCCCCCCCCTTTACAGAAAGCATTTTACAGATCACATTCTATAGAGAGGTGACATATCTTTTGAATTAACACTGAATAGTATTGTGGTAGGGAACATTGTGATAGTTCTCACAGTATTCATAGAAGAGTGTTTAATATGCATAGCTGTATAGTCTAAATGTGAAATTCTGGTGTGAAGGAAGCATTGTTATATTGCACTGCATTGTGTTGTGTTGCATATTGTATTGTATTGAATTGTATTGCATTGTCATGTGAATTCCAATAGAAATCAGATTATACAAAGCTGTGGTTGGTTTCATGATGTAGGGGTTGGAACCAAAATCATTTTCCAATCGTTCTGTTCGGAACAAAATTAAAAAAAATCTCTTTCAGTTCCAGTTTTCCGACCACCATAATAAAGTTTTGAACTGGTTCGAACCCGAAAAAGTAACGGTTCATATAGTTCATTTGGCATGAAGCGGGGACTTGTGTGTTCCGGGTGCTGTTTCCGTTCCTCAACATTTTTTGCTATTTCCCTGAACCGGTTCCAATCCCTGTGTTGTTTTACTATTGACATATACGACAATAGGCTCTCCGAGTGCTTGCGAATGGCTCCAACTACACCTTTGAAACTGATCTCATAACTTATTGTGTATGCTGAATTGGAGGCATATGAACCAAAGAAAAGGCAACCAGCTGCCATTCTGATCAATATCAGCTAACATAGAGAGGACCATTTTATTAATATGAACTAGTATTAACTCAGGGGTAGATGGAACCTTAATGATTTCAAAGTTAACAAGCTGCTAAATATCTAACGAGGGCTTGGAGGCAAGGCATATTTAACATTCCAGCATATGGATTTGACTTGGCAAAAAGCTAATCGTCTATGGCCTTGGAGCATAAGGCCCTGACAACAGATTTAAATAGAGGATGAAGATGAGTCACTGCAATGTGGATGTGAAAAGGGTTTTCTGGAGGGATGGCGTAAGAGGGGAGACATTTTCTTTCTCTCCATAAAGGGAAAGCGAGATAATTTATAAGCTCCCAACAGGGGGGGGGGGGGGGGTGGTGTAGATTTCTGAGAAAAAGCAATTAAAAGTTGACATTAAAACAGATTGGGCTGAATATAATCACTGTGTTACACTTTTATTCAGTACTTTAATGATGCTTTTGGGACTCAGGATGATCGACCAAAGACACAGGCTCATTACTGCCTCCCTGTTTGTCTCTCACATGACCAATGGGAGAGGTGGTATTATCCCAGGACCAAGCGTTCATCTTCGGGGTACTGTGCCAAGCAGACAAAGGCTGGGACCCATAGTGTGTTATCATAGTCTATGGATGCCTATTTATCATGAACCTCTTTAACGATGCCAATCTACTGTAAAGTCTGCAATGTACAAGGATCATCGCTGATCCTACACTCAGCGTACACGAGCACACTGCGTCTTCTGTCAAATGAGTGTGTCTGTGTCTGTTACAGTATATCCTTACATGTGCTGCGAGGCGTTGGGGAAGGCAGTGCTGTACTGCGGTGCTGAGTCCTCTGGCCCATGTGGGGCAGCGTGGCTCAGGACCATCATCACTGGTCGGTGGGGGTACATCCTCTTAGAGGAGCGGAAGTAGTTGAGGCTGTCATTGGTGATGATGTCTGTGAGATAGTCCTGCGGAAGCAAGAATCGCCTGTACATGAGGTTCTGAACTCTAATATTAGGCTACTTCCTTCCAGAAAGGGAAAGAAAAATGTGTATAGAGCAATAAAGCTTGTCATACAGGCTGCCTTATAACAGCATTTAGATTGAGATAAACTGTTTACTGCTGGTTACTACTGTATACTATTATATACTACTGTATACTATTATATACTACTATTTACTACTGTATACTACTGTTTACTGCTGTATACTACTGTATACTATTATATACTACTGTATACTATTATATACTACTATTTACTATGGTATATTACTGTTTACTACTGTATACTACTGTATACTATTATATACTACTGTATACTATTATATACTACTGTTAACTATTGTATACTACTGTTTACTACTGTATATATTGTATACTATTGTATACTATTTTATACTACTGTATAACAATATTATCATAATTTTAAAGAATTGGATGATTAAATCAGGGTTATTCATCATCATAGGTTACTACTCCAATATTTGAGTGAAAACTGAAACAGGATGGAACCTTTGGATAGTTGCTGCCATGCTTCTCCCGTGCACCGTTCCTGCACAGAGTGTAGTTGTAGAAGCGAGAGTTCTTCACCAGCGCTACCCACTCCCTCCAGCCAGGGGGCACATACGAGCCATTGTACTCATTCAGGTACTTCCCAAAGAAGGCTGGGACAAGAGGTGGGCACGAGTACAAAGTGATTCAATATGCAATAATGCATGTGTGTCTGTGTGTGTGTGTATATGCTGCACAGTTCACACTCACCCGTCCTATAGCCTGAGTTGTTAAGGTGCACAGCGAAGGTGTGAGGCTCATGGTGGGCCTGCCAGGACGGCGAGGAACAGTTCTCATTGTTGGTGAAGGTGTGGTGGTTGTGAACATACTTCCCTGTCAGAATAGAGGAGCGCGATGGGCAGCACATGGGAGTAGTGGAGAAGGCGTTAGAGAAATGGGTGCCTCCCTGCTCCATGATACGCCGTGTCTTATTCATGGCTTGCATTGAGCCTGGAGGAGAGAGAGACAGGGAAAAGAGAGGGGAAGGAGGGAGAGAGGGAAAGGGTGAGGGGAAGAGAGGCATAAAGATGGAAGGGGATGAGGGATGTGAGAGAGAGAGAGGGGGAGAGAGAGAGAATAAATATTTTCTGTGAAGAGTCGCTCATTTGAATTCATGTGTACTAAAGGCTTTTCAGGCTGATGCCGATTGTTTAGTGAAACAGATGCTCGACCATAAATTCCTGGTTTTCAATGGTATTCTCACAAGCAATCAGAGCGGAACAAAGGGTGTCAGTGAGGTTGTTATACCGACACTCCAGTCCAATATGCAGTTTAAGGGCTTAAAAGGGTAGGGAGATGGCCAGGGTTTGGCACTCAGACAATAGATGCCATAGGCCACTCGCTCCATGCCAATACTGAAGTTGGCCATGGTGTACTTGACTTCGAGTGGGCAAATGGAGAATGGTGCCAAGAGGAAGCATTACCCTGACCTCTCTCACTAACATGCTGACAGACACTGAACAATCACCACACAGACACACACACACACACTGTGTTTTACCCAGTTCGATGTCCTGGTCGTCAGTGAGGATGAGGATGATGTTGGGTCGGACATTGTTGCGGGCTTGGCGATCCCTCTGCAGACGTGTCCGGTGGCGCTGGCCGGAGAGGAAGGACGAGCCCTGGGCCGGGGAGACCACCCCCAGGAGGAGGAGGAGAAGGAGGCCCCGTCCTCCCATGGCTCTACCTTGTCTTCACCTCCTTCTCACTGAAGCAGGGGCCACTCTGCTGCCGTACTCCCTCACTCACATTGACAAACACAGAGACAAGGATGAGACCAGACCTAAACGATCCATAACATACAAACTGCTACAATCTGGTAGCTATGCTGTGACAATTATAAAACATGTCATATTGACGAGTCAGAAAGTCTGTGGTCTATGGTCATCAGGAGCAGTTCTCTGTGAATTCTGTGAGAAATACTGTAAGTGTCTCTCTCGTTCAACTATTTCTCTCACACACAGACACACTCAAGTAAAGAACAGGCAGATGCCTCCCGGGTGGCGCTGTACTGCAGCGCCACCAGGCTCTGTCACAACCGGCCGCGACCAGGAGGTCCGTGGGACGACGCACAATTGGCCTAGCGTCGTCCGGGTTAGGGAGGGCTTGACCGGTACGGATATCCTTATCTCATCGCACACCAGCGACTCCTGTGGCGGGCCGGGCGCAGTGCACGCTAACCAAGGTTGCCAGGTGCACGGTGTTTCCTCCGACACATTGGTGCGGCTGGCTTCCGGGTTGGATGCGCGCTGTGTTAAGAAGCAGTGCGGCTTGGTTGGGTTGTGTATCGGAGGACGCATGACTTTCAACCTTCGTCTCTCCCGAGGCCGTACGGGAGTTGTAACGATGAGACAAGATAGTAGCTACTAAAACAATTGGATACCACGAAATTGGGGAGAAAAAAGGGGTCAAATAAAAAAATATATAATAATAAATAAATAAAGAACAGGCAGATGTGAGCAAAGCCATTACACGGCGCTCTTCCATATAAATGCACCTGTTTAGGCTCCCCTCGTTAATCAATCATTAATGACGCATTAGAGCGGTGTCATTGCCTCAGTGTAATGATCTCTGCTGGTGAACACATGGCTGCCAGTCTGGGGCTAATGGGCCTGGGCCAGGGGCCAAGGCTCCCTCGTCTACCCGAAAAGAACAGGGGGATGGAGCAGGGCGGAGGTGAGGGAGAGGAGAAAGAGTTTAAAGACGGGATGAGATTTACCAGAGGAGACAGAGGTTATTGAACAGGAGGGCATTGTTGTGGGTTGCTTTGGTGAATGTTTTAAGGAAAGAAATACAGAATATTGTTGCTCTCAAATAGTTACAAAGTGTGCATTGAGAAAGTGTTTCAGGGCAGGATAAAAAAGTCCTCATAAGACGTAGACGTGGTGATGTGGTGGTGCATTATCTGTGTGCTCAGTAAGAGGAAATTATGTAGATGCAGTAAACTTCACTGATGCTTTACACACTGCGTTTCCTCATTAAACAATAGACATCACGCTGTGACAGTGCTCTGTTCGTAAATTATAGCTTCATGCATCATTTGCTAAATGTATATTTGTTTTATATTGATTTGATAATGCAAGTACACCTCTGACTTCTTACAAACGAACCCCAACAGAGTTTGTCATGATTACATATGTTCACAGTACAGGAAATGGCAACTGATTGTACTTGCTGTAAATGTTTCGAAAAGACTGCCTTGAATACAAATATGGTGTGGTGTTTCTTCTCACAGCTTTGAGATTGAGAAAGATTGGTATTAGAATAAGTAAAAGTCACCCAGTAAAATACTACTTGAGTAAAATAGTATCTGGTTTTAAATGTACTTAAGTATCCAAAGTAATAGATAATGTAATACATCAAGCTCCTTATTCACAGATATCCAGGGGCACACTCCAATATCATTTACAAACCCAGTATTTGTGTTTAGTGAGTCCACCAGGTCAGAAGCAGTAGGGATAACCACACATTCTCTTGATAAGGGCATGAATTGGATGATTTTGCTGCCCTGGGAGTCAGGGAAAATGTATGGTGGAGTAAAAAGTACATATTGTCTTTAGGAATGTGGTGGAGTAAAAGTAAAAGTTGTCAAACATGTAAATAGTAAAGTAGAGTACAGATACCCCCCCAAAAATGCTTAAGTAGTACTTTAAAGTATTTTAACATAGTTACTTGACACCACTGTATAAAAGAGCGTCACAAGGCCTCCTCACAAAATCAATTAACCAACAGCACCACTGACTGAGAGCATTGACAGGATTGAATGGCCTGTGTTCGCTCAGTGTTCTGTGGATCTACAGGGAGCGTATTCCTCCCAGCATAGAAACTGTACGAACACAAAACAGCCCACAACAACAGCTCAACACCAGCCTCTCCCTGCTGGGAGGTAACTCACTCAACAACAACAACCTCACTGGGATGCCATTGTTTATGGGGACAATAGAGCACACACACACATACACAGACACACACAGACACACACACACGCACGCACATGCATGCACACGTGGACACACACTTCACATGCAAACTAAACAACCTACAGAGCAAAATCAATCGAAGGCATTTAATAAAACAATATCGCCATATCCATCAAGCTCAAGCAAACACAAAGTAGATAAGTCAGTTCGGTATGTTACTATTCCAGAGGAGGGGAGCCACCCTGTTTCTGTCACCCTCCTCCCCCTACCTGATCCCAGTGTTGATGCCCAGGGATATCCTCATGGAAAACAGGCCTCTAGGTGCCAAACAGTACCCGTATCCAAGCAGGCCCTTCTGTCTGTGAACGTCCTGATTCTATAACACACTCATACCCTCTCTATACTCACACTCAAGCTCTTCTATCACACACACATGCATCCACCTCCCCATCCCTCGGAAGCACAAACTCACACACACACACACACACACACACACACACACACACACACACACACACACACACACACACACACACACACACACACACACACACACACACACACACACACACACACACACACACACACACACACACACACACACACACACACACACACACACATTATGTGCATCCACCCCACCCTCTTTGCATGCGAGTATGGACCCACACATATTATGCGTACATACGCAAATGCACGCAATCACACATGCGCACACAACGCGCACACACACACACACACACACACACACATCTGCCTTTTCTCTGCTTTTATGCTCCGTCTCTCAGGGCATTGTTGCCTGTCTGGGGAATGGATAAGGTTCTGACCAGGTCGGCTCTGCTGTGTTATATTCTCCCAACTCCTCTGCCCCTCCTGTCCCCCTCTCCATCCCTCCCTTATCCTCCCATCACTGGCATGGGATGAAAACCAAAACAACAACAAGGAACACTATACAAAAACATGTGAAAAGTCACTTAATTAAACAGCTCTGTCGCCAAGCACCAGAAATGCCTCACTGACACTGCTGCAATGACTTTGACAATAAATAAAGGAATGGATGGTTCCCTCTCCTCTCCACTGTGAGTGGTAGTGCTGTATGACATCAAGTATACAGTACCTTCGGGAAGTATTCAGACCCATAGTTTTTTTCCACATTAGTTACGTTATAGCCTTATTCGTAAATGGATTTTAAAAACTTTTTCCTCATCAATCTACACACAATACCCCATAATGACAAGGCTAAAATGTATTAAAATTAAAAAACAGAAATACCTTATTTACATAACTATTCAGAGCCTTTGCTATGAGACTCGAAATTGAGCTCAGATGCATCCTGTTTCCCTTGATCATCCTTGAGATGTTTCTACAACTTGATTGGAATCCACCTGTGGTTAATTCAATTGATTGGACATGATTTGGAAAGGCACACACCTGTATAAGGTACCACAGTTGACAGTGCATGTCAGAGCAAAAACCAAGCAATGAGGTTGAAGGAATTGTCCGTAGAGCTCCAAGACAGGATTGTGTTGAGGCACAGATCTGGGGAAGGGTACCAAAACATTTCTGCAGCATTGAAGGTCCACAAGAACACAGTGGCCTCTATTATTCTTAAATGGAAGACGTTTGGAACCACCAAGAGGGAGGGGAGAATCTCCTTGGTCAGGGAGGGGACCAAGAACCCGATGGTCACTCTGACAGAGCTCCAGAGATCCTTAATGGAGATGGGAGAACCTTCCAGAAGGACAACCATCCCTGCAGCACTCCACCATTCAGGCCTTTATGGTAGAGAGGCCAGACGGAGAGGCCAGACCTTTATGGTAGAGAGCCACTCCTCAGTAAAATGCACATGACAGCTCGCACCTAAAGGACTCTCAGACCATGAGAAACAAGATTCTCTGGTCTGAAGAAACCAAGATTGAACTCTTTGGCCTGAATGCCAAGTAACACCTCTGGAGGAAACCTGGCACCATCCCTATGGTGAAGCATGGTGGTGGCAGCATCATGGTGTGGGGAAGTTTTTCAGTGGCAGGGACTGCGAGACTAGTCTGGATTGAGGGAAAATACAGGTGTGCCAAGCTTGTAGCGTCATACCCAAGAAGACTCGAGGCTGTAATCGTTGCCAAAGGTTTTTCAACAAAGTACTGAGTAAAGGTTCTGAATACTTATGTAAAAAAAATGTTTTTGTTGTTGCCAAAATTTCTAAAAACCTGTTTTTGCTTTGTCATTATGGGGTATTGTGTGTAGATTGACCAAATGTGGAAAAGGTCAAAGGGTCTGAATACTTTTTGAATGCCCTGTAAATACTGTGGATCTGTTGCTGTCTGAGGAGTAAATGGCACGTGGTTTGAAGGGATCAATTGTGCTTTTTTGGCCACACGTTTTGCTACACAATTCAGGCTGTGCTGCAAAATCCAGAAACAAAACATTGATCAACAGAGACAACAGAGATCTTCTGTTGAATCTGACAATTAATCTTAATGGTTGTACAGTCGTCTCAAATAAAACTGTGAAGGACCTCGGCGTTACTCTGGACCCTGATCTCTCTTTTGAAGAACATATCAAGACCATTTCGAGGACAGCTTTTTTCCATCTACGTAACATTGCAAAAATCTGAAACTTTCTGTCCAAAAATGATGCAGAAAAATTAATCCATGCTTTTGTCACTTCTAGGTTAGACTACTGCAATGCTCTATTTTCCGGCTACCCGGATAAAGCACTAAATAAACTTCAGTTAGTGCTAAATACGGCTGCTAGAATCCTGACTAGAACCAAAAAATTTGATCATATTACTCCAGTGCTAGCCTCTCTACACTGGCTTCCTGTCAAAGCAAGGGCTGATTTCAAGGTTTTGCTGCTAACCTACAAAGCATTACATGGGCTTGCTCCTACCTATCTCTCTGATTTGGTCCTGCCGTACATACCTACACGTACGCTACGGTCACAAGACGCAGGCCTCCTAATTGTCCCTAGAATTTCTAAGCAAACAGCTGGAGGCAGGGCTTTCTCCTATAGAGCTCCATTTTTATGGAACGGTCTGCCTACCCATGTCAGAGACGCAAACTCGGTCTCAACCTTTAAGTCTTTACTGAAGACTCATCTCTTCAGTGGGTCATATGATTGAGTGTAGTCTGGCCCAGGGGTGGGAAGGTGAACGGAAAGGCTCTGGAGCAACGAACCGCCCTTGCTGTCTCTGCCTGGCCGGTTCCCCTCTTTCCACTGGGATTCTCTGCCTCTAACCCTATTACAGGGGCTGAGTCACTGGCTTGCTGGGGCTCTCTCATGCCGTCCCTGGAGGGGGTGTGTCACCTGAGTGGGTTGATTCACTGTTGTGGTCATCCTGTCTGGGTTGGCGCCCCCCCCTTTGGTTGTGCCGTGGCGGAGATCTTTGTGGGCTATACTCAGCCTTGTCTCAGGATGGTAAGTTGGTGGTTGAAGATATCCCTCTAGTGGTGTGGGGGCTGTGCTTTGGCAAAGTGGGTGGGGTTATATCCTTCCTGTTTGGCCCTGTCCGGGGGTGTCCTCGGATGGGGCCACAGTGTCTCCTGACCCCTCCTGTCTCAGCCTCCAGTATTTATGCTGCAGTAGTTTATGTGTCGGGGGGCTGGGGTCAGTTTGTTATATCTGGAGTACTTCTCCTGTCCTATTCGGTGTCCTGTGTGAATCTAAGTGTGCGTTCTCTAATTCTAACCTTCTCTCTTTCTTTCTCTCTCTCGGAGGACCTGAGCCCTAGGACCATGCCCCAGGACTACCTGACATGATGACTCCTTACTGTCCCCAGTCCACCTGGCCATGCTGCTGTTCCAGTTTCAACTGACCTGAGCCCTAGGACCATGCCCCAGGACTACCTGACATGATGACTCCTTGCTGTCCCCAGTCCACCTGGCCATGCTGCTGCTCCAGTTTCAACTTCCACCTGACTGTGCTGCTGCTCCAGTTTCAACTGTTCTGCCTTATTATTATTCGACCATGCTGGTCATTTATGAACATTTGAACATCTTGGCCATGTTCTGTTATAATCTCCACCCGGCACAGCCAGAAGAGGACTGGCCACCCCACATAGCCTGGTTCCTCTCTAGGTTTCTTCCTAGGTATTGGCCTTTCTAGGGAGTTTTTCCTAGCCACCGTGCTTCTACACCTGCATTGCTTGCTGTTTGGGGTTTTAGGCTGGGTTTCTGTACAGCACTTTGAGATATCAGCTGATGTACGAAGGGCTATATAAATAAATTTGATTTGATTTGATTTGCTTGCATAGTAGCCTATAAATTATCTTTGTTATATATCCCTTTCTCAATGCATGTTTATTTTTTTCCCTCATGGTATGAGGACTTGAAGGAAAACAGTCTAACTGATCTCTACATACTTTTACATTTATTTTGTATAGATTTGCAAACATTTCTTTAAAAAAAACTGTTTTGGCTTTGTCATTATGGGGTATTGTGTATAGATTTATGAGGAAATATACCATTTAATTCATTTTAGAATAAGGCTGTAGTGTAACAAAATGTGGAAAAAGTACTTTTCCCGAATGCACTGTATATACACTGCAGCAGACAGCATTAATGGTCTAACTATGTTTGCTCCTCTTCAGCAAGTGTTAAAAAAACTGATCCAAACAACACTGGGTTCTCATGTCAGGGAATCGTACTGTATATCCACACAGTTGAGAAAATGTCCAGCTCAATTTCACACACTGCCTTGATACATCAATAGATAATATGTATGTGATCGTATTAACGAGTATTATTCTACTGAGACCTCTCTGTTTCCCTGATAGGAAGTCAGACTGGATTTATTGCCTTTTATCAGTTACATGTAGAGCTGCAAAGGTCTGGGAACTTTCAATAAATTCTCTGGTTTTCCCAAAATCCTGGTTGGTGGATTCCTGGAATCAGGAGGGAATAAGCAGCGAATCCAGACCTCTCCAACCAGGATTTTCAGAAAAACAGTGAATTTTGCAACCCTAGTTACATGGAAACATTCTATCTGTCTCTCTCTTTTATCTCTTTCATAACACATATTCTGTGTATATCCTAGATGGAAAAAAATACATGAAAATATGAAAATGAAGTTAAATTAGTCAAAAGAATAAGCACTGCTATACTTCTGGCAACAACAACAAAAAATCCGGGCAGAAATAACAACTACTAAATAAACAACAGCCCAACAGTATGCGTTTCCACTGTATGTGTAAACATAAACATGGCCTGGAGTGTCCATGCGTTGAGTTGAGTAATGGTATGTCTTTCATAATACCTACTTAATAATTTTCACACAGTGCTTTGTGTAAATACTGATGATTTGAACCCAGTGTTGCTGATACCTTGATGATAAAGAAGGAAGAATATAGAAGGCAAATTGTTTGTCAGATCAGTTATTTTACACTAAGCGAAAGGCCCACAGTGCTAATGCAGCAGATGACTGACTGATTGGTGTGGCATACTGCTAAAACAGTTAGCCATATTTTAATGGTTGCGAGTTCTAATCTCTCATGGGGCAATTATCTTTACAAGCATTTCATTACAGTTGCGAAAACATCTGCTAACTATGCGACCAATAACATTTGATTTAAGGCAGACATTTGCCATTTAGACAGAGGTACAAATCACAAGATGAGTAAATATTAATCTGAGCAGACTGAACAATAACTGTAAGAGTTTGAGAGAGTGAACACAGCACATTTTTGTAAGCCTGAATGAAGATCGATGACAATCATCCAAAATTACAGTCAACTCCAAAATTATTGGCACCCTTGATAAAGATGAGGGGGGAAAAAATACTCTATAAAATAAATAATACAAATACTGAGCTATATGGTATGCTCACATTTTTGGGAAAGTTATAAATTAATTAATAATTAATCAAACAAATCTAAAAAGGTAGGTCTAAAAATGGTTGGAATAACTGTTTTCAATACTTTTTGCACCCTTGATAACAGCATTGAGCCTTTTTTCTATAATGTTTAATGACATTGGAGAACACATTGGGAAGGATCTTAGGCCATTGCTCCATACAGAATCTTTCCAATTCTTTGATATCCTTTGGCCTGCGCTTATGGACTGCCCTCTTCAATTCAAACCACAGGTGTTTGATGGGGTTCAAGTCCGGAGTCTGATGGCATGTGACGCTTTGATCTGTTTCACCTGTCCTTGTGCTTGTCTCCACCCCCCTCCAAGTGTTGCCCATCTTCCCCACTTATCCCCTGGGTATTTATACCTGTGTTTTCTGTCTGTCTGTGCCAGGTCATCTTTTTAGTTCAAGTCAACCAGTGGTTTCTCTTTTTTTCTGGTAACCCTTCCAAATAGCCTTTTAGTGTGGAGGTGGCATCTAATTGTACATTTGGGGACTTGGTGACCCCAAGATGCGACCAGGTTCGGTAAATCTCCAACTGTCCCTTGGATTTTTATTTTCCTCACGAAATATCTTCCTCACTGTGCATCAGAACAAGATACACATGTGTCCTCTAACAGTGGTTTTAAGCTTCTTAATTGTTGTCCTAATAGTGATAAGTGGTATTTATTTTTTAGCATCTGTTTTGTACCCATTTTTATTGATTCATTTTTTATTTGTATTATTTCACCTTTATTTAACCAGGTAGGCCAGTTGATGTCACACTCTGACCATAGAGAGCCTTTTCATTCTCTATTTTGGTTAGGTCGGGGTGTGACTAGAGTGGGTGATCTAGTACATTTATTTCTATGTTGGCCTTGTATGGTTCCCAATCAGAGGCAGCTGTTTATCGTTGCCTCTGATTGGGGATCATATTTAAGCAGCCATTTCCCCACTGTGTTTTGTGGGATCTTGTTTCTGTGTAGTTGCCTGTGAGCACTGCTTGAGCGTCACATATCGTTTATTCTTTATTGTCTTTTGTGCGTTTGACTATCAATAAAATATGTTGAACCGATTCCACGCTGCGCCTTGGTCTGAATGTATTTACAATGATCGTGACAGTTGAGAACAAGTTTACAACTGCGGATCTGGCCAAGATAAAGCAGAGCAGTACGACAAAAACAACAACACAGAGTTACACGTAAACAAACGTACAGTCAATTACACAATAGAAAAATCTATGTACAGTGTGTGCAAATGTAGAAGAGTAGAGAGGTAAGCTAATAAATAGGCCATATAGGCAAAATAATTACAATTTAGCATTAACACTGGAGTGATAGATGTGCAGATGATGATGTGCAAGTAGAGATACTGGGGTGCAAAAGAGCAAGAGCGTAAGTAATAATATGGAGATGAGGTAGTTGGGTGTGCTATTTACAGATTGGTTGTGTACAGGTACAGTGATTGGTAAGCTGCTCTGACAGCTGATGCTTAAAGATAGAGAGGGAGATATAAAACTTCAGCTTCAGTGATTTTTGCAATTCGTTCCAGTCATTGGCAGCAGAGAACTGGAAGGAAAGGCGGCCAAAGGAAGTGTTGGCTTTGGGGATGACCAGTGAAATATACCTGCTGGAGCATGTGCTACGGGTAGTGTTGCTATGGTGACCAGTGAGCAACCAGTCTAGCAAAGACTTATAGATGACCTGGAGCCAGTGGGTTTGGCGACGAATATGTAGTGAGGGCCAGCCAACGAAAGCATACAGGTCGCAGTGGTGGGTAGTATATGGGGCTTTAGTGACAAAACAGATGGCACTGTGATAGACTACATACAGTTTGCTGAGTAGAGTGTTGGAGGCTATTTTGTAAATGACATCGCCGAAGTCAAGGATCGGTAGGATAGTCAGTTTTATGTTTGGCAGCATGAGTGAAGGAGGCTTTGTTTGCGAAATAGGAAGCCGTTTCTAGATTTAATTTTGGATTGGAGATGCAAAGTGAAAATGCTGCCCCCTATCGCTAAAAAGTTAACTTAATGTGAGTCTGAAAGGAGAGTTTACAGTTTAACCAGACACCTAGGTATTTATAGTTGTCCACATATTCTAAGTCAGAACCGTCCAGAGTAGTGATGCTAGTTGGACGGGAGGGTGATAAAATAATTTATATGTTTAAAGATAATGTTAAATAAATCTACCCTGAAACTAACTATTAGGGATTATAGTTTATGTAGCATGTATAAGGAATAATTAAAGTATTAAACGTAAGTCCAACTAGGCTCAGAAGAGACCTGTAAGGGAGAAAATACAGAGAACAATTCAACTGTGTTTAACCCGACCTGGCTAGAACTCTGAGAAACTTATGATAGGACAGGGAGTACTTTTTTGTGTGTTTTTTACACCCTTTTCTCCCCAATTTCGTGGTATCCAATTATTTGTAGCTAATATCTTGTCTCATCGCTACAACTCCCTTATGGGCTCGGGAGAGACGAAGGTTGAAAGTCATGCGTCCTCCGATACACAACCCAACCAAGCCGCACTGCTTCTTAACACAGCACGCATCCAACCCGGAAGCCAGCCACACCAATGTGTCGGAGGAAACACTGTGCACCTGGCAACCTTGGTTAGCTCGCACTGCGCCTGGCCCGCCACAGGAGTCGCTGGTGCGCTCTGAGACAAGGATATCCCTACCGGCCAAGCCCTCCCTAACCCGGACGACACCAGGCCAATTGTGCGTCGTCCCACAGACCTCCCGGTCGCGGCCGGTTACGACAGAGCCTGGGCGCGATCCCAGAGTCTCTGGTGGCACAGCTGGCGCTGCAGTACAGCGTCCTTAACCACTGCACCACCCGGAGGCTGGACAGGGAGTACTTCTCAAGGTTTCCCTAATCTCGGGGGAATGGAACTGTCGGCTGGGTAGTGATACACCGTGGTGAGAACTCTGGAGAAGGATACAACAATAGGGTGCCAATAATTTTGACATATTTTTAAGAATAAAATATTTTTCTCTGAGCAATTGAATTAGTATAAAATAATATAATTTCACCAACTGTTTTGTGCATACAACATAGCTCTGTATTTGTATTATGTATTTTATAGTATTTTTTGCTCATCTTTATCAAGGGTGCGAATAATTTTGGAGGTGACTGTATGTCAATGCGATCTTCGATCTTTGATCTTCGATTATTCGATTATGTCAATGCGATCATAATCCTGGACTATCGGACCACCATTTTATTACGTTTGCAATTGCAACAAATAATCTGCTCAGATCCCAACCAAGGAACATCAAAAGTCCTGCTATAAATTCACAGACAACACAAAGATTCCTTGATGTCCTTCCAGACTCCCTCTGTCTACTCAAGGAAGTCAGAGGACAAAAATCAGTTAACCACCTAACTGAGGAACTCAATTTAACCTTACGCAATACCCTAGATGCAGTTGCACCCCTAAAACTAAAGACATTTCTCATAAGAAACTAGCTCCCTGGTATACAGACAGTACCCGAGCTCTGAAGCAAGCTTCCAGAAAATTGGAACGGAAATGGCACCACACCAAACTGGAAGTCTTCCGACTAGCTTGGAAAGACAGTACCGTGCAGTATTGAAGAGCCCTTACTGCTGCTCGATCATCCTATTTTTCCAACTTAATTGAAGAAAATAAGAACAATCCGAAATTCCTTTTTGATACTGTCGCAAAGCTAACTAAAAAGCAGCATTCCCCAAGAGAGGATGGCTTTCACTTCAGCAGTAATAAATTAATGAACTTCTTTGAGGAAAATATCATGATTATTAGAAAGCAAATTACGGACTCCTCTTTAAATCTGCGTATTCCTTCAAAGCTCAGTTGTCCTGAGTCTGCACAACTCTACCAGGACCTAGGATCAAGAGAGACACTCAAGTGTTTTAGTACTAGATCTCTTGACACAATAATGAAAATAATCATGGCCTCTAAACCTTCAAGCTGCATACTGGACCCTATTCCAACTAAACTACTGAAAGAGCTGCTTCCTGTGCTTGGCCCTCCTATGTTGAACATAACAAACGGCTCTCTACCCACCGGATGTGTACCAAACTCACTAAAAGTGGCAGTAATAAAGCCTCTCTTGAAAAAGCCAAACCTTGACCCAGAAAATATAAAAAACTATCGGCCTATATGGAATCTTCCATTCCTCTCCAATTTTTTTTTAAATGGCATCAGACCGAGGCTCTGCATCTGTCCTTGTGCTCCTAGATCTTAGTGCTGCTTTTGATACCATCGATCACCACATTCTTTTGGGTTAGGGTTAGGGTTAGGGTTAGGGTTCAAGTTCTGGCCTGGTTTAGATCTTATCTGTCGGAAAGATATCAGTTTGTCTCTGTGAATGGTTTGTCCTCTGAAAAATCAACTGTACATTTCGGTGTTCCTCACGGTTCCGTTTTAGGACCACTATTGTTTTCACTATATATTTGACCTCTTGGGGATGTCATTCGAAAACATAATGTTAAATTTCAATGCTATGCGGATGACACACAGCTGTACATTTCAATGAAACATGGTGAAACCCCAAAATTGCCCTCGCTAGAAGCCTGTGTTTCAGACATAAGGAAGTGGATGGCTGCAAACTTTCTACTTTTAAACTCGGACAAAACAGAGATGCTTGTTCTAGGTCCCAAGAAACAAAGAGATCTTCTTTTGAATCTGACAATTAATCTTAATGGTTGTACAGTCATCTCAAATAAAACTGTGAAGGACCTCTGGGTTACTCTGGACCCTGATCTCTCTTTTGACGAACATATCAAGACTGTTTCAAGGACAGCCTTTTTCCAGCCTTTTGTTACTCCTAGGTTAGACTACTGCAATGCTCTACTTTCCGGCTACCCAGATAAAGCACTAAATAAACTTCAGTTAGTGCTAAACACGGCTGCTAGAATCCTGACGAGAACCACATTTTTTTTATCATATTACTCCAGTGCTAGCCTCCCTACACTGGCTTCCTGTCAAGGCAAGGGCTGATTTCAAGGTTTTACTGCTAACCTACAAAGCATTACATGGGTTTGCTCCTACCTATCTCTCTGATTTGGTCCTGCCGTACATACCTACACGTACACTACGGTCACAAGACGCAGGCCTCCTAATTGTTCCTAGAATTTCTAAGCAAACAGCTGGAGGCAGGGCTTTCTCCTTATAGAGCTCCATTTTTATGGAATGGTCTGCCTACCCATGTGAGAGACGCAAACTCGGTCTCAAACTTTAGGTTTTACTGAAGACTCATCTCTTCAGTGGGTCATATGATTGGGTGTAGTCTGGCCCAGAAGTGTGAAGGTGAACGGAAAGGCTCTGGAGCAAAGGACCGCACTTCCTGTCTCTGCCTGGCCGGTTCCCCTCTTTCCACTGGGATTCTCTGCCTCTAACCCTATTACAGGGGCTGAGTCACTGGCTTACTGGTGCTCTTTCCTGCCGTCCCTAGGAGGGGTGTGTCACTTGAGTGGGTTAAGTCACTGATGTGATCTTCCTGTCTGGGTTGGCGCCCCGCCTTGGGTTGTGCCGTGGCGGAGATCTTTGTGGGCTATACTCGGCCTTGTCTCAGGATGGTAAGTTGGTGGTTGAAGATATCCCTCTAGTGGTGTGGGGGCTGTGCTTTGGCAAAGTGGCTGGGGTTATATCCTTCCTGTTTGGCCCTGTCCGGGGGTGTCATCGGATGGGGCCACAGTGTCTCCTGACGCCTCCTGTCTCAGCCTCCAGTATTTATGCTGCAGTAGTTTATGTGTCGGACGGCTAGGGTCAGTTTGTTATATATGGAGTACTTCTCCTCCTACTTCTCCTCTCCTGAATTTAAGTATGCTTTCTCTAATTCTCTCTTTTTCTCTTTCTTTCTCTCTCTCGGAGGACCTGAGCCCTAGGACTATGCCTCAGGACTACCTGACATGATGACTCCTTGCTGTCCCCAGTCCACCTGGCCGTGCTGCTGCTCCAGTTTCAACTGTTCTGTCTGTGATTATTATTATTTGACCATGCTGGTCATTTATGAACATTTGAGCATCTTGGCCATGTTCTGTTATAATCTCCACCCGGCACAGCCAGAAGAGGACTAGCCACCCCACATAGCCTGGTTCCTCTCTAGGTTTCTTCCTTGGTTTTGGCCTTTCTAGGGAGTTTTTCCCAGCCACCGTGCTTCTACACCTGCATTGCTTGCTGTTTGGGGTTTTAGGCTGGGTTTCTGTACAGCAATTTGAGATATCAGCTGATGTACGAAGGGCTATATAAATACATTTGATTTGATTTGATTTGTATCTTGGTTCAAAATGGAAGTGCATCCCCAAAATCTGATACATATTGAAACATATTGAAATCCTAATGTGAAGGCTATTGAAAATATAATGTTGAACACTCCATCTTTGCATTAAATGTTAATGATGGCTGTATAATTTATGGATAAAGATGAATTATGAATGGCATGACAACGGAGCTGTGTCACACTATGGGCGTTGTGGTAAAACAGAGGGGAGTGTAGGGGCCAAATGCTTTCACCAGAGAGACAAATACCCGGAGACAGACACATTATAGCAATGTCCCTCCACAGAGGAGAGAGGGACAGACACCTAGCAAGTTGAACAGAAACTTCTCAGTTTGGACAAAAACATCAAAACATAATAGAAATATCCAAAAGATTTAGCAGTGGAGTTAATGCTGTTTTCCTACGAATAAAATACATTTTTTTGTTCAATGAGCACCATCTGATGCATGCAAGCAATGCCCCAGGGAGAGAGGGCTAAAAAGAGAGAATATGAGAAAATGAGGAGAACCACTCTTATTACATATTGAAGGACGACTGATTCCATCCGTACGTTTCTCATTATTTAATCAGCTTCCTGCCAGTGAAATATGGAAGAGCACGGAAGCACAAAATAGACTGAGTCTGCCCCAATCAATGTTCCAACTGGGAGAGAGGGAGAGCGAGAGAGATATATTTCACACAGAATTCCAATGCTTATGTTCCCTTTCAAATGGTCCCTTATTTGCCACTTTCTTTGAGTTATTTCCCCATACATACAGTACATCCCAGTGAATAGCTGGCACACCGAGGGGTAGGAGTAGCCTCGGCGGGATCTGGCCATAGCCTATACTGAATCGGAAATGGTATTCGTAATTGACAGTTGATAGTCGGATCGCATGTTGGCCTACTCATAATTGGAAAAAACGATGTGTTTTAAAATGCTTAATAGGGGTTGGAAATATCTATGCTAATCATCTCCCTGCACGTTTCTATTAAACAAGTGGCAGCAGATCAGGATCAGCGGACCTGTGCGTGTCTGTGTGTGTGTTCTCAAAAGTTGCAGTGGGCAGATGATCTGCTGTCACTCAGTCAAAATGCAGATCGGCATTTCATAGTTTCTTCCTACCCTCTGCTTGTTTGATGTTATGCACATTGATAGCTTGCTAGAAAACGTCCTCGCCAACTGACTTAGTAGCAGCAGACCTTATCTACAGTAAATGGTCGGCGCAAAACGCGAAGAGAAGTTACCGGTGATATTCTCAAGCGAGTAGAGTGTAGCCATTGGTTGACCCAAGTGAGCATCCCAAAACCAGGACACGTTTTCACAGATCGGTTTTCTCACAGAGCCGTAAGATGAATTTTTAAAGAAAATACAGCAACGATCACTAGGTCCAGAGGGGAATTTTATGTATCGTTTTTCTTACCAGCTACACCTTTCAGATACAAAGAAAAGGCGGTATAAAGAAGATGGTATGGTAAAGATCGTGGGTTTTTGTCTCGATATAAAAGGGATCAGAGAGAGAGACAGCTCAAGGAATAGTCTGGATAGAACAAAGCAGGAGAATGTCTGCTTCAGGCATTTTTTTTTTACTAGATTCCCAGTGCAAGGATTTCAAATAGAATAGAATAGAATCAAATGAAATAGGATAAAATAGAACACTCCACTGTCCATTTCACATTCGTGACACTCAAGTTCTCCACTCATCCAAATCATACTCAACAAGTAAAAACAAATTAATGAAACAACTAAGAATGTCAAACACATATCCCAGTCCTGAATGCAGCCTATTGACAACACTATCACGCAGATTCCTTTGGTCATAATTGAGGCTGGCAGGGCTTTGAGAATGTGTGACTTTGTTCCCATTGGATTGTAAAAGCTGCATCTGGACAGAATTTGCAAACACTCCAAGGACCCTTGAATTTACCAACAAAAGTTGGTATTCAGATGCAAATTCTGAAACGTCCCGCCTCTATGCTAGAGTAACTCTTTCTCTGAGGGGAGAGAGTATGTTTGGAGGATGATTTGGTGTGTTGGGGGATGGGTGGAGATTGGGATGCTGAATTCTGTACAGAACTGGAACCCCATTTTGCATGATAATGTGTAGCTACTGTATCGAGAGGTGCAGTGATTGCTATTCATAATCTATTCTCCACTCACACATCCATGCATTATCACATAGTATATGCCATGGCATCCAGACATCACACTATTCATAATCTATTCTCCACTCACACATCCATGCATTATCACATAGTATATGCCATGGCATCCAGACATCACACTATTCATAATCTATTCTCCACTCACACATCCATGCATTATCACATAGTAAATGCCATGGCATCCAGAAATCACACTATTCATAAAGTCAGGTGTTGAGACGTACACTAAGATAAAGCCTCAACACAAAAACATACTGGCGAGTCAGCTGCAGATGGATTATAAAAAAAATGTAAATCAATGACTTCTCAATCAATGAACACTAACGCGATAACCGCTAAAACAATGACCCCTTACAAAGTCAATGCAGAGAACCCGCACCCGTCCCAAAGCACATAACCCTTGCATGCCATCAATAACACTGGGCAGGGCCCATGTACCAAAATACATCTAATTTTAAAGGAGTGATTATACTGCAGGAGTGCTAATAACCTATAATACAGTATGTAAATATCCCAGAGGATCTGTCAGACAATCACAGCAAATCATTTATTTAGATATCCTCTAGTTCTGATAAGCTCCATGTACAGTACTTGTTACAAAACCTGACAATCAGAATTGGCACAATCATATCCCATTTTAATACACAGACACAATGGACCAGGTACAGTAGTAGTCTCTGCCAGATCGAAGGAAAAACAGATGAGTGTTTTATGGCTGTTTATGTGTTGGACAGTCCATGTGTGTGTGTGTGTGTGTGTGTGTGTGTGTGTGTGTGTGTGTGTGTGTGTGTGTGTGTGTGTGTGTGTGTGTGTGTGTGTGTGTGTGTGTGTGTGTGGCAGTGGAAACATCAGGCAGAGTGTTTTCTCCTGCTTGTACCACTCTGTGCAGCACAGGGGCACTCATCCACAACTCTCCATATCAGTCAGAGAGAGAGACACAGACAGTGAGATGTGGATGTGTATACGTTTAGAACCTAACACATCATTAATCCTGCTATGGGTTTGTTTTTTTTGTGTTTTTTTAAAGGAACAGGAGTTGGTGATGTGGTCTGGCTGTTATCGGAGAATTGTGAGTATCACACGCACACACCAAACAAACACCACCCCCCTCTCCAAACATCCATATTATACATAATTGCTTTAATTCCTCTGATGAGACAGGGAGAGATAAGATGGCCGATGATTGGGTTGTTGGATAAATGAGGAGGAGATGAATGTGAAATGGTCTCACTAAAGACAAAAGACCCGTTCACGATAACAAAGAGCTCAGACAGACCCCTGTGGACTAGAAATGTACAATACACACAAGACACAGCATATCAGACTTCAAACAGCACTCTGCTGGAGTGTGATAGACAGTACAAAGGCACCGAGAAACATCTCATTAACTAGCCGCGCTCACTGAAGTGAACACGAGAAGATCCAAAATGATCAAGATGTTTTTCCCCTGTCTCGACCAACACAATTCTAGAGGGACATCACTCTGCCTTGTCCCTTACCTCAACAACAACAAAGAAATCATGCTTTTGACACCTCTCACATTTACATTTGCTTATTTTGATGTAATTCAGTAATCAATGTTGTTGCAGGGATGTGCTGTTGAATAATAGAAAGAGAGAACTCAGTCATCATCTCTTGGGGACCAGTGGAGTCTTCTCTATCGGCAACAGGGTGGGATGTGAGCGCTGCGGATTGGGGCCTGCCCAACAGAGGCCACCACCGTGTGTGCTGACCCGGTGGGGTCAGGCCACTCAGTCCCCCTCCGCGCTCCCAGTGGTATTCCGAAAAGAACATGGAGGTGGTAGCAAAAACAGGAACAGAGCCTTGATTGTGCCGAAGGCAGGTTCACCCCCCCCCCCCGCATCTCTGGGCCTTGAGGAAGAAAATGTAAATAGTATTTTGTTTCAGTCTGGATGGGTTTATTCTAGCGGTGGGTAAATGAGTGCTCTCTGCTTTCCCCTGCTATAGCCTATTATGTTGTTGTGTAAGGGAGAGCTGACATAGGGGGACGTGTCCTACTGTGCGGTACCATGATTTATTTCACTGGGACGGACGCTGATGGCTGAAACAAGTGACTGAGCTGGTCGACAAGACAACCTGCTGAGTGAGCGGGCCATCTTATTGGCACTTATTGACCAGAAGCAAAGCTCCCCCACAATTTGTCACATGTAAACTAAACGGATTATATATTTGGTTTTGTCCTGCTACCAGTCACAGCCCAGCTAACAATTCTAGGGAAAATAACGTTTTTGTAATGTTAGCCATAATGTTCCTCTAATGTTTGAGTCCCCAGTTTCCGTTAGTTAAGGTAAAATTCTATCTGTAGCGAGGTTTCCATCTAATTGGCAACAGATTTCCATGCAAATATTCTAAAATAGCATAAAGAAAATATGTTTCCACCGAACTGACTTGATGCCGATAAAAATCAGTGTGTGATGAGGTAGTGCACCCAAAATGTACTTTATTTGTGTAGCGAATACAAATCTAAAGTTTTCAACTCTACTGATAGTTTTGTCACAAAAACTAGGAGTAGGAGTTCTTTTGTTATGGATAAGAGCGGGAATGTTTTATTTATCAAAAAGTCCGGCAAGCATCAATCATCATGTCACCAGAAGAAGACCCTCGACATTTATTGGAAAGATGATTTATTATTTTATTTAACTAAGCAAGTCAGTTAACTTTTTAGCAATAGGGGGCAGCATTTTCACTTTGCATCTCCAATCCAAAATTAAATCTAGAATCGGCTTCCTATTTCGCAACAAAGCCTCCTTCAGTCATGCTTCCAAACACACCCTCGTAAAACTGACTATCCTACCAATCCTTGACTTCGGCGATGTCATTTACAAAATATCCTCCAACACTCCAATGCTCAGCAAACTGATGTAGTCTATCACAGTGCCATCCGTTTTGTCACCAAAGCCCTATATACTACCCACCACTGTGACCTGTATGCTCTCGTTGGCTGGCCCTCACTACATATTCGTCGCCAAACCTACTGGCTCCAGGTCATCAATACGTTTTTGCTAGGTAAAGCCCTGCCTTATCTCAGCTCACTGGTCACCATAGCAACATCCACTTGTAGCACACACTCCAGCAGGTATATTTCACTGGTCATCACCAAAGCCAACACTACCTTTGGCTGCCTTTCCTTCCAGTTATCTGCTGCCAATGGCTGGAAAGAATTGCAAAAATCACTGAAGCTGGAGTCTTATATCTCCCATTTTTAACTTTAAGCGTCAGCTGTCAGAGCAGCTTACCAATCACTGTACCTGTACACAACCAATCTGTAAATAGCACACCCAACTACCTCATCCCCATATTATTACTTACGCTCTTGCTCTTTTGCACCCCAGTATCTCTTCTTGCACATCATGATCTGCACATCTATCACTCCAGTGTTAATGATCAATTTGAATTATTTCACCTCTATGGCCTATTTATTGCCTTACCTCCCTATTCTTATACATTTGCACACACTGTACATAGATGTTTCTATCGTGTTATTGACTGTACGTTTGGTTATGTGTAACTCTGTGTTGTTGTTTTTATCGCACTGCTTTGCTTTATATTGGCCAGGTCGCAGTTGTAAATGAAAACTTGTTCTCAACTGGCCTACCTGGTTAAATAAAGGTGAAATAAAAAATACAGATATAATTTTCTGGAAAATGTCTACATTGGTCAGTCCAAAATGTATTTTTAATTCTGTCATGGAAATAATTGCATTTCTTATTACCACGTCATCCATGTGTACCAATTTATCAGTGAATTCTGAAAAGCTATCAAAGGATTGTTCCATAGGGGTTTGTTTTTAGGGAGAATATTGAATCTTGTATTATCTATTTCATGAAAATATTCTGGAGATGAGCATGCGCATCTTCAATATGTACCCATTATTCCCCTTTAGTGCATTTACAATATGTCGCATGTAAAAGCCTTGGGTAGCGAGTTGACACAATTCCAAGTCTGTAAGGTTAAAACCACCCTCAGACTTAGGGACATTTAAAACGTTTTATTTGCCCATATGAACTCTGTTATGACAGAGCATACTTTTTCAGGGAATGTCTTCGGTGGTGTAATTGGTATTATTGAAAATAAATCTAAAAAGTTTGGGAGCCATGCCATGCCATTCTAAATAGGTTTATTATAACTGTAAGATTGATGGGGAGATTATTCAATTTAAGTAGATCTGAGATTTCCATACCCAACTATAACATTTTCCATCAAGATAGAACTGCCAAAGGGGGAGGAGTTGCAGTCTACTGCAGAGATAGCCTGCAAAGTAATGTCATATTTTCCAGGTCCATACCCAAACAATACGAACTACTAATTTTAAAAATGACTCTCTCCAGAAATAAGTCTCTCACTGTTTCCGCCTGCTACCGACCCCCCGCAACTGTTCAGGGAAGTCAGGAACCAATACACGCAGTCAGTCAGGAAAGCTAAGGCCAGCTTCTTCAGGCAGAAATTTGCATCCTGTAGCTCCAACTCCAAAAAGTTCTGGGACACTGTGAAGTCCATGGAGAACAAGAGCACCTCCTCCCAGCTGCCCACTGCACTGAGGCTAGGTAACACGGTCACCACCGATAAATCCATGATTATTGAAAACTACAACAAGCATTTCTCAACGGCTGGCCATGCCTTCCGCCTGGCTACTCCAACCTCGGCCAACAGCTCCGCCCCCACCGCAGCTACTCGCCCAAGCCTCTCCAGGTTCTCCTTTACCCAAATCCAGATAGCAGAAGTTCTGAAAGAGCTGCAAAACCTGGACCCGCACAAATCAGCTGGGCTTGACAATCTGGACCCTCTAGTTCTGAAACTATCTGCCGCCATTGTCGCAACCCCTATTACCAGCCTGTTCAACCTCTCTTTCATATCGTCTGAGATCCCCAAGGATTGGAAAGCTGCCGCAGTCATCCCCCTCTTCAAAGGGGGGGACACCCTGGGCCCAAACTGTTACAGACCTATATCCATCCTGCCCTGCCTATCTAAGGTCTTCGAAATCCAAGTCAACAAACAGGTCACTGACCATCTCGAATCCCACCGTACCTTCTCCGCTGTGCAATCTGGTTTCCGAGCCGGTCACGGGTGCACCTCAGCCGCGCTCAAGGTACTAAACGATATCATAACCGCCATCGATAAAAGACAGTACTGTGCAGCCGTCTTCATCGACCTTGCCAAGGCTTTCGACTCTGTCAATCACCATATTCTTATCGGCAGACTCAGTAGCCTCGATTTTTCTGATGACTGCCTTGCCTGGTTCACCAACTACTTTGCAGACAGAGTTCAGTGTGTCAAATCGGAGGGCATGCTGTCCGGTCCTCTGGCAGTCTCTATGGGGGTGCCACAGGGTTCAATTCTCGGGCCGACTCTTTTCTCTGTATATATCAATGATGTTGCTCTTGCTGCGGGCGATTCCCTGATCCACCTCTACGCAGACGACACCATTCTATATACTTCCGGCCCGTCCTTGGACACTGTGCTATCTAACCTCCAAACGAGCTTCAATGCCATACAACACTCCTTCCGTGGCCTCCAACTGCTCTTACACGCTAGTAAAACCAAATGCATGCTTTTCAACCGTTCGCAGCCTGCACCCGCACCCGCACGCCTGACTAGCATCACCACCCTGGATGGTTCTGACCTTGAATATGTGGACATCTATAAGTACCTAGGTGTCTGGCTAGACTGTAAACTCTCCTTCCAGACTCATGTCAAACATCTCCAATCGAAAATCAAATCTAGAGTCAGCTTTCTATTCCGCAACAAAGCCTCCTTCACTCACGCCGCCAAACTTACCCTAGTAAAACTGACTATCCTACCGATCCTCGACTTCGGCGATGTCATCTACAAAATTGCTTCCAACACTCTACTCAGCAAACTGGATGCATGCAGTTTATCACAGTGCCATCCGTTTTGTCACTTAAGCACCTTATACCACCCACCACTGCGACCTGTATGCTCTAGTCAGCTGGCCCTCGCTACATATTCGTCGCCAGACCCACTGGCTCCAGGTCATCTACAAGTCCATGCTAGGTAAAGCTCCGCCTTATCTCAGTTCACTGGTCATGATGGTAACACCCACCCGTAGCACGCGCTCCAGCAGGTGTATCTCACTGATCATCCCTAAAGCCAACACCTCATTTGGCCGCCTTTCGTTCCAGTTCTCTGCTGCCTGTGACTGGAACGAATTGCAAAAATCGCTGAAGTTGGAGACTTTTATCACCAACTTCAAACATCTGCTATCTGAGCAGCTAACCGATCGCTGCAGCTGTACATAGTCTATCGGTAAATAGCCCACCCATTTTTACCTACCTCATCCCCATACTGTTTTTATTTATTTACTTTTCTGCTCTTTTGCACATCAATATCTCTACCTGTACATGACCATCTGATCATTTATCACTCCAGTGTTAATCTGCAAAATTTTAATTATTCGCCTACCTCCTCATGCCTTTTGCACACAATGTATATAGACTCTCTTTTTTTTCTACTGTGTTATTGACTTGTTAATTGTTTACTCTATGTGTAACTCTGTGTCTGTTCACACTGCTATGCTTTATCTTGGCCAGGTCACAGTTGCAAATGAGAACTTGTTCTCAACTAGCCTACCTGGTTAAATAAAGGTGGAAAAAAAGAAAAAAAAAGTTGCTTAGTAATGGGATAAAGTCATCTTTATATATTTGTTGTTTGTTGTCACTTATCAGGTGTCCTAAGTATTTATTATTTGTTGTGGTCCACTTAAGGGATTGCTGTTGTTGTCCACTTATTTGTCTTTTTTCCTATTGCCATTCTAAAAAAAAATGTTGATGTTAATTTTATATCCTGAGATTTTAGAGTATTCCGAAAATATATATATATACAGTGGGTTGAGAACAATTATTTATACACTGCCGATTTTGCAGGTTTTCCTACTTACAAAGCATGTAGAGGTCTGTAATTTTTAACACAGGTACACTTCAACTGTGAGAGACGGAATCTAAAACAAAAATCCAGAAAATCACATTTTATGATTTTCAAGTAAATCATTTGCATTTTATTGCATGACATAAGTATCTGATACATCAGAACAAGGTACAATTCAAAATTAGGAAACATCTAATTCCGTATGCTGGGATATAAGTGAAAATGGTGTATTCTTATTTATCAGGATGCCTACATCTCTGCTGTTACTACAGTAGGTGGAAGCATAGGCCTCTCCAACCCAGCTCCTCTTTAAATACAACATTTAAATAACAAAATAAGTGTAGCTCTTGCAGAAAAAACATATCTGCAAACAATCTCTTTAAATGTGCATATTCCATGTAATAAGTTGGATTTTGTTGTCCTTTTCTTGTATAGAATCAAAGTTAATCTTGTGTGCTCCTTCTGTCATTGACGAACCAGATAAAACATTTTAGCAGACGTCATATGAGGGCGGTGGACATCACATGGACATGTAAGAGTCATAGTATGAATACATTGTTATTGTATGCATTACAGAAATAAAACGTGTTAACATGTAGGAACATGTAGGCTGCTCAAACATTTAACAGAGAACACACAAAAACAAAAACACTTCTTTGTACTTTGAGGTATGTTAACCTGTTTTAATGATACTCATGAATCACTATAATCAATACAAGTTTTTCTTGAGTGTACTTTTAACAGAGCTGAGATTTACTTCGAAGTGCATTCACCCCATTGCTTACACCTATCAAAGTGTTTCAGATTTACACAAGTGCCTAGAGAGGAATGTTTTATTTTTTTCTTCTGGACCCTATTCTCACATTAGTCACCCTAGTCTCACATTCTTATATGTTAATATATGTCAAATATCTATGTTGAAAACATTACGTTAAAAGCACTGTGTGTGTATGAGTGAGTATCAGTCAGTTCACCAGTCATGGCCTTGATTGGCTCGGCATCAGTAACAAGACACAAATGTTCCTGCAAAGTTCTCATTTAATGTGTCTAGAGCATTCCTATCTTATATTCTGAGAACATGGCAACCATGTTCTGTGTATGTTTGGTGGAACGTTAATGGAATATTCTCCTAACCCACAGAAAACTGGAAACAGGAATGTTCGTGTAATGTTGTCATTTCACGTGTCTAGAACTTTAATATCTGATATTCTGAGAACATGGTAACCACGTTCTGGTATCTAGAAACATTCCTTGCATATCACAGGAACATTCCTATGAAAACGTTAATTAATGACCTAATGAGACTTTTAAGGGAATGTTCTCTACAGTTGTGGGAACGTTTGTTTGGAATCACATTATAGAGAGCGTGATAGATCCTAGTGGTCACACTTTATTTGGATAGTCCGGATAGTCCATCTGTAGATGCTCTACAGATGGTCATAATATCAACAACCTATCTGTTGATAAGCAACTACTTGCTAAGTTTAGGGCTAGGGTTAGGTTTAGAATAAGGGTTAGGGTAAGGGTTAAGGTTAGGGTTAGAGTTAGAGTTAGGGCTAGGGTTAGGGTAAGGGTGAAGTTTAGGGTTAAGATAAGGGTTAAGGTTAGGGTTAGGGCTAAGGGTGAACTTTAGGGTTAAGATAAGGGTTAAAGTTAGGGTTAGGGTTAATAGATAGATAAATGTTACTGGTAGTCTGTAGATAGTCTGCAGAACATCTACAGATGGACTATGCAAATAAAGTGCTTCCATCCCAGTTTGAACCTCACAGGTAGAACCACATGTGTTGGTCATGAGACCCCACTGCTTAATGTTTGTTTATTTCCAGTTTCCTATCAGTAGGTTACTAGCATTAATCTAGTTAGATCAACCATCATTGTCAGAGCACCACAGGAGAGAGGTTTATATTGTCATTTGTTTTCTTTTAATTACTGCCCATTTCTCTTCCTTCATCAAATTAGTGCAGGGAGAGGCCACTCCTAATGGCCTTGACTTAATGATGATTACAGACAATATTGGTTTCGCCTTTCAGTAAACAGCCACTGGCTGCTGGAGAATAAATCACGGTGGGCTACAGATATATCAGAAGGCTTCAGTACAGAATGACACAAGTTTGGGCAGAGCTCTCAAAAATACTGGATTATTTTCTCCTCCAACTTCTCCTAGGTCCTTTGGGGGTCCCATGTTCTTCCCAGGGGGGCACTTGTAGCGACCACAGCTTCCCACAGGGACAAGGATTATCTCCTGTCGGCTCCAGAGTGTTCCAGTGCTCAACCCTGCCTGCATGTCTCATACAGGGCCTGATAATGGGAACATGGGCGCAGTGGGGACAGTCTTATCTGCTGTTAAGCTTTCCCTTGGGGAATGGAGAGGCAAAGACCACTTATTTTCTTCCTTCACACCATCATATTCCCCCCTTCTCTCTCTCCTTCTTAGCCTTTGTCGGTAGATTATCTGGCTTAGAAACACACACCCCAAACCCTGTCAGAACCACACAGGGGGTGAAGACTGGAGGGGAGATGGGAACATAAAGAGGGGAAAAAGAGAGGGACTTCAACCACCCTATGTCCATTCCAATGCCTCCTTAGCCCCGTTAGAGAACCACTGACAGGAATGGTTCGATAACACTGTTTCTCTGAGTTTTTGGTAATGCTCTATTTGAATATTTTTAAATCTTTGTTATTTGCCTATTAGGCTCAGAAATGTGACTAACAGACCACAGTCATAGTAATGGTAGCTTAATAGTCCCTAATGTACAATTACACACCTTGTGAAGCAACATAAACTCAACACACAACCCTTTGTCTCCACTCATATGATCCCATAGTGAACAGTCACTGTCCCCCTCTCTAACGGTACAGAGCCATCCCTACCCCTCCTTAAAGCAGCAGCCCAGACACCCCATCTGTCTGTCCTGACCTGTGTTTTGGCACATGAGGGTAAGTGTTCCAGTCTAACTGATCCTCTGGCTGACTTCCCACAGTGTTACGGCAGTCAGTCAGGCTGCCAGCAGCCTCCCTCCCTAACAGCCCAGACATCTCTCTGTGGCGCTGCAGTATTGATATTGCATAGGGTTGCCTAGCAGGCTTTTAATGAAGGCTCAGATTGATCATGCATCAGTGGACCTCTGGATCATTCTGATTGCTATCATTTGTTCCTCCCTGCAGAGCTGGGCTTGTAATCTATATCGGGGAGCCAAGTGACACAGTCACACAAGTATCAACCACCTGTCAACACGAAAAAGAGAAAAACAAGAAGTTGAGGAAGGAAGACAACTTGAGGGAGAGACCAGAGAATGATCCAGAGAGACATGTGTGCTGAATCCTATGAACCAGAGTGACTTTCCCCCCCTCTAATGTTGTCTCATTACCACCACGACCTGCACCCCCAGCTCAGAGTGCAAAAGTAACCACAGCCCATGTCAAGGTCAGGTCTGGGGTGGGGCTCCTGCTGCATTTCTAATCAGGCATCCATTAGGCCCATGTCACGACCACACACAGCTGTCAGGACCCTGTGGCTGTGCTCCTGACCCTGCTACACCCACTAACTCTCTGGAGGGAGAGAGAGTGGGAGAGAGGGAGTGTGGTGGAGGTACAGTACAGCATGCCCTCCAGCTAGCCCACATTTCTATTAGCCTACTCTCAGACAGAACTACATGTCACAAAGCAATGTAATGACACAATGCAAACATGAATCTTGCATAAGGCTATAACCCTTTCCAGTAATGAATGCATTTGCATAATGCCATAAATTAATACTTAACCGCTGATTCAATGAAGTCTTATTCTTTTTTAAATATATTCCCCTCGCATCATTTCGATTACCACTCGCTCTTCATTCCATTAAATAGGAATTAGATGAGCTTTGATGAAGATCAGCAGCCTTGCCTGTTAATTAACACAGCGTCAACGGGTAGAGCACAGCCCCATCCTTCTAATGAAGTAATCACCAGACCAATGGCCGTCTCCCTGCCCCTCTCTTTATAAGCTCTCTCCATTCCCCCATTCCCTCTGCTCAGATGGGTGATAAAACAGGCACAGGACATACACTCAGCTATTCAAGCATGTGAAATTATAATAAAGGCCTATCACATTTTACTGTGCATCACACTGAGCTAAAGGTCAATTAGACTCATGTAGAAAAGGAGGGTAGCGGATGGATGTCCTCTGGTAATGAACAGCATGTAATGCAGTGTGCCACTAATGTGTGGAGCAAGAAAAAAGCACTAAAACCAAAATGTGGAGTGGAGGAGCCAACTCAAGCCACCATAAATCAGCCCATAAATCAAGGGTGTCAAACTCATTCCATGGAGGGCCTAGTGTCTGCCGGTTTTTGGGTTTCCCTTTCAATTAAGACCTAGACAACCAGGTGAGGGGAGTTCTTTACTAATTAGTGACCTTAATTCATCAATCAAGTACAAGGGAGGAGTGAAAACCCGTGGACACTTGGCCCTCCGGGGAATGAGTTTGACAGGTGCCATAAATCCTTAGTGTATAGGAACATACACAGAGATATACTGCCTTTCTATAGGGAGAGATTTATGTTTAACTAAAGCAGGATTCAAATATTAATGACTGCTATATAAAAGCAATAAAATGAACTGTATAATCCTTAAAGTCAAATGGAAGGCTCCCTAAACTGAAGCTTCCAGAAAGCGCAGCAGCAAAGGTTTATTTGCTACCACTTCATGCTTCATATAAGCCCCCAATGGTTGTTAATCATTACTGCGTGTAAACATTAAAGCGATGATGTTAGCAGCAGGACACTTGGGGATTGGAGAAAAGCCTTTTGTGAGAATCCAGATGTGAGACATTTCAGCACCGTCCCTCACGAAACGTGTATGTAAGATGAGTGGTAATGCAAGTGGGCATTGCAGAGACTTAGTAACAAGGTGAGAAACTGCCTAGTGCCTCCCCCAAACACATTTAAATCAACCACCTGACAGTCTCCCTCCCACAGACCTTCCTGGTTCATGCCTCCCATTCAGCTGATGGGAGCTCAGAGCTAGAGACACAAAGAGAAGGAGCTGCTTCTGCATCTATCTGTCTGTCCCATAACACCAGGCTGGCAGGCTGGCACACTGAGGGGTGCCTCTGTGTGTGGCCTGTCCATTGGCACACACAGGGGATTTACTGAGATACCTTCCTGAGAGGCGGGCACCGGGCCCAATATTGACAAAGCCGGGTATGGCCTGCTGTCACCCCATTCTGGGTGCATCCAGTGGAAAGAATCAATTAGACCGTACTACAACAGACCACTTTTATATTTGACTTTTAATCCATGTGCAGGAGGAGAGCAGGGGCATGGAGAGAGGAATCAGAACAGTGTGATGAGTGGTGGTGATCTGGTTGAATACGGTCAGAAAACAGACCGAGTGCTACTTCCGACATGAGAGGGGATCTGATATGAGTGTGCTATGAGGAAAGAATAGCACCACAACGGTCAGATTCAGGGAGCAGAGAGAGAAGAGGCCCTTTGTGGTGAGCTATCAAAAGCACCTTACGCAACCGCCTGCAAGAAATGTAAAGATGGCACATTTCTGGAGTCAGAAAACTACCAGGATTGGTGAAGGGACAGTGATAAAAACTCAAATCACTTTAAAGTTTTGATGTGGCTGAGGCTGATCTCTTCCTTTGAAAAGTTTATTTAAGACTTCTTTCTCTGTGTTATCCGGCCTTGCCACAGGACTCCTCTGGCAGAGAGGAAGGGAAGAAAGGGAGAGGTGAACAGTGCCCGCTTGCGCACCCTGGGGTTGATGTGGAGATCAGGCTTCAAACAGAATAACTCACCAAAGGGACATCATTCCCCTGTCATTCCTCTCCGGCTTTACAGACATGCAGAAAGTGAAAGTTAAGCCTCTTCTCTCAGGCCACTCTTTAGCTAACAGAAATGTACCTGAGCTGCATTTCAGTGACACTGCAGTGACCTACTGAATGAAGGCAGTAGTAGGGGAATATAGGTGACAGACCAATTAATGTCAGGTGTAGTTTTTACAAATGATTACGAGGCTGTGAGAGGTAGGCAGCTGTGCACATATGGCTACATTTGTTTGCTGCTGCTCATACAGCTGCCCAACTGTTCATATGGACTAGAATCTATTCATCTGTTACCTCAGTGTTATCTGTATAAAAGAGACAGGTTTTCCAATAGGTCTACAGTCAATTTAAACAGCACAGTGTTATGTAGCTGTGAATGTATCAGGTATGTGATCAGTATTGGTTGCAACATGAGAATATAACAGCTCAGCTTGTGGTATAAATCCATGCGCCGAGGGAATCCCAAACCACAGAGGGTTCTGCTGTTTCAGTCATTGATTTATAACTCTTAGCTTGGACATCAATCCCGGGGGGCTGTCCCACTCTGATGCCCCTGATCCGTTCTTATTCAGGGTGAGTGGCAGATGGACTGAGGAGTCCAGCAGAGGGGTTGTGCTGTGGTTAAAACCAATGATCACCGCTTACTGAGACCACACAATCAACCCCAAACCTACACTATTCAGTCCACACAATTGGGCTTTGGTTTAACACCAAAGAAGCAGAGTATTTGAGGTGAAATATGTCACTCTGAATAAAGTGGTTTGAATGTGTGAGTTCTGTCTGGTGCTGATAGACTATTCCCTATGGTACACGCTGTGGTGTTGACAGTAGCCTGCTGTGCAGTTGTCTCTTTACAGCAGCCATGGTGATGCCATACTAATGAGTTGATGCTATTTCTGCTCCATGAGATGTGTAACCAGCTATGCAACAGTCCAGTACAACATCAGATTCAATGAAGATTCCACTCCACCCACTGACAGGCTTATGATGTTCACATCAAAGATGTACCGCATGCATACGCACAGAGACATGAACAAACTCATAGAAGTCAATAACAAGATGTAAACAAGTCTCACCTTCCTTTCCAAACAATGCTTCTCAAATGTTCTCGCGCTCAGAGACCACGGTCTGGAAGTAAACACAGAAAGTCAAGAGAAGATGAAAACATCAGGAGTCAGACACAACATCAATGGAGAGCTGAAAATAAACCCATCAAAGTATTATTGTTAGCCACATGAAAATAATACTATCGTATACTATGGTATAAATACTGTAGTATTCACTGTAGTGTTTTTGCAGATTTTACTTTAGTATTCACGGTAGTACACTGTAGTATTTACAGTTAACTATATTATAACTACTGTAGTAAAAGAAAACTGTAGTACATACTATAGTAACCCTTACGAAAAAAGATTGCAGTTAGAGTGCAATATAACTGCAGTACACTGCAGTATAACTAAAGTTAAAGTGTAGTATAACTGCAGTATGCTGCAAATACTGCGTCCAAAATAACACCGTTTTTTTTACTGTAGTAATGTTTGGCGGATTGTAGTATACTGTACTATTTACTTTAGTTTTTTTGTGGATTGTAGTATACTGTAGTATTCACTGTCGTGTTTTTGTTTTATTATCTTTGACAAAAAAATTGAGGCTTTTTCCTTGAGGAAATGCTATTTTCTATAATATGTTGTGAACACAATATATGGTCTATAATTGGCATGTAGGTTTCTCAATGATGGATGGCAGAAATTGTGATTTGGGGGAGGGGATTAGGCAGGGTGTATGCAAATTAAGTACTGTAGTATTGACTATAGTTTAAAAAAGTGTAGAGTTTTTGCAGCTGTAGTGTTTTTGCCGACATTACTGTATTATTTGCTACAGTGTTTTTTGCAGATGGCACTGTAGTATTTACTATAATATTCTACAACATTCAATAGTAAGTACTACACATGATCGAGGATACTACAGTGTGAACTATACTACTCTACAGTATACTACAGTTTACAACAGAATTCTATAGTAAACTGTAGTATTTTCTCATGTGGGTAGTTAAAACAACTGTCTTTGTCTCCCTGTTCGGATGTCAAAGTGGGTGAATGCATCATACTCTTTTCATGCAGCCTATTCCTGATCTGGGATGCGTGTAGACCACATAAAACAGCCTCTGTCCATACTTCATTCTAGCTCTTGTTGGTGTTCATGCGTTACTCCATTACGGCTTATCTCCAACAGATGCCATACTCTATTGTTGTTCCTCATTAACAGATGCCTTCCACCATTATGATTCCTTCCCAGCAGATGACACTCACAACCACCGCTCCTCCCTCCCAGATGACAGAGAGGTGGATCAAACGTCTGCTTTATGTCTAGATCCTATTTCACTATCAATGTCATCAAATAACCCAAAAATATTTTCAATAGACCAGCTCTAACGTCATGCACCTGTCAAAATGTCTGAGAAACAGAACTATCTCTGAACTCACCACACTCTTTCAATCAGCAAGCTCTTTTAAAACTGTCTCTACTTCTAAAACTGTCTCGATCTCTAAAATGTCCTGTATGTCTTAAACTATCTATATTTGTTTCCTTTCTATTGCCTGCTGAAGGCTTTGTTCTGTGCCTGGCTGTGAAGGCAAGACGTGTTGACAGTGTTGAAGCTATCTGCTCTTTGTTGTGATTGGCTGGGTGTCAACGCCCAGTGTGTAAACCACTCAGCCATGTTGCCAAACCAAGCTCTTATCTCCATAAAAGACAAGACTGAACACTGCGCCAAACATTCTATTCCCATCATACCGGACTCTGACCTACAGCTCTCAGTAATGATATGACTCAACAAACATTTCATTCTTTGTTCTCTGTTAAATCATTCTTTACACCACAGACACTAAGCAAGGGTAGCATTTTGGGAGTGTGTGTGCGCGTGCCTGCATGTGTGTCAGGGGGTGTTTGATATTCTAAGAATAACACCTAAGCACCTATGGATGCCAGGGCATGCCAGCCACTCATGGGCATCAAAGGGAGGAGAGGCAGGGCACCTGTCTGTCTGTTTGTCTGTCCATCTCAAGATTCTATATGCCACCCTATGCTGTGTTCTCAAAGGCAGCGATATGAGGCAGGTTAACACATTCCTGATAGATACAGGGGAAAGGGACAGGGTGTTCACAACACAAACATATTACTCATGTCAGGTTGAGGAGACAAACCCATATACCCAAAATGTTTTATTTGGCCTATAAAGACACCCACAGACAGCCAGTGAAACACACGTTCAAAAGTAGCTTAAAAACGATTCATTTCCTCTTGTCTCACTCAAATAAAAAGATTGACGGTTTTAAAACAAATAACAGGAGAGAGAGGCAAAGGTTTTAGTGGACGGAGGGTGACAAGGCGATGGGACAACCGCAGCAGAGAGAAAATGCGACACCTGGCCTCGTCCTTGATTCGGATAAAAGGATGATACATCACAAAGTGACAGGGCAAAAAAATGGTTACTACACAGAGGAAGGGGAACGAGAAGAAAAGTCTATTTTTGGTACAAGTAAAAATATTATTCTCCATCAATTATTGTCCCTCACTGCACTGCAACATGAGATGTCATTGTTAGAAACATTCTCCTATTTTCAGGACTAAAACTACATAGGAATAAAAAACGTTTCAGTGCACAATCCCCTACATGTAATCAGAGGTGGGGGGAATTCGGAGAATAACTGCCTGACACAGCGGCCTTTCAGCAGTTTTATTGTCATCAGGTCTGACTTAGAGGAAGCATCAGGCCGTGTTTCTGTGATTGGGTATGTTATCATTCTCAACCACACCCCTGATTGATTTCAGTGGAGGAGAATGTTGTTCCTCTCCCCCTATTGATTCCACAACCCTTTCTCTCCCCCAATTAAGAGTTCAATGAGCAGAGCTGCGACTGGACAACTCAATTAGTACTGTCTCCATGCCAATCCTTCCCTCACTATTCCACCCTCTGCCTCTATCGCTCCATCCATTCTCAGATATTGCTAAGTTATAGTTCAACAACTATTGTGTCTGTGATGATGCATAACGTGGCTTTAGGGGGCTTGATGATCACAAGGTTAACTAGTGGATCTCACACTTCATGAAACACAACCAGAGGGGGGAATTCCTAATCTCTTGACCTAATTATTTGGAATATTAAACAAAACACCTGAAGCTCAGTTTTCAAACTAATCTATGTCATTGAAATGTATGAGGCAGAATATCAGAGTGTATCTAACTAGCCTACGTGTTAACCAAGTAGACCAACGAATTGTGAGGCTTAAATCAGAAAGAGAAGATTATACAGACAGTGGGACGGAATGAGAGAGCCCACATTTGTCCGTCCTTTGATCTGTCCACCTTGGGGCCCCTTAACCAAAGCAGTTCAGTTACAGGTCAGAGGCCCTAATGCACCAAGTACCAAACCGCTAATCCCCATGCTTTAGTGGAGTGAAAAATCTAATTTCAGAGATCTGTAATTCCATAAACCTTATTAGGCACCACAATGGCTGGACCAGGCAGGGAGTGGAAAGGAGGGAACAGGGAAGAAGATGACAGTCTTGGGCAGGGACCTCTCAACACTGGGAGAAAGAGAAAGAAAAGACGGGGGGTGGGGGGGTGTATTGGGAGAAATGGAAATGAACAACCTGGCCACAGAGCATTTCATATTATTCTTTATGGAAATCTGAGACACGCAATTTAGTATGATATGTTACGTTTAATTTGATATCTATTCATTTGTGGTTGTCCATCACCCATTTTGTATAATATTACAATTCGTATCATATGTAACGAATTAGCAAAATGTACAATATGTTACGAATTTGCAAAATGTATGATATTTTAAGTGGTTAGGTGGCTAATGTTAAGGGTTAGGGTTAGAGATTAGGGTTAAGGTTAAGGTTAGGGTTAAGTTTAGGAGTTAGGTTAAAGGGTTAAGGGTAGGGGAAGGGTTCGGGTTAGGGTTAAGATTAGGGTTAAGGTTAGGGTTAAGTTTAGGAGTTAGATTAAAGGGGTAAGGTTCGGGGAAGGGTTGGCTAACATGCTAGTAGTTGCAATGTAGCTGAAAAGTATTTAGACGTTAAAAAGTCGCTAATTAGCTCAAATGCTAAAGTTGTCCGTGATGAGATTCAAACTCGCAACTTTTGGGTTGCTAGACATTTGCATTATTCGCCTACTCATCCACCCCAACCAACCAACCTAATACAATTTTAGCCTTAAGTAACCATATGTCTTATGTAACCATACCAAATGTAAAATATCATACTAATTTGAGTGTCCTGGATTTAAATGTACTATGTTATGCCTAGTCTGTGAGACCAGGCTAAAATCAATGATGAGACGAAGCACACAGCAATTGGAGAAAATAGTGTCAGAAGCAGTTGTAATCTTGCTACTCGTATCAGTTGCTGAGTATTTGCTGTGGGCCCCTCAGGAATGCTTCCAAATAGATTTGCAGATGCGCATAGGCCTACAGCGGTCTAAATGATGAACCACTGAATCATTACGAGAACCCATTCATCATTTACCTCTTTATCTGCAGTCATCATCACATGGAGTTGTAATGAAAATAGACAAACCTTCACTTGGTATGTTACAGTATCTTCAAGCAGCAAAAGTTTAAATATAGGTTTCAGCAATGCAATCATTTGGACCGAGCAGCACCCCAAACGACTATTTAAATGCTCAAAGATGAGAAAACACGGGGAACTCATTGCCTCTGTCAGTAACATCACTCAGTCCTAATCTGATCACCTTTCTTCTCTTCTCCCTGTTGCTTACCATGGCGCCTTTAATATTGGTTCCAATTGCACCACTGCATCCTGTACTCATTTAATCATAGCATCGATGGGCCACTTAGCACCACTGTTATCTGAGAGCTGACATCGATTGTTGTCCCTCCCTGTTGTCCAAGAGGGAGGAGGGAAGGGAGGGTGTGTTTGTTTCAGGTTTGGGGTCAATTCCAACTTAATTAGAAATTCCAATTCAATTCTTGAATTTACACATGAAGTGGAGAATTTATATTGAATTACATTTTAATTTTAAAAAAAGTTATGGAATTGGATTTGTAAAAACATTTCATCTTTGGAATTGAATTGGAATTCAATATTTGTACATTTCACAGTTCATGGAATTAATGCACATAGTATCAAACCTTGATGGTATTTTTTGTGTGATATTTTTTCAATAATTTAAACTTGTATTCCAGCATAGTTACTGAGGCTGTCTGAACAGTTGCATGATCAGCCTGAAAGCCTAAGGGAATTTTATTATTGGAATTCGTATTACAATGGAATTCAGAGGAATTGAGTTATCCCTGAATTTGATTGACAGGGAGAGAGAATTGAAATAAATATAATTTGTGGAATTGACCACAACCCTGGTTTGTTGGTGCTACTGTCTTAATGGGGACCATAGTCAACATGCAGAGAGAGAGGTAAGAGGTATGAAATAGTAATGATGAAGATGGGTAGCTGGAGAGGAACATAATGTTGAAAATGGGGGTGGCAGTGATGCAGAGGATGATGATGACCGTGATGATAATTGGGATGATGATAAGGATGCTTGTGCCTCGTGGCCTCAACAAAAGCATCTCATACTCAGTAGAGTTTCCGATCTCAAGATGGCTGCACTTGAAAATATGAGTGAAACTATCAAAGTGAATTTCATAAATAATTCAAAACCATGACGCCAAGCCAAAACATATCAGAGGACGTCAAAAAAGCAGCGATCTCGTTGAAATCAAAGGTATGAATCTCACTGACAACACTAGTGATTGATATGTCCAGTGAAAGATACAGGACTCTGAAGTCTCCACTCTGGGGCTGACTGGATGGGTGTAATTATATTTCAATGCAGGATACCTACACTGCAGCACCGTTCACATAGATAGCAGATTGAAATTACATTGCACAAGCCTCAAGACACACAGCATACACAGAAGATTGCAAACACACACACACTCACCGGACAGAATTTCAGGTACACCCATCTAGTACTCTTTGTCTCCATAACAGTCGGAATTCTTTTTGGACATCTGTTCATCAGAAAAGTAGCACTTCAAAACCTTAATCAAAGAGGCCATCCTCCTGAGGTCTACAGTATTTAACATTTTGTAACCAATTATGTCCACTGTTACTTGAAATGATTAACACAGCCATTCACAAACCTTAATATGGAAGTGATTTAAATCCAGAACTAATTTAGCTTTTCACCCTCTGTCTTTGATAAACACAGATATTTATCTAATTTCAAAAATTCTGTCATCCCGTCACAAAACTTACTTACCCAAATTGGTAAATCTGGACCAAAGAGGGCTCCTTAAAAAAGGAATACCCTCAGATAACCTCCGTCGTCTATTACATATCTTACATGCTTCATCAGAAACCAAAGCACCTTAGACAGTTCTATCTCTCGATGCAGAACAATCTTTTGATAGACTAGAATGATCATATCTTTGGTCAGTTTTGGAACATATGGGACTTGGCTTAATAAAAACACTTTATGGCAATTCCTCAGCCATAGTACCTGTCAGTACCTGCTCTGTTCCGTTCAGAATAACTAGAAGTAGCAGGCAAGGTGATCCCATTTCACCTCTCCTATTTTTATGGTCTATGGAGCCCCTGACCAAGGCAATTCGACAATCGAAAGAAATTACACCAATATTTCTCAATTCCACAGATCACGTAATTTCATTATACACCGACGATATCTTACTTTATCTTGACAGTTTATCTCAATCGCTCCCAGAAGCTTTGAAGATCATAGACAAATTCAGCTTCTTCTGAAATTATCAAATAAACTCTATCTGACCTCAGTAGATGGACTAATATCACAGTTGCTTCAACCGACAGGATATCTATTGTCAAAATAAATATATAACCACATCTGAATTTCTGTTGTTCAATGGTTCCCTTGTCTCCCCCTTCTGGCTATTGGGATAAAATTCATAGCGCGGTTTCAAAATGTACATGGCAAGGTAAGCAATCCAAGATAGAATGAACAAACTTGCATGTACGAGGACTATCCGTCCCAAACTTTAAATTGTATTTCCAGGCACTAGCATTTCATCCCATCCTAAATTGATTTCGACATGATTCTTCCACCCCCTGTCTGAGAATAGAGATAAATAGGGTGTCTCCTATTGGCCTGGATGAGGTGGTCTTTGCTGATATATCCATTTTAAACCATGTAAACTACGTTTTGTCCTATTATAGCTCACACAATATCTATTTTGTGCAAAATTGAAAAACAATGTAACTGGGAATCAGAATGGCATGCCCATACTCCAATATTTCACAATAATCCCTTGTGATCTGGAGGGTGGCCTTTTTCATTCCCCCAATGGTCTAAATGTGGAATCCTTACCCTTGCCGATATCATGGACAGTAATGGTTTGAAAAGATTCCAAGATTTGAAAGACATACACATTACCAGACAAATCCTTTTTTCTGTATTTACAACTTAGATCAGATATACTGGCCAATAGATTCCCTTGGGAAACCCAACTACTGAACCATCCATTGATGGGATTTATAAATAAATTATCTGGGATCACGAAAGGGCTGATCTCTATAATATTTAAACAACTTCTGGAAAGCTCATATTCTGAGCTAATCATACAAAATTATGGTCTAGGGTAAAGGTAACCATTTAACTAGAACAGAATATGGAGAAAAAAATGACCGTGGCATCCCATACTTTGCACCATCAACTTATACATTTGAAGGTTGTTCACCAACTATTTAACACCAAGGAAATGTTTTACGATGAAATTGGCCCATACTCCCAACTGTACACTGTGTCCCAAAAATCAGGTAGACACATTCCTTCATATGATGTGGGAGTGCCCTGCAGTTAAACGCTTCTGGGGAAATGTTTACGAAATTCATTTTGAAGTGAATGAATGTAAATATTCAATGCTTTGCATCGATTAACAACGGTAGCTCCTTGAATTTCTCAATCAATATGATACGATTACTGCTGGCAGCCAGCACAGCCGCAAAAAATATGTTGGCTCTTGGACTGCAATCACCTCACTCTCTCTCTCTCTCAATTCGCCAGTGGACTATTACTATTACTATTAGAAATGATAACATTAGAATTATCAAAAGTGAGAATGATTGGTGCTCGTCAAAGAACAATTGACCTGTAACCAACCAAAACAAAACAAAATAACAAAACAAACCAATAAAGAGGCCATCTCAGCCCCTATCATTAAAGAGAAGAGCTGCAGGTTGAGATTTAAACAGTGATCTCCAGATACCTTCTCATCACAAGGCCCAGCTCACAGCAGCTCACCCTGCTGAACAGGAAACTCAGAGGGGAACAGGAGCACTAGTTACAGGTCTCACTTATTACATTACCCAACACATTTTCTTAGATGACCAGTAGTATCAGGGTGTAGACAGTCACAATCCTCCACCATCATCCAAATCATTCTCATATTTGAATCATGCTCTTTGCATCTCAGTCTTTGAGTATCATTTCATCACCTCACCACCTTTATCCTCTAGGTAGGCCTATGTTCGACCTAACCAGCTTAATGAAAAGTGGAGGTAAAGTGAGCAGCCACACTAAAGGCAGGAGTCAGACAGCCAGCCATGTCACCTTGAGTTTTGTGACTGTTACCGAAATCTGCCTCCTGTCACTGTACGTGTGTGGTGTGTGTGTGTGCCACTGTTGGCTGGCTCTGTGGTTAGTGTGTCATGGCCTGCCAATATATCTTCCCCCTGGCTGGGAGACACCAGATGTGTCCTGAACTTAATTCAACAACGGTCAATTCTACAGACTCTACATGCAGAACCTACAGAACATTCTAGATGAATACAAGTATGTAGAGCGTGGAACCAAACTCTCTCCAAGCACACTCTCTCCTTTTACACATAGCCTACACAAGCAACCCTCTCTGTGGAGTCCATAAGGCCTTTTACGCGTTCACTCTGAGCCACAGCAGACAGCCTTCCAACAGGTCTCCAGGTCAAGACTCCTGCTGAGTGTGTGTGAGGAGAAAGAGAGACAGATCATACAAGGTACTGGGATGTCTACTGTGTGTGTGTGTGTGTGTGTGTGTGTGTGTGTGTGTGTGTGTGTGTGTGTGTGTGTGTGTGTGTGTGTGTGTGTGTGTGTGTGTGTGTGTGTGTGTGTGTGTGTGTGTGTGTGTGTGTGTGTGTATGTGCATGCATGTGTGTACATAGCTTATGCGTGCATCTGTGCTTGTGCGTATGTGTGGGTGAACTAGAGGAGTGCCTAGGGGTTAGCTGACAGGTAGACAAAACAGGAGCAGTCTTCTCCACTCTAGCAGAGAAAAGAGGCCAGTTGATCTGGGGGTTAGATCCAGCCTCCAGCTGCAGAGTGCACAGTAAATAATGAATGTCTTAACCACTGATTTCTGCCACCACTAACCAAAGGCCCTCCATCCCCTCATCCCTCCAGTCAGTAAACAGCAGCCAGCGAGCCAGCCAGCCAGCCAGGCAGCCATCCAGTCTCAGCAATAAATATTTCAGGTCCAGGTCACAACCAGCGCCCTTTACTCTCTATCTCATCACTCAGAGAGCACTCACTACCGCCGGATCCTTTTCACCCATAAAGACACTGACAAAACATTATGTAAACATCTAACCTAGTCTAGCCTACTGCCTGGAATAGTAGAGCGGTTTTACTGGAACAGAAACAGTATGGTTTTATTCACTTCAATCTCACAAAAGTATAAAAAGTAAAAACACATTTGGAGCAATTCAAACCAGTAACTTCTTTGTATTGTATTGGGATAATTGTTGTGCATGAACACTCATCAATATATCAATTCAAGATCAATTATGTCAATGCAAACCAGAGAGAGGATCGAAACAATACTGTTACCAAAACTAATACACAAAAAAACATAAACTACACCAAGAACAAGTAGGAGCCGAGTCAGTGTTGGCAGAACAAAGCTCTACAAGTTGGATCAATCGCCTGAACTCCACTCTTGATAAACCTGGGGGAAATGGTCAACTTGAGGAAATGACAATTCATCATGTCAGAATCATCTTTACAACCAGTGCCCTATTATAAAAGAACTGAACCACTCTGCTACTAGGAACAGTATTGGCTTCTAATGTCACCCACCACCATGATACAGTGACTTACTGTATAAATGCGTATAACAAAGCTACATGCCTAATGAAAATGTGACTGTTAATTTATAATGACTTTTCATTTAATGTACCAACTTATAATGAATGGATGGATCCAAACTGCAGATACGTCTATTCCACAGCATCCCAACGCAAAGTCAGATACTTTGTGAAGGAGTTCAGTGCCACATGCATGTGAGTGTTCACATCCTCCTCCACTGTTACGCTGACGAGATGATGATGCTGGTGGAGGTGGTGGTGGAGGTGAAAGTAAATCTAATGGAGGCGAGTGCAATGGAGAGCAAAGCTACAGTACTGTACCTCCCAGCTGTGCTCCTCAGAAGCGATGTCCCTGGGTGGAGTGGGTGAGGCGACACACACAGGACGCACATAGAGCTCCGTCCGTCAGCTCACACACAGGCATACACCTGCTCTGACCAGTCTTGGCACACTCCTGTCCTGTGCCCTACTGTCCGCTCTGCTGGCAGTCTGAGATTCTATCCCACACACAGCCGCCCACTGTTATAGATGCACACCCAAGTGAAAGGAGGGAGGCGTGGTTTCAGAGGAGATTGATAAAAGAGGGAGGGAAGGAGGAGGAGAGAAGGTCCCTTTATCTACAATTCAATTTCGCCTCACTCCCCTTTTCGCCGCATCTCTGTCTCTCCCTCCCTCTCCCTCTCTATCACATATTGTCTTGCGCTCTCGCACTTTTTATCACTCACTCCAACACACTTCTGACCCGCTCTAGCTCTATCGTTTTCTTACACTCCCTCTGACTTGCAATCTCTTTTTCTCCTCGTTGTCCTCCCGTCTCTCTCTCCTCCCCTTCTCCTTTTCTCCCACTCTTTTCTTCCTATATCGTTCTCCTCTCTTTCTAGTTTTCAGCTTCACCTTTTTTTCCCTGTCTCTTTCTCTCTCTTTCTCTCGCTCCGCTCTCATTCATGTGGCTGTGGTGTGTATGTGAGTGAATCAGGGCAGCTCTGGCCATCTGTTGGAGCCTGTGTGCTTCACCTATTCACAGGCTCATAAAGGCAGGGCCAGGGAGAGGAGAGAGAGAAAGAAAGGGGAGGGAACCAGGGATCAATCTTAATGCTGGAGGGCGGGAGAGGAGAGGGAGAGTTTGGCACCATATTTATGAGCCTGGCACTTCTATAAGGCTGGCTGGCATGGCCCCTTAAGAGGATCAGACACCAACAAGCTGCAGAGAGGAATATGCATTAATGGACAAACAGATGCACATCAGGCAAGTGCACAGATATAGAGCTTTACCTGTGCAGAGCGCATTCCCCTTCACCCTTCCAGTCTCTAAAGTGCTCTTTAGTTTTGGGTAAAAAAATAAAATGTCACTTTTTGTATGCAGTTTTTGTCATTGTTGTTCTGAACCCACCGCCCGCAAGTCGTTGTTAAATTTGCGTTAAAGATGTGTAATTTAATTAGTCATTAAGAAAAATCTGTAACAGTTGCCCTTTATTTTTTTGAGCACCTACCCCCGAAAAGGTCTGTGCACAGCCCTGATACATGCCCAACCTCAACACACACACACACACACACACACACACACACACACACACACACACACACACACACACACACACACACACACACACACACACACACACACACACCATAAGCACACAAACCATACACGCATGCACTTACACAAACAAAACCTGTCAGAATGAAACAGAGCACAATTTTTCATACACATCCCTAAATCTCTCCATTATAATGTACTGTACAGTGCCTTCAGAAGGTATTCACACCTCTTTTTCCAACTCCAAGCGGGCTGTAATGTGCCTTTAATTGAGGATTGGCTTCCGTCTGGCCACTCTACCATAAAGGCCTGATTGGTGGAGTGCTGCAGAGATGGTTGTCCTTTGGGAAGGTTCTGCCATCTCCACATAGGAACTCTGGTTAGCTCTGTCAGAGTGACCATCAGGTTCTTGGTCACCTCCCTGACCAAGGCTCTTCTCCCCCGACTGCTCAGTTTGGCCGGGCAGCCAGCTCTAGGAAGAGTCTTGGTGGCTCCAAACTTCTGCCATTTCGGAATGATGGAGGCCACTGTGTTCTTGGGGACCTTCAATTCTGCTGAAATTGTCAACTGTGGGACCTTATATAGACAGGTGTCTGCCTTTTCAAATCAAGTCCAATCAATTGAATTTACCACAGGTGGACTCCAATCAAGTTGTAGAAACATCTCAAGGATGATCAATGGAAACAGGATGCACCTGAGCTCTGTTTTGAGTCTCATAGCAAAGGGTCTGAATACTAGGTATTCTAATAATAGGTATTTCTAGGTATTTCTGTTTTTTATTTTGAATACATTTGCACAAATTTCAAGAAACCTGTTTTAGCTTTGTCATTATGCGGTATTGTGTTGATTGATGACGGAATGTATCTTTTAAATCCATTTTAGAATAAGGTTGTAACGTACCAAAATGTGGAAAAAGGGAAGGGATATGAATACTTTCCGAATGCACTGTATTGGTAGATGGGTAAAAAAAGCAGACATTGAATATCCCTTTGAGCACAGTGAAGTTATTAATTACACATTGGATGGTGTATCAATACACCCAGTCACTACAAAGACACAGGCAACCTTCCTAACTAATTTGCCGGAGAGGTACGAAACCGCTCAGGGAGGCCAATGGTGACTTTAAAACAGTTACATAGTTTAATTGCTTAGATTGGGGAACATTGCAGTTACTTCATAAGACTAACCTAATTGACAAAGTGAAAAGAAGGAACCAGTACAGAATAAAAATATTCCAAAACAGAAATCCTGTTTGTAATAAGGCACTAAAGTAATAATGCAAAAACAATATGGCAAAGCAATTCAGTTATTGTCCTGAATACAAAGTGTTATGTTTGGGGCAAATCCATTACAACGCATTTCTGAGTACCACTGTTCATATTGGTGGCTGCATCATGTTATGGGTATGCTTGTAATCGTTAAGGACTGGGATGTTTTTCAGGATAAAAAGGAAACAGAATGGAGCTAAGCAAAGGCACAATCCTAGAGGAAAACCTGGTTCAGTCTGCTTTCCACCAGACACTAGGAGATGAACTCACCTTTCAGGACAATAACCTTAAACATAAAGCCAAATCTACACTGCAGTTGCTTACCAAGAAGACTGTATGTTCCTGAGTGGCCAAGTTACAGTTTTGACTTAAATCTACTTTAAAAAGTCAAGAAGACCTGAAACTGGTTGTCTAGCAATGATCAATAACCAATTTGACAGAGCTTGAAGAATTTTGAAAAGAATAATGGGCAAATGTTGTACAATCCAGGTGTGGGAAACCCTTAGAGACTAACCCAGAAAGACCCATAGCTGTAATCAAAGCCAAAAGGTGCTTCTACAAAGTATTGACTAAGGGCTGTGAATACTTATGTAAATGAGATATTTCTGTATTTCATTTTCAATTACAGTTGCCAAAATTCAAAAAAATATTTTTTCACTTTATCATTTTTTTAAAAATCACTTTGTCAACATGGTTCTATAAAAACCCCTTTAAGTTTGTCAAAGATCTCTTCGCAAAGGCAAAGTGTGGAATCCTAAAAACTCCAAAGCCTGAACTGGAAGAACATCTGGAAAAGGTCCACCAGGACATGAAAAGGCATGAGCAGATAATCATCCCACATGACATCCCACCTATTCAACCACCAGAATTCAATCTGGACACTGACCCTCCACTATGGAGGGAAGTAGAGAACATTGTCCGAAGAGCAAGAGCGGCCTCGGCTCCTGGGCCTAATGGAGTACCATACAAGCTCTACAAGAACGCCCCGGATATTCTACGCTTTCTTTGGAGGCTCATGAGGATAGTGTGGCAGAAGGAAATAATACCAAAGGCATGGCGAAGGGCTGGTGGTGTGCTAATCCCGAAAGAGAAGGATGCGACAGATGCGACAGTCAATTCCGATCAATCTCCCTTCTCAACGTCGAAGGGAATATCTTTTTCAGTATAATAGCACAGAGGCTGTCCACTTATCTGGAAAGGAACAAGTACATTGATACATCTGTACAGAAAGCAGGCATTCCTGGTTTCTCTGGTTGCCTGGAACATACTAGTATGATTTGGCACCAGATCCAAACAGCTAAGAAGGACAAGAGAGACCTCTATGTCATCTTCCTCGACCTGGCCAATGCCTTTGGCTCAGTTCCCCATGAACTCCTCTGGGAATCCTTCAACATTTTCCACGTACCAGAACTCATCACTACACTGGTAAAGGCCTATTTCCAAGACCTGCAATTGTGTTTCACAACACCTGACTTCACAACAACATGGCAGCGCTTGGAAGTAGGCATAATGGCAGGCTGTACAATTTCTCCTCTGGCCTTCACTATGGCCATGGAAGACATCATCAGGGCATCGAGATGGGTGGTCGGCGGTGAGAGAACTAAGGAAGGGCTCCGTCTCCCACCTATCCGAGCATACATGGATGACATGACTACACTGACCACCACTGCAGCATGCACCAGGCGGCTACTTGCAAAACTGCAGGATAACATCAAGTGGGCCCGGATGAAAATCAAGCCAAGCAAATCTCGAAGCATCTCCATAGTCAAGGGACAGCTTAAAGATGTGAGGTTCTGCATTGGAGATGACCCGATACCAACGGTGTCTGAGCAACCCATCAAGAGCCTGGGTAGATGGTACAACGAAAGCCTCTGGGATAAAGATCAAGTTCAGCAAGTAAGGCAGGTCTTGAGAACATCAACAAGACCCTACTGCCTGGGAGGCTCAAGCTTTGGTGCCTACAGTTTGGACTTCTCCCCCGGGTAATGTGGCCACTCACCATCTATGAGGTCCCAATAACAACAGTGGAGAAGATGGAGCGAACCATTACCTCATACGTGAAGAAATGGCTGGGTGTCCCACGATGCCTGAGTAACATCGGCCTCTATGGCAAAGGGGTCCTTGAACTACCTCTTACAAGTCTAACGGAGGAGTACAAGTGCTCTAAAGTAAGACTTCAGATGACATTGAAGGACTCCAAAGACCAGACCATTAGCAAGGCTGCACCTCCCCTACAAACTGGACAGAAATGGACATCATCCAAGGCTGTGCAGCAAGCAACATCAGCCCTGAGACACCAAGACATTGTGGGGAATATCCAGCATGGAAGCGGAGGCTTTGGCCTGGCAGCAAGCAAACCAACGTTCCATAAGGCAACAACATCTGAACGCAGGAAGCTGGTGGTCGAGGAGGTGCGCAGACAGGAGGAGACTGCAAGAAGTGCAAAGGCTGTCGCTCTTGCTAAACAAGGGCAATGGACGTGGTGGGAAGGCCTGGAGAGGAGAAAGATCAACTGGAGTGAGCTTTGGCAAATGGAGGCAAGCAACATCAGCTTCATCATAAGAGCTGTTTATGATGTGCTTCCATCACCAAAAAAATCTACATCAATGGTATGGCGAGGACTCGACCTGCCCCCTCTGCCCAGCTCCAGCGACTCTCAGGCATATAATGACAGGTTGCAAGACCAGCCTCTCACAAGGCCGCTACACCTGGAGGCACAATCAGGTCCTCAAGAGCCTGGCTGCAGCACTTGAGACCAAGAGGAGTGCAACCAATTCATTACCTCCAAAAACAAGAAATCCCGTCAAAACAACAACATTCATCTGGGAGGGACAGAAAAGGCCCAAGCATCCTCCTACGAAGCCAGAAACTGGACACCTAGCCATGGCCCGGGACTGGAAGATGCTTGTCGATATTGGCCAGCAACTAATTTTTCCACCTGAGATTGCTTCTACCAACCTTAGGCCAGACATGGTACTCTAGTCCCCTTTACGAAAGGCTGTGTACATCATAGAGCTCACAGTCCCGTGGGAAAACTCTGTTGAATAGGCCTACGAGCGTAAGAAACTGCGTTACACAGAGTTGGCAGCAGACGCAACTCAGCGTGGCTGGAATGCAAAAGTCTGGCCAGTTGAAGTGGGATGCAGAGGATTCGTGGCTTCTTCCACCATCAGGTTGCTGAAAGAACTTGGAATCCATGGACAGGCTCTGCGGAAGACCATCAGAGCAGTTTCTCAAGCAGCTGAAAGAGGCAGCCAGTGGATCTGGATGAAACGGAAGGACCCTTGCTGGGCTATAACTTCATGACCCCCCACCCCCACCTGAGAACCCAATTCAGATCCCTCCAACTTGAGGAGGGCATATGAGGTATGCGGTCAGCTGTAGGGCTGGCTCAGGGAAGAGGACGCCCCTGCCTTGCATAGTCCCGTGGGACATCTTAATTGGGCATGGGACACAAGCTAAGGCTTGATCACCCTTTAGCTGGCCACCTTTGATGAGGGTGTTTAGTGATTAAAGGCCGAAACACCCACTGATTCGAAGGCACACTACTGAGGATGTGTCCCAAAATTTACATCTTAACCCAGTCTAAGAAATAAACCTCCCATGCCACTCTGTCAACATCACGGCAAATCTCATGCGAGTGCATTCCATCTATTGGCACAAAGGACAGTTTTTAACATCTCGTCGCGTGTTTTATGATTCTTATGGGGTAGTGTGTGTAGATGAGTGAGAGAAATAAATATTTAAAATACATTTTGAATTCAGGCTGTAACACAACAAAATGTGTATAATAAGTCAAGCTGGTCAGTCTGTGTTAGTAATCCTGTCGAACGCGGCTTTTTAAAAATGTATCGTGTAGTGGAGCTGCATAAGTGTTGCTCTCCACTTTCTGGAGGATCAAGTTTTGAAATCAGTGGAATTAGAGTATGATAGGTGTTTCTCCCTCTCTTTAGCCATCTCTGGATTACATCTTCAAACTAAGGACAATCGTGGCATGGCATCCGTGACAGGGAAACGCTTCCATCATGCATGATGATGTATACGGACGGGTAAGATAGTCTAGCTAGCTAAATTTTCAGATATTACACGTTTCGACAGGTGGTTAAATTTCAAGCTAAAGTGTACTGTTAGCTAGCTAGCTAAAGTGTACTGTTAGCTAGCTAGCTAACGTTACATGTATGACATTATTATTAATATCCCAGAGCCGTTTGCTTTGCTAGTTAGAGCCTAATGTTAGCTAGGTAACATTGAACCTGGTTGGTTAGCTCCCAGCAGATTCATGCAGGGTAGTAATGACATGATTTGGCACTATGTTCATTGTTGTTTAACTAGCTAACGCTAGCTGGCTGGTTCATTAGCTAACATTAACTGTTGTGTGTGATCTTACACGTTGTTTTCCTAGCTGGGTTCATTGTTTACCTAGCTAGCTACATATCTTAAGCTAAAGTATACATTACCCATTGAACATGGCCGGTGTCAGTAAACGTCGGCAAAAAAGCTTAATGAAATTGTTGCCAGCAGAGTTATTTAGGCTGTTTTCGTGTTATCCAGAGGTAAGCAAATCATCGGCCAGAGCGTCAAGTTTGCGCTCTGACTGCTCTGAGAGCGAAACGAGATGGGTGGGGCTAAAGCTTAAGAGGGTGTGAACAATGCTGAATGAGTGTAGACAAAGAAGAGCTCTTCCCTAGATGCCAAAACATTCAAAAGCCATTTTCTCAAAAGTTTGTTTACAACATTATCAACTTTCAAAGCAGAATTACTTTTATCCAATGTAAAAAACACCATTACAAATTTTGCTACATAAGACCAAATCCAGGTGGTGAGTCACATATACACACACACACACATACAACAACTGTCACGCCCTGGTCTTAGTATTTTGTGTTTTCTTTATTTATTTGGTCAGGCCAGGGTGTGACATGGGTTTTGGGATTGTGGCTTAGTGGGGTTTTCTAGCATAGTCTATGGCTGTCTGAATTGGTTCTCAATTAGAGGCAGGTGATTATCGTTGTCTCTGATTGGGAACCATATTTAGGCAGCCATATTCTTTGAGTGTTTTGTGGGTGATTGTTCCTGTCTCTGTGTTAGTTTGCACCAAAATAGGCTCAGTCACTTTGGGATTGGGCTGGCCAACACGATTCGGTTTGCTTGGAAGGAAAAGGAGTTGGAGCCTTTAGGACGGGAAACTTTTGGAAGGATAATATTGATGGGGATTCTGAAGCTGACGGTGAAGGACGTGTTTGTTTCCAAGGCAACTCGTTGGAGGGAGCATACGCCGTGGCACTATATACAGAGGAGAAACACGATGATATCCTGAGAAGGGCAAGAGCAGTGGGAGGTGAGAGGCCGATGAGCCACTATGAAATAACAAGCCTGGCGAAGAACAACTTTAGGGTTGTAACTGTCAACATTTACAACCCATACGTTAAGGACGAAGAGGTGAGGGCCTTTCTGGGGAGATACATGGATAACGTCTCCTCAGCAAGGCACCTCAAAGACTCCCTTGGGTTTTGGAATGGGAGGAGAGGCTTCCAGGCCCTCCTCAGGGAGGACCCAAAGGGACACGGTGGCTACCTCCATCCTCCAGCTATGTTCTCCCTAGGGGCTGACAGGGGGACGTTGTTTTATGCACGTCAGCCCCCATTTTGCAGGTGCTGTATGGCCTACGGCCACATATTCGCTTCGTGCAGCACAGGAAGATGCAGATTTTGTGGATCTGAGGAACACGAGGCGAGGGATTGTGACAAGCCTAAGGCGTGCCACGGGTGTGGCTCGTCAGCACACCTGTGGCGGGGGTGCCCGGCTCGTCAGAGGTCATATGCGTCTGCGGCTGGGGGGGGAGCAGGAGCGGGGGATGGGGGAAGAAGAGGAGGGGAAGGAAGCACGCCTCATGACCAGAGTACAGGTCCAGAGGGGAAGGCCGCAAGGAGGGAGGAGGAGCAAGAAGCGGCAGATGGAAGAGAGAAGGAAACAGAAGGCACGGGAGTAGGAGAACCAGGAAAAGCGGCGGAAGAAGGCAACTGAGTGGAGGAGCATGAGAGAGAAGAAAGCAAGGGAGGAGTGTTGGAGAAGGAGACGGTGGAAGAGCAAGTGGACTGGGGGGAAAGTGCCCTGGTGGAAGAGATGAGGGGTATGGTGGAGGAGCTGGCGGGGGGAGGGTGGTATCTCTCCACTGCCGCCATCACCAAAGAAGAGAATGAAGAGGAGGGTGCGATTGGCCGACAGTGAGAGGGAGGGGATGGCCAAGAGAGTGATGGGGGTGGGAGAAACCTCTGGGTTGCTGCTGGTTTCCCCAGGCCCTCAACTTCTGTTGGGTGGGGACACACCTAACAAGACTCAGGACTGGGTACAGGAGGAGGTGGGGAGTTTTTTGTTTGGGGACTCAGCCTCCCCGATTTTTTTTTTTTTTTTTTTTTCCAAACCAGCTGCAGCACTGGGGAGGGGGAGGAGTGAGGGGGTAGACGCAGGGTGCAGGGCACCCCGGAGCCAAACACTATTCCTGGGTTGGTGAGATGGAGGAAGAGGGGGGGGTGTCGGGAGTACGGATGGTGTTCTCACCGGTAGATATGGAGCAGGGGAGCATCGGGTGAGTCTCCTGTTTTAGTTTTTTTCTGTCTGGGTTTAGAATTTGAGTGTATTACATGATTTTATTTTATTCTTTCATGGGATCTAATTTTACTTTTGTTAGTTTAAATGTAAGGGGGTTAAGGGATTTTGTTAAGAGGAGGGCAGTTTTTAGTTATTTGGAGGGTGTGGGGTTTGATTTTTGTTTTTTACAGGAGGTTCACCTGAGGGATGGAGGTAAGTTGTCTGGGCGGCTGTTGCCTGTTTTCTTTTCGGATCACGACGGGGTGCTCCTGCAGGTGGGGTCGCCAGTCTGCCTCTTTGGTAGGGGGTACTGGAAGTTAGATCGGGATGTGCTGGAGGAGCAGGCTTTTGTTGACGGGTTTTATGGTTTCTTTTGGAGGCTTGAAGGCCTCTGGTCCATGTGCGAGGGGGTGTTGGAGTGGTGGGAATTAGTTAAGGTGAGGATTAGGGCTTTTATAATAGGGTATTGCAAGAGGGAAAAAAGGGAGGAGAGGAGGGAGGTGGATCGTATCCAAAGGTTAATTGAACTCGAGTACGAGGCAGGCAACCTCGGCGGGTCGTTTGACTGGGAGAGATCCGCAACCCTAAAGGCGCAGCTCAGGGAGTTGCAGGAGCGGAAGGCTCGAGCTTTCCTGGAGCGTGCGCATAGTGGCTTTCTAGAACACAATGAGACTTGTTCTGCTATGTTCTTTAAGTCGGTTAGGGCCAGACAGAGTAGGAAGGTAATGCATGGCGTTAGGGAAGAAAATGGTAGTATAGTTAGAGAACCAGAGGATATGGTCAGGGTGACAACTGATCATTTCCAAGGTTTATTTAAGGAAAGGGAAATAGATGTAGAGCAGGGAAATGTGTTTTTAGAACACTTGTCCAGGCGGTTGCCGGAGGACATTAGAGAAGTGATGGAGGCCCAGATTTCACTAGAAGAGGTTGAGAGCGCTCTTAGGAGGATGGGAAAAGGGAAGGTGCCTGGGATGGATGGGCTGCCGGCTGAGTTTTATCTCAAGTTTTGGGGTATACTTGGACCAGTGGTCCTCGAAGTCTTGAAGGCCATCCTTGAGACGGGGGTCCCGGGGGGATCAATGGCTGTTGGTGTGCTGTCACTTTTATATAAGAAGGGGGAAGTAACAGACCTTGGCAACTGGCGGCCGTTGACCATGCTGTGTGTAGATTACAAGCTACTTGCAAAGGTTTTAGCAGACCGGTTGCGCACAGCCCTTCCCTACGTCGTTCATGAGGATCAGACGTGCGGGGTAGAGGGCCGCTCTATTAGATGGAACCTACAGTTAATCAGGGACTCCGTCGCTTGGGTTGAAGATAGAGGACTGCCTTTAATGGTAGCAGCGCTAGATCAGGCGAAAGCCTTTGATCGCGTGAATAGATCCTTTTTATTCAGAGTGTTAGGTCGATTAGGATTTGGGGAGAAGTTCATAGGATGGATTCGTACATTATATGTCGGAGCGGGGTGCCGAGTTAGTGTAAATAGTCACTTGGGTGACGTTTTTGACCTCTCGTCTGGGGTCAGGCAGGGGTGCCCACTCTCGGCTCTCCTCTTCGTTCTGTACATGGAGCCTCTGGGGGCTGCCATTAGGGCAGACACAGGGGTGGAAGGCTTGTTGATCCCTGGAAGTGGTGGGCTGCGTGTTAAGATGACGCAGTACGCCGATGACACTTCCTTGCTGCTGTGCAAGGACTCGTGCCTGACAAGGTCCCTTGCCATCTTTGGGGATTTCACCCGAGCGTCGGGAGCAGTTCTGAACCATGCAAAGTCTTCTGTCAAGTTTTTCGGAAGATGGCGCGGTAGAACGGATGTGCCTGGGGGGTTATCTCTCTGTGAGGGGGCCCTGAGGATTCTCGGGGTCCATTTTGAGACCTCCGGCTCAGCGACGCTAAACTGGAACATGCGTATCGCAGTGGTACAGAGGAAGCTAGCAATGTGGAAGGCTAGGTATTTGTCTTTTATGGGCAAAGTCCTGGTCCTAAAGGTGGATGTGTTGCCGTCTCTTTTGTATTTGGCGTACATCTACCCATTGCCGGCTTGTCTGAGGAGGCCTCTAGTGAGGCTTGTGTTTCAGTTCATGTGGAGTGGCAGGTGCGAGTGGGTCGCCAGGGCATGCATGATCTGTCCCATCGGGGAGGGAGGTAGGGGGGTACCACATTTCCCCCTCAAGCTGGACACAATTTTTGTTTCTTTCTTGTTAACGGAGCTTGCTCATCCAGTGATACACCCGTCCGGTTACCTCCTGCGGGTGTTCTTCTCGTATCAGGCGAGAAGTGTAATGGTGTGGTCAAACACGGGTCCTCGGGCGGAACAGCTGCCGTGGCACCGTGCGCACCCTGAGGTTGAAGTTGCCCGAGTAGGTTTAGATCACAGGCACCTGTACGAGGAGGTCAGAAAGGCAGGGAGTCCGGCACCTGTAGTGGGCATCTCGGAAGTGGTCTGGGAGGGAGTGCAGGCGCGGGGTCTGGACAACAGGCTCAAGGACCTGAATTGGTTGAGCCTCCATAAGTGCTTGCCGGTACGTTCCATCATGTACCGGTATAGTTTGGTGCAATCCCCCACCTGTCCAAGATCCTCTTGTGGCAGGGAGGAGACTGTGCGCCATGTCTTTTGGGACTGTGCCTTTGCCGGAGTAGTATGGGCTAGGGCATGGGTGTTAGGTTTGGTAAGGGGGGATTTTGTATTGACGTGGGCCAGGTTAGAGAGAGGTGTAGGGAGAGCGAGAGGGATGGATAGGGACAGGTTTCTGCTCTGGCTTCTCATGAGTATCTTTAAACGGGGGCTGTGGGAAGCCAGGCAGAACATGGTGAAGACAGGGAGAGATTGTGGGGTGGAAGGGATAGTGAGGAGGATGGAAGGAGATTTGAGGGGGAGGATGAAGAGGGAGGAGAGGAAGTGGGGGCAGCAAGCTGCTCGGGAGAGGTGGAAGGGGGGTTTAGGGCTGGGTGTCATTTAGATTTGCAAGGGGATAGATTAGGGACGGGGAGATAGGGAAAGGTAGTTTGTAGGGTGACGGGGAGGGAAGATGCTCCCCCGAGGTTTTGTTTGGGGTTTTTGTTTAGTTAAATTAGTTAAATTAAAATACCATTATTTGAGTATGTATGAAAATTATGAGTTGTAAAGAATGAATGGTATTGAAGATAGGCTGTATAGGTTTTCACGTTTCGTTTGTTGTTTTTGTATTGTTTGTTTTTTCATCATTATTAAACGTGTATGAAAATTACCACACTGCATTTTGGTCCAACTCTCTTTCGACGGGAAGAAAACCGTAACAACAACTGACATTTACAAGCACCTGATTGACTGACTATTCTCTAAACAATGTATTTTATCTCCATATTATGTCTATCTCCAATATTCTACCCACGAAAGGGCTAAGAATAGCCCATATTAATATATGTAGTCTTAAAAATAAGGTTAATGAAATCAATAACTTGCTAACATTGGATAACATTCATATACTGGACAATTCTGAAATTAATTTAGTATCCTGGCCATCGCTGAAACTCACTTAGTAGTGATGCCCAGGTTGACTCATATCCCCACAGTTATATCCACGGGGCGAGCAGATTTAGGGTAATTCAATATTGTGTGGATGAAGGGTGGGTGTGAATAAAAAGAAAACAATACCTTTAAAAAAATCCATAAACGTATCAGTATTGTGCAATTTCTATCTATCTATAGGCTACATATTGAGTTTATATTTTATTTTAGGCGATCTGGCATTAGTGCATATTCCTAAACTTCAGGGCTTAACTCTACACGCTCCTACACACCTATCGCCAAATGCTTTTGGGAATGGACAGAAAAAGTTAACGTCAATCCACAGAGGCAAAAAGTCTGAATTGAATTCAGTAAGAGAAAAGCTGTGAAATGGTAGTTGAAAATAAAGAGAAGAGAGGGACAGAAAAGTCATATTTGGTCAAAGAATTGGTGAAGTGGTGAAAGAGGATGATAGCAGTGCCGGTTATGTTATGTGTGATGATTGTGAGACGCTATACAAATTCGACAGTCCTAAAACGGGGACTTCAAATAGGCCTGTGGCCTATGGTTAAGGGAACTGTAGCCTCATGTTCAAATGGGTTAAATGGGAAACTGAAATCTGGACACTGACTATAAGTCTATAACCTCTCACATAGCCATAGTATTAACTGCAGAACTGAGCATTTCTTGTAGTAAAATGATACACCAAATGTATGCAACATTTGTAACAGGGAACAGGAGTAAAAAACAGGAGAAATGTGATTTATCTCTTTCAGCATCTTAGAGAATGTGAATGCGCAGTTAGAATCCGTCTGTAGAGGTACAATCTTTATCAGCATCATAAAAGCTGATGGTATTTCAACCACATATGATATGCATCTAAGCTGAACTGAAATATTATCATAAACATGTTGGGTCATTTTCACAGCTTTCTATTTCCTTACAAACTGATGTCATTTAAAAAAAATTGTATTGCCTTTTCTTCCTGGTCCCTCAATGTCTTTGCTTCGCGAAAGAAGCAGAGATGACAGAGAACTTTACCAATGTCAACTAGATTGAAGCATTCATTCTATCGATTTATGACATTATTCTGGTGAGCAAGGGTTTATTTAGTCTTCTCGCGCAACATATAATGACAGAATAGAAGCTGCGTGTATTTAGTTATAGATAAGTTGGCTAACAAATAGCCTACCAAAATAACAGAAATTAGAAGCAGAAACATATCTAAATCAGGCAAAAACAATCCTGCACCCCCTGTCAAAAAATCCTTCCACCGTCTCTGACTGTAGCCTACAGTGCATGTTCTACATTAGCAGGATAGGGTCGGGTGCGGGCCTCAGATTTTCACTTTATCACATATAGTCAGATGGTTGCGGATGGGTTATTAGCAATTGCGGGCAGGTGCAGGTGAACAAACAGCTGACCCGTGCTCCACTATCACATAGATAATTCCTTTAAATATACAGCAGTAGCAATATAAGGATATGACATCTACAGAAAAGACAGGAATGCCTATGGGGGAGGTGTTGTGGAAGGCACATGTGTTCAGAGCCATGTCCCTGTAAAACTTAGAGAGGATCTCCTGTCGAAGTGTTGTGGTTGCAAATTCACCTGCCTCATCTAAAGACTTTTATTTTGGGGTGTTTCTGTAGGCCACAATGCTTGATATGGTGTGTGATGTTAACGGAGAGGTCTATTTTCTGGGTGACCTGAACTTTGGCTGGTTAGCTACTAGATGTCCTCTTCAGAGGAAGCTTCTAACTGTGACTAATGCCTGTAATATGACCCAGGTTATCACTTAACTGACTTGTATTGATCATATCTTCACTAATGCTGCAGAGCTTTGCTCCAAAGCAAGTTCCCATTGGCTGTAGTGACCATATCATTGTGGCAATAACAAGGAAAGCCAAAGTGCCAAAGTTTGGGCTTAAAGTAATTTATAAGCGATCACACAAAATGTTGAAGATGTAAAAAATGTATGCTGGTCTGATGTGTATGAGGAAGTGAATCAAGATGCAGCACTGGAAGCATATGTAAAATGATTCATGCCAATTGTTGACAAGCCTGCACCTGTGAAGAAATGACATGTGAGACCTAATAGAACCCTCTGGATTGATGATGAATTGCACAATTGTATGGTTCAAATAAATTATGTTAAAGAGGTGGCAAACAAGTCAGGCGGCTCAGATGATTGGTTGACATAATGTAGATTGTGAAATGTTTTAACTAAACTTAACAAAAATAAGAAGAAATTATATTACCAAACCAAGATAAATGACATAAAACACAATGGGAAAAGACTTTGGAGTACCTTAAATGATATCATGGGCAGAAAACTGATTTCAATGACTATTTCACTTAGTAAAGTGAAATAACTCAGAAGTGGAATGACATTGAAAAGTGATCATCATATTTTTGTATAAAATATTGAATAATAAAAGAGAAGGATTGCTATTTTGAATTTGGTCAAGTTATTGTGGGAGAAGTGGAAAAAGTATTGTTATCCATTAATAATGATAAGCCACAAGGCGTAGTCAACCTTGATGGGAGACTATAGAGAATGGTAGCAGACTGTTATGCCTCCCCTTTTTGCCATACCTTTAACTAAAGCCTAAAGGAGTGTGTGTCCACAGCCGTGGGAGGAAGCTAAAGTAATTTCACTGCCTAAAAATAGTAAAGCAGCTGGCTCTAACAGCCACCCAATCAGTTTGCTGCCTACTCTTAAGTAAACTAATGGAGAGAATTTGTGTGACCAAATACAATATTTCAGATAAGTTACCTACTGACTTTTAGCATGCATATATATATTTTTTAATTAACTAGGCAGGTCAGTTAAGTCAGTTACGAACAAATTCTTATTTTCAATGACGACCTAGGAACAGTGGGTTAACTGCCTGTTCAGGGGCAGAACGACAGATTTGTACCTTGTCAGCTCGAGAATTTGAACTTGCAACCTTTCGGTCACTAGTCCAACGCTCTATCCACTAGGGCACCCTGCCGCCCCATATTGAGAAGGGAACTCAACTGACTCAGATAACAGATGATTGGTTAAAATAAAAGGAAAATGAGGTGATAGTTGGAGCTGTATTGATAGATTTCAGTGAAGCCTTTGATGTTATTAATCAGAAATTGTTATTCAAGAAACTCACTTGCTATGGTTTTACGTCACCTGCCATTTTTTTATTTTTTTTATTTAATCTTTATTTAACCAGGTAGGCCAGTTGAGAACAAGTTCTCATTTACAACTGCGACCTGGCCAAGATAAAGCAAAGCAGTGCGACACAAACAACAACACAGAGTTACACATGGAAAAAACAAGCGTACATTCAATGACAAAATAGAAAAAAGAAAGTCTATATACAGTGTGAGCAAATGGCGTGAGGAGGTAAGGCAATAAATAGGCCATAGTAGCGAAGTAATTACAATTTAGCAGATTAACACTGGAGTGATAAATGAGCAGATGATGATGTGCAAGTAGAGATACTGGTGTGCAAAAAAGCAGAAAGTAAATAAAAACAGTATGGGGATGAGGTAGGTAGACTGAGTGGGTTATTTACAGATGGACTATATACAGCTGCAGCGATCGGTTAGCTGCTCAGATAGCTGATGTTTAAAGTTAGTGAGGGAAATATAAGTCTCCAACTTCAGTGATTTTTGCAATTCGTTCCAGTCACTGGCAGCAGAGAACTGGAAGGAAAGATGACCAAAGGGGGTGTTGGCTTTGGGGATGACCAGTGAGATATACCTGCTGGAGCGCGTGCTGTGGGTGGGTGTTGTTATCTTGACCAGTGAGCTGAGATAAGGTGGAGCTTTACCTAGCATAGACTTATAGATGACCTGGAGCCAGTGGGTCTGGCGACGAATATGTAGCGAGGGCCAGCCGACTAGAGCATACAGGTCGCAGCGGTGGGTGGTATAAGGGGCTTTAGTAACAAAACGGATGGCACTGTGATAAATTGCATCCAGTTTGCTGAGTAGAGTATTGGAAGCTATTTTGTAGATGACATCGCCGAAGTCGAGGATCGGTAGGATAGTCAGTTTTACTAGGGTAAGTTTGGCGGCGTGAGTGAAGGAGGCTTTGTTGCGAAATAGAAAGCCGATTCTAGATTTGATTTTGGATTGGAGATGTTTAATGTGAGTCTGGAAGGAGAGTTTACAGTCTAACCAGACACCTAGGTATTTCTATTTGTCCACATATTCTAGGTCAGAACCGTCCAGGGTGGTGATGCTAGTCGGGGGGAGGGTGCAGGCAGCGAACTGTTGAAAAGCATGCATTTGGTTTTACTAGTGTTTAAAAGCAGTTGGAGACCATGGAAGGAGTGTTGTATGGCATTGAAGCTCGTTTGGAGGTTAGTTAACACAGTGTCCAAAGAAGGGCCAGATGTATACAGAATGGTGTCGTCTGCATAGAGGTGGTTCAGGGAATCACCCGCAGCAAGAGCAACATCATTTATATATATAGATGAAAGAGTCGGCCCGAGAATTCAACCTTGTGGCACCCCCATAGAGACTGCCAGAGGTCCGGACAACAGGCCCTCCGATTTAACACACTGAACTCAAAGTGGTTGGTGAACCAGGTGAGGCAGTCATTAGAGAAACTAAGGCTATTGATATAATAGCCTGGTTCCTCTCTAGGTTTCTTCCTAGGTTTTGGCCTTTCTAGGGAGTTTTCCCTAGCCACCGTGCTTCTACACCTGCATTGCTTGCTGTTTGGGGTTTTTGGCTGGGTTTCTGTAGAGCACTTTGAGATATCAGCTGATGTACGAAGGGCTATATAAATAAATTTGATTTGATTTAGTCCTATATTTTTATATTTCTCATGGAAATCAGAAGGGGAGATAGATTGTAGGCCCCTCACAATGCATTAAATTGCAATGCACACAATAAATAATCTGTCAGTTTGTCACGCAACACTATTGCCTTGCTGCTAAGATGAAATCATGCTGCATGAAAACATACAATCACATTTAATATGATGAAATCTGATGACCGTCCTTGATTCATCCTTTAGAAATCATACAGCACATAAGAATCTTTACATTGTTGGTAAATGGTCGACTTCTTCACAAATCCTGATGAACCTGGTCTTATAAGGGCACAAGGCGAGACCCAGATGCAGACACATGAGGCAGATGGTTAGAGTCCAAGATGTTTATTAACAATCCAAAAGGGGTAGGCAAGAGAAGGCAAGAGAATGTCTTAGCAGTCTGACACGATTCATTACAACACGTAGTGTAATCAAATTATCATATCTCTTGCAGAGTGTATTCCAGACCAAAGAGAAGCTCCTAGTATAAACCACATCCCAGTGATCCAGTAAACAGTGAACATAGAATAGGCTGGATTAGGACGAGCCCCTCGAGACAGACATGTTTTTCCTGAGCAGAGATGACATGCCAAACCATGAGCCCATGACACCACTTTACAATATGATTTATTCATAGTGTTTTCTCATGCACTTCAGCTGTGTCATCATGGCACTGACATTTGACTGTGTTGGGTCACTCCACCAACTCCGTGCCTTTTGAGAAGCGTAACTTGGTAAAAACAAAATGTTTGATTTCACCTACTTTTTACATTCTTTCATAAAGAACATTCTGTCATGAAGAGCTTTACAATGATGGTGAAACTCGACACAGGGTTGGCGGAGGGGTATGTCAAAATCCTGAATAAAAAAATTGGATTTATTGAATTCTCCATGTGGTCTATATTAAATGAAAGGTCACTTCATTTAATATAGAACAATTTGTGGTCATACCCACATCCTTAAAAACGCAGGTGCTGGAATATAACAGGCTTTTACAATTGGTGCACAATTTCTACTTTATTTCTGCCTATTACTTCCTGATCTCATCCTTACTACATCCTATTACCAGTTTATCATCTATGTTCCTTGTTTAGGCTTTATGATGACTGATAGGTGAGAGATTGAGGTTTGCTATTGCAAAGATCCATTTTAAATACTGAAAGCTTTTGCCTGCAATTACCTCAGCTTTCAGGGAAGATCTATAATGTAATCTATAATGTAATTATTGGATTGTGTTGAAAACAACTAACATTGCTTTACTACAATGGATGAATCAGATTAGTAGCAGACACACTGTGGAAGGTGAGGTCATAAAGTCAGGTCAGTCTAACCCTGCAGGTTTAATGTCCCGATGGGTGCTCTTCTCTCATCTACCATGATGGCTGATTCAGGAAAAAAAAAGTCTAACTAGTGGAAAATGGAAACAAAAATAGCTCACGTCTGGGGAGTTAACATTACTCCACCTGACACGGTGGATAGCGAGCTGTTTATTAAGGAGCTAATGAAGTATTCATAGGAGGAAATTGATTCTGCAGCATGTGGACGACTATTAGTCTGGAGTGGAGGATCAGTTTAGAGATATTTTATGTTATTAAAATAAATGTACAATATGTGATGTACTGTACGTGGCGCAACAAAGTGGATAGAGAAAAATAAATACATTTGAAAAACTGTGCAGCAAAAGGCTGGAAAAAGTCCAGCCTTGGAGTCCATCCACAAAGAGCCATAGCTGTATGCAGTAACCTTGGGAAACTTGTCTTGCCTTTTTGGGCTTCAAGCTGAGAGCCATGTAAGCCCATTTGGGTGAGGTTGTTGGGCCAGCGAATAAATAAGAATTAATGATCTTTCCTCTGATACTCCTAACAGACATCTACGTTGTGTCCTGCTGGGCTATTGTCCTTGGCTCGCAGTCTCAGTTACAAATGAATTTGTTATTTTTGCCCAGTGTGCGCCTCGCTGATAAGAATGTCCCATGTCAGCTGTGTTTGTGATGAGGGAGGACTTTGCGCAAATGAGACTGACCCCTCTCTATCTCTGAAAGCACTCCTCTTTTCATTCCCTATGTTTATTTGGTTCAAGGCTGAGCCCCTCTCCCAGTCCTCCCCCAGCCCTCCACTCCTCCCACCCCCTTCAAAAAGAGAAATCCGTGGCTGAATGCTGGTGTCTATCCATCAGCAGGCCCTAGCACTGAGACAACGCTTGATCACCATGACTACCCCAGGGAGAGAGTGAGCCATCACAAAGGACGTGCATGGAGGTGCTCTGAATGTGGAGACTCAACTACAGAGGCTTGAGTGACACTGGGATGAGTACAGTGTTGCAAAACCCCTCAGTATAGCTTTTCGGCAACTTATAAAATGCAAATAGCCTCTTGGCACATGGCACATGGACTTAGACCACTACTGGTCCATTACCATACTACACTGGCCTGACTCATGGCCCTGCATACAAATCACACTATATCAGCCCCTCGCCATTACTGAAAATGCTACAGTATTCTGAACACACATAGCAATGTGGACCAGTTTCAAGAGTACCATTTGGTAGATATTCACCCGTGTGTATGGCCGACTTATGCTAATAACCACACCATATATTAATAGTACACCATTTTCCATGACGGCAAGGCATTGATTTAGCCGAACGTCTAAGGGTCATTAGGACGCGAGTGATGATACATACCGCTCATCATCTTGTCATGTTTAATGTATTCTCGCCTTATTTATTTGTCCTCTCACATCACAAGCTCCCATTATGTCCATAAATAGTTCATTGGGCATTTATGGACAACCACAATTTCTTTCAAGCAATTGCCTCTGCGCCCCAAGGTATTGATATAATTCATTCATGGGCGCCCAACCTCTCCGCACATGCATGATCCTCAATATGGTAGAAAGAAAACATTGGAATAGACAGACAGAACTAATGAAAAAAGAGAAAGGGAGGTCCTCACCCATGTTCCATCCACCTCTTGTCTGGAGTCGCGTGCCAACAGGAGGAAGTAGAAATGTTGTCTGGAGCAGGGCAGCCATGTGTCAACCTCAGTGTCATGAACAGTTTCTAGAATGACAATGTGAGAGGTGTTAGGAATCTGAGAAGTGGAAGATTACATTGACTTTTAGCAAGAAGGAAACATTTTTATTCAACACTGGTGTACCACATTAGAGTGTCTTGTTTTAGGAACAGATGCCTCGTAAGTCCTGGACTGACATTTCTAAGTGACCCCAAACTTTTGAACAGGAGTGTATATTTCTGCGTTTATAAAGGCATTCTGTCAATTAAGCCATTTTTCTACTTACACAGATATAGATGAACTAATGGAAGGAAGTTGCTAACTAGCGCAAAGGCTCACTAGCATTACCGCAATGAATAGAAGTCTATGGGAACAGCTAGCATGCTAACTTTGCCACCGCTGCTGAAAAGAAATCCTAGGGGAAACACTGACACTACAGTAAATTATATTGTACTCTAGTCTAGTGTGCTCTACTCTACTGTACTATACTAAACTCTACTATACATTGCTGTACTGTATTGTACTGACCTATATTCTACTCTATTTTTCTTTACTGTACTGTACTTTAATGTACTGCACTGTGCTCTACTGTACTGTACTGCACTGCACTGTACTGTGCTGTCCAAACTTGTGAAACAGACTTTAAGATTGGTTCATACTTGGATTGACCAAATTTAAACTACTTTTCAACGTCCATGGTCGTCCGGTGTCGGTCGGTGCTAAGTGGGTGAGAGCGCTGGTCACAGTAAATTAAAAGAGAGAGGGCTCATAAGTAGGTGTCAGTAAGAGCCGGGGGAGGTGACATTAACTGACTTATAAATGTATGACATATACCCATTGATTCTTTAAGATTATAACTTATAAATGCCTCATGAGCTTAGTTCAACTGACGTATCCCATCAGAACCCCCAAAACAATCTTGTGTTACTACAATGTTTGCAAACAATGTAAATGTAAACAAACACTGTATTGCCTCAACATGTTTAAAACTATCATTTTGATATCATGGATGGTCCGTCTATAGCTATGTATAGGCATTTTGTCACGCCTGTTCCCGCTCCCCCTCTCTGGCGCTCGAGGGCGCCAAACTGCCATTAATTACGCACACCTGTCACCATCATTACACGTAGCTGTGCAATATTGGACTCACCTGAACTCCATTACTTTGTTGATTGCCATTCTATATCTGTCTGTTCCTCAGTTGGTTCCCCGTGTCAGTATTAATGTTTTCTCTTCAGAACGCTGTCCTGTTCCATGTCCGTCGTTAATTAAATGTTCACTCCCTGTACTTGTTTCTCGTCTACCAGCGTCGATCCTTACACATTTGAGAGTGGTTACATTTCTAGGGCCCTATAAAATCTGTTAAACTTTTGGCCTTATCCCGTTTAGTTATTTTCTAAATTCCGTTTTCTCCTTTTCTCCTTTTTCCCTGTTTCTTCAGGTTTTCACTCTCAAAATACACTTTTCAATAGAAAAATGAACTAAATTGGATGTTTTAAGTCCACAACAATGCTTAAACCACCTGACAGGTGTGGCATGTCAAGAAGGTAATTAAACAGCCTGATCATTACACAGGTTCACCTTGTACTGTGGACAATAAAAGGCCAATCTAAAAATGTGCAGTAAAGTAAAATCGTTGAAATTGTTGCATGTTTATATTTTTGTTCAGTATAGTTAACATTTAATTGAGAATGTTTATGGGAAAGCCTTTCTATCTATACCCGAAAAAGGTTATCATTAGCAGCATCGCTAACGGCTACACAAAGTGGTAGACACGTGCACCGCACATACACAGATAGGGAATTCTCGTTGCCTCTTCGGAAATTTGCAGGAAATTCAAATCACTGATGCATTCTGTTCATGTCTTATGATAAACTTGGGCAAATTAATTCATTTGAAATACCTTTAGTTTATTCCCTACTAAGTTAAAAAATATATATATTATATTGTTGAATTGCATTTTAACGTCTTGATTCTGTCTGCGTTCCCCACATTATGGATTTTATTGGGCCCTACATTTCTCCAGGCCCATCCCTCAGCTTTTTACCAAAACAGAAGCGCGGTAACACAAGCTGGGTGACCTCTTTGTTATTTTTTCAATTAAGGATTCTAGCTTTAAATATATGTGGGTTTTTGGTAACAGAATGACAAGACACTAGGCAATATAACTTCCAGAAGGCAAATTTCTGCTAAGCTAAATATAAATGTTGATATTAGTTGTCAGAGGTCTTTTCTTCAACATTATTGTTTTGATGTCTTTAATACCTTTTAAAGGTGCAACATGCAGAAATTGCTTCGCCGTTTCCTGGTTGCAAAAATTCTAATAGTTTGCCTGATTTATGTTTATGTGACAAAACAAGCAATGCATAGTGTAGAAAATCATGGTGCCATCTAAATTGAAATATATTTTCAATAACCAAAAACATTGTATTTTCAGCTTTTTGAAGCTGGTGTACAAAACCAAAAGCAAAAGATGCAAAAACAAAACTTAAGAACGGGAAGCATAGAAATAGAGCACATAGAACAGATATTCCGCTTCTTAGACCTGCTTTCAATGATAATGACAGATCTATACCTGGGATTTCTATGTGAATTTGGTCTAGTTGCCCAAAAGGTTACATATTGCAGCTTTTAAGTCTTTTTCTGCAACTGTTTCCTAAGACCCCTTTTCCATCTGTTTGAGCAGAAATCAAAGCCTTTGCTTATTCCTACTTTTTTGGATAGAAATGGTTAAAAACATTTATACATGCCTTAATTTAAAAAATATATAGACTTAGCTTTCATGTTCTCCTATATAAACTTCTCATGTTAGTGCTCATGGGGCTTTTTACATGGAAATGTCCCTGTCTGACTGACAGTGCTGCTAGTAGGAGCAGTGCTCCTTCAGACCGTGGGATCTACAGATCAAAGTGGAGCCCCCTGCTGAGACCTTCGCTCCAGAGTAAAAGAAGCCTCTGTTTGGAAAGCCATGCTCACATTGCTTGCTAATTAACTAAACCCTGTTGACGTCTTACCATTTGCATATATAATATACCGTATTTGCTGTAATAACTGCCACACATACTAAGCAGGTGGCGCCTGTAGGTTGGTTTAACAAGGAACCCCGCTGTCTAAAATAATTACTAATGTAATCAGTTTTTAAACAGGCGAGTACATTACAAAATATGTCAAGTTGTTCTGTAAATGGAAAGTTCCTGTACACAAGTCACCTGGTAATGATGAGCTTCCTTTTCCCCCTCTCATGTTTGCTGTGCTCACATGTTTTGAAGTATGTTTGCAGTGTCAACCTATTCACAAGTGCTGCATGTTCAATAATTGAAGTGTGAAATCTCGCGTGTGCTACCAATAACGCGTATCCTAAATTCTCAGGAGTGCTACCCACATGCATGTGTAACCGATGTGAAATGGCTAGCGGTGATGCGCGCTAATAGCGTTTCAATCGGGGACGTCACTCGCTCTAGGACCTTGAAGTAGTTGTTCCCCTTGCTCTGCAAGGGCCGTGGCTTTTTTGGTGCGATGGGTAACGATGCTTCGTGGGTGTCAGTTGTTGATGTGTGCAGAGGGTCCCTGGTTCGAGCCCAGGTAGGGGCGAGGAGAGGGACAGAAGCTAAACTGTTACATTGGTGCCGTGACCTGGATCACTGGTTGCTGCAGAAAAGGAGGAGGTCAAAAGAGAGATGAATGTAACCAATGTGAAATGGCTAGCTAGTTAGCGGTGGTGCTCGCTAATATCATTTCAATTGTTAACGTCACTCGCTCTGAGGACCTTGAAGTAGTCGTTCCCCTTGCTCGGCAAGGGCCATGGCTTTTGTGGCGTGATGGGTAACGATGCTTCGTGGGTGTCAGTTGTTGATGTGTGCAGAGGGTCCCTGGTTTGGGGCGAGGAGAGGGATGGAAGCTAAACTGTTACACATGTTCTAAATTATCATGTGTGCCATGACATCTACTAAAGTGACACTCAAGAACTACTGTATAATTTCAGCCAGCAGTTTAGAAAGCGGTGCTCACGAACCAAAACGTGTCCCTATTTTTTGTATACTACATCATGCAATTATATTTGTCATCCATTTTGTATGATGTTACATCCTGCAAAAACTTTTTTTTTTGCAATTTGGATGATATGTTATGAATCCAATTCGTACAATATGTTACAAATTTGTTGCGTTTAAGACACTGGACTGCATTTTTTAACTCTTTGCCAATGACATGCTCTAATCCAAATTGAGAGGCGACATTCCTGCGTGCCTCTCTTTCCGCTCTTGATTGTGCACAGGTGAAGTAAATGAACAGGACTCCCTAAAGGACAGAAGCACACAGCCAGTGACGAAGCCTCTCTCCCGGCATCCTACGGTGCAGACACGCAGCGCTCAGATGGCAGCCTGCTCCTAGGACGCACCCGGGCCTGTATCCCACGACTGCCTCTGAACACTCCAAACAATGAACTAAAGTGAAGTACTGTTTTCCTCTCGTTCTTATCTACGGATCAACGTCACTTCTGTAATGTGTGCACTTTGGATAAGTGATGATTACGCAAGATATGAGCTAACATTGTGCTGAAGATCTAGAAGTAAACAGGAATTAACACGGGGAAACTGTATCTACCTGACTCGGATACTTACACTGCCGCATTCCCAGGAACGGACCTGAACCCCGTCCTACACGGAGAAGGGAACCTGTGTAGAGAAAGCGATTCAATGGAGAGCTAGTAAGGAGAAGAGGCCTTACTAAAAGTGGAGGAACTGACACCACGTTGGACTCGACTACACAGGCTACATTTGGATGAATATTGACTGTTGGAAAATAAGAAATGTTGATTGATGGATTTTACCCAATCGGTTTTTGGGATAGAATTTCTATTTTTGAGGAGACTTTATTTTTTTAAATAATATTTTTGACACTTCCTAACTTTTTCCAAATAAAGTATTATTAATTGTGGAACTTGCCTGGTTGTCATTAATACTTTCTGAAATTGCACTGGGCCACAAAATAACTTGAGTTTTCCCATATCTGAGACGGGCAGGAAAAACTCATTCACATATGTTTAGGCTTTACTCAACCCTGCTCTAAATCCTCGTACAGTTGAGTACACACACCACATTTGGGGTAAAGACAAAGTATCCTGGCAGAGTTTTGACATGGCCTCCATTCCAGAGACACAGCAGTGTTGTGGACAGGCAGGGTTAAGACAGCCTCGGAATGTCCCCACAGTGGGAGAGAAAGGCCTGCATTATAAATTGTGGGGCCTTTTTAAAGGCTATGTAGATTAGCAGCCAGTCATGTTTGCTGTCCTAAATAATTAATGAGTTGTTTGTACCAAAAGCGGACCCCATTTTTGTTTGTTTTTTGAGTGCTGTCTGCAAACAAACACTCTCGCACGCAAGAGGGAGTACTAGGCAAGGTGTGAGGGAAGACTCCAGAGATGGCCCAGTATAGGGTCTGATGTCAGAATAAAAGAACAAACATCCATCCACAGGCTGTTGGAGGGGTGTGTGTGGGGGCTGTTACGTAAAGGCTGTGTACACTACTTGAACTACTCAAGAAGGTTATAGTAAACAAACTAATCAAGAAAAAAATATTTAGTAAACTGAAATAAAATATATTTTTTTATAGTTTTAGTTTTTCAAATGGGTTTGTTATATTATATTTGACTGTACCTTAAAATCAAAACCATCATGAATTATGTTAATTTTTTTCTAAACTTTGCAAAAAAATCTAAAGGGGTTTTCAATCTTTTGGGGAGTTTAAGCTACTGAGCTGCCAAGAGATAGCACTGTTTCAAACAGGCCTAGTTCACGCCTCAATATCACTAGCTAACAGGTCAAATTGTCCAGGTAGCTAAACTGACTCTTCTTACATGTACTAAGGTTAAAAAGCATTGGATTTGCTGAGAGTTTCCTTCCACCATACTGTAGCAAATTTGGAAGATAGCTCCAACTGGGACTCAAACCCTGATCCAGTGACTGACAAGCCAACACCTTACCTATTACACCAAGAGGTAAAAAGCTCTTGAGATCACTAGGAGTTGATTTAAGGTCGCTATAATATTTTCTGACCAGTCTCAGCGCTAGCCTATTCCTTTTAAATCCAAGTCACATTGAGATTTAGTTTATCATTTAAACCTTAACGTATGACCTGGCCCATCCCCTTATGTATTACTGCCCCCCAGTGGCAAGGTGTGACATCCCAAAAAACAAAATATTCAACACAATTATCAGAATTAGTTTTTCACCACAAAAGGGCTTTATTACAGACATAAATACTCCTCAGTTACATCAGCTGTCCAGGTGGCTAGTCTCATGACCTCGCAGCGATCCTGCAGGTAAAGAAGCCGGATGTGGAGGTTCTGGGCTGGCGTGGTTGGACGTTGGACGTACTGCTAAATTCTCAAAAATGACGTTTGAGGCAGCTTATTTGAGATAAATGGAACGTTAACATTAACAGCTCTGGTGGACATTCCTGCAGTCAGCATGCCAGTTGCACTCCAAACTTGAGACATCTGTGGCATTTTAGAGTGGCCTTTTATTTTTCCCAGCACAAGGTGCACCTGTGGAATGATCATGCTGTTTAATCAGCTTCTTGATATGTCAAACCTGTCAGGTGGATGGATTATCTTGGCAAAGGAGAAATGCTTACTAATGCACACTAACCAGGATATAAACAAATGTGTGGACCAACATGTTGTGTTTATATTTTGTTTAGTATACATTGTGAAATACAAATATTTGTGTACAACTAAATAAAAAGGTCCGAAAACTAACTGAAACTAAACTGAATTTAATTTTTTTTTAAATAATAATAAAACTATAGAAACCTTTGATGAAATAATGTTTCACTCTACCCAGAGCTAAATTATGAATTGTGTAAAATCATCTTTGGCACGTCATATTACAAATCCAGAGATTGGAGAGTCAGGCAAAAGCAGAAAAAGCTGATGTAGACAGACAGAGTCCAGAACGCTATTCGAGAAATGGGCCTCTCCCATCATCAGGGTGACATATTGTACACCTCTCACTTTAATTAACTGTCTCTCTGTCCTAACGGGAAAAACAGCAACACAATAAATGTCCATGCGCTCATCTGCAGCCCTCCACTCAGATATGGTTGAGTAATGTTCCTATCTGACTTGTGACTACCCAGAGGAAATTCTGTCAAATCATATCGGCCGCGATTTGCTTGTTTCCAATCCAACTGTTGAGATGCATAGTCTGTACTCTTCATTTTATTTTAGAATTCATTTTTCTATTTTAATTGCTATTTTAATTTGAAAATGAAGCAATGGCAATCATTGTGAGGGAGTGGATAAGCGGGCAATATTTGAATTCAAACTAGAAGGAGAGAGGTAGAGAGCCCCTAATTGTAATTTCAATCAGGTGGTTTTCCATTCAGCCTTCATTCATCTGGCTCTGACAAAACCCATCTACAAAAATCTTGAGAGGATATTGTTATTATCTTAGATACCTTTGTTCCTTTACTGTACATCAGACGAGGCCGGTGGGAGGAGCTATACCGGGATGGGGTCATTGCAATGGCCGGAATGGCATCAATGGAATGGTACCAAACACGTCAACACATGGAAACAACGTGTTTGACTCCGTTCCATTGATTCCATTTCAACCATTACAATGAGCCCATCCTCCTATAGCTCGTAGGTTAAACAATATAATGGAAAATGAAGTGGGTGGCTGTCAATGTTTTGGCCCCATGTTGCACATTCCCTAACCATCTTGCTGTTCAATGTGTAAATGTATGGTTTTTTTTTAACTGTAGTGCTTTGCGTTTTATGTAAATGTAAATGTGTCTGCAACTGTTTGTGCTGCTATTTTGGCCAGGTCTCTCTTGTAAAAGTGATTGTTAATATAAATAAGACTGCTCATACATAATATATGAGCAGGGTGTCCCACACATTGCCATTCAGAAGTCTAAGGGCCTTACTGTATCAGTCCACTAATCTCAAAAGTATCCATCCACTCATCTCTTCCTACTCCACCTGGAGGAACATAGATAACCTTTTCTCTGGTAGAGGATGGCAGAGGAGGAGAGGATGGGAGGGAAGGGATGGGGGGGCAGAAGTGACTGATGCTGAGGCTGCCATCCGTGGACATCCATTAGTCAAGCACTCAGCATGGGATCTGGCATTTACTGAGAGCATCCAAATGCCATCGCAATCAATCAGGGCCCTGAATGCCAACCATATCAATATCTCATATACACTTCTATTAAACATGGAGAGCTGCTATATTCAGACCAACTAACATCCTGCTCACACTTAAAACCTGATGTTTGTGTATGTTCATACAATCAATAAATCCCTTTCCTTGAAAGTACTTATGATGCCCTATGATGCCCTATTTCCATCCAAGACCCCTACAGGAAGGAAAAAGCTAAATAAATATTTATCTTCTTCGTTCAAAAAATATGTACAGTCTTTGTAAATGAGACATGCTGAAAGGAGAGTGGGACAAAGTGATGTTTATGTGGAGATCAGTAGAGATACTCTGTGACCATGTGACAAGAGGACACATAGCTATCCACCCTCTGAATAATTTTCTCTACTTGACTCCTTTCCAGCATTTGCACTGATCTGACTATTCAGAATAGTTGAGAGCAATATGGTGGAAGCCTACTGGATATTTTATTTCACAAGTTCAGATATTGGAAAGGACACATGGGAGAGGAGGCTACTTCTGACTATTGAGAGTAGATGCCCCAAGTTGCTGAGGCAGCTGAATTTATACTGCAGTTGACTGACTTCAAAACTTGAAATCCACTTATACTTTGGGTAAGTCGAGCCCAAATAAAGCTGCTAAAATATGGCACGTGTTAGAGAAATGCTATAAAGTGACTGTGGGCCTCTTGGTTTAAAGTATTCCAGCAAAAGACTGACCTTCAGAGAGAGAGTGTGTGTGTGTGTGTGTGTGTGTGTGTGTGTGTGTGTGTGTGTGTGTGTGTGTGTGTGTGTGTGTGTGTGTGTGTGTGTGTGTGTGTGTGTGTGTGTGTGTGTGTGTGTGTGTGTGTGTGTGTGTGTGTGTGTGTGCTCTCAAGCCAACTGAGCTGCAAACTGTGGTTTTCTACCCCGCAGAGATAGAGACAAGAAGGCATGTTGACATTTTCTGTTAAATAGACCCTATCTCCTACCATCTTGACAGACCTGAAGCCTGTCACGCAATGCTTGCAGTGAGTCCCTATGGTCCCTTAAACTCAGCATTGGTAGGCTATACAATTAGTGTAAATATATTCAGCCCATGTAACCTGATAAATTCCTGTTCAGTCCAGGCTAATACTCCAATACGTGCCCTGCTATATTTCTCACTTCTTCTAGCCCAGTAGTCACCAACCGGTCAAGGCTAGTCGATCACCAAACATTTCTTTAGAAAAGCCAACAATAAAGGCTTGCGCTCCTATTTGTAGGCAAAGTGTTCCCATTTTTAACCTTTTCATTTGTCTGAAAAGAGAAACTCTGCTTACCTGGCTGTACATAAGACCTGTAGCTGTATCGAGTGTGCCTACTGTGCTGGCCAATCGCAAATGACCGTGCCTACAGCTTCCAGCTAGGTTTTATACACTATACAGTATATTAAAAAAGTATGTGGACACCCCTTCAAATTAGTGGATTCTGCTATTTCAGCCACACCTGTTTGCTGGCAGGTGTATAAAATCTAGCACACCACCATGCATTCTCCATAGACAAACATTGGCAATAGAATGGCCTTACTGAAGAGTTTGAGTTTATTTTATTTTTACAGGGACAGTGCACATTAATCAACATTTCAGTAAAAGTGCCGGTTTTAGCCAGCCGGCTAATTTTCAACCGCAGTCCCTGGGCAGGTTATTAATAACAATTACAATATAGACAATCATTGAGCAGTGAGCACACGCAGAGCAACATTGGACAAGCAAGACATAGCATACAGACAGAGCAACATAGGACAAGCAAGAAGTAGCATACAGACAGAGCAACATAGAACAAAAAGCAGCAAGACAAAATTAATAAAAGCAACAAAGTGTTTCCACAGCTCACAAGCTACAGACAACAGACATCATGGAATTACACACAGCTAGGGATTATGTTCACAAATCTGATTGACCTTTATCCATGTCTTCATGCATTTTGTGAAAGTGTGATATGTGGTGCAGTTATGTGTGTCTGATGGCAGTGTATTCCGGACATTGGAATCTCTCACAGAGAAAGCGGATTTACTAAAGGTGCTTACCCTTAAGGGAACTATACAGTCACCTCTCATGGCAGACCTTGTGGATCTGTAGCCATATGTTTGGGTTTTCTGTTTAACAAAAATACTGAGTGGAGGGGGAGCCAGGCCATTTAGGATCTTGAATACAAGACATGCGTTGGTGTATTGCACAAGATTTTCCCAACTCAGGAGCTCATGCTTTCTGAGGATGTAACAGTGATGATGGCTATTGGGATTCCTATCAAGCACTTTGAGAGCCTGTTTGTAGACAGACTGAATAGGTTTTAATGTTGTACAGCAAGCTTGGGCCCAACTAGTCAAGCAGTATGTTAAGTGGGGGAGTGTCATAGATTTGAAGTACAGTTTCGCTACCTCTGTAGTCAAACAATTTCGTATAAATTAGCAAGGTTAAATTTGGTTATCTGAATTACCTTTTTCCACATGCTTCTTAAGAGCACAGTGATGTTCAACATGGCACCATCATAGGATGCCACCTTTCCAAAAAGTCCATTTGACACATTTCTGCCCTGCTAGAGCTGCCCTGGGCCAACTGTAAGTGCTGTTATTGTGAAGTGGAAATGTTTAGGAGCAACAGGGCTCAGCCGCGAAGTAGTAGGCCACACAAGCTCACAGAAGGGGACTGCCGAGTGCTGAAGCATGTAGCGCCTGTTCTCGGTTGCAACACTCACTACAGAGTTCCAAAATGCCTCTGGAAGCAAAGTCAGCAGAAGAACTGTTTGTCGAGAGCTTCATGAAATAGGTTTCCATGGCCGAGCAGCCGCATACAAGCCTAAGATCACCATGCGCAATGCCAAGCGTCGGCTGGATTGGTGTAAAGCTCACCGCCATTGGATTCTGGAGCAGTGGAAATGTGTTCTCTGGAGTGATGAATCACGCTTCACCATCTGGCAGTCCGACGGACTAATCTGGGTTTGGTGGATGCCAGGAGAACGCTACCTGCCCCAATGCATACTGCCAACTGTAAGGTTTGGTGGAGGAGGAATAATGGTCTGGGGCTGTTTTTTATGGTTTGGGCTAGCCCCCAACTTTGTGGAAACAGTTTGGGTAAGACCCTTTCCTGTTTCAGCCATATAGAAATGGTTTGTTGAGATCGGTTTGGAAGGACTTGACTGGCCTGCACAGAGCCCTGACCTCAAACCCCTCGAACACCTCTGGGATGAATTGGTACGTTGACTGCGAGCCAGGGCTCTTGGAACGTGCCCTTGATGTCCTTTTGCCTAAAATCAGTGCCCGACCTCACTAATGCTCTTGTGGCTGAATTAGAGCAAGTCCCCGCAGCAATGTTCCAACATCTAGAGGAAAGCCTTCCCAGAAGAGTGGAGGCTGTTATAGCAGCAAAGGGGGGACCAACTCCATATTAATGTCCATGATTTTGGAATGAGCAAGTGTCCACATACTTTTGGTCATGTAGTGTACTAGCCTGCATGAGATTTCGTAACTTTTAAAAACCATGACAAGAGAGAGTGTCAAAGAACATAGCAAAGAGCTGGTATTTTTATGAGTCAGTTCATGTTTACGTTTTTATTCAGCACTGCCAAAACTGTTTTATTCAACACTATTATAAAACATAAAACACGCTTTTCCGTACTACCGCTCGCGCTGCAACTGCAATGAATTACACTGAAAAATATATATAAAACCCAACATGTAAAGTGTTGGTCCAGTGTTTCATGAGCTGAAATAAAAAATCCTAAGAAATGTTCCATATGCAGAAAAAGTTTCTTTCTCTCAAATTTTGTGCACAAACTTGTTTACATCCCTGTTAATGCTGAGGAGTATTTCTGTCAGTAATAAAGCCCTTTTGTGGGGATAAAATTAATTCTGATTGACTGGACCTGGTTCCCTAGTAAGCCACCCATGGCTGAACCCCGGCCCAGTCATGTGAAATCCTTAGATTAGGGCCTAATGAATTTATTTAAATTGGCTGATTTCCTTATATTTTTGTTAAGTATAGTAGCTAAGTGTATCGATAGCCCTTCATTTGTATTATTAATATTAGCAGCTCGTCATGTCTATTTTAATATTAAGGAATATTTCGCTTTCTCATAGGAACAACATGAATTTGTGCATAAGGTAGAGTTGAGTTTTTCCATCAGGTGGACGATGGTGTCCCCTCTCTCTGGTTAGTCTCACAACGGACAGGAAGGAGATGGACGGTGAGAGGCAGACCCTCTGGCTGCTCTTTTCTTCTGCCGTGTTCAAAACAACTGGGAACTCGGAGCTCGGACATCGCCGACTTCCGAGCGTTCAAGACAACTGGGAACTCGGAAAGAAATTAGATCCGACTGGGAAAGAGCTCAGACTTTTCCGACCTGAAGGTCACTGACATCATGATTTTACTTCCCTTTTCCCCCGAATTCCCAGTAGTCTTGAAAGCACCATGACCATCAGATGCAGGCACCATCAGTCCAGTAAATGTATTTAACTAAGCAAGTCATTTGCTGTGGGGGTGGGGCAGAGCTCGTTAAAATAAAGTTGATATTTTTTTTTTTAAACCAACTTTAAATTGTAGAAATGTATATACAAATATTGAAAGCATTTCATGAAAAAACTAAAAGGTGTGCAACATTAAAATATTGTCTAATTTACATTGTGCAATGTATTTACAGTCCCTAACTATCCACTGATATAGGCTATCCAAAGTCAAACCGACTTTGCCATGGTCACTCACCAGCAGGCTGAAGATAATTGGCTAAAAAATTTGGCTAACTCTTCCCACCTATGAACACACATACATGAGATACCCACATCAAACCACACCCCAAAGCCAACGCACGTTTGAATTCAGTCATTGCTATTAGCATATCTTAATTAACCAAATCTAAAACAAGGCCAAATCAAGAAGTGCAGTCGCCCTTGAAGATGCACAGTGATCTAGTGGTTATGCATGTACAGCACATCAGTTCTCCCTATTCTAAATGAATCTGTCAATTATTATCTGAATTCTTAGACAAAAGGAAACATGATACGTCGCATCTCGAAGGTCATTTCTTTGTCCCACTTTGAGGGAGTTGGTGAGCACCTGCACTTCAGTATTTGAAGCTACAAGAACATGTTTAAGACACAAGGGGGCGCCAATACATTGCTCCAGAAACAAGAAGCAGAGATCAAAATTCAATAGCAAAAATACCACTTCGACATAAGTTTACTATTTCATGCTTAATATCAATCTCTCTCTCTGTTGTGATACAAGACCCCAAAGCTTTTTAGGACTGCATTCGACTAGAAGGACGAGGTTTTCCCTGAGAAAGCGATGTAGATCCAGGTAAACTGTAATCTGATTTGGATTTGTTCCAATGCCAGTTGTGTCCACAGTGCACCCCTGTGGTCTACACTCTTCCATGGGTGCAAATGAGACATGACATGAGCGTCTGACATCTAGTGCCTGACATCTAGTGCCTGAGGGTGCATAGGTGCAGTGCAGAGAGAACATTCTCTAGTTAAGTAAGCTGGATCAAATCCAAATCAAATCCAAATGAATTTGTCGCATACTCCGACCACTTTACCGTGAAATACTTACTTACGAGCCCTTTCTCAACAATGCAGAGTTAAAACGGAGGAATATTTGCGAATAAAAACAGAAAATAGTAACACAATAAATAACAATAACGAGTCTATATACAAGGAGTACCGGTACAGAGTCAATGGGGTACGAGTTAGTTGAGGTAATATGTACATGTAGATGGGGTAAAAGTCACTAGGCAATCAGGATAGGTAAACAGAGTAGCAGAAGGGTATGTGGAGAGTGTGTCAGTATGTGTACTGGAATGTCAGTGTAAGTATGTGTGAGTGTGTGGGTAGAGTCCAGTAAGTGTACATAGAGTCAGTGTAAGAGAGTCAGTGTCAAAAAGGGTCAATGCAGAAAAATGACTTAGGGGTAGTTATGGGTGCCTTTTGGTCCCAGACTTGGTGCTCCGGTACCACTTGCCGTGTGGTAAGTCTTTGGCTTGGGTGGCTGGGATCTATGATAATTTATTTGGGCCTTCCTCTGACACCGCCTTGTATAGAGGTCCTGGATGGCAGTGAGCTCCAGGACCTCTACCCTCTGTAGCGCCTTGCTGTTGTCATACCAAGCGGTGATGCAGCCAGTCAAGATGCTCTCAGTGGTTCAGCTGTAGAACTTTTTGAGGTTCTGAGGGCCCATGCCAAATCTTTTCAACCTCCTGAGGAAGAAGAGGTAGTGTCACGCCTTCTTCCCGACTGAGCTGGTGTGAGGAACTTAACGCTCTCGACCCGCTCCACTACAGCCCCATCGTTGTGGATGGGAACGTGCTCATCCCTCCATTTCCTGTAGTCCACGATCAGCTCCTTTGTTTTTGCTGACGTTGAGGGAGAGGTTGTTATCCTGGCACCATACTGCCAGGTCTCTGACCTCCTCCCTGTAGGCTGTCTCATCGTCATCGGTGGTCAAGCTTACCACCGTCTGTTCCTTCAGAAAACTTGATGATGCTGTTAAGAGTCGTGCGTGGCCACATGATCGTGGATGAACAGAGAGTACAGGGGACTAAACACACACCCCAGAGGGGCCCCTGTGTTGAGGGTCAGTGTGGCAGATGTGTTGGTACCTACCCTCACCACCTGGGGGGCGACCTGTCAAAATTCAGGATCCAGTTGCAGAGGGTGGTGTCCCAGGGTCCCGAGCTCAGTGAGCAGTGAAAACACAGCCGTAATAATAACCTGTGGATCACTTCATTCTGAGTAAACATCAAGGCTTGCTATTTGTTCTTCATTATTCCCCAGTGGCCCAGAGCTTCCAGTGAGGTTCCCATGACCTTACCGATGAACACAGTGTCGTCCTCCAACTACCACCTCTTTCCGCTCCACTGTGTGTGTGTGTGTGTGTGTGTGTGTGTGTGTGTGTGTGTGTGTGTGTGTGTGTGTGTGTGTGTGTGTGTGTGTGTGTGTGTGTGTGTGTGTGTGTGTGTGTGTGTGTGTGTGTGTGTGTGTCTATGGCGAGACACTGTATCCCCTTTCTCTCTCTCTCTGTCAGGATGAGAAAGGTAGACTACAACGTGTCTGGTGTTGTCTTTCAGGTAGCAGCCTGTTAAGGGTACCATAATCTTGTCTACCAGCCGTCTCTCTCTCTCTCTCAAAAAACGCCTCAGAACGGGACTTGACTGGAAGTCAATGAATTATATATTTTTTTTTCAGCAACAAAACCAACGCCTATGCAACTATGGGGTAAAACAGACAGGGTTGGCTTAGATTGTTTACAACATGTAATCTATATTTAGTCTCCAATGTTTATTGAAAACATGAATAGATTTGCACAATGAGCACTTGTTGTAGCAGAAGTACATTGTTACAGTTGTTGGTTATTTAGCTATATTAGCAAACACCTCAAAACAAGACATGGTATCAAGAACGAGATGAAACTAGCTGAAACGAGCCACCTACCATTCCCCACATGGCAGCTTGTCATGGTTGCTAGCTATCTGGTCATCCAGAATCACAAGACACGTACTTCTGCCCCATTGAAACATGTACATCGGTTTTGTGACGTTGTCAGCTAACCCATCTGTGGTAGGAGCAAACGAAGCAACCACTGGTTTTCATTGGCTGATCTCTCAGTCCTTCACCAGCTAGCATAACCCTTAGAACCTCCGTCCCCCCTTCATTGTGGACTTCAAAGCGCGAGCAGAGCAAGTGATTTAAACAAGGAAGTTCGGGAAATCTAGCAATAGTTTTCATATATAAACATTATACAACTACCAGTAAAAAAAGTTTGGATACACCTACTCATTCAAGGGTTTTTCTTTATTTTACTATTTTCTACATTGTATAATAGTGTGCAAAGCTGTCAACAAGGCCAAGGGTGGCTACTTTGAAGAATCTCACATCTAAAATACATTTTGATTTGTTTTGTCACGCTGTATAATGATAGGCGACAAGCACCAAAACAACAGAGCGAGGTGTAGACCTCTAAACAATACACAGGACAAGAGATCCGTAAAACAGGTGCACTATAACACGTAGCATGGGAGCCGATACAACAGCACAGGTACTCACAGGACCAACGGACATGGTAACAATAACTGACAAGGACAATGGGGAACAGAGGTCACACATATACACATACTAATCAGGGGGAATGGGAACTAGGTGTGCGTAATCAGACGAGACAGTCCGGGGTTGGTGGTGATGACCCAGTTCAGTGACACCTAGAAGGCCGGTGACATAGACCTCAGGAAACTGGTGAACAGAATGAGCAGCAGTGCCGGGGGGGGGGGGATCTGTGACATGTTTAACACTTTTCTGGTTACTACATGATTCCATATGTGTTATTTCATAGATTAGATGTCTATTATTCTACATTGAAGAAAATAGTCAAAATATAGAAAAGCCCTGTAATGAGTAGGTGTGTCCAAACTTTTGACTGGTACTGTGTGTCCGAACACAGAATCAACTGGGCTTCCCAAAAATAATATGGTAAATGTGATAGAACCATAACCCTTTTAAGTCCCAGTCCGTTGTGCAGTGTTACCAGGCTCTATCCGCCAGCAATTCGAGCCTGGAGACAAGGTTAAGGGTTCTGTTATAACCCAGCCATATAAACGCCACTTATTTCATTATGTAGTGTGTTACAAACCAGGTTAACACACCAGACTGGAGCATTTTTTACGACTATGGTTGAAGTGTAGTAAAGTGCTTTACAAACTGAACGTGACAGACTGGTTTGACAGATGCTGTATACAAGTATAGGCTACACAGACATGTTGTTGTAATAGTGAGCCCTGTTTTACGTTTCAGTCTACTGGCTGAAAGAATAACACTCTCCCATTATCTGTGAGTGGGGTTGGTCTGTTATGGTTCTGCTTCACTGAGCTCCTCAGAAATACCAGTCCTGTTCTCTCCAACTGTTATCTTATCTGTGTGGAACGACTGCTGTCTACACATCTGAATGTGCTTTAGAAATCAGTGACTTTCACAACTCTCTCTTATGTTGAAAAGTTTGAGTTTATTTGATTGAATATTGCATTTGTTGGTACAACTGTGTGGCTTTGTCCGTATGGAAGAAGTCTCAAAATACACTACTTCATACATAGATTTATGGACAACAACAACCTGTGCTCAGACATGCAGTAGATTCTCTTCTTGCCCCTGTTTCTATCTTATAGGTCAGTGGTTATTTTATCTATGTGTGCAGGTCTGATGTGAGAAGCTTACCCAGGCCCTGTGGGTGCCTGGCCTGGTCCAGCTGGTCAGCCCTGTGTTGGTGGTGGTGCCGCCCCAGAGGCTCTGGTGTGTCACACTGTGTTCTGCCAGTGTGGCAGCTCCAAACCCACACCCAGCCAGCCAGCAGCAGATTCACTGTGCAAAGCCAAAGCACCATTACCAACACTGAGGGCCTTGGCTCTGTCGCAACATGTCAATACAAACTCTGACACACACGCACCTCCCCAACATTTTATTGCACAACTTATAAGTCTCTGATGGTCACTATGAATCAGCCCTTATCCCTGCCTCTAGAGTAAATAACAAAAATCACATTCAGCTGTCTCTGTGTTTTACTGTCAACATCATGGCCACTTTGTTGAGTGGTTTTTGGTCTATGGTGAAACACATGCACTTCTTAATTAATAAAATACCATATCACATACTGTAATGAAAATATGCCTGGATGATCTCATGAATGATATACTTTGGGTGGTACGTGCCGATGTAGTGTTCCATATTCTGTTCTTAGTGCCAGCTGGGGTCAGCTTGGCATTTCACAATCAGTCAGTGAGAACTGTTCAAAATCTCACCTTCAGAAAGCAGGAAGAGGATCTCTGTGACCTTTGTAGTGTGATACTCAGCCCAAACGACCTCCTCAACAGGTGACAGCAACCGTGGCTGTTTGCACCTGTAGTCAGAGGAATTAAGGTCACCTCTAGCCCCATTCACCTGGGAGTGCTTAGTCTCTCCTGTATCTGGTATCGCCCCCTCTCAGTATCCCCCCCTCCTTCTTCATCGGACAGAAAACAACGGTGGGAACCTGAGTGGATACAGGTGGCGAATGGGTGTGAGTGCTTCACCAGTGCAAATGTGAGGGATTGATTTCATAGTGAGAGCCATTCAGACACGCAAAGCACACTTTGTCTATTTGTCATAATGGCTTCCAGAGAAGGCAAACAGAACCAGTGTTATCCAGATGAGACTTTGTTTTTTATGGATATTACCTTGTATTTCCCAAGTAGCCACAGTCATTTATTCCATTTGAGAGTTGGAGAGAGGAGTTCAGGCAGTTCAGGGAGGTTAGGGCCTTGTTGGGGTATCGCGTAGCTCCCTTTTACGACCTGTTTAACACCAGAAACCTGAACACAGCCATTTATCCCCGAGTGTATGACACAGTGTGAATGTGATAGGGCGAGCAGGGCCGTAAAAACACCATGTTCATTACTGGGGAGGAAATCAGGGAACATGGAAAACGGAGGGCACTTTGTCTGCAGTAAATCACGTTGCCACTCGGGACGCCTAACTCTCTGGGTTCTCTGACAAAGGTTGTTTCTTCTGGTTCTCCGCCCTTCGGAGGGGGACACTATTGTGATTGTGTTTTTATGCCAGGGGAAACCCTGGGTTGAATGCTGTTTACAACAGAACCAGCAATAAAGTTAGAAACAGAAACCCCTGTGGAAACTCACACACATGCATAAGTCAACTTTAGTCTAAACCAGGTACTGGATATCTCGGTTATTTGTGACATAGTGGCCAAGTATTTACCATCCATTTTATCTGCCATATAATTGGCAACGGAGCATGTCTCCATGAAAACCATAAAACACTTCAGCCAAGTCACACAAACCATATCTTGATGAAGATTAGGATAACAAACACACAAACGCCTGTGCTGGTGCTGACGTATATGGCAGAGTAGCCCTTATAGAATCTCATACATACAACACGAAAGAGTCCTAGTATATTTGATAGAGGTCTTGTAAAAATAAACCACTGTCAGCTTGAAAGGTTCTCTGTGTGGGTGAGGGATAGTTTGAGGCAGATGGGAGGGGTGGAATGAAGGAGGGAGACAGAGAGGAGGGAGATAGAGAGGAGAGAGAGAGCAGGAGTGTCAGGATTAGTAGACCCCTGAGGGGGACGGAGAGCATTTGCCCAGAAACAGGACCACACTTAGTTCACACTGCCAAAACAACAGCAGCTGTGTGTGTATCCCTGTGTCCGTTTGTTTGTGTGTGTGTGTGTGTGTGTGTGTGTGTGTGTGTGTGTGTGTGTGTGTGTGTGTGTGTGTGTGTGTGTGTGTGTGTGTGTGTGTGTGTGTGTGTGTGTGTGTGTGTGTGTGTGTGTGTGTGTGTGTGTGTGTGTGTGTGTGTGTCCGTTGGTTTGTGTGTGTGTGTGTGTGTTCGTGCGCGAGAGTGAAGCGTGTGCAGATATAATGTTTATCACGATAGTGTTTATTGTGTTTGTCAGAGGGAATGTGTTTATGACCATTCTTTGACTTGTCAATTCCTCGAAAGATCACTGGCTGTCCCCTGTGAACGCTTATGCTCTCAGTCTTTGGAAGGATAGAAATAACAATCCCATTTGTGATGTCTTCCACATGCTCACTATGACTACAGTCATTTGGCCAGTTATTCTGTCCTTCATCATATGAGTTTGGAGATGACAGAGAGGGGAGAGTGTGTATGCTTGTGGGACTGTGGGGGTGAGGGGGATTCAATTTCAATTGAACACCAGCACCTATGCAAACACAAAGAGGGGACGGTGGCCCAGGCAGGGCAGGCAGGCAGGCGGGGCAGGCTGGCAGGCAGGCGAGTGGCTGAGGGAGAGAGGCCTAGTAGAGCCAGTGAGTCTAGACTCCAGATGTGCTGTGTGGTGTTGCCTGGCCTGCTGGCCCCCGCTCTGTGCTGCTCTCTGAATATCCCCAGCAGATGTCACCGCTCCGCCTGTAAATCACCCAGGCCAGGACTGCGGCCACAAAACTCCCTCCGCACGGATCCCCAAAACATGCAGGCCAGCGACAGGCGGACGCCTGCGAGCCCGCCACGACGCGCAACGCCAATAACCTTCCCTCCCTCTACTTATATGAGATGCACAGGGATCCAACTGACGTTACCACCCTTTTCCATGTACAGTGCCTCTTTGCTCTGGTTGCAGTTAAAATGCCACTCCAGTCTCCTTTTCACCTCATTTAACTCCTGATTTACTTAACAAAAGGCACATCTCTCTCTCTCTCTGTGTGTGTGTGTGTGTGTGTGTGTGTGTGTGTGTGTGTGTGTGTGTGTGTGTGTGTGTGTGTGTGTGTGTGTGTGTGTGTGTGTGTGTGTGTGTGTGTGTGTGTGTGTGTGTTGGAACCCCTTTGCATGTGATTATCAACACGTTTCTATAAAGTACAGAAGAATGTACTACTTTGTGATAACCGGCGCGGAAGCTGTCCTCATTTAGCTTACCACAGAATGTTTTGGTAACATGTCATTCAATAGCACACCACATCCATACTGGGCCCAATTCTAGACTCTCGTCCAATCTAAACGCCAGAGAATGAATTCTCACAATGACAGATTCTTGGTGGATGTGTGTAATCTTTTCCCATCAGCACTAACACATAATTAGATGTTTGAGTTGAAGCTCTGGTCCATATATAGTAAGCCATGCACACCACAGACATTGACTAAAACCTGCAGGCTTTATCATTGTGCATCTGATCAGAATGGGCTTGAAGTGGGCTCATTGGGCAGAAGTGGTTAGGGCGGCAATGGACACGGAATTACACCCAACCAGAGAGGAGCATGTTTCCAGCTGATCCTCTGCCATTGTGAGGCCTCTGGAGACAAGGCATACTCAGCTGTATAAACAGGTAGCGTGTAGACATGCAGGCTGTGTTGAAGTTGATCAGGGTGCGGGCATCCTCTAAACAAACAGGTAGAGTAGTGGCCTGTCCTCCCACAAGGACGTCTGCTTCCTCCCAAAGTCTTTTGTCTCTGTGTGTGAACAGGTGAGCAAACTACAGTCATTGCTCCCGACACACACACACACACCAGTAGCAATGTGTGTATTTTTTTGTTTGTTGTCACAGTGACTCAGAGGGAGTTCTCTCAGCATCAGGCCCTTCGTGTAAAGGGAAAGGGGATACCTAGTCACAACTGAATGCATTCAACCAAAATGCATCTTCCGCATTTAACCCAACCCATCTGAATCAGAGAGGTGCAGGGGGCTGTCATCTGCACCTGGGGAACGGGTGTTGTTGGGGGGTTAACTGCTTTGCCGGGGCAGAATGGCATATTTTTCCACCTTGCTGGGTCAGGGATTCAAACCAGCGACTTTTCGGTTACTGGCCCAACACTCTTCAGCGCTAGGCTACCTGGATTTGCATAAATGTACATACCTATATATTTTAGGGAAATGGTGAGTGAAGGAGTTGATGACTTTGTTTGTCCATAGGCTAATGGGTAGCATCAGGAGTAACAGCTTAAGGTCTATGGAATCCTTAATCTATGAGGTTAAATAGGCTTTAACCCTGCCTGCTAACAACATGCACAGTGGGCAGTGGTGAGAAAAGTACCCAATTGTCATACTTGAGTAAAAGTAAAGATACCTTCATAGAAAATGGGGGCAGCAGGTAGCCTAGTGGTTAGAGCGTCGGGCCAGTAACCGAAATGTTGCTAGATTGAATCCCTGAGCTGACAAGGTAAAAATCGATCGTTCTGCCCCTGAACAAGGCAGATAACCCACTGTTCCTAGTCCATCATTGTAAATAGGAATTTGTTCTTAACTAACTTACTACTTCAGTAAAAGTATTTGGTTTGAAATATACTTTAGTATCAAAAGTAAATGTAAATGATAAAATGTACTGAAGTATCAAAAGTAAAAGTATAAATCCTGTCAAATAATTGACATTAAGCAAACCAGACAGCACCATTTTCTTGTTTTTTTTTATATACAGATAGCCAGGGGCACTCTCCAACACTCAGACATAATTCCAAGCGAAGCATTTGTGTTTAGTGAGTCCGCCAGATCAGAGGAAGTAGGGATGACCAGTGATGTTCTCTTGATAAGTGCCTGAATTGGACCATTTTCCTGTCAAGATGTAACGAGTACTTTTGGATGTCAGGGAAAATGTATAGAGTAAAAAATATATTATTTTCTTTAGGAATGTAGTAGAGTAAAAGTTGTCAAAAATATCAATAGTAAAGTAAAGTACAGATACCCAAAGAAAACTACTTAAGTAGTACTTGAAAGTATTTTTACTGAAGTGCTTTACACCACTGACAGTGGGAGGGAGCTCTGCTATGCCATATATGCAAATGTTTCATGGTCCGTGACAGTGGCATGGACATGTTTGCATATGGATAGGTGGAGGTTGACTTCAGAATGAATCTGCCTCATGACATACTGAGAGAGAAAACACAAAGGTTCCTCCTGTTTTCTGCAGTTTCTTGTCTCTACCACAAGGGGGCCACATGCACTCCTTAAAACTGAGGGACTCACAGGGTGATGAGTTGGTGTTCAGTATTTACAATAAAAAAATATTTAACTAGGCAAGTCAGTAAAGAACAAATTCTTTACAAAACAAAAATATTTACAATAACTTCCTACCAGGGAACAGTGGGTTCACTGCCTTGTTCAGGGGCAGAACTACATCTTCTTGTTCTGGGGATTTGAGCGAGAAACCTTTCGGTTACAGGCCCAACGCTCTAACCTTGCGTGTGCAAGGGGGGAGACTGGAGACCATACAGGCACTGAGGGAATTTACTGGCCCAATTAATTAGTAGCATGGATTGGCTACAAACAGCCCAACAAACAGCCCATGTGAGACAGCTGAAGGGGGGATATAGCTCTCTCTCTCTCCTGAGATTAAGCTGTTCAAAGGCCTTATCTGTGTCTGGCCCTGTCTTATCTGATCTGACCTCCACTCATATGCCTCCTGTTACTCTGGCCTTTGTGTGTGTATGTGTGTGTGTGTGTGTGTGTGTGTGTGTGTGTGTGTGTGTGTGTGTGTGTGTGTGTGTGTGTGTGTGTGTGTGTGTGTGTGTGTGTGTGTGTGTGTGTGTGTGTGTGTGTGTGTTGAATGCTTGACTTGGATGAGAGCTGGGTGAAGTCATCATCAGTTGAGGTTATGTAATAACATTGCATATCAGATCTCTACAGGTAATGTCATTAAAGTGTAAGGTATTGATGTGTTTTTTTGGAACCTTGTTTGTGCAGGCTATGTGGCTGTGGCTTTACGCAGGTATGTGTTTGTGTCTAAATGTGTGTGTGTGTGTGTACTGCAGGTGGCTATTTATGTTTTTCATTCAACTGTAACAACCAAAATTCCTATATTGGTATTTGATTAGATGTTTTAAATCAAAGCCATTGCAAACCACTTATCCCCTATGTACCTTTCTCTGGCATGGCTTTAAGTAGGTTAGGTATGAAGTGATATGAACAATTTAGCTACAATTGAGCTACAACACTGCAGTAATCGTTGTTACACACACACTCTCTCTCTCTCTCTCTCTCTCTCTCTCTCAATGTTGACACAGCTTCAGCGGGACACCCCCTCCACACCCTGACACCCCTCACCCCACACACACACACAACCCTGTTTGGTGCAGATCAGAAGCCCAGCTCGGAGGCCCCACACCTGGGGATGTTTGCGGAGGAAGAGGGCCTGGGCGGGCGGCGCTCCATGCGCCTGTCGACTGGCTCCACCATGTCTGGCCAGCTGTGCTCCTGGCCTGGCCTCGCACTGTGGGGGCTGTGCAGCTGGGAAAGGCATGTTTCCCAAAGAGAGAGAGAGAGAAAAAAAAGCACTGGGTTATTTCAAGCTCATTACACATTCAGTCTCTCTCTCTCGCTCTCTCTCTCTCTCTCTCTCTCTCCACTGCTCCTTCGATTTCCCAGTCTTTTTGCTAGGTAACATTTTGAAAACTGACCATTGTTGGGTGTTTTCCACCTACGGTGTTCATGATTTTTCTGATGCTTCTGATGTATTTCCAGTTGAAAATGTCAGTGTAACTAACCTATTGATTCATGTTCTTCACTTTATTGTCATGGTTTAGGCCAATTAAGCCTCAGCATACCAAAGGCTTTATGCAAGTGTATATTATCTTGCTAAATGTGCCATATTTTGTTGTTGCCTTCAGATGTTGTTTTTCATTAGCTGGTATTGAGTTAAATCAGATGCCATTATCACAACGATGTGGCTGGGGTAGAATAGAGTTGAATATGGTCCAAATAAGGGGATCAACAAGTTCAAATGCAATGAGACAGCCTATGCTTGCCATTTCACATTCATACAAAATATATTAACTTTTATTAATATATTCTTTACTGTTACTGATTAAGACGACAAACCATTGACTATCTGTGAGTGGCCTCCTGCTGGTCCTGAGGGGTGCAGTGCAGTGCCCAGCAGTAGCAGGAAGTGGTGTACGTGTGAAGAGGCCCATGTATGCCCCTGCCACTCAGCACAACCAGGCAGAGCCAGGACCAGTGGAGATCCCGTCAGGACATGCCCAGGATGCTTTGTCGTGGGTAGAGGCTTCAACCCCATCAGCTCAAGGCTAGCTCTTAAAACCACCCACACCCCCTAATTGTGATGGATTGAGATTGTATCCTAGCTCTTCGTTCTTGTGTAAGGAAAGTGAAATGCCACAGGCTCTTCCCAAAAGCTCCTCTCTCTTAAGCACCAATAGTAGATTTTCAGCTGTCCTTGTCAAGGACTGTTCACATAGCTTAGATTTTAGATGCTATCTGTATAGATGTTAACTGAGGCAACTTAAGCTTTAAGATACCATGGGCATGACTAGACAGACCCTAAGTTATGTGGTTTCAAATGTATTGCTTAGGTAGAACAACCATAAATGATGGTATTTATCCTGTCTAATTATTCATTGTTGAGTTAAATGGAATGAATCTAACATATCTCCCCTAGAAATCCTTAAACATACGTCAGTGAATCTGAGGGAACTCATACACATTTGTGCTCATTGGGTACTCATCATACCCATTTGTCCATTCCATATCCCATCTGACCACACTGACACCATGACCGCCCCATGAGAAGCCCATGTGGCTGCCATGTCCCCTGGTTCAAAGGAGACACTCAAAGTTTGCCCTCTCCGAGGGGAGACATACCGACGGGCCTGTACCCTCCCCAGGCTGACTCCGCAAGCACCAGCCCCTCTCCCCAGGCCCTGACCCTGGCAGCCAACCCTGCTGTCATCCCTGGCCCATGCAGGTGGTCACATGGACACACTGATGGCATAAGGTGAACATATGCTAACCAGTTCGACTGGAGCTGGTGCTTAGCCGAACTGAACGAGTGTGCCGGCATATTCCGTTAAAAGACCTCCGATTGAACGTCGCAATAAAACTGTTTGTCCATTTTGATACGCCAGTGCCAGTAAATACTTCCTCAAAATAGTCAGAATTAATCTAAGATAATTCCAAAAATCTGTCAGAAAGGTTGATGCTTTTGCTGAGGAGATCTTCGTCTGCCAATTTTACATCTAACTAAGATGTTTGGTGCAGTATTTCTCAATGAAAAAATGTGCATGAAAGCAGGTCGTCAAATTGAATGTGTCACATCTGCTCCTGCAACGCCCTCTACTAGTAATCCTGTGTTTCTTTGACCTGCCGCCTCCCCCAGTGCTCTTTTCTTTTTTTAAATTTGAGCAACAGCACTACTCTTATGCTAGCGAACAGGCCAAGATTTATTTTCTGATTGGCTGCCTCCGTGGAGCAGCGCTTTCCTGGGCCACGGAGGTTTGGGAGAGACAGTCCCCCATCTGCTTCTAATACTCCAGATTCACGGAGGAGATGAAGGTCTTCGAGCACCCGGTCTGCGGTAAGGATGCCGCTAAATGACTCCTGTCCCTCTGTCAAGGCCCCCATAGTGTTGCTGAGATGGCATGTGAGTTTCGCACCCTCGCCGCTGAGAGCGGCTGGAATGAGGAGGCCCTTCAGGGAGCATTCCGGAACACACTCGCTGAGATCCTCATGGATGAGTTGGTGTTCAGGGATGAGCCTGACGGACTTGATGAACTCACCTCTCTTGCTATCCGCATCAACAACTGTCTCCGTGAGTGTCGGATGGAGAGGGTAGGTAGGGTTGCATGTCCCATAACATCTGCTTCAGTGCCTTGCCCACCTTCTCCGACTGCATCCCATCCCCAGGCATGTCCAGATCCTGAACCCATGCAGCTGGGCAGGGCCCGTCTCTCTCCAGAGGAGAGTCAATGATGAATCGGCACTAAGAGCTGCCTATACTGTGGCCAGGTTGGTGACTCCAGCAAAAGAGGGGGCTTGGCAGTAGTGGGGGATATACTGTTGAGACAAACCACCTGCCCATCTTCCCCCAGGCAACCTTGTGTGGCAGAGTCAGACTTTTCCTCTGTCTGCTCTTATCAATTCCGGCTCAGACGAGCGCTTCCTGGCCCGAGGTGTCGTTACCCAGTTGTGCCTGGACACTGTTCCACTCGATTCACCCCTCGATGCCAAGGCTCTCAATGGAAAGCTCCTCGCCTGTGTCTGTGAGAGAACCGTCCCTGTCATCCTGCGTCTCTCTGGAAATTACCAGGAAAAGATCGGTTTCCACATAAACAAACTGTCCTTACTCTCCCCTGGTTCTTGGCCATCCATGGTTAAAGCTACACAACCCACAGATTGACTGGCCCTCCGGAAAGGTCACCACTACTTGGAGTTGATTTGTCACTAATTGTTTACATTCAGCCCTTCCCCCTACCTTGTTTGTGCCTCAGTTCATTCCAGAACCTCAGGACCTGTCATCTGTTCCTCCCGAGTATCGCGATCTAGCTCCTGTGTTCAGCAAGCACCACGCCCTGTCGCTGCATCGGCCGTACGACTGCGCCATTGATCTCCAGCCTGGTGCTCCTCTCCCCAGTAGCCGGTAAGTCCTCTCCCTGTTTAACCTCCTTCATTCCGAGCAAGAGGCTATGGAGAGTAACATACAGGATTCTCTGGCTGCAGGACTTATTTTTTTAAAAATGTATCCGTTATTTTACCAGGTAAGTTGACTGAGAACACATTCTCATTTGCAGCAGCGGCCTGGGGAATAGTTACAGGTGAGAGGAGGGGAACGAATGAGCCAATTGTAAACTGGGGATTATTAGGGAATTTAGCCAGGACACCAGGGTTAACACCCCTACTCTTACAATAAGTGCCATGGGGTCTTTAATGACCTCAGAGAGTCAGGACACCCCTTTAACATCCCATCCGAATGACAGCACCCTACACAGGGCAGTGTCACTGATCACTGCCCTGGGGCATTAGGATATTTTTTTTAGACAGAGGAAAGAGTGCCTCCTACTGGCCCTCCAACACCACTTCCAGCAGCATCTGGTCTCCCATCCAGGAACTGACTGGGACCAACCCTGCTTAGCTTCAGAAGCAAGCCAGCAGGGGTATGCAGGGTGGTATGCTGCTGGCAATGACTTATCAAGCCATCTTCCTCCCTGGTGGGTGCTGGGTTTTTCTTTGTGAAGAAGGATGGGTCACTCAAACGCAGTCAAAACAGGCAGACAAAAGAAATCCAAATTGTATCCGTAAAGTTCATAGAAACATGTCAAAGGATGTTTATATTCAATCCTCAGGTTGTTTTCTAGCCTAAATGATCTATAATATTTCAACCGGATAATAACGTCGTCAATATAAAAGGTAAACAAGAAATGCACTCTCGGGATTGCGCATGAAAAAGCTCTGGGACACGTCAGACTGGTCTTACTCCCTCATTTATAAGAATACAAGCCTGAAACAATTTCTAAAGACTGTTGACATCTAGTGGAAGGCATAGGAACTGAAAATTGAATCCTAAGTCAATGGTTACTGTAATGGCATTGAATAGAAAATTACAAAACCAAAAACAGAAAATACTTCCTGAATGGATTTTTCACAGGTTTTCGCCTGCCAAATCAGTTCTGATATACTCACAGACACTATTTTAACAGTTTTGGAAACTTTAGAGTGTTTTCTATCCAAATCCGCACCTGGTCTCCAGCAATCCACCCGAGCTTCCACTGACCTGTACTCCATTTTCCCCCATGTGTTCCAATAAATACCTTGGTTACTTAACTTCTTTGGGGTACTCCACCCCCCTTCTTCTAATCTAACTGCCTGTAGCTCAGGCCCAGAGGCAAGGATATGCATATTCATGGTATCATTTGAAAGGAAACACTCTGAATTTTGTGGAAATGTGAATTTAATGTAGGAGAATATAAAACAATAGATCTGGTAGAATAAAATACAAGGAAATAAACATACATTTTCTGTTTTTATTGTTGCTGCATCATCTTTCAAATGACCAGGAACAGCCAAACATACAGATATGATGTTGTGGATGATTTGAATGAATAACATAAGATGGCAACAATAGCTGAGCAAAGTATTTGATACACTGCCAATTTTGCAGGTTTTCCTACTTACAAAGCATGTAGAGGTCTGTAATTTTTCATCATAGGTACACTTCAACTGTGAGAGACGGAATCTAAAACAAAAATCCAGAAAATCACCTTGTATGATTTTTAAGTAATTAATTTGCATTCTATTGCATGACATAAGTATTTGATACATCAGAAAAGCAGAACTTAATATGTGGTACAGAAACCTTTGTTTGCAATTACAGAGATCATACGTTTCCTGTAGTTCTTGACCCGGTTTGAACACACTGCAGCAGGGATTTTTGCCCACTCCTCCATACAGACCTTCTCCAGATCCTTCAGGTTTCAATACGGACTTTCAGCTCCCTCCAAATATTTTCTATTGGGTTCAGTTCTGGAGACTGGCTAGGACACTCCAGGACCTTGAGATGCTTCTTACGGAGCCACTCCTTAGTTGCACTGGCTGTGTGTTTCTCCAGATCCTTCAGGTTTCGGGGCTGTTGCTGGGCAATACGGACTTTCAGCTCCCTCCAAAGATTTTCTATTGGGTTCAGGTCTGGAGACTGGCTAGGCCACTCCAGGACCTTGAGATGCTTCTTACGGAGCCACTCCTTAGTTGCACTGGCTGTGTGTTTCGGGTTGTTGTCATGCTGGAAGAACCAGCCACGACCCATCTTCAATGCTCTTACTGAGGGAAGGAGGTTGTTGGCCAAGATCTCACGATACATGGCCCCATCCATCCTCCCCTCAATACGGTGCAGTTGTCCTGTCCCCTTTGCAGAAAAGCATCCCCAAAGAATGTTTCCACCTCCATGCTTCAAAGTTGGGATGGTGTTCTTGGGGTTGTACTCATCCTTCTTCTTCCTCCAAACACGGTGAGTGGAGTTTAGACAAAAAAGCTCTATTTTTGTCTGATCAGACCACATGACCTTCTCCCATTCCTCCTCTGGATCATCCAGATGGTCATTGGCAAACTTCAGACGGGCCTGGACATGCGCTGGCTTGAGCAGGGGGACCTTGCGTGCGCTGCAGGATTTTAATCCATGACGGCGTAGTGTGTTACTAATGGTTTTTCCTTTGAGACTGTGGTCCCAGCTCTCTTCAGGTCATTGACCAGGTCCTGCCGTGTAGTTCTGGGCTGATCCCTCACCTTCCTCATGATCATTGATGCCCCATGAGGTGAGATCTTGCATGGAGCCCCAGACCGAGGGTGATTGACCGTCATCTTGAACTTCTTCCATTTTCTAATAATTGCGCCAACAGTTGTTGCCTTCTCACCAAGCTGCTTGCCTATTGTCCTGTAGCCCATCCCAGCCTTGTGCAGGTCTACAATTTTATCCCTGATGTCCTTACACACCTGGATTAATAAGACGTTCATCTTTTAAATGATTTGAGATACATGTATTTACAAGAATGTTTAATACAACAAATGGTGTATTTAGAATGTTAGCGCTCTGCAGTTTCACCGGATGTTGACCTGGTGGGACGTTAGCATCTCACCTACCCTAGAGAGGTTAATCCCTGTCTCCTTGTCCGAGTCTGCTCTTGCGTTTCGCTCCACCTAACAGAATGACTATAAATACTTTTTTTGAATAATCCCTACTGTTGACCAACAGTACGTAGACTTCGCCTCGAAACTTCGGCTTGCCTCCAGAATTTTGTTTTTGTGGCCGAACAGCCGAAAAAATATCTCACCCGAAGTCCAAAATGAACAAAAACGTTACAAAATGTTGTTATAATGCAGAAAATCTTCTGAACTGTTAAGGCTGGGAAGCATCTGAACGCCTTTAGTTTGTGGGGAGACAGATAATGTAGCCTACAGTGGGCTTGACAAAGGAATGGGAGGATTGCGAGATTCAACAGCCTAGAGCAGTGTTTCCCTGCTGGCACCATCTCAATTTGGCCCGTTGGTGGTTTTATTTGCAAACCCCCGAAGTTTTCTGAACAAAAAATAAATAAAACAAAGACTGTAAAAACACCAGGAAATCAGCCCCAAGTTACTTTAATTTTGGAAATCTGCTTCCAAGTAGTCCCACGCTTAATAGAGACACATGATCGTATACAAATGTAAGCAAGGTTTGAAATGATTGTTTTAGTCAAACATTCTGTTTGGGCTTCTGGTGGTCAATTTGCATTCTACAAATTATTCGTTATGTTCCGGCCCCCCGACCAAACACTCAAGAAAAAATTGGTACGCAGCTGAATCTAGTTGATGATCCCTGGGATAGTGGCACCATCTCAATGTAGAGCAGAGGAGGCTGGTGGGCAGAGCTATAGGAGGACGGGAAAATTATATTGGCTGGAATGGAATCAATGGAATGGTTCCGGACACATCAAAGACATGGAAACAACGTGTTTGACTCTGTTCCATTCCAGCCATTACAATGACCTCATCCTCCTATATTTTCTCCCACCAGCCTCCTTGGACGTAGAGCATGTGGAGTCTTTCATATCAGCTGGTGTACACATCACATCTACACACACAAATATACATTGGTACATACTGTAAACCGTTTCAGCTGGGTGGAGTGATACACTGCAATCCCAGACAGAAAGGCACCCAAAGCAGAGCCTCATCCACATTTCCTCCTCCGCTCCCTCATTCCCCCTCCTTTGCTCCCTCATTCCCTCTCCTTGTATTCCCTCTCCACCTCTCCCTTCTGCCTCTGGCCTGTGATCCCTCACCCAGTGAAGCCCTCCTCCCTGCAGGCTGTCTCTGCTCTGCTCTGCCCGTCAGGGGAGGCTGTGGTGGAGCTTCATGTACCAACCAGCGCCTGTCTCTACCGGGGCCCACAGTCACCACACCCACTGCATTCCTCTACACACACACCCAGGGCTCCTGGAAGGCCTAAGGGAATACTCTGAGGAGAGGAGAGCTGATGGGAATGCACAGTCCACTGAGGATAGACTGGTGCAATGCTTAGTCTTTCACATCACTATGTTGAATATGTACTTTGTGCCTATATTGTGTTTCATCATGTAGTATGTTATATTTCCATCTCATTTTATTGCTCTGCTTCAAATGCCCCGACAGGTCCACTCTCCAAAAATTGAGATGACATAGCTCAGGGGGATTTGATTTGGTTCACTTAATATCAAAATAAACCTGCAGCCAAGCAGAGTAAGTGGAAAAACAGCGCATGGAAAAGAAGACACTTGAGTAAAAAAAAAATGAAAAATCAGCAAAAAGGGGGAATTATCTCCACAGCTGTCTGTGGAACAGGAAGTCTCTCCCAGAGAGGCGGCTCCGCAGGGCCTGATCACAGAGGCAGGGCAGGAAGTCACACAAAAAGACAGGAAGTGAACGCCAGCTCCAGGAAGTGAGTTTGCAGCTTCGGCTCCATGAAGTCTGGACCCTGAAGCGAGGGAGGAGGGAGAGAGCGCATCACAACATCAGAGAGGGGGAAAGGGAAGAGGAGAGATGCATACAGGGAAAAATGAGGAGATATAGAGAAAGAGGGAATGGAAGAGAGAGAGAGAGCAGGGCCTAGTTATGGCAGTGACAGCTATCTCCACAGAACCAGCTGTGTTATTCACTGAGTCCTGATGCTCTGGTGCTGAGCTCCCTGCTTTAAATGGATGCATCGTGTCACCACTAACATCCTCTTAACCCCCCCCACCCACACACAAGAATACGCAGACAGGGATACACATGAAAGAACACGCAGTATTCACTTAAACACAAGTAAAAACAGCCCTGACTGTGTTTTGTTCCATGCATAAATGAAGTGTTATCCATGCCATGCTGCATGAAGGCATGAGAAAAGAAAAGGGCACAGCAAATAAGCCTTAATGAAATGCAGAATTTGCCCAATACATAACACACATTACATAGTATAATAACCAATAACTATCATAAGAATTATTCATATTTCAATGTTACGAAGTGGGATAAAAATGGATTCAAATGTTATTATTTTGTCGATGATCTACACATTATACTCTGTCAGGGTGGAAGGAAAATTCAATAATAAAATGTATTATCATGACAATAACCTGGATTGTTTGCCCATTATTCTTTTCAAAATCCTTCAAGCTCAGTCAAGTTGGTTGTTGATCATTTTCAAGCAGATTTAAGTCAAAACTGTAACTCAGCTAATGAGGAGCATATTGTCCTGCTGAAAGGAGAATGTGTCAAGTGGAAAGATGACTGAACCAGGTTTACTTCTAGGATTGCGCCTGTGCTTAGCTCCATTCCGTTTCTTTTTAACCTGTAAAACTCCACAGTCCTTTTCAAAGACAAGCATACCCATAACATGATGTAGCCACCACCATGCTTGAAAATGTGGAGTGTGGTGTGTTGTGTTGGATTTGCCCCAAACATAACCCTTTGTTTTCAGGACAAAAATATCATTTCTTTGCCACATTTTTGGAGTATTACTTTAGTGCCTTGTTGCAATTGTTGCTTAAGTACCCCACAACAACCAGTCCTTATCCCATTAACACCTCTCCTGTTCCCCCCTCCTGTCTCTGAATCTATCTGTGCAAATCAGATCAGCAGGTCCAGGGCCAGGTGCAGCCCAGAGGGAGTTAGCACCTCCTCAACCATGCCAACACACTCTATTTACATGCACAATGCATGCAGGTTAATTAAGCAAATCTGTGAGCACAGGTGTGTTTGATGGATGGGAGGAGGGACACACTGTTGTGACTGGAGTCATTTATACATGTAAAAACGTAAAATGCAGATGATACATAGTGCCTATCATAGGTAAGGGATTTTAAAGTGGTATTGAAATGGATTTACCTTACTGTACCCACACATACAATTATATGTAAGGTCCCTCACTTTAGTAGTGTACTTGTATCAATGCCCAGATTCAACAACAAAGGCCTGGGAGCTTTTCCAATGACTTGGTAGGAAAGGCACTGATTGGTAGATGGGTAAAAAATGTAAATAAAAAGCAGACGCGGACTATCCCTGTGAAGCTATTACAATAAATAGAGTCCTTCCTAACTGAGTTGCCAGAGAGAAAGGAAACAGCTCAAGGTTTTCACCATGATGTCAATGGTGATTTTAAAACAGTTACAGAGTTTAATGATGTCACACCCTGATCAGTTTCACCTGTCTTTGTGCTTCTCTGCACCCCCCTCCAGGTGTCGCCCATCTTCCCCATTATCCCCTGTGCATTTATACCTGTGTTCTCTGTTTGTCTGTTGCCAGTTTGTCTTGTCAGGTCTTACCAGCATTCTTTCCTGTCTTCCTGTTTTCTCAAGTTTCTGTTTCCTAGTTTCCCCGGTTCTGGCCATTCTGCCTGCCCTGACCCTGAGCGTGCCTGCCGTTCAGTACCTGCCTGACTCCTGCCTTGACCTGTCTTTTGCCTGACCCCTGTTTGGTTCAATAAGCATCTTTGATTCTAGCTGTCTGCATTTGGGTCTTATCCTGAGTTCTGATAAATGGCCACTCCCTCAAGCTAGTAACAATTCTATGAATAACGCATTCATACATCTTGACCGTGGGATTATAATATTTAGGATGTTATATTCCATGAACAAACTCATAAAAAGATTCCTATGAATCCAATTAATAAATAGCCTAAAATGGGGAAAAACTTTAAACAACATGTGGGGCAATTGGCGCCTATATTTCTAAAACGTGCATCGGGAGAGGCAGAGGTAGGATGACGTCTCCATCAACCAGATACAGAGATGATATCTGTACAACCATTCAACCACACACCCTCAATGAAGGCTCACCTGTTTTAAGCAAAGAAATGAAAAGCCATGAACTTCTCATATCAGAGTTGATAAAAAGTAATCTATTGTAATCATCATGGTCAGTCTTCCAAATTTGCTTCAAACACAGATATCATTTTGGTGTTTTGAGTGTGAGACATGCAGTCCTAACTTTTGGGTTTGAGCATTCCAACAGGCACACAGTACCAGCCAAAAGTTTGCACACTCATTCAAGGGTTTTTCTTTATTTTTACAATTTTCTACATTGTAGAATATTAGTGATGACATCAAAACTATGAAATAACACATATGGAATCATGTAGTAACCAGAAAAGGGTTAAACAAATCTAAATATATTTTAGATTTTAGATTCTTTCAAAGTAGCCACCCTTTACCTTGAGGACAGCTTTTCACACTCTTGGCATTCTCTCAACCAGCGTCATGAGGAATGCTTTTCCAACAGTCTTGAAGGAGTGCCCACATATGCTGAACACTTGTTGGCTGCTTTTCCTTCACTCTGAGGTCCAACTCATCCCAAACCATCTTAATTGGGTTGAGGTCGGGTGATTGTGGAGGCCAGGTCATCTGATGCAGTACTCCATCACTCTCGTTATTGGTCAAATAGCCCTTAAATAGCCTGGAGGTGTGTTGGGTCATTGTCCTGTTGAAAAACAAATGATAGTCTCACTAAGCGCAAACCAGATGGGATGGCATATCGCTGCAGAATGTTGTGGTAGCAATGCTGGTTAAGTGTGCCTTGAATTCTAAATAAATCACTGACAGTGTCACCAGTAAAGCACCCCCACACCATCACACCTCCTTCTTCATGCTTCACGGTGGGAACCACACATGTGGAGATCTTCCGTTCACCTACTCCGCGTCTCACAAAGACACGGCCATTAGAACCACAAATCTAATATTTGGACTCATCAGACCAAAGGACAGGAAAAGCAGCCAACAAATGCTCAGCATATGTGGGAACTCCTTCAAGACGGTTGGAAAAGCATTCCCCATGAAGCTGGTTGAGAGAATGCCAAGAGTGTGCAAAGCTGTCATCAAGGGAAAGGGTGGCTAATTTGAATAATCTAAAATATATTTTGATTTGTTTAACACTTTTTTGGTTACTACTGGATTCCATATGTGTTACTAAATAGTTTTGATGTCTTCACTATTATGCTACAATGTAGAAAAAACCCTTGAATGAGTAGGTGTGATTGTCACGACTTTGGCCGAAGTTGGTCCCTCTCCTTCTTCGTGCGGTGTTCGGCGGTCGACGTCACCGGCTTTCTAGACACCACCGATCCATGTTTCATGTTCGTTTTGTTTTGTCTTGATTATTTACACACCTGGTTTCCATTCCATGAATTATGTTCATTATTTAACCCTCTGATTTCCTTCTCTGTTTTGTGCGTTATTGTTTGTCATGTGGGTTCTCGTTGTTCGTGCTTTAGTTTATTGTATATGTTCCTTGTTGGAATCTTACCATTTATTGAGTAAATCTTGGATTATTACTCAGAACTGTGTCCTGCGCCTGACTCTGCATTTATTCAATTTGACCAACGGCCTCACTGGGATACTATTACACAGCAAATACAACGCGTTAAACTTTTGACTGGTACTGTAATTTACCACAAATGTAAGATTTAAACAACAAAGCCCAATAATATTTGAAACAATCTCTGTCATCATATTCTGAAAGTAAGTGCACCTGGCTATCTACACAGAGCTGTATTTGGCCATCTATTTTATTATAATCACTTGGTGATGGTACTTTGGGTGGCTATCACGTGTTGTTTCAGTCTCATTTTCAAGTTAGTGCTGTGATCACCTTGCCATCGCGTTCCAGAGGGTTTTCACTCTCTGCACAAAGAGAGAAGGGCATTAGTCCACAAGAAAGACCAGCTTTGGCTTCCTAAAGAAAGCAGAGGTTTAGCTCTTTCACTTCCATAGCATTGTTATGCTAAGGGAGGCTTTAGAATAAAAAATGGACCATTAGCATCTGAAGAAGACCCAACATCTGAGGGAAACATGTCTTTAGGGCCCACAGAAAAGGATCCGTCCATTCTCTCACTCCCTCTCCTCTCTCACTCACTCTTTCCTCACTCAACTCTCATCTCTCTCTATTCGAGGTTCATTCTCTTTCTGTTTTGGCGGGAGGAGGGGGTTTGGTGAATTCATCTCTTGGATGAAAGGTGTTATTTTCCATATGAATATCTATACTCTATTTTGACTTGCATATAACATTTGTTTCCACTAAAATGCCATTCACTGTTTAACACTGGAGAGTCATCATAACGTGTGAGTAGAATCAATGATTCACCCTCCTCACAGAGACACGATATTACCATGTTGTAGTGAAGATACAGGTGAAGCCATATGAAGAATGTGTTAGTCAGTAGAGATCGATCCATGACGGGCCTGTTCAACGGGTTGTATTTGCTGTGTAATATTATCAGTACCAGTCAGTAGTCCTACACGGGTAATGTGTATCATTCCACAGGCATCATTAGTCCATTAGGCCTGCTGCAGTAAACACTGTGGTCATGCCACTGGCTTGTGACCTGGTCTGACTGGGTCTACTCCTCCAGGATGGGTGGGAGTCCAGAGGCAGCTGTGTGATGAGTCACGGCTGCTGCACTCACACGTCATCTGGGGAGGAACGAAGAGGCGTTCCCCTGGTCCAGAGCTGGACCAGAGCAGGCAGAGTCCTCCAGACCTAGAAAGATACTGTATACACAGAGAGCATGTGTGTGTGGAGACACACACACACACACCAGTCTTGTACAGCTAACCTTGTGGGGACACATTTTCCCTAACCCCTAACTCTAACCCTAACCCGTACTCTTACCCTAACCTTAACCCAAAACAATCACCTTAACCCTGACCCTAAACCTAACCTTAGCTCCTAACCCTAAAACTAACCCTAGCTCCTAACCCTAACATTTAACATAATTCTAACCCTAACACAAATTCTATCCTTAACCCTAAACCCCCTAGAAATAGCATTTGACCTTGTGGGGACTAACAAAATGTCAGTTGGTCAAATTTTTGTTTGTTTACTATTCTTGTGGGCACTTCTGGTCCACACACACACACACACACACACACACACACACACACACACACACACACACACACACACACACACACACACACACACACACACACACACACACACACACTAGAATCTGGAAAATAAAAAATTATCATTATCAGTATCTATGTGATGAAAGTACTATCATCGATGTCACAAGCTGTGTTTTTACACATAGGGCGTGGTCCGGCAGGGTGATTACAACACTTACCTGAGGCCGTCAGGTTTCTGTGGAATAGAGAAGATTATTAAATGACATGCAGCACAGGCAGATTCGGGGATGAGGGCATGAGTAACGCCTGCACCTGCACCTACTCAGGGTGTTTCACTGGAGCCAGGACGGTGAGAGAGTGGAAGGGGAGAGGGAAGGACGAGAAGGGGGGGTGAATTTTCAAGGACAGGGAAGATGTTGTGAAATAATATTGCGCATGTGGCTGGACAGCTGCAGAGGGAGTGAATCGCTCCATGTGCAAGAACATGAGTCATCAGGAGAGTTCCTCTGACCTAGGCTCAGACTCAAATCTTTCCCACTTCCCCCCTTCTCTCCCTCACTCCATCCATGCCTCTCCCCATTTATCACAGGTGCAAGTAGGGAAGTAAGCCAAGAGATTACACACACACACACACACACATTCTCTGCATCATCATGAGATCATGTAGCACATGTGACATACTGTTCAGAGACTTCCTTCCTGCCCTTCAACCACAGGTGGCTCCAAAGCAGAGCATTCCCTAGCATGTTGTTACTGATGACTGATGTTTCACTGCAATAGATAATGGAAGTGGCCTCATCGTCTTGGAAAATTTGAATCATCACAATGTTGCATTACTCATATGAATAAGTATAGTCTTCTTCATATTATTTCCAGCTCAAGTGGATCACTTTGCGATTGTGTTTAGGTTCAATACACCAATGTTTGTAAAAGTGTCACACAAAAACAATGAAGGTTGGCTGAGGCAAGTCGTAGTGGGTGGTTTGGATTGGCACACTCCACTGATCCTGTTGTGTTACACACTACACTGTCATTCTCCCAGAGTAAGATATGGGGAAAGCGATCTGTGAAATCTGTGAAACTATTTACATTCAAATCAAAATCAAATCAAATCAATTTTATTTGTCACATACACATGGTTAGCAGATGTTAATGCGAGTGTAGCGAAATGCTTGTGCTTCTAGTTCCGACAATGCAGTAATAACGAACAAGTAATCTAACTAACAATTCCAAAAAAAACTACTGTCTTATACACAGTGTAAGGGGATAAAGAATATGTACATAAGGATATATGAATGAGTGATGGTACAGAGCAGCATAGGCAAGATACAGTAGATGATATCGAGTACAGTATATACATATGAGATGAGTATGTAAACCAAGTGGCATAGTTAAAGTGGCTAGTGATACATGTATTACATAAGGATGCAGTCGATGATATAGAGTACAGTATCTACGTATGCATATGAGATGAATAATGTAGGGTAAGTAACATTATATAAGGTAGCATTGTTTAAAGTGGCTAGTGATATATTTACATCATTTCCCATCTATTGACACCCCCCCCATACCCCGCTCGTTTTTACACTGCTGGTACTCACTGTTTATTATCTATGCATAGTTACTTTACCCCACCTACATGTACACATAACCTCGGCTAACCTGTACCCCCGCACATTGACTCAGTACCGGTACCCCCTGTATATAGCCTTGTTATTGTTATTTTTTTTATATATATATTTTTTACTTTAGTTTATTTTGTAAATATTTTATTAACTCTATTTCTTGAAATGCATTGTTGGTTAATGGCTTGTAAGTAAGCATTTCCCACCTGCTGTATTCGGCTCATGTGACAAATTTAAATTTGATTTGATATGGGGAAAGCGATCTGTGAAATTCCCATTGATTAGGGAGGGACACCTCTTCACAGAAGGCTCACAGTGTCTCTGTCAATCATAACTACAACTTGAATACATCAGGATGCTAAACCTGCCCTCCAGGGCAGCAGGCAGCGTCATACGACCATGATGAGGCCTGTCCAATATTAGTCTGTGTGGTCCAGCCGCAGGGCCCCTCAGTGTCCCTCTCCTGCTTGTCCTCCTTTGATATCAAGAGTGGTGGAATGGAAGGGAGCGGTGCAGAGTGAGGGGTAAGGGGACAGGGGGGGGGGGCTCTCTAGTTGCCAAGCGAACACCATATGGGAAGCTCACTGGTGTTACTGGGAGCCCAGGACAGTTCCCAGAATTCACATGATAATGAAGCGGAGGGCCATTCAGAGCGCCGACCTAAAGCTGGGCCTAAGAGCTTTCGGTAGCCCCCAGCAGCCTGTAGCCTGCATACCCCGGGCCCAGCCAGCTTTTCTGCCAGGGACAAACCACCTGTTTGATTTTCCCAGGGCCTGCGAACGATAGAGGAGTGGAGAGGAGAGGATGGAGGAAGAGGGGGAGGAGGAGAAGGGCCTGCGAAGGAATGTCTCCCTCTCATTCGGTCACTGAGTGTGTACTTCCAATACACTTCCTCTTTATAATCCTACACCCCTACCCTCACGTGCACACACACACATACACACACTGGCGAGTAAAGCCCAGACGCACACACACCCCTGCTGACCCACACACACCCTCTCTCCCCCTTTGTTAACTCCCTGAAACAATCCCAGGGAGAAGAATGAACTTTCAAACTAGGGCACCTTCTGCTGCATTTAGTTTCACACAAGCGGATTCCTGGAAGTGGGTGCTGGCTTTGTGAGAAGCAGGGCGATGTCCTAGCTGAGCGTGCCTCAGACAACGTGGGAAACACAAGAGCATCATCAAGGTGCTGTTGCGGTGTGACTGTGAGAGTGGTGCTATGGCTAAGAGAGAGGGGGGAGACAGGGAAGAACAGGGAGTCAGAGGATATTAGGGGAGGGAGATGGGGGAGACAGGGAAACAGACTAGTGTCTTTAGACGTTGAGGGAATGAGGCCGTAGGGAGGGGGGATAGGGGGCTTGTAGGAGAGTCTATGTTTATGTGGTGGGTACACTCCTTTATCGTGAGAATACAGCCAACACACAGGGACAAACAGGACAGAAGGGACTGATGAGTCCTCCTTTAATGTCATCAATTAGAGGGCAAACCATCATAACTGTATCACTATTAAATCATTATAGAGTAATATGTTAAACTGTTATTACATTGGTTTTCATTGTTGTAAAACATCTTAAGAGATCTTAAGAGTTGCCACTAAAAGACAAATCTCATAGCCATGATAATTAATGACGACAAAATTTCTTTGCCTCAAGTTTTCCTGATGAAATATTTTGTTGTATTGTGTAATCAAACAGAGTAGCTCACTTCCTGTGGGCACAGGTGTGTGACTGACTGACTGTGTGTGTTGCTTAGTGGACACCTACAGTTTCCTACGTGGAGAGGGCAGGGCGGGATTCCTTTAGTCTAACCTGAAACGGTGCCTTGCTGGGGGCTAAACACCTGCACTCCACTCCCAGGCTGAGGGCGAGGCCTAACATAGGGCACTGTGCTGTGGTACCCCACGTCACACCACCTCACCTAACACTGTATTTTGTTACTGTGCTTCCCACACTGAGGGTGTTCTTTCTAACACTGTGTTCAGGGCAGGTAGAAAGGGAAGCCTGCACAGAATACAAAGCAATAATAAAAAGCAATGTAGGTCTGTTGACTATAACTCACACTCACACCTGTTTCTCTTGTGCCTCCTCTTCAGAAAAAGGTGGAGGATGAATGGAATGGACGTAGGATCTGCAACATCCAATACCATCATGACTGGGATGTTCATTCAACATAGCTTGGATAAACAAAAGCAATAAACAAGAGAGGGAACCTTGGCCCATCATAGCCCTTTCAGAAGTGTAGAAATGTCAAGGGCCTCATGGGAGAGAAACAAAAAACCAACACCCAAATAACCTGATTATATACATGCCACAATCTGTTCACTGTCAATGGCAGAGCTCATTTGTCAAGCCCATCCAAAAGGTTGGTTCTCAGACAACTCGCACAATACCCACTGACAAACAGGAGGGCTCTCCTTTTAGCCGAGCCTGCCACCGGGAAGCCGATCTGAAGTATTAATCTTTGGGTGGAACAGCGGAGGAGAGGGCTCAGCCTGGCCCAGCCATTGTCCCCAGGCCTGGGCCCTCTGAATGGGGCTTTGTGAGCTCCCCAGCTGCCACTGTCCAGGCTCCATCTTTAGGGTTTGGCTCCCATGTCCCCTGGCTGTGCTGACTGGAGACCTCTGTGCAGCTGTGGGGATGTGTGTGTGATAGAGAGAGAGGTCAGGTGACTGACTGTTTGTCACACAAATGAATACACAACACAGCCTACACAGAGGCACTCACGCATCATCTGAAAGCCAGGCTCTCTATGTTAAAAGTTAAATATTCTCAATTATGAGTACATGCCTATGTTACTGAAACTGGTTTTGAAAAGCCTCAGAGACATTAATCCCAAAACATTTGATCTAATTTTGAATTCAATGTCTTGATGCCTCCTCCACACATATCATCTCTGTCATATCATTTAACATAGATATGACAAGGTCCCAGTGTGTAGGCATGTAGCTAGATCAGTGGAGGAAAAATAACCCAATTTTCCTACTTGAGTAAATGTAAAGATGCCATAATAGAAAATGACTCAAGTAAAAGTGAAAGTTAGCCAGTAAAACACAACTTGAGTAAACGTCTAAAAGTATCTGTTTTTAAATATACTTAAGTATCTAAAGTCAAAGTAAATGCTATAAATAATTTCAAATTTCTTATATTAAGATTTCCATAAAAACGTTTCCATAAAAAATGTTAGTTTTTTTTTTACGGATAGCCAGTGGCACACTTCAACACTATGATATTATTTACAAACAAAGCATTTGTGTTTAGTGAGTCAGAGGCTAAAGGGACGACCGCATCCTTGATCCTTCTCTTGATAAGTGCGTGAATTGGACCATTTTCCTGTCCATTCGAAATGTAACAAGTACTTTTGGGTGTCAGGGAAAATTTATTGGAGTAAAAAGTTTATTTTTTCCTTCGGAATATAGTGAAGTAAAAGTAAAAGTTGTAAAAAATATAAACAGTAAAATACAAAAGCCCCAAAAAACTACTTAAGTAGTACTTTAAAGTATTTTTACTTAGTTACTTTACACCACTTAGCTAGATGACTAGGAGCCATCCATGTCCAGTTGAATGCGCTATGCAGCCTGAGGTGAGGATGGGCTCTGCTCTGGGGAGGCAGAGGAAGCTGTCTGGTTGAGCTGATGATTTTCAGCAGCAGCACTTTGTTTGCCCTTTATCTTCCTCCCTGCTGGTGGTGACAGCTGCCCAGCAGCAATGGGCCCTGGTCCCCACAGTCCTCCATAGTCCTCCCCCTGCTGCCCAGCTGTGAACAGCTGGTCCCCCCTAACGGATCCACTGGACCTGGGCCCCACTGTCTATATGTCTGTCTGTGTGGGGGCCATGTAGGCCAAACACAGGCCCTATTCACAGATAGCATAGCAGACCACTGGAGGAGCTGCTAATGACTAGGCCTCATTAGGAAGACATCACAGTTTCTAAAGAGGTGAAACCATTGTTCCCCCTCTGGAGAGGTAGAGCTGCAGGGTCGCATGCAGTACAATGGATTGGAACACCATATCAGGTTTATTACCTATGCTCAATACAGAACACAGAACAGCACCTTCTCCATGGAGCACAGTGCTGTGAACCAGATTCACTTTAGAGAGGCCAATATGTTGCAGATGAGCAAGAGGAGAGATAGGGGGGGGGGGGGGGGGTCCAGGGACGGAAGGAACTCTGGCATTATTAGATTTGCAGCAAGCCATAACACTGTCTCCCATTGTGTGTCCACCCACCAATGCCCTCCCCCAAACCCCTGACCGTAGAACACTCCCCCTCGCTAAAACTCTCTCCAGGCAATTGCCAGTGGAGTGGAAAGTATTCCAGAGTACAATGCCGATGCTCTGAATGGGTGCTTTTGCATGCCACCAGTGCGCTGTCACCAGCAGATGGGGAGCTAATTAGAAGCCATTAAAGGGCTTTGATAGTGTGTGTGGGAACCAGGCGGAGGCAGGGGGTTAGGCTGGGGTCCGCTGGTCCCACTGTGAATGTGCAGGCACACAAGCTGCTGCTGGCTGCAAAGTGCCCAAACTGTGCTTGTCCCTGAGTGTGAGGGAGAGGGTAGCCATCCCCAGTCCAGGGCCAAGGATACAGTCCAAGACATCTGTGGGACTGGATGGATCTCTATTGTGCAGCACTTACTATCAGTCTACACAACTCTTATATAATCTAGAGATTTGCCAGTATCAAAGTCCACAAGACTGCTATGATAAACAGCAAATATAGCCATACATACAGTGACCGTTCAGACGCTCCAGACCTTTCAGCAGAAAGCCGGTTCTGCTGATGACACATCTGTGAACAGGGGCTGCCCTGTCATTGGACAGGATGTGACCGAATCCCCACGGCCAGGAACTCATTAGAGGCCAATCTCCCCAGGGGGACACCAGGGCTGACCAGGCTAGAGCAGGGCAAAGCAGAGCAGAGCAAAGCAGGACAGTCACCACAGGGAACAGGAGGGAACCAATAAAAAACAAACCCATTGAGTAAGCAGAAATTACACACTCAGCCCAACCACCCCATCTTGCAGGCACTTATTATCATCTTTATTTCCCCTGCTCCTAATGTGTCTCAATCACTATCAACAATACACATTTGACATTGACTATCACACACCATGTATTCCTGACACCACACCCCACCACTCCCATATGAGTGGCGATGCTCGTCTCCACACATCTGCACAGGTGTGATCATTATCGACCAAACAGGAAGAGCCAGACTGGGAATTGCAAACTAATCCCACAGCTGCAGGAAGATGGTGTGTGTGTGTGCGTGTGTGTCTGTGTGCATCTGTGTCTGTCTGTGTGAGTCTGTGTGTGTGTGTCTGTGTGTTTTTGTTTTACTATCCCTGTGGGGATCGGAAGTCTACACAAGGTTAGTAAAACAAGGAGAATTCAGACAAGTGGGGGAATTTTGCCGGTCCCTACAAGGAAAAAGGCTATTTTAGGCTTAGGGGTTAGGTTTAGGGTTACAATTAGGGTTAGGGGTTAGGGTTAGGTTTAGGAGTTTCGGATTAGGGGTTAGGGAAAATAGGATTTTGAATGGGAATCAATTGTTTATTCCCACAAGATTAGAAAAATAATGTGTGTTTTGCTTCTTCTCAATTAAATTTCATCATAAAATAAATTCTACTATATGATGTCATGTTATATGTTTGAATGATAATCGTTAAGTGTGAAGTCTACAATCAAAAATGATATCCCACATTATTGTTGACTCCTAGAATTAGAAGATCCATGTTTCAGGAAGCCCTATGAGCAGTAGCTATTGTTCCATGGTAATTATAACAGTAGCAACAGGGTTAATACCGAATGTCCTTTCCCCTCTGATCTCCAGCTTTCCCCTCACTACATCCTGCACTTTGCTTTTGTGGAACTACTTTCTGTAGCAATAAAGAGGGTGTATTAGCCAATACACTTTCCCTGTCCAAATGGCACAATTTACTACAGTATAGTGACAAATCTGTGGGGAAAAGTTTCTGTTCTGGCACAAACTGTTGAAAACACTGCTGCACTGTACACAGTGTTCCTTCTAAGCAACAGACTGCAACTGTTGCATATCAGCCTTTTTGATAGATGCTCTAATAGCATGTTTACATTGATACGTTCAGAATACAATGCACAAAGATTAAATACAACGTGGGATCAGATTTTTACTATATGTCATTAAAATTAATTTGGCAATTAAATGCCTGTTTGCATTTCAGTATTAACTCAAATGAATGAATGAATGACCATGGAAAACAGGGTTTAGGGTAGTTGGATGGTGGTGAGGGGCATTGCCATTCTGTCAGTTAAAATCAGGAGCTAATTTCCTTCACTTTTCTTTCCTCTCATCTGTTTCTTCCCTTTTCCCTCTTCCCTCTCTCTGTCCTTGCCTTGATGTGCTGTAAACAGGCTAAAAAGGGCCCAGCTGTGTAGAGTTATTGTTGGTGTCAATAGGAAGTGCTGATAGCTTTTGCAGCTGAACAAAAGCTGGATGAGGGGAGTGGAGGGGCGCTCCAGACACTGTGGCTCCAGCCTAGATTCTCTCCCACAATCCCTTCACCGCACTCCCATTGTTCTGGCAGCCGCCCCCCCCCCCTTCCCCCCTCCGCCCTGTCAGCTGCAACCTGGGACAGAGTGCAAAAAAATACAATACTAAATTACGTTTAAGACAGTAGGCTAAAATTACTTTAAACGGACTATTTTCTGCTTTTAATTCGTTTTTTCCATAGTTTTTCTAGTGATATCTAGGCTAATTTGCATACATATAGGCTAATTGCAATAAGTCGCTTCTTCAAAAAGTTTATTTCAATTTTATAACTAAACCCATTGCTATAGGGTTCAACATAAGTTAACTATTATCATTAGTAAGAACAAAGTTATGGAACTTTTTTAACTTGCGGCAGTAGCTCCTACATTTGTTTTAAAAATGTTGCATATTATATCATTGTATAACACTTTTTGAAAAAAACTTTTATTGGAAATTCTAGCTTTTAGAAAAGCTGCATGTTTCATATAAGATATTTAGCTGGTTATGCTGCTGTGTGTTGATTTTAGGAGACATTCACATACAGCCTCCATAGAGTTTCATGTGAAGGAATGCTGCCGCAATTTATCCTATCAATTTGCGTACAAATGCGGTACAAATGCATGGTTTCACTTTACAGCGCTCGCTCTTTCTCTTTCTTATTCGTTTCCTAAAATACTATGCTTGAGTAAACTGGCGAGAATGACCGTTTGCAGGTGTTGCGGGGCGGTAATCTCATCAAAGTGATTTAAAGTGATAAATTAATTATCAACTCTGATGCCAGTTTGTTCTCAGGGTTTGCGCGTGGTTAGTGCATTATGGGATCCTTGGGACGTCCATACCCTAACCATAACTCTTTACCTAACCCTAATCTTAAATATTTGAAATGTCAACGTCCCAAGGATTCGAAATAGCATGGACCGTTGGCGCTCTACTCAGGTGAACAGTGGAGTGCGAGGCTGTTGTTTGAGGTCTCCATAGCGACCGCCCGCTCGGCGCCAGGCTGACAGGCGTCAAGGCTCCGATGAATGGGTGACGTCACGGCGCTGGCGCCTGCCTGTCTGCCTTGGCTTGTTTGGACAATCTGGGGAAAGATTCAGAACAGAGCAATGCAATTTCAATGTGCACACAAGGCTGAGCACACACGGAGAACATGTGAAGGAATCCGTGAAGTGGCTCACAGGGGCTTCCCTCATGAGAGGAAAAAGAGAGTCTGTGCTAAAAAGTGCAGTTTGTAAGTATAAAGAAAGCTTAGTGTGACTTTTAACACACATTCTCAGCCAGCTATGGTGAATAACGGGAGAAAGTGCGCCAAAGACAGACATGTAGGCGGGACCTATAAATACATTTTATAATAAATAATAACTAATGCTACACTAAATTGTGAATGTTGTTTTCCCCCTTGTGTGTAAAGTTCTGAATCATAAATTGTACACATGAGTGTTATAGATATAGAGCTAATTGTTTGAATGGACTTTAATCATATTACACCATACCCAATGGTAATAAACCAGTTATTATTCATAGTCTGAATATTTCTTCATTTATGGCACCTTTATAACGTGGTCATCTAAGGTGCCCTCTAACTGTTGGGTGGGCAAGTCTCAGGCGCTATGGTTATTATCACCAGCCATTCATCCCATCCGACACACAGCACATATACCCCCATATCCATACACAACACCAACCCTTCAGTGTCCCCAGGCACTCTACACCTGCAGAGTCCCCAAGCCATGGCCAGCTGGATTCCCACATAGGCCCATCACCCGTAAAAAAATACACATTTGTTTCCATCTGTAACGCCTTCTCTCAAACATATTCTAAATCCTTAAAATCAGGCGCAGGGTCCCATTGGCTAAGAAAACAGTTGTGAAACGTCCTAGCACTAACACGGCTGCGCTATAGGCCCTCGCTCCGCAAGCAGGACAAGTTTGGGCACGCCCCCAAGTCCTAGTCTTATAAATTCAAGGCGGTACACTCGTGCGTTGTTGAGAACTGTCAACATTGCTGAGACAATATTCCCATTACTACTAAAAATACTTTTGGAGCCTTTGCTAATCTCTATAGCTTTTACACACCATCTTTTTATTATCTTTGGAAACTACAGCTACACCTTCAGCCAATATGAAGGTTGTCGGACCTACCTGCGCACTGAAGAGTAAGGTTGGCGGCGAGGACATGGTGCGGTGTCTCGCGGACCAGAGCCTGTCCATCTCCAAATGCAAGATCCCGCTGCTGGACGAGCAGATGACCGTCTTTCTGCAAGACATGAACAGCTGCTACAGCAAGCTGAAGGAGCTGGTACCTACTCTGCCCACCAACAAGAAGGCCAGCAAGGTGGAGATCCTCCAGCACGTCATTGACTACATCTGGGACCTGCAGGTCGAGCTGGATGAACCGGAGAAGAGTCGTCAGCAGAGCAGCGTGCCCCGCACACCTCTGACCACCCTGAATGCAGAGCTGGCAAGCATCACTGTCGAGGTAAATATCACTCTGACATGCCTTTATGAGTTTCTGTAAGAGCTACCTAGTGTCTCCCAATATCTGACCTAACTGTTGGAAGTAGCCTAAATATGAATAGTCTGTAGCCGTGCGTAAAGTTGGTTTATAACAGTGAATAGTTATGTTGCATTGAAATTAGTAGACAAGTACTTTCACAGCAAACACGGACCTAACGTTTGTATCTTCTCTCTCCAGAATGGATGCTCGGATGACAGAATCATGTGCCGCTAGACTTCTCGGAGCATCGCCCCCTGTATCGTTCCAGAGCGAGCACCACGAAGAAAGAACAAGGTTACATTATGTGACATTCGATCACAAACAAATCTTGAGCCAAGTAGGGAAGTTGCAAACTCCCATGCTAGAAAATACTTTTGATGGACATTCTCAAGAAGAGGGGAACTGTCACTCAAGGCATTCGATCCATCCCGAGGTCTCTGATCTCATGGAGACTAGTGGGTCGTAATAGACTGTGTTAGTCATGGGACCATGGCAGTTACTGCAAACAGCTTCGCCTGTTGTGTTGACTTTCTCAAGAAAGACAACGTTTCTCTTACGTTTTGTAAAACATGTATGAAATTCAAAATTTTGTAAAATAAAATGTATTCATTTTCTCAGTATCCTGAGCGACAAAATGTATTGTATATTACAATGCCACACTATGTGAAAAATATTGTTGTTTTTTTACAATGTACCTTCATGGTGTTTTTATTAAAATAAGGCAATTATTTTAAACATTGCTTTTGATGTTTATGGTCTGTGTGTGTGTGTCACATATCATTACCCCATCACATTTACAGTTAGCCATTATACATTTACTATCGTGTTTACAAGTGCACATAAGATGATGTACAGGCTGAGAGAAAAGGGAAACAAACATTCCCTGAACTGTCAATAACTATTCAGAATTAGCTGTCCCAGCTCCTGAAATGAAATTGGACCACCGCTGGTAGCCTACATAATGACTTAACAGTTAACTTGTACTTTGCTTTTATAGGCCTCGTTAACATATCAAATAACACGGCGAAGTCTTGAGCGTTGAGTCAAAATGTCTTGACGGTATTGACAATGATAACTAGCATGCAGAAAATATGTGCGGAATTGTATATAATGTTATGCACTCACTGTCAAAACACATTAGGAAAGGTATAGGCAAGTTTTCGGTCTAATCAGGAATTCATCAAAAATAGATAAATTGGGATATACTATAAAACACTGAAATCAATAATTGTGTTTTAGTTCAGGATCCTTTTTTATTTCGGAAAGGCAGGGGTTAAATCGGCAATTCTTTAAAATATTTATTCTGTCTCCCCTGGTGCAATGTTTTTCCCATTTCCCTGCGGTGCGATGCGCACAGCTGCAGCCCCGGCGTTCTGAGGCACGGCCAGTGTGTGATTGTGTTTGTGTGATAGCTTTGTGCCAAGGGCAGGGGAGGGCGACGGGGCCCAGACTGAGCGGCGCCTCCGCACACCTGGGGAAGTTCAGGTTAAATAGCTCCACATTCCTCAACACACAGCTGATTGAAACATTAACAAACAGTACTCCACGAGCCAGGCCGCAGATGGGCCGGGCGCTCTGCCAAGAAAGAGACTCGCTCTCTGTTATAGATTATATTCCCACACATAGGAGACATACAGCTATTAATATATACTTTTCACTTTTTTATTTGTGTTAAGAAACATAGAACTAAACTAAATAAGTGTGACTATTTAAAATTGAATGTGTGTTATGTAGGTCTATGCTTAGTAGTGGATTAAATGCCAATGTTTATTTTTTATTTTACCCCCTTTTCTCCCCAATTTTGTGATATCCAATTGCGATCTTGTCTCATCGCTGCAACTTCCAAACTGGCTCGGGAGAGGCAAAGGTCGAGTCATGCAACCTCTGAAACATGACCCGCCAAACCGCACTTCTTAACACCCGCCTGCTTAACCTGGAAGCCAGTTGCACCAATGTGTCGGGGGAAACACCATTCAAGTGATGACCAAAATCAGCCTGCAGGCACCTGGCCCACCACAAGGAGTCGCTAGAGTGCGATGAGCCAAGTAAAGCCCCCCCCAAAACCCGGAAGGCGCTGGACCACTTGTGCGCTGCCGTATGGGTCTCCTGGACACAGGCCTGTTGTGATACAGCCTGGGATCGAACCTGGGTCTGTAGTGACGCCTCAAGCACTACAATGCTGTGCTTTAGACCGCTGCGCTACTCGGGAGGCCCCATATGCCAGTGTTTTTATACGTATATTCTTTCAACAATGATAATTTCACATTTGATTTGACTTTTCAATCACACATTCTTTCAGAGGAAGTTTACGAGCCCTCTTACATAATTCTGCCTCGGAATGTTGGATAGGCTACAGATAGGGCATATCCTACACAGTGGTATAACCAACATCGCATATTTGCTTTAATTACATCCTTTATCTAGGAGTGTGGGTGGGTAGCCAGCCAGGCAATGAGTGTGTAGCCTGTTAGTCTATGTTTTTTGGAATGCCTTATAATATACTGCTCCCATGTGGCCGCTCATTGGACTACAGTCTTTGAAACTCAGATACCACCCAAAGAACATCATATGTCTCAATCTTACCACAGGAGTCATGTGTAAAACATGCACTGTGCAATGTTATTGGGATTTACACCACTCTTTACAGTTCAAAGATCACTCCAAAACCTTTATAGTTCTTGTTGCAGTAAAATATATACAGTTGGAGTTGGAAGTTTACATAAACTTAGGTTGGAGTCATTAAAACTTGTTTTTTCAACCTTTCCACACATTTCTTGTTAAGAAGCTATAGTTTTGGCAAGTCAGTTAGGACATCTACTATGTACATGACACAAGTAATTTTTCCAACAATTGTTTATAGACAGATAATTTCACTTAGAATTCACTGTATCACAATTCCAGTGGGTCAGAAGTTTACATACACTAATGTGACTGTGCCTTTAAACAGTTTGGAAAATTCCAGAAAATGACATCATGGCTTTAGAAGCTTCTGATAGGCTAATTGACATAATTTGAGTCAATTGGAGGTGTACCTGCGGATGTATTTCAAGGCCTACTTTCAAACTCAGTGACTCTTTGCTTGACATAATGTGTCAGCCAAGACCTCAGAAAAAATAGTAGACCTCCACAAGTCTGGTTCATCTTTGGGAGCAATTTACAAATGCCTGAAGGTATCACGTTCATCTGTACAAACAATAGTACGCAAGTACAAACACCATGGGACCACGCAGCCGTCATACCGCTGAGGAAGGAGATGCATTCTGTCTCCTAGAGATGAACGTACTTTTGTGTGAAAAGTGCAAATCAATCCCAGAACAGCAGCAAAGGACCTTGTGAGGATGCTGGAGGAAACCGGTACAAAAGTATCTATATCCACAGTAAAACGAGTCCTATATCGACATAACCTGAAAGGCCACTCAGCAAGGAAGAAGCCACTGCTCCAAAACCACCATAAAAAAGCCAGACTACGGTTTGCAACTGCACATGGGGACAAAGATCGTACTTTTTGGAGAAATATCTTCTGGTCTGATGAAACAAAAATAGAACTGTTTGGCCATCGTTATGATTGGAGGAAAAAGGGGGAGGCTTGCAAGCCGAAGAACACCATCCCAACCGTGAAGCACGGGGGTGGCAGCATCATGTTGTGGGGGTGCTTTGCTGCAGGAGGGCTGGTGCACTTCACAAAATAGATGGCATCACGAGGCAGGAAAATTCTGTGGATAGATTGAGGCAACATCTCAAGACATCAGTCAGGAAATTAAAGCTGGTCACAAATGGGTCTTCCAAATGGACAATGACCCGAAGCATACTTCCAAAGTTGTGGCAAAATGGCTTAAGGACAACAAAGTCAAGGTATTGGAGTGGCCATCACAAAGCCCTGACCTCAATCCTATAGAAATTTGTGGGCAGAACTGAAAAAGCGTGTGCGAGCAAAGAGGCCTACAAACCTGACTCGGTTACACCAGCTCTGTCAGGAGGAATGGGTTCAAATTCACCCAACTTATTGTGGGAAGCTTGTGGAAGGCTACCCAAAACGTTTGACCCAAGTTAAACAATTTAAAGGCAATTGAAAGAAATAAAAAGCTGAAATAAATCATTCTCTCCACTATTATTCTGACATTTCACATTCTTAAAATAAAGTGGTGATCCTAACTGAGACGGGGGATTTGTACAAGGATTAAATGTCAGGAATTGTGAAAAACCGAGTTTAAATGTATTTGGTTAAGGTTTATGGAAACTTCTGACTTCAACTGTACAGTACAAGTCAAAAGTTTGGACACACCTACTCATTCAAGGGTTTATTTTTTAATTATTTTCTACATTATAGAATAATAGTGAAGACATACAAACTATGAAATAACACATATGGAATCATGTACTAACCAAAAAAGGGTTAAACAAATCAAAATATATTTTGTTTATGAGATTCTTCAAAGTAGCCACACTTTGCCTTGATGACAGCTTTGCACACTCTTGGCATTTTCTCAACAAGCTTCATAAGGTTGGGATGCTTTTCCAACAGAAGGAGTTCCCACATATGCTGAGCACTTGTTGGCTGCATTTCCTTCACTCTGCGGTCCAAACTCATCCCAAACCATTCGGTTGAGGTCGGGTGATTGTGGAGGCCAGGTCATCTGATGCTCCACTCCATTACTCTCTTTCTTGGTCAAATAGCCCTTACACAGCCTGGAGGTGTGTTTTGGGCCATTGTCCTGTTGAAAAACAAATAATAGTCCCATTAAGCACAAACCAGATAGGATGGCGTATTGCTGCAGAATGCTGTGGTAGCCATGCTGGTTAAGTGTGCCTTGAATTCTGAATAAATCACGGACAGTGTCACCAGCAAAGCACCCCCACCTCCATGCTTCACGGTGGGAACCACACATGCAGAGATCATACGTTCACCTACTCTGCGTCTCACAAAGACATGGTGGTTAGAACCAAAAATCTCAAATTTGGACTTCTCAGACCAAAGGAGATATTTCCACCAGTCTTATGTCCATAGCTTGCTTTTCTTGTCCCATGCAAGACTCTTATTATTGGTGTCCTTTAATAGTGGTTTCTTCGCAGAAATTGGACTATGAAGGCCTGCTTCACACAGTCTCCTCTGAACAGTTGATCTTGAGATGTGTCTGTTACTTGAACTCTGTGAAGAATTTATTTGGGCTGCAACCGGAGGTGCAGTTAATTGCCGAATATGAGGCTGGTAACTAACGAACTTATCCTCTGCAGCAGAGGTAACTCTGGGTCTTCGTTTCCTGTGGCGGTCCTCTTGAGACATTTTCATCATAGCGCTTGATGGTTTTTGCGACTGCGCTTGAAACTTTCAAAGTTCGTGAAATTCTACAGATTAAGACATGAAGGTCAGTCAAAGTTATGGACTGTCGTTTCTCTTTGCTTATTTGAGCTGTTTTTGCCATAATATGAACTTGGTCTTTTACCAAATAGGGCCATCTTCTGTATGCCAACCCTACCTTGTCTTAACACAACTGATTGGCTCAAACACATTAAGAAGGAAAGAAAATACACAAATTAACTTTAAACAAGGCACACATTACTTGAAATTCATTACAGGTGACTACCTCATGAAGCTGGTTGAGCGAATGCCAAGTCTGCAAAGCTGTCAAGGCAAAGGGTGGCTACATTGAATCATCTCAAATATAATTTCGATTTAACATTTTTTGTTACTACATGATTCCATAGGTGTTATGTCATAGTCACTATTATTCTACAATGTAGAAAATAGTACAACATTTAATTAAAACCCTTGAATGAGTACAGTGATGGAAAAAAATATTTGATCCCTTGCTGATTTTGTATGTTTGCCCACTGACAAAGAAATTATCAGTCTAGAATTTTAATGGTAGGTTGATTTGAACAGTGAGAGACAGAACAAAAAAAATCCAGAAAAACTTGTCAAAAATGTTATAAATTGATTTGCATTTTAATGAGGGAAATAAGTATTTGACCCCTCTGCAAAACATTACTTTGTGATTGCCAACAAGGGCTTTGCCACCAAGTACTGAGGTCAGACGTTTCTTGTAGTTGGCCACCACGTTTGCACACATCTCAGGAGGGATTTTGTCCCACTCCTCTTTGCAGATCTTCTCCAAGTCATTAAGGTTTCGAGGTTGACGTTTGGCAACTCGAACATTCAGCTCCCTCCACAGATTTTCTATGGGATTAAGGTCTGGAGACTGGCTAGGCCACTCCAGGACCTTTATGTGCTTCTTTCTTGAGCCACTCCTTTGTTGCCTTGGCCGTGTGTTTTGGGTCATTGTCATGCTGGAATACCCATCCACGACCCATTTTCAATGCCCTGGCTGAGGGAATGAGGTTCTCACCCAAGATTTGACGGTACATGGCCCTGTCCATCGTCCCTTTGAAGCGGTGAAGTTCTCCTGTCCCTTTAGCAGAAAAACACCCTCAAAGCATAATGTTTCCACCTCCATGTTTGACAGTGGGGATGGTGTTCTTGGGGGTCATAGGCAGCATTCCTCCTCCTCCAAACACAGCGGGTTGATGCCAAAGAGCTCCATTTTGGTCTCATCTGACCACAACACTTTCACCCACTGGTCCTCTGAATCATTCAGATGTTCATTGGCAAACTTCAGACGGGCATGTATATGTGCTTTCTTGAGCAGGGGGACCTTCCAGGCGCTGCAGGATTTCAGTCCTTCACGGCGTAGTGTGTTACCAATTGTTTTCTTGGTGACTATGGTCCCAGCTGCCTTGAGATCATAGACAAGATCCTCCTGTGTAGTTCTGGGCTGATTTCTCACCATTCTCATGATCATTGCAACTCCACGAGGTGAGATCTTGCATGGAGCCCCAGGCAGAGGGAGATTGACAGTTCTTGTGTGTTTCTTCCATTTGCGAATAATCGCACTAACTGTTGTCACCTTCTCACCAAGCTGCTTGGCGATGGGCTTGTAGCCCATTCCAGCCTTGTGTAGGTCAACAATCTTGTCTCTGACATCCTTGGAGAGCACTTTGGTCTTGGCCATGATGGAGAGTTTGGATTCTGATTGATTGATTGCTTCTGTGGACAGGTGTCTTTTATACAAGTAACAAACTGAGATTAGGAGCACTCCCCTCAATTCTTCTTTATTAATGAACAGCGGGCAAAAAAAAACTACAGTTGGGAGTCATGAGTTTAAATAAACATTTACATCAAAATCAGGACAAACTGTCATATACATCCTATGAAATAAAAAAGGAAACAAAATAAGAATACCCAGGTGAAAAGATCCTTTGTTTTTGCTCTTTATTTAAATTCTACCTAGGTAATTTTATGAAGTGATTAAAAACAGGACATTGAAAATGTATATTTTGAGAGAAAAAAAAATCCATATGGTATTCCTCTTCCACAGCAAAGGACTTTGCCAGTCAATTATAGATCCACACATTACTGCTACTGTTAACTACCCACTGGCCTCTGAACAATACGCAGTCCCCTATGCTTTCAGTACAAAATCAAAATATGCATTTATCATTTCATAAAATGTACCCGGTAACTGTCTGCATATACAATGCATAGATAAAAAATGTACACCGTCAACGTCAGAAGCTATACAATGAACTGGAAAAATATCTTTGGATTGCGCACAGTTAAGGTAGATTTCTCAGAGTGAAGAGTAACAGTCAAAGGAAATGATGAAGGCGAGAGCTAGGGAAGGAACAATAACTACTTTAGGAACAGTCCCTTGTTAACTCCTGAAACTGTCCCCCCATCCCATCTTTTTGTACAATGTTTACATATCTGTATCCTACACATCAGCTTGCCAACCATCTGCTCATTTGAGGGACTGTCCTTTCTTCATTCACCATCAAACCTTTTGATTATTTCAGAAGTTCCAAACAGTCAACACACCAAATCAGAAGTAAAAGTGCTTCTAAAAAGAAAGATGGCTTTTATCACGTAAAAAAAAAAAATGTTCAGAAGACAAGGATCAAGTGGAAAATGGGAAACACACACCCTCACTGATGTTCCAAAAGGTTCAAATTAACTGCAAACTAAAAGTGTATTGACCTTCTAGACAAAGATGAGTTAGAATTTGACCAAGTCTTACACTGTGCAAAAAAAAGTGATCTATAAAAAGCATGTATGATACATTTATAGCATATTTACAATTTGTATTCACATAGAATACATTCGTGACTAATTTGATCTAATACTGGAGTACCGTTTGCTTAGGAGTTCATGACGCTCAGTTCACGTTTAAAGCAGAGTTTTTATTGCTTGAATCTGCATAATATATAGAAATAACCTGTGCTTATAGCTCCTGATGATTTAAAAATAAAACGAGGTGCATCCAAAGGATAAAAGGAAAAGAAACCCAATGCTGTGAATGCATTGAATCGCTGGTAAGGCTGTAATGACTAAGAAATATTGCAACAATCCTTTTACATAGAAGCGTTCTGGTAAAGTGCAGCCATAGCTAGTTGTACCGTATCCCATCCTGTTCCCAAATAGATTCTGTTTCCCAGTGTTGATGCTGAATACTGCATGACAGCTAGCTCCAGGGGTCAAGAGGTGTTAGTCGGATTCCGTTGCAAAACATTTCGCAACGGAAACAGTTTACTCCAAATGGATAATTTTTTTGCAACAAAAACAGGTTTCTATTGGACAAATTCAGGTAGGTACCTCAGTTCTGTTCCATTTGCTTCCAAGAGTAAACGGTATCTGTTGCAAAATGTTTTGCAACGGAACCCGACTAACACACACGATGAGGCCTCCTCTGGTGTAGAAGGCAGGACGCCGATCACACTCCCACAGGTTAGAGGAAGAGAAAGCATGGCGTCTTCTTGAACTAAGCCACTCATATACTCCTCCAGAGAGAAGAAACCTACATTGAGGGGCTGCATTAGGTATGAGGTGTCTTTATTTCAGTCTCTCATTCTCACTGAGGCTTCTTTCGAGTCTCTCTACACACAGGTCTGAGAACAGTGGCGGGAGCAGATCTTGGCGCTGTGTCTGGTGGCCCCTGGCCAGGCCATCTCCCACCCACCCAGGTGGTGCACTGTAGTCTCTGCTGCCTTCCTGGTGAAGGCTCTTATTGATTACATACGTTTTCAGCAATATTTCTGTAAATGACAAAAAATGTAGGCTATTGTTACAATACATTCACACAGTTCAGTTAAGTTAAGTTGTGACCTTTATAACCATCTTCATTTACTTACAAATGACAAACTATTTACCTGTTCAGGTCCCATTGGCATTCTGCCCATTCCCATGGAGTTCGTGCCCATCTGCATTTGCCCCTGCATTTGCCCAGACATTTGGCCCTGCATCTGGACCATCTGTGCTCTACCAGCACCACTGACCGGACCTGGCCCGCCCATGGAGCCATTCATCATCATGGGCCCCCCAAACTGGCCTGGGTTCCCCTGCTGGGTGAACTGCTGCTGGGGGTATGAGCTGAAACACAGAGGTATAAAGAACAAAGTAGAGGAGATAGAGAAGGAAGTAATGGGAGTGTTTTTTGCCATTACATCAGTGTATATCAGACATACTTGTTCCGTGCCATGCCAACCTGTGGCCAGCCTTTCATGTCTGCTGACTGGTACATAGGGCTGCCTTGGGGGTGTTGTTGCATCACGGGATTCTGAGGCCCTCCCATGCGACCTGGCATCATGTTGCTGCCTGCGCCTACAAATGAGGGGTCTCCCTGCTGGTTCATTCCTGTATGCACAGCCAGAAACAAGTCTTATTTCATGTCTGCATTGTAAAGTCTGTTAGGAATAACCTATGAATGGAAAAACTCCTGGTCAGAAGGGGAAAGAGTTGTGAGAACATAGCCTTCTATTTTAGAGAATAGTCAACGTATGAGACTCATCAAGGCTAGTAAATAAATGGATATGAATTTAGGTCAGATAGCTCACCATAGTTTCCACCGTAGGTGAACTGCTGCTGTCCTGGCTGGTTCATGGGTGGGCCTGCCATGGGGTTGTCCATGCCTGCAGGGGCCGTTACGTTAGGAGGGGGGCTGAAGCCTCCTGCTGCAGCCTGTTGCTGCTGCTGCTGTTGCTGCATTAGCATCATCATCCGCTGTCTCCTCATCTGTATAGTCATTATCTCTCTGCTGCGCTGAGCCATCATCTGAGCATTCAAGAAGCCAGGCTGACCAAGCAGACAGGGGAAAACACTGAAATGACTGCAAGTACTGCATGGGTTTCAGTGTGTGTCTGCGGTGGTCTGCCCTAGCAGATGTTGATTTTAAATGGAGCAAGATGTGGCAGGTGTGTACCTGACCGCTCATGCTGGGCTCCATCCCAGGCCGTGTCGCAGGGTTTCCTGTAGGGGTATTCTCCATCTTGATGCCCATGGCCTGACGGGTCTGGTTCATGAACTACAGCGGGAGAGAACAAAAGTTACTCCCATTTGCCATCCATATAGGTCACCCACTTGCCTGCTTTTATACGTGGCTCTGTATCGAGACCTATCACAATCAAATATAGCCTCTTCCGCAACTTCTAAGTCATGTGTGTCATATGCTAATACCTGCTGGCCCTGTAGTCTCTGCTGCAGCTGCAGTCGGAGGGGCTTGGTGGCACTCATCATGCGGGGTCTCATGTTGGCGCGGGGGTGACTCATGCCCCCCATGCCAGGGAAGCCCCCTGGGCCTGCCTGAGCCCCCATCTGGTTCATGGGGTTGAAGACAGAAGGGGACTGGCCCTGCATGGGGTTGGCCACATAGGCTGACTGCATGCCCATGGAGGGGGGTCCTGGGTACCCCTGGCCATACATGGGTTTCTGCTCCATCCCCATGGAGGTGTCTGGTCCTGGGACAGGACCTGGCTGCTGCTCTGGACCAGGACTCTGGGAGGGAGAAGTCAGACATGATCAAAATAACAGTGTGGTTCTTGTCACATGGTTTATAGGGACTGTAGATAGAGGACGCTCCATGTTATCCGAATGTCCTCATAAGGTACCTGTCCTACGAGGTCGGGGATGCCCAGGGCCCGGTCGATCTCCTCAAGGGCAATAACATCAGTGTTGTTGAGCAGAGAGTCCAGCTGGTCCAGCAGCGCCAGCTCATCACTCTGCCCCTGGCTGGTGGAGGGCGGCACCAGGAGCTCATCCAGGGGGTTCCCAAACTGACGCCTGGTACACAACAAGGGGGAGGGGGGTCAGCGCAGGCACTTGTTGTATACCGAGGAGGCAATGTACCCCACACCGCGTGTTATTGATGTGTGGGTTAATAGGAGACAGAGCGAACAGATGAATGTGTACAAGTGTGTGTGGATGATGATGATGCTTATTCACCTATTTGTGGTAGCTGGTGGTCCGTCTATTCCCATTGCACTGTCAGGCCAGGAGGGGGACAGAGGTGGAGGACCCTGCCCACTGAAGGGACTCATCCCCATATTCACCTCACTGGAACCTGTAGAGGCAGTAGAATTCAGCATGAACCAATCAAACATCTACCAACAGGAAGAACACACATACAGCTGGTAATATTTACACAGACGCGTCAGTACATACCCATTTCTACGAGTTGCTGCTGCAGCATAGACCTGGTGTTGCCAGGTAAACTGTTGGACCTGATGACCATGGGGCCTCTCATCATGCCCTTGGAGTTGAAGTCCATCCCTGGCCGGCCCATTGAGGGGTGACCTGGCACCCCCACAGGACTTCCACTGGACCTGGGCATCCCCCAGTCACCTTGCCCTGCCATGGGAGGCCCCTGTGGCATCCCCATACCCCTGTTCATACCTCCAGGGGAACACAAACAGTGCAGTTATTATCCATGAACTAGACACAGTCTAGTAACTGTAGCATGCACACTGTTCCAGTCAGCTGGGAAGAGTAGTACTGGGGGGTAAGTTACTTGTGCCGGCACCGCCCCGTAGTGGACACACACCCATGCCTCCTGGTCCAGGGAAGCCGTTGGTCATGCCTGGCCGGATGTGGGCCTCCACGTTCTCCTGTTTGATGAGCATGGGGCAGGGAACGTTCCTCCGCCCCGCCAGGCATCCACCACCAACCAGGGGTTTAGCGTCCACTGACAGAGCCCTCTGGAGGGGCCCACGCCGGGCAGGCAGCATGGCTCCTCTCTCCACATCTGGAAGACACAGCAGAAGGGTCAGTACAGGCCAAGGACAAACACTCTATAGTAAGGATGTCTGGTTTGCTGTATAACAGTCAATTAAATGGCCAACATATTAGCACTTCTGATCTAGTCATAATTTAAATTAGAATACACTCATGCTAGTATACCATGGAAACTGCCTGGGCCATTTCCCTGCTGGTTTCCCCCTTCTTTTCCTGCTCTGGAGTCCGGTTCGGGATTAAACCCGGAGCTAGAGTTCCTGCGGCCTCCGAGAATTGTCTCCAGAGTTTCCAACTGGGAAGAAAAAAAATATGTTACTGTTAATGAACAAGCTGCTCTTTGCTGAATAAATAATAGAAAGTAATTAACCGTAGGCAGGGCACACATTTCTTTTTCAATTGGTAGCACTGGTGCTCACAACTGTAAAAAGTTAGGAGCACCAGAATTTATTAAATTAGAATTGATATAGATATGAATTTTAGTTACTTCTGAATCATGTTGTGCGTTCGTTTATTATTGAAAAGCAAAAAATGTTGATACAAATACCAATAATTGAAATTATAAAGTAATTTTTTACTTTTACCCCTTTTTCTTCCCAATTTCATGACATCCAATTGGTAGTTACAGTCTTGTCTCATCGCTGAAACTCCAGTACGGACTCAGGAGAGGCGAAGGTCGAGAGCCATGCGTCCTCCGAAACACGACCCAACCAAGCTGCACTGCCCGCTTAACCCGGAAGTCAGCCACACCAATGTGTCGGGTTGAAACACCGTACACCTGGCGACCGTCTCAGCGTGCATGCGCCCGGCCCGCCACAGGAGTCAGTAGAGCACGATGGCACAAGGACATCTCTGCTCGCCAAACCCTCCCCTAACCCCGGACAATGGGGTCTCCCGGTCACAGCCGGCTGCGACAGAGCCTGACTCGAACCAGGATCTCTAGTGGCACAGCTAGCATCTGCGATGCAGTACTTTAGACCACTCTGCCACTCAGGAGGTCCCAGTAATATTAGGTTTCTACATTATGTAGAAGCACTATTTTCCTATTGAGATGCATTACAATAAAAATTGTGTCTCTTAAGAGTGTCAAGTTCTTGATGACATCTGTCATTCATTCAACGCAATGATCATTGATCTCCCAAAGAAGCTATCCCTTTCCTTCCTTTCTGTGCCCCCAAATGTTTGGATATACTGATCAAGTTACCAGGTTGTTAGGAAGAAAACTGGGTCAGATCTTTTGAAGTATTTGGTTTAGAAACAAGCAGTTTTTGCTGCATTAATGGTGCAAGCATGACGCTAATGAATGTGCGTGGGAAACAAATGGTACAGCAAAGCCTCATCACTACAACAATAATACCATTTTTTAAACGTATTTTGTCACACTGGTTGCACTTTAGAGCCCTGACCGTAGGCACAATGTCCCTACCTCATCAGGTGGTTCAGTCTTGACCTGCTCCACAATGGGGTTGGGTTCAGACGTCGTGACCACTGAGGATGCTCCCTGGGCTCCTCTGCCCTTTGGTTGGACATCACCCCTTGCTCCTTTGGAGTCATCTTTTTTGAGAAGATAGTGGAGGAGGGCGTGGGTCTTCTCCTTCTTGGGGCTGTGAAGTTCTTGTTTCACCTCAGCCCCCCTCGCCCCTGGTCCCTCTTCTGGATCTCCTGGCCCAGCCTCTGGACCCCCACCATCTGTGACCTTCCCAGTGGCCTCGGCTGTGATGCGGGCCACCTCGTCTGGGGTGTTGCCATTCTGCAGCAGCTTGTGGAGAATCTTGTGCTTCTCCTGCAGGGACTGGTTGGCAAAGTGTGCTGCTGCAGCAGCTGCTCCTAGGCCCTGCTGTCCTACTGCAGCCGTGGAAGAGGATACGCCTGTGGAGGGGCTGGTCAAACCCCCCAATCCCTCCTTGGACTCAAAGCCCATGGGAGTGTTGCCAGGGCCGGCCTGGTGGTTAGGGGGCACTAGCTCCTCCGTAGGGGAGGTGAGGAGCTGCAGGAGCTTTTTGTGGCCCCCGTTGTTGTCATGGCTCGGTCGGTTGGCTTCTCCCCCGGCTGGGCCCTCACTGTTGGCCTGGCTGTCTGGGGTCACCTCTGTGGTGGGGGTGTGCTGCTGCTCTCCTCCACTGGCCAGTGTGTTGCCCGGGCTCTTGGAGTCTGAACTGCCTTGTTTACAGGTTCCACCGTGGCACTGCCCCTGCTGGGTGGAGTTGGCGCCGAGGCAGCTGTCAGGCTTGTGTGTGGGGGGAGAGTTCAGGGGCGTGGGGAGGGCCGAGGGTAGAGAGGTGCCCACCCCCTCACTGATGGCCTGGAGGGCACTCAGGGAGCTGCTGGAGAAACTGGTGCTACCACCTGTGCCTCCAGGACCACCTGGGTGACCCAAGCTCATGGAAGAATGCATACCTCCTGGGGAGAAGGGGCTAGCACCTATTTTTGGGCTCCTCCTTACTCTAGGGGAGCCAATGTTCTGCTGGGGGGCGTTCATCCCTGGACTGCTCTGTGGGGGGCTGGTCATGCCCCCCATGCTGTATCCCACTCCATGGAATGGGGCCTGCTGCTGCTGTGGATACTGCTGCTGCGTTCCAGGGTGGTTCATCTGATTCCTCTGGTTCATTTGATTCATCTGGTTAATCCGACTCATAGAATTCATCTGGTTCAAGGAATTCATCCGAGAGTTCATTGGACGCATGGAGTTCATTTGATTCATGGAATTCATCTGACTCATGTTGTTCATCGGTTGACCCATTGAATTCGTCTGTGAGTTCATTTGATGCAACGAGCGGTTCATTTGATTCATCGGATTCATGGAGTTCATCCCATTTCCCCCTGTGTACGAGGGGCTGCCTCTCTGTCCCATGTGCCCCTGCTCTGCCCCCATACCGTAGCCCCTGTTCATGCCACCACTGCCCCCTCCAGGGGCCATGTTCATCTGAGTGTTGGGGTTGGTGACGCCCATGCCCTGGGGCCTCATCACTCCCCCCTGGTTGGTTTGGTAACCATTCTGCTCCCTGACAGAAAGAAAGAGAATGAGGGGTCAGGTGTGGAAAAAGTTCATTAAAACACTACTCTACAGTATTAAAAAAAAAACTCAGTTCAATCTTAGCTACTCCAGCTGGGAAAAGAAAACAGTAAAATCCTAAACAGAGTGAGTGATATTGATGTCATGTCTCAGAGCGCTCCAAGCTGACAGACTAACCTCTGTAGCAGATGGGTAGAGAGGAAGGTGGGTGGCTCATTGGCGGCGCGGCTACGACAGAGCTCGCTCCTGGTCTGCGCAGTGACCGGGGTGCCGTCGGAGAGAGAGAACCGGTAAGACGGCGTCTCGGCACGGCCATGCAGGAAGGCTGGAGAGGACAGAGAGAAAACCATGAAGACAAAAAATTAGACTGACCGACCGACCAACGTGCTCATCACCGAGTAGTAGCCTTCGTTAGGAGCAGAGATGCATTGTACTTGTGCATTTATAGCAGAGTAACAAGGTGAAACATTGGTGAGAAGACATGGTGATATAGCAGGGAGCACGGAGCCAGAGAAGAAGGTTTAGCAGAGAGAGAAGTACCCTCATGGTAGTGGTGTTTGTAGGACCAGGGATGGCCCTCACTGCGATGGAGGAACATCTGCATGCAGCGCCTCACCAGGTCCTCCCATCCTGGCCGCATGGTGGTGTGGAGAGAACTCTGCTGTTCGATCTCTATCAGTTTACCTATCAGACAACATTACAGCATAAAGGGCAAGGGTCAAATGAGCAAATTTTTTGTGTAAATATTTGTATGAACAAAACAAGATTCAACAACTGGGACATAAACTGAACAAGTTCCACAAACATGTGACTAACAGAAATGGAATAATGAGTCCCTGAACAAGGGGGGGTCAAAATCTAAAGTAACAGTCAATGCAGCTGGTGGCCACACCAGATACCAAGTACTGCAGTGCATCTCCTCCTCATGGACTGCACCAGATTTGCCAGTTCTTGCTGTGAGATTTTACCCCACTCTTCCACCAAGGCACCTGCAAGTTACCGGACATTTCTGGGGGAGGGAATGGCCCGAGCCCTCACCCTCCGATCCAACAGGTTCCAGACGTGCTCAATGGGATTGAGATCTGGGCTCTTCACTGGCCATGGCAGAACACTGACATTCCTGTCTTGCAGAAAATCACGCACAGAACGAGCAGTATGGCTAGTGGCATTGTCATGCTGGAGTGTCATGTCACAATGAGCCTGCAGGAAGGGTACCACATGAGGAGGATGTCTTCCCTGTAACGCACAGCACTGAGATTGCCTGCAATGCCAACAAGCTCAATCCGATGATGCTGTGACACACTGCCAAAGACCATAACGGACCCTCCACCTCCAAATCAATCCCGCTCCAGAGTACAGGCCTCGGTGTAACGCTCGTTCCTTCAATGATAAACACGAATCCGACCATCGCCCCTGGTGAGACAAAACCACGACTCATCAGTGAAGAGCACTTTTGAAGAGCACGGTCCTGTCTGGTCCAGCAACAGTGGGTTTGTGCCCATAGGCGACGCCGTTGCCGGTGATGTCTGGTGAGGACCTGCATTACAACAGGCCTACAAGCCCTCAGTCCAGCCTCTCTCAGCCTATTGCGGACAGTCTGAGCACCGATGGAGGGGTTGTGTGTTCCTGTACCTGTCCCGCAGGTGTGATGTTCAGATGTACCGATCCTGTGCAATTGTTGTTACACGTGGTCTGCCACTGCAAGGATGATCAGCTGTCCATCCTGTCTCCCTGTAGCACTGTCTTAGGCGTCTCACAGTACAGACATTGCAGTTTATTGCCCTGGCCACATCTGCAGTCCTCATGCCTCCTTGCAGCATGCCTAAGGCACGTTCACACAGATGAGCAGGAACCCTGGGCATCTTCCTTTTGGTGAGTCAGTAGAAAGGCCTCTTTAGTGTCCTAAGTTTTCATAACTGACCATAATTGCCTAACGTCTGTAAGCTGTTAGTGTCTTAACGACCGTTCCACAGGTGCATGTTCATTAAACAAGCACAGGAAACAGTGTTTAAACCCTTTACAATGAAGATCTGTGAAGTTTTGGATTTTTACAAATTATCTTTGATAGACAGGGTCCTGAAAAATTATATTCTTATTTAATTTTGAGCAACAAAATGTTGCATCTCAATGTTATAATCTAGTCAAACTAAACTGTATACTCCTACATTTTTGCAGATCAATAGACAATCCCAGAAGAGTCAAAGAGTGTGTTATTTTGCTCAGATTGAATGAAGGGAAAGAGCATTTGAAGAGAATGAACATGTGAATGCAGTGTGTTTACAGTCATCTCACCTGAGAGCTCATGGCGGGTGCTGAACCTCTCGGTCCTCTCCACTGCAGTGACGCGCCGGGCCACACAGATCATACACGACTGCAGGTCTGCACACACACACACACACAGAACATATCCACAATCCTTCTCTAATGAACGTATATCAGGCTTGACAACACTAGTCCAACTTCCCATAATCAAGTTACAGCAACTCAATGTGAAGAGTACAGCAAGTCTGCATCATAAATAGAAACACATCTAACTGTGACATGACTGAGGAGGATTCCCCTACCTTCTCCCTCCTCCATTATGGTACGGGGTTGAGTCAGGGCGAAGCACTGCATGGTCTCGTAGCGCTGCCTGTTGGGCCCCTCAGACGGACCATGGTTCTGATGGCTCTGCCCGTGACCGTACTTCACCAGCATACGACAATTAAAGGTGTGGCTCTTCTGCCGCGGTGCCTCTCCTCCCCATGACCCACCGTTGGGTGCTAGAAGGGGCAAGGGGACACAGTAATTGCCTTCATGCTGTGGGTTGGGAAGATTACCGTTCTGCATTACCACTAAATCCAAGTCAAATGGCACATGTATTATTGTGACTGCATTTGTGAGCGTCTGCGTACCCTTGGTCTTGGGCAGGTTCTTGTGCAGCTCCTCCCTGTCGTCCTCATGGAGGATGTTGTAGACGGAGGTGTTGATGAGCTCCTCCTGTTTGTACTGCAGGTACTGGGTCACATTGTCAGACACAAATACGATGCTGCCCTCCCGGTTCACCACAAACAGGAAGCCATCCAGGGCCTGAGCCAGAGGAAAGAGGGGAGATGCACAAAATTCTATTATCAATCATTAACTATACTAAATGTGTGACCAGCTGTACCCCTGTACATACAAGAGTCTTGTATGTCCCCCATTCAACATAAGGTGAAGCTAATTCCACTGCCCTTTGACCCCCACCCTGTCCTTAGGCTAACCTGTAGCAGCAGCGGTCCCAGATGGTCCTTGTCAATGACCCCTTGACCGGTGGATGACACATCTGCCTTCTGGACATCGTCATCGCTGCACGAGCTCTTCCCTGCAGAGGGACAAGGACCCCCAGTCACTTCACAGTAGATAAGGTAAATCTAGTAACAATGCAACACACAGCAGGATATGTACACCGTCTGTAAACAAGCAGCTTGATATACATTGTGGAAATTTGAGGAGAAATTAGAAACATTACACTTGCAAAACAGTTTTACTGGAGGCCAAAATTAGCATACAATACAGAGACACCAGTGATCCAGCCAACCATGTTACTGTAAAAATTACTTACTGTCCGCCACCAGGAGGCAGCATTACCAATGATTTTACAGTTCTAAAAATGTAACTATATCATGATTTAAAATGGAATTATGAGTCAGATTCTGAGGGAAGAGATTCACTTGCAACGAAGAGAATGACAAAAAAATGCTTCTGGTTTTCAAGGCTGCTTCAAGGCTAACACTAATGTAAGGGACGAGAGGATAGAGTCTGCCTAAATAAGATGACCTAAGGAGTAAATGGATAGGTGAAAGAGAGCTGGTTAAAAAAGTACCGGTGAGAGAAGGACAGCCTTCATCATTTACTTCCTGTAACTATGGGAACCTAGCTGTACAAAGCTCCTGCCAGCAGCAGCCATCTGTGGCCCTGGGGTGGATTCCAATCCAATAATTCCCTCCCTTCCTTCCTTCCTTCCTCCTCACTGATCTTATCTGATTGGACTGCATAGTTATAAGATTGCATATAACCTACCAGAAGGCTGGGTGGAGTTAATACAGCTTATACCGATCCAACCACTTCAGATCGGTAACAGTGAAATGAGGCGGGGGGGGGGGGTTGAGTGATTTATGGGGTCCCTCACCTGTCCCAGCCCTCCCACCCTGCTCTCCAGTCCCATCCGTCACAGTCTGGGGCCTGCTACTCCAGTGCAAACAGACAGATGAGCCTGGAGCACCACAGCCTTGAGCCATCAGCACCACAACTCAACTACTGGTGTTAATTTCCCCCAAACACAGAGGCCAGGCAGGCCACAGGGCCATGAACCCACCACCTAGTCTCTACATCCCTGGTTGGCAGAGGCATCCTCCTCACCATGCAACCATACACTGAGCTAATACTACAGAAAGGATTTCACGAATGCTAAATCATGTTCTCCTACTTCCTCTTTTTGCTAAATCCAATGGCGATAACATGCTGATATTCAGATGACTGCTAGCGTTAGCATTACACGGAACCGGCTGCGCGCGTGTGCCATCGTGCATAAATGTATTTTGTTCCCAAACGCGATCACAACACGCAGGTTAAAATATTTAAACAACTCTGAACCAATTATATTAAGTTGGGGACAGGTCGAAAAGCATGAAACATTTATGCCAATTTAGCTAGCTAGCTTGCACTTGCTAGCTAATTTGTCATATTTAGCTAGCTTGCTGTTGCTAGCTAATTTGTCCTGGGATAATTTGTCCAGGCTTTTTCTTCTCTTGACTTTAGATTGCGATTGGCAACTTTCATAAATTAGGTGCATTACCGCCACTGACCTCGTTCGTCTTTCAGTCACCCACGTGGGTATAACCAATGTGGAGATGGCACATGGGTACCTGCTTCTATAAACCAACGAGGAGATGGGAGAGGCAGGACTTCTATTTTAGCCCTTGGCAACGCAGACGATCATTGGCGCACGCGAGCAGTGTGGGTGCAATAATTGAATAATCTAGATATCTACATTTATTTTGCAACGCTCGAGCACACGACACGAGCAGTGTAGTCAGCCTGTTAGGGAGCTGGTACCTTGCCCTTTGATTTGCCTGATCTGCCGAACGGTCTCCTTGAGGATGGCACATTTATCTGGCTTCACGTTGAAGCTGTCCATGTTGCCGAAGTTGGCAGAGATCAGCTCGGCCAGCTCCTCCATGTAGTTACTCTCCTGCTCCTTCCTGCGCTTGTCACATCTGCAGGGAAAGGGAGTGGTGGGGGGAGAAAATAGGAGATAGTCAGATATGTCACCATGGCAACCACACCTCTCCCTCCATAATGACCTGCTGTATACTTGAGTTAAAATGCTGACACCACAGAAATCTTCAACATGAAAAACAGAATTTGAAGCTGAGGGAATTTAACAGAGGCTAGAGAGAAAAGGACACACTTTGCCCATAAGACAGTGTCACACACAACGGTCGACAGAAAGGAAGATGGAGACGTCGCTCCCGACAGTGACTCACCCCATGCCTGGTGTATCGCAGGTGGAGATCTTGCGTTTCCGTTCGGAGCACATGGGCTCCAGCGAGTTGTCTGCCACTTCACTCATCCTCAGCGCATGTCAGCACCTAGGAGACAGAGACACACTGGATCCAGACCTCTGAGACAAACATGGCTTGGTCTATTATGTTAGAACTTAGAGAAGGTCTTCTGGCGTCTCGTCCAAGAGGATAGTCCATTAAAACTATTATTCCAGACACTGACTGACTATAATCCCTTGATTAATACTTCAATTCAACGCTGATTTCAGGGAGAAAGCTGGAGGTTTGGAGCAGTGCTGAGCGAGTGCTTTCTGAGGTCGGTTATTTAAAAATAAATAGAAAAGGTTTTCGATTTTCAGGTTGAATGCTATAACTGAAACAATTAATAAAAGTCTCATGGTAGTGACTGCCCAGTACTGCTTATTCACATTACCTTAATAAATTACCTCAGTATGTATATTACATTTATTTTAATTTGATGACTTATTTAATTCAAGTCATCTCATCTCTACAGAGCTGCTGTCTGACAAAAATCACTATTTTGGAAGCTCAACTGAAATAAGGCATACTTTTATGACTGCTGAATACAAACTATCAAATCAATTTGATCATGTATTTGCAGGTGGAGAAGTCACGAAGCAACAGCTGCTCTCTTTATCCCTTCATGATCTTGCATTCTGGTCTCTTCAGTAGAAGGCATTAAAAGAACCACAGACCGGACAAGTAAATACGCAATGGATGATAGGCATTGCAGTTAATTACCACGTTTTATGCTCTAAACTATGTAGAATATTGGCCTGTTGGAAACTACAACTCCCTACATCGCACAGTTCAAGCTGGATCTGATTTATCTCTAGAGAAACTGAACTGAATTGAACAATTAGTTGTTTAAAAAAAACTAAAACAAATTTTGGTTAATCGCTCAGCACTAGTAGCTACATGAGTCTCCCTTCATTGCACACTGTTCCGGTGTGAGGAGAGACTGACAATGATGTAGTGATTTAGAGCCTCTGGGGAAAATGGGTCATCCTGCGTTCATCCTGTGCCTGCACCACTCCTCGTGCTCTAATAGTACAGTACGGTCAATAAACCCCCAGCACAGGGACAAGCACAAGCTGGATTGCGTTCCTACAGAACAGAGATGTCCCAAGGTTAGGCTATACTGCTCTGTTTAACCTTACTGAACCGCAAGATACATTCACATTTCCAACTTCCAATTGCTCCCTGACCCCGAATCCTCTCTATATCCGCTCTCCCCTTCTTCCTACACTCTCTGGCCATTCCTCTTCCTGTCCTGCCCAACCCCCCCCGCTCTCTGAGCGTGCTGCTGGCCGGCCGGGCGATCCTGCCCTTGTTTTCCTCCCCTGGCCCAGCCTTGCACTGCGTCTGACCCCTCAGGGTTCACACCAGAGGAAGGTAGACACTAAGGCCACTGCTCTTTTCATTTCCACACAGAAAAAAAACACTGGAGTTCATTGTTCCAGCACTTGAGACGTAGGCAATGACAGACACACATCTCAGGGTGGGCAAGCACACTGGCACACACAGACATACACTGGCTTTCTAACAAGAGCACACACACACAGCTATGAGCGCATCATTTCGGAGTGGAATACTGCAGAACGGATGGGAGTGGTTATGCAACCCCAGTCCAAACTGCAGGCATGGACTTGTATAGCGCGACCTCTTTGACACAGTCCTAGTCTCCTACCCACGCGCCCGTCCTGTCGCCACTGCACGCGCCCCGTCCTGTCGCCACTGCACGCGCCCCGTCCTGTCGCCACTGCACGCTCCCCGTCCTGTCGCCACTGCACGCTCCCCGTCCTGTCGCCACTGCACGCTCCCCGTCCTGTCGCCACTGCATGCTCCCAAATCGGTCTTTCCCCACCCAGTCTCGCTCTTTTTCCATCCCTTCCCTCTCAGTCCTCTTTTCTGTCCCCCAACTCACCTCTCGTGCTCCTAGACCTTAGTGTTGCTTTTGATACCATCGATCACCACATTCTTTTGGAGAGTTTGGAAACCCAAATTGGTCTACACTGACAAGTTCTGGCCTGGTTTAGATCTTATCTGTCGGAAAGATATCAGTTTGTCTCTGTGAATGGTTTGTCCTCTGACAAATCAACTGTAAATTTCCTCAAGGTTCCTCAAGGTTCCGTTTTAGGACCGCTATTATTTTCAAAATATATATTTTACCTCTTGGGGATGTCATTCGAAAACATAAATGTTAACTTTCAATGCTATGCGGATGACACACAGCTGTACATTTCAATGAAACATGGTGAAGCCCCAAAATTGCCCTCGCTAGAAGCATGTGTTTCAGACATAAGGAAGTGGATGGCTGCAAACTTTCTACTTTTAAACTCAGACAAAACAGAGATGCTTGTTCTAGGTCCCAAGAGACCTTTTCAGAACATCTTGGCCATGCTCTGTTATAATCTCCACCCGGCACAGCCAGAAGAGGACTGGCCACCCCACATATGCTCTAATTATTTTTCTTTCTCTCGGAGGACCTGAGCCCTAGGACTACCTGACATGATGACTCCTTGCTGTCCCCAGTCCACCTGACCGTGCTGCTGCTCCAGTTTCAACTGTTCTGCCTTATTATTATACGACCATGCTGGTCATTTATGAACATTTGAACATCTTGGCCATGTTCTGTTATAATCTCCACCCGGCACAGCCAGAAGAGGACTGGCCACCCCACATAGCCTGGTTCCTCTCTAGGTTTCTTCCTAGGTATTGGCCTTTCTAGGGAGTTTTTCCTAGCCACGGTGCTTCTACACCTGCGTTGCTTGCTGTTTGGGGTTTTAGGCTGGGTTTCTGTACAGCACTTTGAGATATCAGCTGATGTACGAAGGGCTATATAAATAAATTTTATTTTATTTTATTTGTTGAATCTGACAATTAATCTTAATGGTTGTACAGTCTTCTCAAATAAAACTGAAGGACCTCGGCTTTACTCTGGACCCTGATCTTTCTTTTGAAGAACATATCAAGACGGTTTCAAGGACAGCCTTTTTCCATCTGCGTAACATTGCAAAAATGCAGAAAAATTAATCCATGCTTTTGTCACTTCTAGGTTAGACTACTGCAATGCTCTACTTTCCGGCTAAAGCACTAAATAAACTTCAGCTAGTGCTAAATACGGCTGCAAGAATCCTGACTAGAACCCAAAAATTTGATCATATTACTCCAGTGCTAGTCTCCCTACACTGGCTTCCTGTCAAGGCAAGGGCTGATTTCAAAGTTTACTGCTAACCTACAAAGCATTACATGGGCTTGCTCCTATCTCTCTGATATGGTCCTGCCGTACATACCTACACGTACGCTATGGTCACAAGACGCAGGCCTCCTAATTTTCCCTAGAATTTCTAAGCAAATAGCTGGAGGCAGGGCTTTCTCCTATAGAGCTCCATTTTTATGGAATGGTCTGCCTACCCATGTAAGAGACGCAAACTCGGTCTCAACCTTTAGGTTTTACTGAAAACTCATCTCTTCAGTGGGTCATATGATTGAGTGTAGTCTGGCCCAGGAGTGGGAAGGTGAACGGAAAGGCTCTGGAGCAACGAACCGCCCTTGCTGTCTCTGCCTGGCCGGTTCCCCTCTTTCCACTGGGATTCCCTGCCTCTAACCCTATTACAGGGGCTGAGTCACTGGCTTACTGGGGCTCTTTCATACCGTCCCTAGGAGGGGTGCGTCACTTGAGTGGGTTGAGTCACTGATGTGATCTTCCTGTCTGGGTTGGCGCCCCCCCTTGAGTTGTGCCGTGGCGGAGATCTTTGTGGGCTATACTTGGCCTTGTCTCAGGATGGTAAGTTGGTGGTTGAAGATATCCCTCTAGTGGTGTGGGGGCTGTGCTTTGGCAAAGTGGGGGGGGTTATATCCTTCCTGTTTGGCCCTGTCCGGGGTGTCCTCGGATGGGGCCACAGTTTCTCCTGACCCCTCCTGTCTCAGCCTCCAGTATTTATGCTGCAGTAGTTTGTGTCGGGGGCTAGGGTCCGTTTGTTATATCTGGAGTACTTATCCTGTTCTATTCGGTGTCCTGTGTGAATTTAAGTGTGCTCTCTCTAATTCTCTCTTTCTTTCTCTCGGAGGACCTGAGCCCTAGGACCATGCCTCAGGGCTACCTGACATGATGACTCCTTGCTGTCCCCAGTCCACCTGGCCGTGCTGCTGCTCCAGTTTCAACTGTTCTGTCTGTGATTATTATTATTTGACCATGCTGGTCATTTATGAACATTTGAACATCTTGGCCATGTTCTGTTATAATCGTCACCCGGCACAGCCAGAAGAGGACTGGCCACCCCACATAGCCTGGTTCCTCTCTAGGTTTCTTCCTAGGTTTTGGCCTTTCTAGGGAGTTTTTCCTAGCCACCGTGCTTCTACACCTGCATTGCTTGCTGTTTGGGGTTTTAGGCTGAGTTTCTGTACAGCACTTTGAGATATCAGCTAACGTACAAAGGGCTATATAAATACATTTGATTAGATTTGATTTTACCTCTGCAGTTGTGGAGAATGATGACAACAAACCTCAGTCAGCTTCACATCTTGAAAGACAAACACATGCTAGAGTGCTGCTTGCTGGTATTAATAGAGAAGGCAGAATATGTAGCTCACGTGTACAGTATATCGGTGGAAAATAACAAGGAAGTGGTTATATAGATCAGGGTTTCCCAAACTTGGTACACATTTAGATTTTTGACCTAGCACTACACAGGTGATTCAAATAATCAACTCATCCCCCTGTGTATAGCCTCGCTATTGTTATTTTACTGCTACTGTTTAATTGTTACTTTTAATTTTCTATTTTTTACTTAACACTTTCTTAAAACTGCATTGTTGGTTAAGGGCGTCTAAGCATTTCTCTAAGGTCTGTTGTATTCGGCATATGTGACAAATGATATTTTAATTGATCATCAAGCTTTGGTTATTTGAAATCAGTTGTATAGTGCCAGGGAGGGCCCCAGGACAGAGTTTGGGAAACTCTGCTATAGGTGACCGTAGTGAAATGTTTTATTCCCTTGTAGAAATCTTTCCCCTTGTATAGAATCTGCCAATCATACTGTGGTGATGGTAAAGCATTTGAACATAAGAAATGATTTTCTACAGTATTTTGACAACCATGCTACCATGGCATCAAGCAGTATATGCATGTTTGTAACATGCCTCATTTATTTGTTGTTCGCCTTTATTCCTCAACTTTTTCCCCAGTAAGTTTGTTGACTTTGAAACCTTGCAGTGAATCACGCTTAGGGAGAGACAGTAGGCCTATACTCTGGAGAGAACGCAAACATTGTGCCCTTTCTATTTCAGAGAGACGTCGACTGAAAACAGCAGCCAGCGCACCACAAATGAGTCACAACAGGCCTGGCATTATGCAAATGATCCTGAAGCAGACACTTCTGACAATGTGAAACTTGCCCAGAGATAGATAGATGTTTGATCCATCAGATACGGGGCAGATTTTAAAGTGATAGGTACCGAAAAGCAGTTGGTTGTACAAGACAGCATAGGCTTACACAGTTTGTTGAACTAATGGAGACCAAGATGAATGAAGATCTGGGGCTTCATTTATCAACCGTGTGTACATTCCTCACTAAATTCTAGCGTACATGGAGATTCTAAGACTTGCATGCTCAACAAATTGGGATTTATAAAAAATACAAATAAATCAGAGCCATACTATGTGTGTGCGCTCGTGAACGACCGTTACAACCCCAACTGGAAAACACCGGAAAAAGTGAATGGAGGGCAAAAAGAAGAAAAAAAAAGAATAAATATATATATAAATAATTTGCTGTATAATTTGGAGAAATTAGAACTGGGCAATGACAGTTTCTAAAAGAAAGCGCAATGTCTAATTTCAAATCACCTGTAGAAGTGTGGGCAGATTATTATTATTATTTAATTTTTTACAAACTCCTGCAGTGACTTTTTCAATCCAAAAATGCTTAGCGAGTCCGAAACACTGGCTGTGCATTCTGAAATGATTGTCTAGTCAAGCAATTTAAAAAGGAAATACTACGGCCCTCACTTCTATACAAAAAACAAACTGTTCGTCCATATTAAGATTAAATATGCTATGGTGTTGCACTCGTATCAATACTGTTGCTTACCTGTATTGTCAACCGTTTTGAATAGACCACAGGTCCATTTACTTTTGAGCATGGCTTTGTGTAGCAGGAATAGCTGGTCATGTCAGAAAGGAGAGACATGTCCTGTAATATGCTTGTGCTTGCGGCCTATATAATAAAAGTAAGATAATATAATAGACTACATGTTGCTATGCGATCTCCTTACCAACGGCAAATGCAGATTTATCATTAAAATGGTCAAATGTTTATTAGCCTACCATTATTATAAGTCCTGTGCACCAAACACCTTCACCCCCCCCCGCAATATAAATTGATCAACCACTAGAAGCTGTGCGGGTGCATGGTTTGAGCTGTGCGTGGAGATACACACTTTCCCGTCCCGTTTGATAAATACCAACCTTTGCGGGAAAACTTTGTGCGCAGTCACCTTTGATAAATGAGGCCCCTTGAGAGTGAGGGGCAGTGTAAGTGACATGGACTCTAGCGCACTGGTCTACTCACCTTCACCTGATTGTGTCCAATCAAAATCCATTCACAGTCTAGGGTCTCAATGTCTTAGCACAGCCTGTTATAAAAGACAGAAGAGACCACATTAGCAGGTCTGCAGCATATCATGCACGCTGACCAAAGCACGGACTACAGCAGTTACGAGCCAATGAATGCTACTGGAGTCAGACAGACAGGACTGTGACATGAGTTAGTGAACAAACATAACCAAGCCCAATGTGCCGCCTGAAATGTGTAACTCAACACAAACCATACGTTAAATTTTTGGCTCCGTTTACTTTATGTTCACTGATGGTGGGCAAGGTAGACGAAATTCGAGCAAGGGTTGCCTTCCAGAGAGACCGAGATTGTAACATTCACTGTTTTACGGAAACATGGCTCTCTGGGATATGTTGTCAGAATCTGTTCAGCCACCGGGCTTCTCCATGCATCACACCGACAGAGAATCACCTCTCTGGGAAGAGGAAGGGCGGAGGGGGGGTGTATGCTTCATGATTAACGACTTGTGGTGTAATCATAACATACAGGAACTCAAGTCCTTCTGCTCAACCGACCTAGAATTCCTTACAATCAAATGCTGGCTATTTTACCTACCAAGAGAATTCTCGTCAGTTATAGTCACAGCTGTGTACATTCCCCCTCAAGCAGACACCAAGACGGCCATCAAGGAACTTCACTGGACTATATGCAAACTGGAAACCATATATTCTGAGGCTGCATTTATTGTAGCTGGGGATTTTAACAAAGCAAATTTGAGAACAAGGCTACCTAAATTCTACAAGAATTTTGACTGCGCTACACGCATGGGCAATACCCTCGACCACTGCTACTCTAACTTCCGCGATGCATACGACGCCATCTTGCTCCTACTGTCTTATAGGCAGCAACTCTAACAGGATGTACCAGTGACGAGAACCATTCAACGCTGGTCCGACCAATCGGAAGCCACGCTCCAAGATTGTTTTGATCATGTGGACTGGAATATGTTCCGGTCAAGCCTCAGAGAACAACATTGGCATATACGCTGACTCTGAGTGAGTTTATAAAGAAGTGCATTGGAGATGTACCCAATGTGACTATTAAAACCTATCCTAACCAGAAACCGTGGACGGATGGCGGAATTTGCGCAAAACTGAAAGCGCAAACCACTGCATTCAACCATGGAAAGAGGTCTGGGAATATTACTGTTGTTATATTCAGTGTAGTTAGGCAATCAAAGGCAAGGCAATCAAACAAGCGAAATGCCAGTACAGAGACAAGGTGGAATCGCAATTCAACCGCTCAGACACGAGACGTATGTGGCAGGGTCTACAGGAAAAAAATACAAAAATACACACCAACTACAGACTACACACAAAAAACAGCCACGTGACAGACAAATAAAACACCTTCCTTGCTCGCTTTGAGGATAATACAGTGCCACTTTTGGCCCGCTAACGAGGACTGCGCACCTCCACCCCTCTCCAAGGTTGACGTGAGAAACATTTAAACCCTCGCAAGGCTGCTGGCCCAGATAGCGTCCCTAGCCATGTCCTCAGAGCATGCGCAGACCAGCTGGCTGGTGTGTTTAAGGACATATTCAATCGCTCCCTATCCCAGTCTGTTGTCTCCACATGATTCATGATGGCAATCATTGTTTCTGTATCCAAGAAGGTAAAGATAACTAAATGACTACTGCCCCATGGCACTCACTTATGTCATCATGAAGTGCTTTGAGAGACTGGTCAAGGATCATATCACCTCCAGCTTACCTGCCACCCTAGCTAGACCCAGTTCAGTTTGCATACCGCCCCAACAGGTCTACAGACGATGCAATCGCCATCACACTGCACAATCCCATCTGGACAAGAGGAATAACTATGCAAGAATGCTGTTCATGGGCCTCCCGGGTGGCGCAGTGGTTAAGGGCGCTGTACTGCAGCGCCAGCAGACTCTGGGTTCACGCCAAGGCTTAGTCTTAACCGGCCACGACCGGGAGGTCCGTGGGGCAACGCACAATTGGCCTAGCGTCGTCCGGGTTAGGGAGGGTTTGGCCGGTAGGGAAATCCTGGTCTCATCGCGCACCAGCGACTCCTGTGGCGGGCCGGGCACAGTGCGCGCTAACCAAGGTTGCCAGGTGCACGGTGTTTCCTCCGACACATTGGTGCGGCTGGCTTCCGGGTTGGATGGCGCTGTGTTAATAAGAAGCAGTGTGGCTTGGTTGGGTTGTGTATCGAGCCCATACGGGAGTTGTAGCGATGACACAAGATAGTAGCTACTAAAACAATTGGATACCACAAAATTGGGGAGAAAAAGGGGTAAAAAAAAAACACTGTTCATTGACTACAGCTCAGCATTCAAAACCATAGTACCCTCCAAGCTCATCCTCAAGCTGGAGGCCCTGGGTCTCAACCCGCCCTGTGGAATTGGGTCCTGGAATTTGACGGGTGGTGAAATTCACTGACCCTCAACACTGGGGCCCCACAAGGGTGCGTGCTCAGCCCCCTCCTGTACTCCCTGTTCACCCATGACTGTGTGGCCATGCACGCCTCCAACACAATCAAATTTGCAGACAATAGTAGGCTTGATTAACAACAAGACCGCCTACAGGGAGGAGGTGAGGGCGCTGGGAGTGTGGTGCCAGGAAAACAACCTCTCACTCAACGTCAATAAAAGGAGATGATCGTGGACTTCAGGAACCTGCAGAGGGAGCACCCCCTATTTACATCAAAGGGACAGTAGTGGAAAAGATGGGAAGTTCCTCGGCGTACACATCACAGACAAACTGAAATGGTCCACCCACACAGACAGTAGGTAGTTGTTGGGGAATTATTAGATATTACTGCACTGTTGAAACTAGAAACACAAGCATTTCTCTATACTCGCATTAACAATCTGCTAACCATGTGTATGTGACCAATAAAATTTGATTTATGATTTGATTTTATTGGAGAGGTTTTCATGTGGAGTATGTCCCGCCGAAGCACGCCAGTAAGAGTCATCCAGTTGGCTGGCTGATACAGGATGGAACAGAACACACTTCTCTACTTCCCGTGGAAAAGTTTAATATTTTGGTAGAACTTAATGGAACCATTATTTCTAAAAAAGATACAGGAAGCCACAGAAGACAGCATCCTATTTGCATCCTCTCTCACGGTCCCCTGCGTCATCACTTCCTGGATATGGCCTCCCAGCCACGACATTTACATAGTGGGGAAAGGGACCGATACAGACTATCTGGCCTCAGTTGGCTGTCAGAGTCCACCACTGCAGTACCAAGCAACTTTCCAACGCTAAGCTTAGCTATCCTCTGTCAGTTCCCTTGGTGTCTTACATACTTAATTTCAACATTATTCACAGGTTTCCGTTAGGAAAATGTGGCACCGGACAACATGACAGGGAAGATTTTTATTTACAGTCCATTTGAGAAATGTACCAATGGCAAGGTTTAAGAGGCCCTTCTCTTGGCTGTAGAGACAACTAGCTTTAAAACAGCAAAATGTCCTGCTATACTATACATTTGTCATTGATTATGCCTTGTTTTTATGCCATCTGAGTGACTCAAAACATAATAATATCAATGGGGTCCCAAAAATATTTTCTTATTGATTTGCAGTGGCAGCCACGATTTAGCAGCGGTGGTGCATATAGGGGAAACACTGCGCACACAAAAAAAGTAGAGCGATGCACCACCTGTGTGTTCCTATGGGATCTTCCACACAGATCAAACCCAAAAAAGGTTCACAGCAACTGAGCTAAAGGTGCAGCTGAATAATTAAAACACACAGAGCGAGGGAGAAAGAGAGAGAATGGATGAGGAACGAGAGATGTTGGGAGGCAGACAGACAGAGAGTGTGTGCCACTTCAAGTCAAGCACCAAGGCTAAATTGTTTGCATCTCCCTTCTAGACATGCATTACTTCAGGTCGGCAGCCGATAAACTGGTAACACAAGTCTGACAAGGGGCACACACACACACGTTTTTCATATAAAAAAACAGAAGACATGAATATGATAGGGGAGGTACTGTAAAAAGAGAGAAAGGAAGGGGTGGAAAAGGGAGGAAGAGTGTTGAGCTGAGCTCAAGAGCTGCAGTGTCACTAAGTCAGGATCAGAAGAGGACATTCTAGCTGCGCTTGAACTAAAGCCTGTAATCTGAACTGTGAGACGCAGGCTAGCACAACAAAGACACCACACACTACGGACTGACCAGACCACATCTCTCCACACGTAAACATAACCGCAACATCGTAAGCAGACAAACCATCACCAACTGACCCACCTGTCTTTGGTCTTCAAATATGAAAGCAGTGGCAGATACATTTGGCGCAATTACCCTGTATTCAACCAACCCCCCACCCCCACAGTCATAAAGAAACAAAAAGGCATCTACAAGAGTTTGGGACGTCAAGTGCAAAAGGAAACAAGAGGACAGAATGACTTCCTGTTTTTCTTCAAAGACCAGCCCCACCTCCACCCCAGCAAAACACAAATCTTTCAGCCACTTTGGGATGACAACGACTACAATAGCTGCTGCTCACACTACAGGAGCTTTTCTCCCGTCTCAACCCGTGTCATATCTATTTTATATAGCTGAAGTTGACAGCGTGCACATCAACAAATCCTTTCTGTTTTGTTGTCGCATCCATGTAAACAGGTGACCGAGTTAGCTACAGAATCTGAACAGTTTTATCCATGTGAAAACACATGATTCTCATGAAAATAGTGGGTCGTTGAGACAGAACTATGACTTATGATAAAGAAAGAAATATGATTCACAAATGGGACTGAAGTACAGCGAGGCAGACATGCCAAGCATGTGAAAACTTGTGCAGACTTCTAAAAAAGCTCCGCTGTAAAACTGTAAGAAAGACTCCATTATCCAGTCGGAAGCAGACTGGCAGTTCGGAATTCCAACCAAGCCCTGAGCATGGGGGGGGGGAACTGTTCTCGCAGTCTGCACTTGAGGGCAGGACAGTCTGGAGACGTTCCCTCTGTCCATCCCAAGAGAGTTGCATTATAAAAACGCAACAAGGAAATCAGTCAATTGAAATAAATTCATTAGGCCCTAATCTATGGATTTCACGAGACTGAATACAGATATGTATCTGTTGGTCACAGACACATTAAAACAAATTAAATAGGAGCGTGGATCAGAAAAAAAGCTGATACTGACTGATGTGACCCCCATTTGGCATGACAATGGGCCTCAGGATCTCATCGAGGGATCTCTGTGCATTCAAATTGCAATTGTGTTCGTAGCTTATGCCTGTCCATACCATAACCCCATCATGGGGCACTATGTTCACAACAGAAAACCGTTCAGCCACACAATGCCATACACGTGGTCTTGCAGTTGTGAGGCCGGTTAGACATACTGACAAATTCTCAAAAATAACTGGAGGCAGCTAAAGAAATTAACATACAATTATCTGACAACAGCTCTGCTGGACATTTCTGCAGTCAGCATGCCAATTGCACATTCCCTCAAAACTTGAGAAACCTGTGGCATCGTGTTGTGTGACAAAACTGCACAATTTAGAGTGGCCATGTTTTGTCCCCAGCAAAAGGTGCACCTGTGTAATGATCATGCAGTTAAATCAGCTTCTTGATATGCCACCCGTCGGGTGGATGGATTATCTTGGCAATGGAGAAACACTCACTAACAGAGATATAAACACATGTGTTTAAAAAAAAAAAATGGGGGGGGGGGGGGGGGACACTGCATATGGAACATTTCTGGGATCTTTTATTTCAGCTCACGAAATCAACACTTTACATGTTGCGTATGCATTTTGGTCAGTGTAGATAAACATACTGTTTTTGTATTCAGATCATCAAAACCAGCCCCATAGTACCGTTCGCCACAGTCCTGCCCATTTCTGCAACCAATATGACTGAGTGAGATGGAGGAGAAAGAAGCTTCAGTACACAAAGATATGTAAAAGCATCATCCAAAAATGCTTTATCTTATCCAGTGAAATGCCAGCACCCTCCGTCAGACAGGAGACAGCAGTAGCTAAGGTTTACAGTAGAGTTCAAACACACCCCCAGCCTCATGGAGAAACAGCTCACATTAGAATAAAACAAGCCTTTCACAAACTCCTATTCTCTCACTCAGTATGAAGAGACAAAGAAAGAGGGGGAGGTAAGAAATGAAAAAGGAGGGCAGAGATTCGGGACAAGAAAACAACCATACCTGTACCTCTTCAAAGTGCCAGGCCGTGTAACAGCCAATGGGCTCCTTGGGCTTATTCAGAGAGGTGCAACGGTAAAAGGGATATGCCACTCTAAATACAATCCAACTACATAGGACCCACAGTCAGCATGTGGGTCTTCTCTGCCTGTCTGTCTGCGTGCTGTTTTCTGACGAGGTGCGAGTGTGTGCACATGAACATTAGAGGGAATTGGTGGTGCGTGCTGCAGTGCAGGGGAAGAGAAATACACAAAGAGAAAGGCACAGCAGAGGCACAGCAGAAAGAGGCACAGCAGAAAGAGCATTCAGAGCACAGCAGCTTCTCTTCTTGAGAAGGCACCCACCCTCCCACACACCATCATGCAACCGATAGAAACCCGACCATGGCCGAAACAAATGTGTGTGTGTGTGTGTGTGTGTGTGTGTGTGTGTGATTTGATCACGCAGGTCTAATATTATGCTAATGGATTCATTAATCAATGGCCAATGAGCCTTTTATCTGACAGCACAGAGCGCCAAGCCTGCTATGCCTCCATTCTGCCTATTGAGATAATAACATACCAGCTCTTCTCAGACTCCTATTGAAGAAGCAAAACACATGGTAATTTATCAACCTCATGAGGAAAATAATTTGAAGAACAATATAAAATCTCTACCACAAGTTTCAACTCGAGGTTAAATAATATGAACAATGAAAACACACCAGTCTACAGCGAGAGGAGGGTTAACTTTATACCTCCACCACCCAGGCAGGAGCAGTGTGTAAGTGTTAACGGTGTGGCTCAGCTGAAAAGCCAACTTTCATTTCAGAGCACGGCACATGATTTCCTCCTCGCTGGCTCCTCCCTCATGGATCTGTGGAGTAAACACAGGAAGAGAGCAGGCTCTGTTCCACGCCAGACCTGGGGCATTCCTGTGTAGCTCCTGCAGGGTCAAAAGTTTAACGTGGTTTAAATGTTACCTTTCCTCAGCCAATCGCAGCAGCTGAACTATGACACCTGCAAATAATTCCAGTCAAAAAGGTCTGATGCCAGTTTCACCACTACCCCCCCCCCCCCCATCCTCTTACTACTCCTTTTCTTTATTTACTCTGCCAATTTGGTTTGTTTGAGAATTTATGGGGAAAAGAGCATTTCCGACTGTGCAGAGAGAAAGCACACGCAGTAGTTTTCAAATAAGAGGACGATTTGTCTTCATCACAGATAATAATATTACATCAGGTGACTCCTACTGTACATTATGCCTCACAGAAATCCCATAATTAAAAAGAACCACTACATTGATAGCTGCAAGTGGTGAACTTGATCAACTGTGTCAAATTAGGTCAATCCATTTATCTCCACGGAATGGGCACAATCGAATACATTACACTGTGGTCTACTGTACTGTCCAAACTTGTGAAACAGACCTCTGATTGGTTCAGATTTTGTCCGGCCAGGGCGGACTGACCCAATTTTAACTACTTTTCAGCGTCCATTGACATTCGGTGTCAGTCGGTGCTTGTTACAGTAAATTGAAAGAGGGTAGATTTCATGGTAGTAGGGATGGACATTTGAAATTATTTCACTATTCAAATAATATCCAAACATTTTGGGGGGCTATCCGATGGGGATTTGCTCGAGCGACTCAGGAGCGAGTCGGTGCACACTGCTTGCTTTGAACACTAGATGACAGAAAGAAAGAGTTATGAGCTTAACATAACAGTATGCCAGTGTAAGGGAGGACACTAGCCCGTGACCAAACTGATGTGACTACTATGATTTCCCAATGTAGCCAATTCAATTGCAGTAGTTCCATTACACATTTTTTAATAATTCCATTTAACTTCTTAACAGAATTACAGTTTTAAAATCACTTATCTTTATATCTGTTAAAACAATACGATTGGTAGTTCGACCTTTACTTGTTACTTTGTGAACTTACATTATCCTCCCTCACGTGGGAGATTTTTATTTTTATTATCTTTAAAATATTTGGGTTTTTGGTAACCGAATAACAAGGTACAAGACAATGCTTCCGAAACTTACAGAACACAACTTAAAAAAAAAACTAAATATAAAATATTAGTTGGCAGGGGTCTTTACTTCAACAATCTAAGAGCCCCTTTCCATCTGATTGACCAGAAATTAAAGCTTCCAAGATGGTGTAGCAGTGGGATGTCTGTTTTGATGGTCTTGTCCAGTCTCTTGTATATATCGTTTTTCTTCGTATATATATATTTTTTATCTCAATTTCCATCTATGGACTGAACATACTCTTGCAACCCGCCTCACTCAATGTGGTATGGATCTGCTATTTTCTATACTTTAGAACTGGAACCCTCTTCAGAAGCTAGCCAGCTAACTAGCTACTAGTCAGTTAGCCACTGCTAGCGGTCATCACCATCATCAACTCGGACATCAGTCAGCCTCAGCCCTGTCAACTCCTGCACAGCGTGATATCAACCCAGAGCATATCGGACCGTTTTTCCCTACTGCACAGCGTGATATCAACCCAGAGCATATCGGACCGTTTTTCCCTACCACATCTCTGGATTCCTACAGCAAACTCTGAACCTTTACACCGGAACATCGCAGCTAGCTAACTGCTATCCGAGTGACTACTCCTGGCTAACATCGCCATCCCGAAAAATGCACCAGTTAGCCTGGAGCTAGGACCATCTCCCGGCTAGCCGAAGAGATCCATCAGCCAATTCCTGGGCTACAATACCTCTTTTGCTATGGAGCCCCGCCGAGCCATCACAACTGGTCTGCCGACGTAACCATCTGAGGGGGTTTCTACAGGCGTCCCCCGCAGGCCCATCTGCTAGCACCGGCCTGCTAGCTGTCTGCTCACCTAGCTACTCACTGGACCCTATGATCACTCGGCTACACGTCTCTCCCTGCCTTGTCTATTGCTGTTTTGGTTAGTAATTTGTGTCTTACACCACTGTAGAGCCTCCAGCCCTGATCAATATTCCTTAGCTAGCCCTTATGTGACCGCACCTGGCTCAAATCCTACCATACCCTTTTCTGTACATTAGAGGTCGACCGATTAAATCGGAATGCCGATTAATTAGGGCCGATTTCAAGTTTTCATAACAATCGGGTATCGGTATTGTTGGGCGCCAATTTTTATTTAATTTTTTACACCTTTATTTAATCTTTATTTAACTAGGCAAGTCACATTCTTATTTTCAATGACGGCCTAGGAACGGTGGGTTTAACTGCCTCGTTCAGGGGGATTTTCACCTTGTCAGCTCGGGGGATCCAATCTTGCAACCTTACGGTTAACTAGTCCAACGCAATAACGACCTGCCTCTCTCGTTGCACTCCACAAGGAGACTGCCTGTTACGCAAATGCAGTAAGCCAAGGTAAGTTGCTAGCTAGCATTAAACTTATCTTATAAAAAACAATCATAATCACTAGTTAACTACACATGGTTGATGATATTACTAGATATTATCTAGCGTGTCCTGTGTTGTATGCTCAGTCAGATTATATGCAAGTATCTAAGTATCTGACTGAGCGGTGGTAGGCCGAAGCAGGCGCGTAAACATTCATTCAAACAGCACTTTCGTGCGTTTTGCCAGCAGCTCTTCGTTGTGCGTCAAGCATTGCACTGTTTATGACTTCAAACCTATCAACTCCCGAGATGAGGCTGGTGTGACCGAAGTGAAATGGCTGGCTAGTTAGCATGCGCTAATAGCGTTTCAAACTTCACTCGCTCTGAGGCTTGGGGTGGTTGTTTCCCTTGCTCTGCATGGGTAACGCTGCTTCGATGTGGTGGCTGTTGTCATTGTGCTGCTGGTTTGAGCCCAGGGAGGAGCGAGGAGAGGGACGGAGGCTATACTGTTACACTGGCAATACTAAAGTGCCTATAAGAACATCCAATAGTCAAAGGTTAATGAAATACAAATGGTATAGAGGGAAATAGTCCTATAATAACTACAGCCTAAAACTTCTTACCTGGGAATATTGAAGTCTCATGTTAAAAGGAACCACCAGCTTTCATACGTTCTCATGTTCTGAGCAAGGAACTGAAACGTTAGCTTTCTTACATAGCACATATTGCACTTTTATGTTCTTCTCCAACACTTTGGGTTTGCATTATTTAAACCAAATTGACCATGTTTCATTATCTACTTGAGGCTAAATATATTTTATTGATGTATTATATTAAGTTAAAATAAGTGTTAATTCAGTATTGTTGTAATTGTCATTATTACAAATCATTTTTATTTATTTAATATCGGCCAATTAATCGTTATTGGCTTTATGGTCCTCCAATAGTCGGTATCGGCGTTGAAAAATCATAAAATCGGTCGACTCCTACTGTACATTATGCCTTGAATCTATTCTTCCGTGCCCAGTAGCCTGCTCCTTTAACTCGGTTCCGAACGCACTAGACGACCAGTTCTTTTAGCCGTACTCTTATCCTACTCCTCCTCTGGTGATGTAGAGGTTAACTCAGGCCCTGCAACCCCCAGCATCACTCCCATTCCCCAGGCACTCATTTGTTGACTTCTGTAACCATAAAAGCATTGGTTTCATGCATGTTAACATTAGAAGCCTCCTCCCCAAGTTTGTTTTATTCACTGCTTTAGAACACTCCGCCAACCTGGATGTCCTAGCCGTGTCTGAATCCTGGCTTAGGAAGTCCACCAAAAATCCTGAAATTTCCATCCCTAACTATAACATTTTCCGACAAGAAAGAACTGCCAAAGGGGGCAGAGTTGCGCTCTACTGCTCTGTCATACTATCCAGGTCTGTGCCCAAACAAGTCAAGCTTCTACTTAAAAAAAAAAAAAAAAAAAAAAAAACACCTTTCCAGAAACAAGTCTCTCACCGTTGCCACTTGTTATAGACCACCTTCAGCCCCCAGCTGTGCCCTGGACACCATATGTGAATTGATCGCTCCCCATCTATCTTCAGAGTTCATACTATTAGGGGACCTAAACTGGGACATGCTTAACACCCTGGCCGTCCTACAATCTAAGCTAGATCCCCATAATCTCACGCAAATCAAAGGAACCTACCAGGTACAACCCTAAATCCATAACCATGGGCACCCTCTTAGATATCATCCTGACCAACTGGCCCTCTAAATACACCTCTGCTGTCTTCAACCAGGATCTCAGTGATCACGGCCTCATTGCCTGCATGCGTAATGGGTCCGCGGTCAAACGACCACCCCTCATCGCTGTTAAAACGCTCCCTAAAACACTTCAGCGAGCAGGCCTTTCTAATCGACCTGGCCCGGGTATCCTGGAAGGATATTGACCTCATCCCGTCAGTAGAGGATGTTTGGTTGCTCTTCAAAAGTGCTTAAATAAGCATGCCCCATTAAAAAAAATGTAGAACTAAGAACGGATAAGGCCCTTGGTTCACCCCAGACTTGACTGCCCTTGACCAACACAAAAACATCCTGTGGTGTTCAGCATTATCATCTAATAGCCCCCGCGATATGCGACTTTTCAGGAAAGTTAGGAACCAATACACTCAGTCAGTTAAGAAAGCTAAGGCTAGCTTTTTCAAATAGATATTTGCTTCCTGTAGCACTAACTCCCACATTTCTTGAGAATAAGAGCACCTCCTCCCAGCTGCCCACTGCACTGCGGATAGGAAACACTCACCACCGATAATCAATCATTTCAATAAGCATTTTTCCACAGCTAGCCATGCTTTCCACCTGGCTACCCCTACCAACATCTTAGCACCCCCTGCAGCAACTTGCCCAAACCCCCACTTCAACCAAATCCAGACAGCGGATGTTCTGAAAGAGCTGTAAAATCTGGATCCTACAAATCTGATGGGCTAGACAATTTGGACCCCCTCCTAAAATTATCCACCTAAATTATTCTAACCCTTATTACTAGCCTATTCAACCTCTGGGGATCTCAGACGATACAAAAGAGAAAAGCTGCCGCGGTCATACCCCTCTTCAAAAAGGGGGAGACACTCTAGACCCAACCTGTTATAGACCCATCTCCATCCTGCCTTTCTAAAATCTTCAAAATCCAAGTTAAAATCAACAGATCACTGACCATTTAGAATCCCACCGTACAGTCTCCACTATGCAATCTGGTTTCCGAGCTGGTCATGGGATCCACCTCAGCCACGCTCAGGGTCCTACGCGATATAACCGCCATCGATTGAAGTACTGTGCAGCAGTCTTCATCAACTTGGCCAAGGCATTCAAATCTGTCAATCAACGCATTCTTATCGGCAGACTCGATAGCCTTGGTTTCTCAAATGACTGCCTCGACCGTTTCACCAACTACTTCTCAGATAAAGTTGAGTGTGTCAAATTGGAGGGCCTGTTGTCCGGACCTCTGGCAGTTTATGGGGCGGGGGGGGGGGGTGCCACAGGGTTCAATTCTCAGGTCGACCCTTTTCTCTGTGTGTGTATATATATATATATATAAAAATGATGTCGCTCTTGCTGCTGGTGATTCTCTGATCCACCTCTACAGAGACGACACCTTTCTGTAAACATTTGGCCCTTCTTTGGACACTGTGCTAACAGACCTCCAGACGAGCTTCAATGCCATACAACTCTCCTTCCGTGGCCTCCAACGGTTTTTAAATGCTAGTAAACTTAAGCGCATGCTCTTCAACCGATTACGGCCTGCACCCTTCCACCCGACTAGCATCACTACTCTGGACGGTTCTGACCTAGCATGTGGACAACTACAAATACCTAGGTGTCTGGTTAAACTGTAATCTATCCTTTGACTCACATTAAGCATCTCCAATCCAAAATTAAATCTAGAATCGGCTTCCTATTTCGCAACAAAGCCTCCATCACTCACGCTGCCAAACATACCCTTGTAAAACTGACTATCCTACCGATCCTAGACTTCGGCGATGTAATTTATAAAAATATCCTCCAACTCTACTCAGCAAATTGGAAGCAGTCTATCACAGTGCCATCTGTCTTATCACCAAAGCCCAAATTACTACCCACCACTGCGACCTGTATGCGCTCATTGGCTGGCCCTCATTACATATTCATCACCAAACCCACTGGCTTCAGGCCATCCATAAGACTTTGCTAGGTAAAGCCCTGCCTTATCTCAGCTCACTGGTCACCATAGCAACACCCACCCGTAGCACGTGCTCCAGCAGGTATATTGCACGGGTCATCCCCAAAGCAAACACTTCCTTTGGCTGCCTTTCCTTCCAGTTCTCTGCTGCCAATGACCGGAATGAAAAAAAATAAATAATAATAAATAAATTAAAAAAAATCACTGAAGCTGGAGTCTTAGCTCTCCCTCTAACTTTTAGCATCAGCTGTCAGAGCAGCTTACCAATCACTGTACACAGCCAATCTGTAAATAGCACACCCAACTACCTCATCCCCATATTGTTACTTACCCTATTGCACCTCAGTATCTCTACTTGCACATATATCACTCCAGTATTAATGTGAAATTGTAATTATTTTTCACATCTAAAAAAGATTTTTATTTATTTATAGCTTTGCCTTAATTTCCCCTCCAAAAATTGACTTTCTGCTTTCAATTGACGTGCACCTATGACTTCACATGTTGGTGCTCATAGGTCCTTTTACATGGAAATGACCATAAAATCCACCTATCATGTTGGTTCTAAGAACTACACAGGATTACAAATCTTCTCAACTGCACCTCTGTGCAAATGCCCATTCAAGTATGGCAGGATGAATTAATTAATGTTCTACAAAAAGGCAGCTGAGCAACATTCAGCTTTCACCACCCATTTAGAATAGTGAAGTGTCAAATGGCATTTGTTCTGGCTTGCACTTTAAAATATAACCTCTGACATGGGTTTAGTTCAAAAGGTGTCTCTACATGTTGGTGTTTCATCAGGCATCTTAATGTAAAGTATGATGGCAGAGCCTCCCGATGTTGGGGGCCTCTTTTGCGCATAGGGAAAGAAAGCTTCATTTGCCAGGCTAGTAGCAATACGGGAACGGGAAAAAATAGACTCGAGACTAAACAGGAGATTATTCCTCTGCAATAGGATCCCTATCTGCACATCTGAGCCATTAACCTCTGACAATAGGGACCTGTCAAAGCACTAGTAGAGTCCAGACTCCTGGTACAGATCATCAGTTGAGGTGCATGAATGCAGAGCCAAGACCACCCAAATGGGTTTGCTCCTGTGTTTCATCTCATTGCTCTACATCTGTGGGGAAAATGACAGCAGTGCTGGCCTGCTCTTAAAACATGGATCGACAGGTATCGGAAAGCAACCCTTAGATTGGGTGTTGCCTTAAACCACATGAAGAGTGACATCACGGTAACAACTGAGCAGAAGTGGCAAGGGTGGAAATATGTTAATATATTCCAAAAACAGGGGGGAGTATTTGATCCCCTGCTGATTTTGTACGTTTGCCCACTGACAAGGAAATTATACTCCTACAGTGGAGGGAGTTGAAAGTCTGTGTTGCCCAGCAACAGCCCCAAAACATCACTGCTCTAGAGGAGATCCGCATGGATGAATGGGCCAAAATACCAGCAAGTGTGTGAAAACCTTGAAGACTTACAGAAAACATTTGACCTCTGTCATTGCCAACAAAGGGTATATAACAAAGTATTGAGAAACTTTTGTTATTGACCAAATACTTATTTTCCACCATAATTTGCAAATAAATTCATTAGAAATCCTATAATGTGATTTTCTGGATTTTCTTTTCACATTTTGTCTGTCATAGTTGAAGTGTACCTATGATGACAATTACAGGCCTCTCATCTTTTTAAGTGGGAGAACTTGCACAATTGGTGGCTGACTAAATACTTTTTTGCCCCACTGTATAATTTTTATGGTAGGTTGATTTGAACAGTGAGACACAGAACAAAAAAAAAAATCCTGAAAAACTTGTCAAAAATGTTATAAATTAATTTGCATTTTAATGAGGGAAAAAAGTATTTGACCCCTCTGCAAAACATTACTTTGTGATTGCCAACAAGGGCTTTGCCACCAAGTACTGAGGTCAGACGTTTCTTGTAGTTGGCCACCACGTTTGCACACATCTCAGGAGGGATTTTGTCCCACTCCGCTTTGCAGATCTTCTCCAAGTCATTAAGGTTGAGGTTGACATTTGGCAACTCGAACCTTCAGCTCCCTCCACAGATTTTCTATGGGATTAAGGTCTGGAGACTGGCTAGGCCACTCCAGGACCTTTATGTGCTTCTTTCTTGAGCCACTCCTTTGTTGCCCTGGCCGTGTGTTTTGGGTCATTGTCATGCTGGAATACCCATCCACGACCCATTTTCAATACCCTGGCTGAGGGAATGAAGTTCTCACCCAAGATTTGACGGTACATGGCCCTGTCCATCGTCCCTTTGAAGCGGTGAAGTTCTCCTGTCCCTTTAGCAGAAAAACATCCTCAAAGCATAATGTTTCCACCTCCATGTTTGACAATGGGGATGGTGTTCTTGGGGTCATAGGCAGCATTCCTCCTCCAAACACAGCGGGTTGATGCCAAAGAGCTCCATTTTAGTCTCATCTGACCACAACACTTTCACCCACTGGTCCTCTGAATCATTCAGATGTTCATTGGCAAACTTCAGACGGGCATGTATATGTGCTTTCTTGAGCAGGGGGACCTTCCAGGCGCTGCAGGATTTCAGTCCTTCACGGCGTAGTGTGTTACCAATTGTTTTCTTGGTGACTATGGTCCCAGCTGCCTTGAGATCATAGACAAGATCCTCCTGTGTAGTTCTGGGCTGATTTCTCACCATTCTCATGATCATTGCAACTCCACGAGGTGAGATCTTGCATGGAGCCCCAGGCAGAGGGAGTTTGACAGTTCTTGTGCGTTTCTTCCATTTGCGAATAATCGCACTAACTGTTGTCATCTTCTCACCAAGCTGCTTGGCGATGGTCTTGTAACCCATTCCAGCCTTGTGTAGGTCTACAATCTTGTCCCTGACATCCTTGGAGAGCTCTTTGGTCTTGGCCATGGTGGAGAGTTTGGAATCTGATTGATTGCTTCTGTGGACAGGTGTCTTTTATACAGGTAACACACTGAGATTAGGAGCACCCCTTTAGGAGTGTGCTCCTAATCTCAGCTCGTTACCTGTATGAACGACACCTGGGAACCAGAAATCTTTCTGATTGAGAGGGGGTCAAATACTTACTTCCCTCATTAAAATGCAATTTATAACATTTAACATTTTTGACATGCGTTTTTCTGGATTTCTTTGTTGTTATTCTGTCTCACTGTTCAAATAAACCAACCATTAAAATGATTAGTCTATCATTTGTCAGTGGGCAAACGTACAAAATCAGCAGGGGATCAAATATTTTCCCCCTCACTGTATGTAGTTGGACAAATGTAAAAGTTACAATAAAATGTGGTCAGGATTTGATGTTGACAGTGTTGCTAATCTGCAGTATGCTTGCTGATCGACCCCAGAATAGCAGGGGCCTTCTCACTTCAGGTTGGAATTCTGTGTCACTCAAAACTTAACTCTACTTCTAGCTGTGGAGGCAGACGTGGGGCGGGCAAGGTGGCAGTGTAGCAGTTAATTCAGAACTTACTCCTCTCTGCCCACATGAGAAAAAGCATCTGGTAACATTTCCCCCCCCCCCCCTTTTCTTCCCAAACTTTAGAAAGAGGGGGCCCTAAACAACACAAATAGTCTTGCTAACAATTTACAATGGTAACAAAACCAGGGCAGGGAGCTACCCTCCCATTCGGTTGTTCAGGTGAACCAGTTTTACAAGCAAGGGAGAGAAAGTAGAGACGGGTGGAAGAGCGCTGTGCAACCCCTTTCCCCCCCTCCTTTACAACATAAAACTGTTACAAAGCCTTGCTGGTTATAAATTGGAATTTGGTGCAATGATTGCTTCAGGCTGCACATTTAGCCTTCATAAGTGTGGATGGCTCACATTCGGCAGAATTACCCCTGCATTTGGGTACTACCTCAGAGTTGAACAAGAGGTGAATGGGGGAATGATTTAATATGAAGTGATAGTAGTAGAGCCAGACTGCACGAAGTGATAGAGACTAGGGCTTGGTGGCTTCCATTGAAGGAAATTCTGCCGTTTAAGTTGCTCTGCAGTTCCTACACATCCGGTATTTAACTCACTGTCAGAAATGTAGTCCTAAATATTTCAACCAGCTAACCTGTTACGGGTATTTGTTGAGATGTGGGGCTTTGGTTCCCCTCAGGTGTGTGTTGACATGCAGTGATACAGTCTACTGTCACCACATGAATGACTGACCTTGAGCTTGTTGTGTAGGACTGTATCGTCAAGGAAATGTAGCGTCATACAACTGGATGCTACTTTAGCGCTCTCGCCAAAGAAGAACCAGAAGTAAAATGTTAACTCAAAAAAAGTGTAAAACTATATATATATATATATATATTTTTTTTTAAGTTGACTTATATGGAACAAAAATATAAAATGCAACATGTAAAGTGTTGGTCCCATGTTTCATGAGGTGAAATAAAAGAAGCTGAGGGAGTGTGTAATTGGCATGCTGACAGCAGGAATGTCCACCAGAGCTGTTGCCAGAGAATTTAATGTTCATTTCTCTACCATAAGCTGCTTCCAACATTGGACGTACTGCCAAATTCTCTAAAACAATCAGCCTCAAAACCGCAGGGTACGAGTAACCACGCCAGCCCAGGACCTCCACATTCAGCTTCAGGATCATCTGATACCAGCCACCCGGAGAAACTGAGGAGTATCTCTGTCTGTTATGAAGCCCTTTTGCAGGGGAAATCAAATTCTGATTGGGGAGCCAGGCCCATTCAGTGGGAGGGCCTTGCTAGCAAGTGGGTGGGCCGATGCACTCCCAGGCCCACCCATGGCTGCGCCCCTTCATATTCATGTGAAATCCATTGAATAGGGCCTAATGAATGTATTACCCTTATATGAACTGTAACTCAGTAAAATTGTTTCAAAATGTATTTTTGTTCAATATACTATGACTGAGATGTGGTTGTCGTATTTAGCTACCTTATGATGAAAGCACTTTACTGCAAGTCACTCTGGATAAGGGTGTCTACTAAATTACTAATATTTAAATGTTTCAAGTTAATGATCACATGCACAAGTACAGCGAAATGCCTTCCTTGCAATCTCCAAACCCAACAATGCAGTAATCAACATCAATATAGCACTAACAAAAAACACAAGGCAGAACAAAAACACATGAGAAATAAAAATGAGAACACAGAAAAGCAAGAAGCTATATACAGGGTCAGTTCCAGTACCATATTTACAATGTGCAGGGATACTGGAGTGATAGAGGTAGATACAGTACATATAGGGATAAGGTGACTAGGCATCAGGATGTACGATAAAAAGAGTAGCAAAAGTGTAAATTATGATTGTGTGGAGTCAGTATGTGTGTGTGTGCGCGCGCGCATAGAGTCCTGTGAGTGTGAAGAGGGCATGTAAACGTTTAAATAAAATACAAGCGTAAACTAAGATTGTCTGTGCAGCCAATTTGTTAGCAATTTTGCAAAGTTATGGCTTTGGGATAGACGCTGTTCAGGAGCCTGTTTGTGTCAGTCTTGATGCACCGGCAATTTCGAAGCGGAGAGAACAGTCTATGGCTTGGGTGGTTGGAGTCTAATGATTTCTGGGCCTGATATAGAGGTCCTGGATGGCAGGGAGCTCAACCCAAGTGACGTACTGATCTGTCTGCACCACAATCTGTTCGCCCATACAATCCAGGGCGGTGCTGTTGCCATACCAAGCAATGATGCAGCCAGTCAAGACACTCTCAAATGATGCAGCTGTAGAACTTTGAGAATTTGTGTAAACATTGTGTAACCCAAGTGTGACTTAAACCAAAGAAGAAAATTACACTTAACTCCACAAGAGAAAAAGCCTACCTATTCCAAGTTAATAAGGATCACCTACAGGGATAATTCAGGATTTTGACAATGAAACCCTTTATCTACGTCCCCAGAGTAAGATTCATTTGTCTCTGCATGCAGTTTGGGGGAGGGGCTTGCCTGTTTTGCATTAATACGTGTCACATATCAGTTTGCAAACAATGTAAAAATATATATAATTTAGTTAATAAAGCCGCAAACAAACACTATTTTTTGCTTTCTTGAGTAAGGCAGCTCCAAAAATGCAGGTGTTTCAGCCTAGCTCAGTGCTTTCTGTCATGGGGCAAAACAGCAGAAAATAGAGCGTTGCGCCGTGATTGGGTCAGTGTTCTGTCACTCATGGGGACACTACGTTGTCGCCAAGTCTAAGGGTAGAGCTAGAAAATTCTATCCCCGTCGGTGCTGCCATAGAGCTACATTAGAAGTGCCCACCCAAGAAGGCTCAAGGTCAGTGGCCACAGATAAAAGGACGTCAAATCAAGTTATATGTACGGCAGCTTTGGTTGGACTGATCATGTCAACATCATACTTGCAAAATCTTAGCTAGCAGTCGACATCATGAATCAAGTCGACAATCTACTGGCAAATCCTTTTTATTCCTTGTTTTTTTGAAAAGAAGTAATGAAGAGAAACTATAGCTAAAACGTATCGGTGCTCATCGGCCATAAACATGACCCAAATTGGAAATTGCTAATTTAACAATGAGTCGTTTGCAAAGCAATCACTAGCATGCCATTCAGTGGAGTGGCTGTGTGGTCCCAAATCTGGGATTAAGGGACTCTTTTCCAAGTTTAAAATTATAAATAGGGATGGACGATACCAATGCTGGCATTTAAGCTAATATCGTCTGATTCCAATATGTTCACCGATGTATCGTCCAGGTCCATCTTAACGTCCGATGTGCAAAACCGATGTCAAAGCTGATGTGCGTACGTACATAACGAAGGTACATGGCATAATATTTTGCTCTATACGTGCAACACAGCATTCCTAAACTAGCCCACAATATCTGCTGTGTGGATCGAGCAGTCAACAAGACAAGCAGTCATTTGAAAGAGTAACAAAATGTCAGCGAGAAAACTCAAGGGCGAAATCCATTAAAGCCAAAAATTTAATTCATTGCCCTTGAAAGTCAACTGTTCTCTGTCGTGGGTGATGTTGGCATTCGCCAACTGGTCGAGCACCGTTTAACACTACCAAGTGCGCTATTTTTCCGATGTTGCCCTACCGGAGTTACACAGTAATGCTATTAGCATCCCGACATGCATAGTATGGAACGTCGTTTGCGTGTCAAAAAAGATACATTAACACTGTCAAAGCAGTACAACAAGTCAGCAAACACCGGCCATGAACGATGTTTACAATACTGGTAATAAAGCATAATTTGTTCGACCGCAACTTCTGGGGTACCTAGCTAGCACTTTTGTGGCTAATCCTTATTGTGGCTAGCTTCAAAGATATGTCAGACCACCATTAATCAAATAAGAACAGTCTTATAAATGTGGGATATTTTAGATGATGGTACCTACCTATATAGTTAGCTAACTATAGCTACTGAAACAGATTGTCGTATTGCTATGTTTTTGGGGAAGAACGTTGTTTGCATCCATGAGCTAGCTAGCTTTTGTTATTGCCAGCACTGTAGGTGCACGAGGCACCTTTACCAGCATCATAGCATACGTATCGATGAATCGCCGTGACATATGAAATACAAGTGAGTGTAATAACTACATACAAAAATGTTTGACGTGTAGTCATATTCAGGTCCTGATTGGTCAAATAGTGTTATTTGACACAACAAATATTATATTTTTTGACATGCAAAGACCCCAAAAAATCCTGGTTGAGAATGAAATCGACTGAAAAACAAAACGGCACAGCAAGTAAGTGAGAGAAATAGGTTTGGTGATGTTTTACTGGTAATGGGGACATACGTAAATGACAACAAAATAACTTTTGGTCAGTGTGGTGTGTGTGTGTGTGTAACCTTAATTTAACTAGGCAAGTCTGTTAACAACTTCTTATTTACAATGACGGCCTACCCCAGCCAAACCCGGACGACGCTGGGTCAATTGTGCGCCGCCCTATGGGACTCCCAATCACAGCCAGATGTGATACAGTCTGGATTTGAATCAGGGACCGTAGTGACGCCTCTTCCACTGAGATGCAGTGGCTTAGACCGCTGTGTGTTAACTATACTAGAATGCGTAAAAGGCCGCTCAAGTTTTAAATATCCCATTTGTTTTTTTGGGCAAGGGAAATATTGGATATTGGTATTGGCCAAAAATATATCGGTGCATCACTAATGATAAACATTCAACATTGGCCATGCTGTCAATGAAGCATGATTTGTGCCGTGCTCAAAGTGCAAGACAACTGGGAAGTCAGTAATAAACGAGCTCCGACTGCGAAAATACATTTTGAACAGTCATCCAATTCAGAATTGTAAATCCAGCCACTTTCTGGAGCTATGACCTGAAGATCAATGATGTCATCATGATTCAACCTCATTTCTCTCACCCTAATAATTTGGTCTGTTTACCCCTCTTAATTTCACCTACTGTTCTGACTTGGTGGCGCACATGTAGCCTATAACCTGTTTTAGAGAAATGTAACCATTGAATATTGTAGGAGCTTTTATTGTCTGCTTATATGCCCCCTTTATTTATCCTCCCCTTTCTGACTTGGTGTACAGGGAGAACACTAAGAACGGCCCATGTTCTATATTCTGTTGCTGTGCATTACAAAAGTGCTAAACAAAGTCAATATAACTACGTCCATCCTAGCTCGCTCATTAATGTCTAAATCTAAATTACGGATTGCCTCTTATTCGCTTGTCGTCCCCTTATGCCATAGTTCAATTGTCATTAGAAACCACATTTGTTTAAGCAAGTCAGCCATATCAGCTATGTTTTTTTAAAGGCAGTAAATGATGCAGAATTAACTGTTTTGCTGAAAGTGTATAGGTGGTAAAATGTTGGGACTACTGTTGGGACAGCTTTATGCAGGCCGTTTGTGGGTACCATTTGTCACCGTTATAGTGCAATTCATGTATCGATTCGTTTTGTGTAGTGGCTTTGCTGGCATGCATCCCACTTGTTTTTGTTTGTTACCAAACCAAGATTTACATGCTTAAAGCGCCTTTGTTTAGCACAATTGCTAACTAGCGCAATGACGAAGTCTATGGTAACTGCTAGTGTGCTAGTAGATACCATATACTTCCAGGTATTGTGGTAACGCTAGTTAGCATTGGCTCACGAAACTACCTTCAACTTCCTTCATACTGGATGCAGAGACAAAAATGTTATCCATGAGTTAATTTGACTGGGGAAATATTGCCCAAATCCCAATGTAGCCTTTCCATTTAAGCTCCTCACTACCCCCCCCCCCCCCCCCCCCCCCCAAAAAAGGTACAGGCCAAAGAATCGAAATTCCAATTAGGAAAACAATCAGGCTTTCCTTTCAGCTCGCTGTGTCATCAAGAGCCCTTCCGCAGCCACTACTCCGCTCTCCCCACTATTCATCTTGTTAATGCCACACACACACACACCAAATACCTTTGATCTAACATCCTCTCTCAGTAACACACACACCCCTTACGACACACTAAAAGAATGCCATCTATTCAGACATCAATGGAGCAAAAATGCAGCGTGACAAAGACAGAGTGGAGGTAGTTATCAAAAAGGGCTTCGCCACCACACAAAAGGTGATGAGGCATTCGCTTATTTTCCCGCTCATTCTCATTGATGGAAGTAAAAGTCCACGCTTTCAGAGTTGGCAAGGATGAGGGCAATTTTCTTATACTAACAATTAAATAAGGCCAAAAATGCTATTTCAAATCCTAAAGTCTAACTGCTGACAAACACCAACTAAAAAACACACCAACAGTATCCAATCAATATGCTATGGAAATCATTGGATTGGTTCATCTGCTACAAAGCTCTGACACCACATAGAGAGATGTTCCCGCTCCCATGAGACGAAGCCCGTTAATGAGAACACAGTAGCAAAACGGACAAAGAGCAAAAGCAATGCATCCAAGTCACTTCAGCCCATCTGTAGTCAAAGAATCTCCCAGAAGATTGATTCATTGTTAATGCAGCCTGACACCCTGTGTGTGACAGAAAGGGAGAGAGAAAAAAGGGGGATACAGGGGGCTCCATTTGTTAAGAATATGAGTAGCAGCAGCAGTTCATTGGGTAATTTCCCACAGTGGCCACAGTTCCCCTCCTACAAACATACTAACACATATAGGCCTACACTGCTAAAGATGTAAGTGTGCATTACGTTTAATTAGGCCTAGTTATTTATCATGAATAAATCATCTCAAAATTAAGAGACCATGAAGACCACCCAGTAAATAGGCTAGCTCAGTGGCCTTATCCATACTCCATGCCAACAAGCCCAAAAAACACACACTTTCACCTGATACCATGCTCGCCAGCCTTACATGTCACATGTGTGGGTAGTAGTGTGGAGGAGAAAGGATGTGTTATAACTCAGGCCTCAAGCTTTTCTTGGTCAGGTCACATTGTTAGGAAAAACTCCAGGCCCTAATTAGAAAACTGACAGATAGACATGGCTTATAAACACAACCCCCATCTTCTAAACCAATACCCAAAGCATGCATGTGATTGAATAGTTATTCTGCAGATTTCATTTAATTTGCCCCCCCCCCACCCTCAAAAAAATAAAAATGTCTGAAGCCAGTCACAGAGCATTGAGTCTTGCAAGACGAGATGGGTAGGTCCTCCTCCTGTATATGTGTGCGTATAGGTGCTTGTGATTCACGTGTTCTGCCAGCAAGCAAAGACTGACTGCACACACCTAGACCTGAACCTTACAAATCCAAGCGACATGACTCACGCTCCATTGTCTGTCGAGTTACATGAGCAAGCTCTCGGAAGAATGCTCCCTTACCTCCTCCGAAAGTGAATGTTAAGCATACACAGAAATCAGTAGTTGTTAACCTTTTTTTTAAAACCAAAACTCAATGAGGAGTTTGCACTGCTGAGTACACGTTCTCGCTAACACACACACACACACACACACACACACACACGAATTGATACTAACACCATGTCCCATCAAATGTCTACACTACAGTAAATTAAAATGTAGCCTGTGAACTTGAGACATATAGTGTCATAAGTGGCCTATTCTGTCCCGATGTGTGACATGTAGCATAGACTAGAGGGTTTCACGGGTGGCCTGACGTCCGTATCCAACCCTCCCCTTTCCGTTGTACATAGTAGTGCTGGGTCATTAACCGTTACAATCACAGAGATACTTAACCTGCTAGACTATACAAATAGAAGAGTTCACTCACAGTCGAAATTAAATAGAATTCGTTCTGAACGTAGCCCATCAATTGCCCCTCGGATAAACTTTGTAACAAAAGAGTAGGTGGTATGAAAGCAGTCCGAAACCTCCACGAGGAATGCACATTCGAAACGACAAATTTGGTCTCGCATCAGCAGGTAGAAAGAACACTTCACACAACCTAAAATTCCGCAAATAAACGAACACGATCGGAACTAACGTTACAAGGTAGGTTGGTTGGTTGCACTGAGGTATACTAAGACGGGTGAAACCTCTACCTATTCCAAGTAACTCGGCACATCAGATCAACAGGAACATTTGCCACATGTTTAAACCCCAAATCAGTGTTACCAACAAAACACTTTAAAAACTTGAAAAGAAAACACCGACTATTAGCAGAAAAACTCACCCGCTTCAATGCATTCATTGAGTACACCACACCAGTTTCTTTTTTGCCACTATTAACTCTCCGCCATCTTCACCACTGTGCTTGTTTAAATGGGAAACACTCCCAAAGCGCAAGAAGCCAGGGGCATATTCATTATGCCGATTATGTTGCAAAACGTTTCTTAAACGAAAGCAAACGGAACGAAATGGGGAGGGACCTACCTGAATTTGTCCAATAGAAACTCTCGTTTTGTTTTACAACGAACACTAGTGTTTCTATTGGACATATTTAGGTAGGTACCTTCCCATTGGCTGCACTTGTCCAATAGAAACGCTATTTTTCGTTGCAAAACGGAACATTTAGCAATTGTTTGGAGTACTGACTTATACAACCCAGCTTGCAACAGAGCGACGGGGATTCTGGGTAGGGTAGTTGTCTTCCTCCTCTATTAGCGTAAAGATGTATGGGCTTTTCTAAATATGGACTACACGTACACTAAATAACCTACCTATGAGACAGGCAGCAGCAATGCATTTATTTATAGCTCACCAAAGTAGCTCATGGAGATATGCATGATAACGGTGCACGTGGCCGTTGTGACATGCTATTTTCCATTAGACCAAGTCAAACTATTTTCTTTTATAGACACATCATTCTATGAGGTCTCAAATTGATATTGACAGGTCTAATGTTTCGGTCTGCAATTGTAACAAGGCTAGAATTAACCCCCCAAATTTCATATAGTTCTACATATTTTCTTTGATTGTATGATTGTTGGTTAAATTTTTCAACATGGTCCGTTGTAACCATTGCGGGTTTCCAAGTATGACTATTTCAATTATGAGGGGGATATAAAACATGCATGTTATCTACTGACACACAAACTGGCCAATATCCATATGCCACATTGGGATTGGAGAGCAGCGGTGGTCAGGGTACAATTTGCAATTATGTAGCAAACACTATGAAGTCAAATCGCCCTATAGGAGGATGGAGTGACTCGGGAGGCCCAACTGCCCTCTGGAGAAGAGCCACAGAAGATAGTGACGAATTTGTCTCTATGGTGATCTCTCAGCACACCAGTGTAGAATTTCAACTGTTCGGAGGGAGTCAGGGCTAAAGATGGAGGGAGGGAAGGGGGGAAGGAGAAGGGGTAGAAAGAGGGAATGGTTGGAGGATAGCGCCAGTGAGAAACAGTCTAACCACGCAGAGGTGCATCATCGTGAGACTTCCGGGAATGTTTGCGAAACAGACCAAACCGGTCAAGCGAAACATTTTTAGTTAGTGGTTAATTTTATATATTCAAATGACTTAAGTAGTTGAACATGTTATTACTCCAACCTTATGAAAGTGACAAACTGACACTGACACATTTTCATTTGTCAAAAATAACTATATCGAAGGAGTGCCTTCGATTTGATGGCCTGCACATGCGAAGTTCAGCTCGAGACAACTGTTAAACCCGATGACTTGTTTCTATGCATGAGCTTAGCTAGCCAACGTCACCATGACATCGCCTAAAAGCAATGTTCCCTGAAAAAAAATTCAGCACTGAACAAATTTCAGGTCTGCTGAGCACAAACTTGAATGTTATGAAAATTCTGTGCAACTTCCGGTGTGTTTCCTGTCGACACTGAGGCTGTACCCGCTTTAAGTGGTCAAGTAGACTACTGTGGCTATTTGATCATAATGTAGGCCTACCAGAGTGGCCTACCATCAAAAACAATGGAGAAAATACATCCCATAACATTTTAACATGGAAATAGCTGTTCTATTGTTCAGTCTACAGTAGCAGCCAATGTGTGGTGTTCAATGTACGCCAACATTCCATGAACTTTTGAAACAAACATACAGGGCCTGACATTAACCTGTTAATAATCCACTTGTCCTGCAGACAAGGAGGTGACTGAAAATGTGTGATGCAAGAAACCATTTTACAAAATAAAATGCATAATTGTTTCCATACCATTATTACAGAGAATCAGACAAACTACGCTACCCTCTGCCTATTGGCTACACAATTTATTCAAGCCTGTCTCAAAATACATCGACCCTTTAAGAAATACAAAAAAAATAACTCTTTGCCTGACTCACTATTCAAAAATGTCTAAAAATGCACACATTTTGTGCTCTTGTGGGAAGCAATCACTCCCCTATTGCTGTCTACAAATGATCTATAACTGGGCTAATAACTCACTAACTAGCGAAAGATATGAACAAAATGTACAAATGTCGCTACATGTAGCTCTCCCTTTGATCTTAAAATAAGTACATGTACTCACGACCGCTCATGCTGTAAAAACAGTCCAGTTCAAAGTGAATGCATATAGGCCTACTGCAGCTCTGATTGGTTCTGGCACACCGGTCTGTGTAGACTGTAGAGTCTTGCCTGTCAATGCAATATAATCCTACTCAGATGCTTCCTGCCTACAACAAAATCCCTTACATAGTTAACTATGCAAGACTTTTAGTATGCAAAGCTTGTTTTGTTGTGGTATAATGCATTGAAAGTGGCTAAAATTGTGTTGATTCGATCACTATTCCCACATTAAAGGGAAACGTTGATAGTGTTAACGGGGAAAACTCTAGAACGTTGAGTAAAGTTCTCTTTTGCTTAGCTTAGCAGAGCATTCCCAGGGAGCTGCGTGCCTGCACACATGCTCAGTTTAGAGGGAACATGATAAGTTTGATCAGGGATTTCTATTGGAGAAGCAGTTTTAGCCCTATCTTCATACTGTACTGTCTTTGGCGTACCACTTGGTAATTAGCTCCTTGCTTGCTGTTTCCTGTCTGGGCATATTTGACCTTAATCAGTCTACAAATGAAAGGGGAAACATTGACAGAAATAATATATAATGGAAAAAATAGCCCACCTGATACACAGTGTGTCTCTTAAAAGTTTTACTTACATGCAAGGCCTCTTTGATGTCACCTTCAAAGGGGTGTTGTTGAAAAAAATCTGTGAAGTTCATTGCCTCAGCTGAGTCCCAAGTTTCAAGCTCAAAGAGATGTATGCAGTCCAGCCAATTGTATACAGATTTTAACGTCAAACATAGCAATTTTATTTCGGTTATTGATCCGCATGAACTCAAAACACAAAAGGAAGTATTATTTGTGACACTAGACAGACATTTAGTCTTGACAGAGAAAGTTTGATATGGACTCTTTCCCATAATATTATGCTACAAGAGTTCACTTGCATTTGATAAACAGCATTCAACTGAGATGATATGTTTATAACAGATATCACCACAGCCAGAAAACCAACACAGCGATCATGAATTATCTGTTTTCCTGGTTGTTTGCTTGTGTTTTAAAGAGTGAGCCTCAATTACATTCCACAGAGACCTAAAAAGGGGCCCATGGACCTCTGTTTGTGCCCCCTCCCCCATAACACACCGCAAACTGACCTCCCCCTCTGTCAGTGAGTGTGAGACGCTACATCCCAACCCCCTTCCCACTCTGCCTCTCTAGTATGAAAAGACAGGAGATAGCCCCCTAATAATTAATGCATTTGCAGATTGCTTTACCTGCAAACAACCAATCGGATGCCTCTCAGCTCATCACCCCTCCCCCCTCCCCCACTTTGTTTAAATTGCACTCAGATTCAAGGCTTTAGGATCATGATGAAGACAAACAGAGAGTCCATTGCAGTACATGGGCACAATTTATGAATTTGATTTTACAAAGAAATGTGAAATTGATAGATAAAGCACAAATGAAAAGGGCAGAGAATGTTCAATATTGAATTAATGAGTTATTTTCAAGGAAAAGATTGAGTTTACTTACAGGGAGAGAGGGAGAGAGAAAGACACACACACACACACACACACACAGTATGATACATTTATTTTTTTCCAGCTGATAGAGGTATTCAAATATACATTTGAGAATGATAGGTGTTTGATGGTTTGCTTTAGAGGCCTGCTCAGTTGAACTCACAGACAAATATTTCATCATTCCCATGTTAATGATTCTTGAACGTATTTCATGGGGAGTAGCCTACATAAGATGGATTTACAATTGGCTTTTGTTTTGATCACATGCTTGAATCTGCTTGTGGAGGTCCACTTAAAGTTTGGAGATGCAGGTGGAATACATCGATGGAGTATCAGGTACACCAGACACAAACTTGTTGATATCAAATCATCATAGACCAGCAGAGAAAACTATGGCACAAGCGCATTGCCGCAGGAGATCAATACAACATGGAATGTTCAATGGAAGAGACTAAAAGGAGGACTAAGGAAAGGAGACAAGAGGATGATTGCGAAGGAAACTTCAAAAACATAAGAACAATCCGCCACTCCCCAACATCCTTTTTGCCAACGTGAGATCAATAAGAAACTAAAATGATGAGCTCAGTGCCAATTCCCGCTTTCTGAGTGAATATAGAGACTCTTGCATTCTCTGTTTTACAGAGACTTGGTTATCTGATGACATTTCTAATGATGTGCTGAAATTGAATGGATTTTATGGTCCCATTCGCACGGATCGTGACCCGTCAATCACCGGCAAAGCAACAGGAGGAGGGGTGTGTTTTTACGTAAACAAATGCTGGTTTTCTTCCATTACCATCAAGAGCACTATCTGCACAAAAGATGTTGAACTATTATGCACTATCTCCCAAGGGAATTTGGACAAGTGTTTATCACAGCTGTTTATTTACCACCCACAGCAGATACTACAACTGCTGCTCAAACCATCTACCAATGCATCAACATGCTGGAAGATGTCCCCTGATGCACCCAAAACCATACCCGTTTATTTTAACTCTCGCTCACTGTCCTACCAAACTATGAACAGTATGTTACTTGTAGCATAGGGGGAGATAGTAAAACATTGAAACTGAAACAGAAAAATATTAAGGAAAGGGCAGTCCTTATATGGTCATAGGAAGCTGTAGAAAGCCTGCAAGGCTGTTTTGCCTGTATAAACTGGGACATTTTTATAGTGGACCATACCCTTGAGGAGTCAGTATCAGCAGTGACTGCAAATATACATTTCTGTGAGGGCATATTAGTCTCCACAAAGATGGTTAAATGCTATCCACAAGTCTTGGATTACTGCAGAGTTTAAACAGACACTTAAGATGAAACAGACAGCCTTTTCTGCTGGCAACCAAGAGGAAGTGAAAACCCTGCAGAGGACAGTGAAAGAACAAATAGATCAGGCTAAGGACAACTACAAAAAAAAAGTGTAAATCCTGGGAATCTCAGGCAGCCCTGGCAGGGTCTGGCAACCCTCACAGGGCAAGCCAAAAAAAAAACATAAATGACTAGGGACAGTTTGTCAATGAACTCAACACTTTTTTACTGTCATTTTGATAATCACAACTTCTCTACTGTAACAGAAGCGTGAGGGAACATCTGGAGTTCCAGGCTCTGGATGGAGGGGAGGCGTCAACCATCGAGAAGAGGTGGTGAGATGGATTTTTCTCTTGAAGACCTATCAAAGCACCCCGACCAGACAACATCAAGGGACAGCTACCGAAGGAATGATCAGATGAGCTGGCAGACATCTTCCCCGTGCTCTTTAACAGCTTCTTATCAGAACACATGGTTCCCTCACTCTGGAAGACGTCTGAGATCCGACTATTTCCAAAGGAGAACAATCCAGCGGAGCTGAATGACTATCGTCCTGTGGCGTTAACGTCAGTCGTTGTGAAGTGCCTTGAGCGCTTCATACCCACACATCTCAGATCTCATGTGGATGGAGCCCTTGACCCAATGCAGTTTGAATACGTAAAGAACAGATCCGTGGAGGATGCAGTCCTGATGGAGGTGCACAGTGCATTGACACACATGGAGAGGCCTCACTCTTGTGTGTGCATCAGTGGAGGCTGGTGGGAGGAGCTACAGGAGGGCAGGCTCATTGTAATGGCTGGAATGGAATTGGTGGAACAGAGTCAAACATGTGGTTTCCATACGTCCGATACTATTCCATTCATTCCTATCCAGCCATTACAATGAGTCAGTCTTTCTATTGGTCCTCGCACCAGCCTCCATTGGTGTGCATCCTTTTCCTGGACTTCTCCTTGGCTTTTACCTGCATGCAGCCTCACCTTCTCTGTGACACGCTCTCCCACTTACAGGTGGACCCCAGTATTACCTTTTGGGTCTTGGACTTCCTGCTGATTGGGGACAATATGTCAAGTTCAACAGCACAACATTCCTACCAGTTACCCCTAAGGAACGGTCATCGCTCCAGTGCTATTCTCCATATACACCAATGACCTGAGATGTTCCGACAGAGACTGCTTGGCAACGAAATATGTAGATGACACTACCCATGTCAACCTCTCAGATGACACAATGCATTTCCAAATAGAAGTAAACAGGATTCATGTCTGGTGCAATAACAACTACCTCACACTCAACATCAACCCCAAAAAAGAATTGCTCATTAATTTCCAGAGGAAGGCAGACCCAGTGAGCCACCTAGTCCTGGGTGGTGAAGAGGTAGACTGAGTGGGGAGCTTTAAGTGTATGGGAACTATCATGGATAGCCCACTCTCTTTTAATGCCAACACTCAGAGAACATCAATCAAAAATGCCAACCACAACTGTACCTTATGCGCAGACTGAGACAAATTAATACCAACACCCGGATCCAATTATTACACCTGCCATATAGAGAGTGTGCTGACTTTCTGTTTCCTTGCCTGGTACAGTAGGCTGTCAGTTGCTGATAAGGGTATCCTCAGGCAGACTGTGAACCTGGGGTCCAAGCTCTGCAGGCTGCATTGCAGGGGGCTTAAGGGCCTCTATGATAAAACGGGCAAGGGACACGGCCAAACACATCAGAGGACCCCACACACAATCTTGCCCGAATGTTTTGAGGTGCTGCCCTCCGGAAGGAGATTAAGGGTCCCACTGTTGAGTAAGAATAGGAGCAGGGCAAGTTTCATTCCATCAGCCAGCTGGCTGCTGAACAGTGGAACAGTGGGACAGTAGGCCACAGACACTTTGAATATGTGGAAAGTAAATTGTGTACAAATTTTCCAGTTTTCCGTACAGCACGTGATACTTTGTTTTGAGTATTTGTATGCTGATGTCACCAAATTCATTTCCATGTAATTGGACAATCAAGTATATCGTATTATATAAAAACAGAACATTCACCTGACGTTTTACTGTCTGGGTTTTTTTTATAGATTTTTTTTGCTCCTTCTTTTACACACCTTTTAGTTCCATGTGAATACATGATGTCTGCTTTCAGGTGCCATCATTGCATGAAATAAAACTACAGAACAAATTAATATACTTTCAAGTCTGAAATATATTAAATCAACAAGGAGACTAATTTAGTGTAGATAAAGTCAACATTTCCCTATGTCAAGATGTCAAGATTTTCCACAGAGAAAATAATACAACTCTATAATTGAAATATCACTGGGAAAAAGTTCAAAAAGCATCCACGTCAAATTTTCCTTCCTAGAAACCTGTCCATGAACTCCATATTTCAGATATATCTCATTTCAGATGGGAAGATGGCTTCCCTGCGCAGCCCACAACAATTGAGAGGGATGCTTCTATTGTGCATTGGATCAGGCAGTGTATAATATTTTATACAGAGCTAAGGTGATCACTATGTATCTAAACCCATGGCTTGTATATAGAGATACTGTAGATCATGGCCATTCAATGATGAGTTCTTCTAGCACAGGGGAAAAAGGTGAAACTTGCTAATAGCTTTCTTTCTTGACAGGTCATTGAAACTGCTTATAAATCAAAACAAATTTTATTGGCTGACAGCCGGGTATGACAAAATATGTATTTTTATTGCTCTAATTACATTGGTAACCCGTTTATAACAGCAATAAGGCACCTCTGCGTCATGCCTAAGAACAGACCTTAGCTGTGGTATATTGGCTATATACCACACCCCCTTGGGCCTTATTGTTTAACTACACATCCACTTCTTGTCACCTGGCCATTTTATCTCAAAATGATGACTGCTTTTAGGTGTGCCATTCCTTTGCAGTTATGGGATGAGATCCAATAGGTTTGGATAGGTGAGATGTGGGTTAAAGATTCATACGGTAGGCTAAATACAGTGTGACTGAAAAAAAGAATGCACTCATCAACCAGTGCTCTTCAAGAAGCAATGACATACGTACCTTAACTAATAATGTTCCTCCTTTTCCCTCAGAGCATTCAAAGCTTTTTTCTCTCCTTTACACATGAAAGCTTTTCCCAGGCATTATGTGAATGTTGTGATTTATTAATGCAGCAAGGGGCCTGTGGCAGCTGTTCATAGCAAAATTGTCAAGATATCTGCTACAAGTCAAGCTGGAGGGTGACATCTAGTGGAGTGCTTTCTAACAGACACTGAGCCAGAGACCACCAGAGAGGGAGACGGTTACCCTTTGGAGAGAAGTCAAGGGGAGAATCTCAATGGGTTTTGCCTGCCTCCTCTCCTCAAAGGTAATCAAGGAGCAAAGGCGAGGACAGTAAACATAGAAACAAATGTGCTTGTATGAAATGAGACTCTCCTTCCCCACGCCCACATTATCAAGCAAATGATGTTTACAGGGGTGGAATACCAAAATAAACGTGTAAAGTGATTATATCAAATGTAACTAGTTGTGTAAGACATGTTTTAGATAAAACCAAAAATACCGTATTGAAATGTGTGCATATGCTTTTCTCCTTTGAATTGATACTTTCCTCAACCACTCGGCCACTTATCGGTTTCCGGGACACGGAGGAGAGGAGGACGGAGGGGTCAAGGGGAGGACATAATTTTTCCCAACTGAGAATCTCCCAAAGCAGGGCTGCATCTTTGTAGTTTAAAGTGACGTCTTCGACTAGTCTCTTTTCCTCAAAGAGTAAGCAGTGCATCATAGATATGTGTGTCTGACAGTGTTTGAACCTGGTCTGGGTCACATACAGTTGAAGTTGGAAGTTTACATACACATAGGTTGGAGTCATTAAAACTCGTTTTTCAACCACTCCACAGTACATTTTCCAACAATTGTTTACAGACAGATTATTTCACTGTATCACAATTCCAGTGGGTTAGAAGTTTACATACACTAAGTTGACTGTGCCTTTAAACAGCTTGCAAAATTCCAGAAAATGATGTCATGACTTTAGAAGCTTCTGATAGGCTAATTGACATAATTTGAGTCAATTGGAGGTGTACCTGTGGATGTATTTCAAGGCATACCTTCAAACTCAGTGCCTCTTTGCTTGACATCATGGGAAAAAATAAATCAAAATCAGCCAAGACCTCAGAAAAATAATTGTAGACCACAAGTCTGGTTCATCCTTGGGAACAATTTCCAAATGCCTGAAGGTACCACATTCATATGTACAAACAATAGTACGCAAGTATAAACACCATGGGATCACGTAGCCGTCATACCGCTCAGGAATGGGACGCGTTCTGTCTCCCAGAGATGAACGTACTTTGGTGCGAAAAGTGCAAATCAACCAAGAACAGCAGCAAAGGACCTTGTGAAGATGCTGGAGGAAACAGGTACAAAAGTATCTATATCCACAGCAAAATGAGTCCTATATTGGTATAACTCGCGGCTACAGAAAGCCCAAGGACAACCAAGTTTTTTTTTTGGGGGGGGGGGGGGGGGGGGAATGGCGAAGTTGGGAGAGAGTGAGATGAGAGCGATGTTGTGCAAGTGTGTTCTGCTCAACATCCGACCAGAGGATCCGGTTAGCAGTCTGGTACGTCCTGTGTCTCCTCCTCGCACTCTCCCTGAAGTGCGTGTCCCCAGTCTGGTACGTCCTGTGTCTCCTCCTCGCACTCTCCCTGAAGTGCGTGTCCCCACTCAGGTATGTCCTGTGCCTGCACCCTGCACTCGCCCTGAAGTGCGTGTCCCCAGTCCGGTATGTCCTGTGCCTGCACTCGCCCTGAAGTGCGTGTCCCCAGTCCGGTATGTCCTGTGCCTGCACTCGCCCTGAAGTGCGTGTCCCCAGTCCGGTATGTCCTGTGCCTGCACTCGCCCTGAAGTGCGTGTCCCCAGTCCGGTATGTCCTGTGCCTGCACTCGCCCTGAAGTGCGTGTCCCCAGTCCGGTATGTCCTGTGCCTGCACTCGCCCTGAAGTGCGTGTCCCCAGTCCGGTATGTCCTGTGCCTGCACTCGCCCTGAAGTGCGTGTCCCCAGTCCGGTATGTCCTGTGCCTGCACTCGCCCTGAAGTGCGTGTCCCCAGTCCGGTATGTCCTGTGCCTGCACTCGCCCTGAAGTGCGTGTCCCCAGTCCGGTATGTCCTGTGCCTGCACTCGCCCTGAAGTGCGTGTCCCCAGTCCGGTATGTCCTGTGCCTGCACTCGCCCTGAAGTGCGTGTCCCCAGTCCGGTATGTCCTGTGCCTGCACTCGCCCTGAAGTGCGTGTCCCCAGTCCGGTATGTCCTGTGCCTGCACTCGCCCTGAAGTGCGTGTCCCCAGTCCGGTATGTCCTGTGCCTGCACTCGCCCTGAAGTGCGTGTCCCCAGTCCGGTATGTCCTGTGCCTGCACTCGCCCTGAAGTGCGTGTCCCCAGTCCGGTATGTCCTGTGCCTGCACTCGCCCTGAAGTGCGTGTCCCCAGTCCGGTATGTCCTGTGCCTGCACTCGCCCTGAAGTGCGTGTCCCCAGTCCGGTATGTCCTGTGCCTGCACTCGCCCTGAAGTGCGTGTCCCCAGTCCGGTATGTCCTGTGCCTGCACTCGCCCTGAAGTGCGTGTCCCCAGTCCGGTATGTCCTGTGCCTGCACTCGCCCTGAAGTGCGTGTCCCCAGTCCGGTATGTCCTGTGCCTGCACTCGCCCTGAAGTGCGTGTCCCCAGTCCGGTATGTCCTGTGCCTGCACTCGCCCTGAAGTGCGTGTCCCCAGTCCGGTATGTCCTGTGCCTGCACTCGCCCTGAAGTGCGTGTCCCCAGTCCGGTATGTCCTGTGCCTGCACTCGCCCTGAAGTGCGTGTCCCCAGTCCGGTATGTCCTGTGCCTGCACTCGCCCTGAAGTGCGTGTCCCCAGTCCGGTATGTCCTGTGCCTGCACTCGCCCTGAAGTGCGTGTCCCCAGTCCGGTATGTCCTGTGCCTGCACTCGCCCTGAAGTGCGTGTCCCCAGTCCGGTATGTCCTGTGCCTGCACTCGCCCTGAAGTGCGTGTCCCCAGTCCGGTATGTCCTGTGCCTGCACTCGCCCTGAAGTGCGTGTCCCCAGTCCGGTATGTCCTGTGCCTGCACTCGCCCTGAAGTGCGTGTCCCCAGTCCGGTATGTCCTGTGCCTGCACTCGCCCTGAAGTGCGTGTCCCCAGTCCGGTATGTCCTGTGCCTGCACTCGCCCTGAAGTGCGTGTCCCCAGTCCGGTATGTCCTGTGCCTGCACTAGCCCTGAAGTGCGTGTCCCCAGTCCGGTATGTCCTGTGCCTGCACCCTGCACTCGCCCTGAAGTGCCTGTCCCCAGTCCGGTACGTCTTGTGCCTGCACCCTGCACTCTCCCTGAAGTGCGTGTCCCCAGTCCGGTACGTCTTGTGCCTGCTCCTCGCACTCTCCCTGAAGTGCGTGTCCCCAGTCCGGTGCCACCTGTGCCGGCCCCAGCTCCAAGGACAGAGTCTTCTTCTGCGTTGGTGCCCAGTCCAGGCACACCGTCCAGTCCTGCTCCATGGCGGGAGCCTTCCCCTGCGCCAATGCCCAGTCTAAGCACGGCGTCCAGTCCAGTTCCAAGGCCAGAGCCTTCCTCTGCACTGATGTCCAGTCCAGATCTGGTGTCCAGTTCCGCTCCATGGCAGGAGCCTTCCTTGATACCAAGGGAATGGCGAAGTTGGGAGAGAGTGAGATGAGAGCGATGTTGTGCAAGTGTGTTCTGCTCAACATCCGACCAGAGGATCCGGTTAGCAGTCTGGTACGTCCTGTGTCTCCTCCTCGCACTCTCCCTGAAGTGCGTGTCCCCAGTCTGGTACGTCCTGTGTCTCCTCCTCGCACTCTCCCTGAAGTGCGTGTCCCCACTCAGGTATGTCCTGTGCCTGCACCCTGCACTCGCCCTGAAGTGCGTGTCCCCAGTCCGGTATGTCCTGTGCCTGCACTCGCCCTGAAGTGCGTGTCCCCAGTCCGGTATGTCCTGTGCCTGCACTCGCCCTGAAGTGCGTGTCCCCAGTCCGGTATGTCCTGTGCCTGCACTCGCCCTGAAGTGCGTGTCCCCAGTCCGGTATGTCCTGTGCCTGCACTCGCCCTGAAGTGCGTGTCCCCAGTCCGGTATGTCCTGTGCCTGCACTCGCCCTGAAGTGCGTGTCCCCAGTCCGGTATGTCCTGTGCCTGCACTCGCCCTGAAGTGCGTGTCCCCAGTCCGGTATGTCCTGTGCCTGCACTCGCCCTGAAGTGCGTGTCCCCAGTCCGGTATGTCCTGTGCCTGCACTCGCCCTGAAGTGCGTGTCCCCAGTCCGGTATGTCCTGTGCCTGCACTCGCCCTGAAGTGCGTGTCCCCAGTCCGGTATGTCCTGTGCCTGCACTCGCCCTGAAGTGCGTGTCCCCAGTCCGGTATGTCCTGTGCCTGCACTCGCCCTGAAGTGCGTGTCCCCAGTCCGGTATGTCCTGTGCCTGCACTCGCCCTGAAGTGCGTGTCCCCAGTCCGGTATGTCCTGTGCCTGCACTCGCCCTGAAGTGCGTGTCCCCAGTCCGGTATGTCCTGTGCCTGCACTCGCCCTGAAGTGCGTGTCCCCAGTCCGGTATGTCCTGTGCCTGCACTCGCCCTGAAGTGCGTGTCCCCAGTCCGGTATGTCCTGTGCCTGCACTAGCCCTGAAGTGCGTGTCCCCAGTCCGGTATGTCCTGTGCCTGCACCCTGCACTCGCCCTGAAGTGCCTGTCCCCAGTCCGGTACGTCTTGTGCCTGCACCCTGCACTCTCCCTGAAGTGCGTGTCCCCAGTCCGGTACGTCTTGTGCCTGCTCCTCGCACTCTCCCTGAAGTGCGTGTCCCCAGTCCGGTGCCACCTGTGCCGGCCCCAGCTCCAAGGACAGAGTCTTCTTCTGCGTTGGTGCCCAGTCCAGGCACACCGTCCAGTCCTGCTCCATGGCGGGAGCCTTCCCCTGCGCCAATGCCCAGTCTAAGCACGGCGTCCAGTCCAGTTCCAAGGCCAGAGCCTTCCTCTGCACTGATGTCCAGTCCAGATCTGGTGTCCAGTTCCGCTCCATGGCAGGAGCCTTCCTTGATACCAAGGTCCAGTCCAGGCACAGTGTTCGGCCCGGGTCCATGGCTGGATCCACGGGATGAGCGGGTTCTTCGGCCTGCACCAGAGCCGCCACCAAAGATGATGGATCCGCGAGCTGAGTGGGGGCTACGACCTGCACCAGAGCCGCCACCGGCACTAATCACCCCCCCTACCCTCCCCATTTGTTTCAGGTTTTGCGGCCGGAGTCCGCACCTTTGGGGGTGGGGGGGTACTGTCACGCCCTAACCATAGAGAGCCTTTTCTATGGTATAGTAGGTCAGGGCGTGACTGGGGGGGTTTTCTAGTTATTATTTTCTATGTGGGGTTCTAGTTTAGTTTTCTATTTTGGTGTTTGGTATGATTCCCAATTAGGAGGCAGCTGGCTATCATTGTCTCTAATTGGGGATCATATTTAAGTAGCATTTTTTCAACCTTCGTTTTATGGGATATTGTTTTGAGTTAGTGCAATTATGTGGAACTCAACATCCGCTGCGCCTTGGTCCGATAATGCTTTCAACGAACGTGACAATAATGACCATCGTTATGTTTGGAGGAAAAAGGGGAAGGCTTGCAAGCTGAAGAAAACCATCCCAACCGTGAAGCAGCATCATGTTGCGGTGGTGCTTTGCTGCAGGATGGACTGGTGCACTTCACAAAATAGATGGCATCATGAGGGAGGAAAATGATGTGGATATATTGAAGCAATATCTCAAGACATCATTCAGGAAGTTAAAGCTTTGTCACAAATGGGTCTTCCAAATGGACAATGACCCCAAGCATACTTCCAAAGTTGTGGCAAAATGGCTTAAGGACAACAAAGTCAAGGTATTGGGGTGGCCATCACAAAGCCCTGACCTCAATCCCATAGACAATGTGTGGGCAGAACTGAAAAAGTGTGTGTGAGCAAGGAAGCCTACAAACCTGATTCAGTTACACCAGCTCTGTCAGGAGGAATGGGCCAAAACGCTACCCAAAACATTTGACCCAAGTTAAACAATTTAAAGGCAATGCTACCAAATACTAATTGAGTGTATGTAAACTTGTGACCCACTAGGAATGTGATGAAAGAAATAAAAGCTGAAATAAATCACTCTACTATTATTCTGACATTTCACATTCTTAAAATAAAGTGGTGATCCTAACTGACCTAAGACAGGGATTTTTTACTAGGATTAAATGTCAGGAATTGTGAAAAACTGAGTTTAAATGTATTTGGCTAAGGGATATGTAAACATCAGACTTCAACTGTACATGCCACAACGAATTAGTCACGTTCCCCTGCTCAGAGGTTGCATGCAATGGTTGTGTACCACATCACCGACTCTGCAGTTGGTAACCAGATTGCTATAACATATGTGGTAAACTGATACGCAAAATACCTATCCAGGCGTTGTGAGATCTGGCAGGCGTAAACAACGTCTGAACAGAGGAACGAGCCCTTTGTTAGTCCACTGTGCTAAAGCCTAGGGTCCTAGGCGTTGACCTCTGGGAGTAAAGAGAAGTCTTCAGTCTCACTGAAATACCTCAGGCTACACTTGCAGGTTGGATGACGGTTTAATACAGAATTTTGAATGACACATTTCTTTTGAGACATTTCCTCATGTTCAACAGGATATTGTAGGCATAGTTACATGTAGGCATGTCCTTGAAAGTTTCAATTGGGGTAAATCCATTTGAATTCAATCACTTTTTGACAACACCCCTTTTGATTGGAACAAAACATTCCATACATATTTACCCATTGTAGAAGTGCTCAGAAAGTGATATTTTCAAGAGATAAAAAGGTGCTCAAAAGGTATGGAAGTCCAGAGAGGACATATGAATAAAAAAAAGTATTCCCTCGTTATGTTGAGATCATTAATTATTTTTCTCATGATCACAACATAACAAACGGTGCTTTGTTGAGATCACGAGAAACTCACGTAAATGGACACCATGTTTTATAGATCATTTTTACATTTTTTACATTTACAGAGTGGGTGAGCTTCACTCCTGACAGGCTGATCAGATTCAATTTCAGCCTCAGAGCTTGATCAGGATGTTCCCTCCTCGACACTGATTAAAGTAGATTTAACAAGTGACATCAATAAGGGATCATAGCTTTCACCTGGATTCACCTGGGCAGTCAATGTCATGGAAAGAGCAGGTGTACTTACTGTTTTGTACACTTAGTGTATATATACTTACGTCAACATTTTGAGATACTATCGGTATGTAATACATACCAGCATAGCCTGAAAAACATTTTGGGATCTCAAATTGTTCTGACATTTCTCACATAGAAACTTAATTGGGAGGAGGGATGTTTGATATGCTTTTTACATTTGCAATACAAACCATTAAAAAAAAAAAAACATGATGAAAGTGGCCATTGGCCCTTTTTTAGACCTATACATGCCACCTGTAAGACCCAATTATCGTAAATGATACTGACAACACCTTTGAGTCATTATACTCCTAAGTGTGCTCTATTAATAGTCATATCTCAAAAGTACTCTTTTTGAATTAGTTCATTTTTAGACATATGTATTGTTTTAAACAATATACTCTACAAGGATATCACATTTCCAGAATGGGCTCTCTGCTATCTGTGATAGGGGATTCCATGCCAGCATATCTAAACATTTTGAGATACTATCTCGTATGTCTGTTTGAAAATGGGCTAAATTCGACTCATAATCAATGTCCAGCACCCAAATTATTTTACCTGTTCAGGCGCCTAAACCGATCATGCTTCTTCACATGAAGGTGACATATCTGAGCATACAAGTGCACCACATTCAGTAATAAAATACAAGGCACGGAAAGGCAAACATCACTATATTTAAAAGTTGCTGTTTCCAAAGCACATCTCTGCTATTTCTAGAAAAACAAATACAGCATAGCAAATCACAACACATGTTTTCTGTAATGATGCAAATATAGGGCAATGTTTTCTACAAAAAAATATATATTTTACAGAAAATAAAAGTTGCACACCCTCAATACCCCTGTTTGTTATGGATGAAAAAAAAACACGTATTGTCATCAAATAGAAAAAGTAAGATGTCCACATAGGCCTATCTCAGCATATCTAATGAGTCAATAGCTGGCCATACCATGTATGATATCCAGAGGAAATCCCAAAATGATTTGTGCATGAAAGAAAAATATGGATTTCATATTTGTCCAATTATTAAGCATGTGCTGAAAACTCAGAAATCGTCCTTATTTTCAGCATATCAAAGAGCATATCAAGATTCTTATATGGACCTCAGCCAAGAGAAGCATATCTGGAATCAATTTAGCATATTACACTGAGCAAAAATATAAATGCAACATGTAAAGCGTTGGTCCCATGTTTCATGAGCTGAAATGAAATATCCCTAAAATGTTCCAGACGCACAAAAAGCCTATTTCTCTCAAATTTTGAACACACATTTGTTTACATCCCTGTTAGACTACTAGTCTGCCAACTCACTAACTACACAACTGAGTAGCTGATGTTTGGTGAGAATTTCTCATATAGTCAGTGATACTTAATAGCTAGCTTTTCAGCAAATTAAAGAATTCTCATCGCCTAGTAAGATTTAAGCAATTTATTTCGAACCTGGATCCACCTGACAGTTAGCCTACTGTGACAAAATTGTGCATAGCCATTGTCTTTTTAAAGAAATATAAAACTAAATGAAAACGGCAAAGAAAAAGACTTACCCAACTTGCAAAGAGGTCAGCGAGGGGTAACATGCAGTGCTTTAGCATACGGATCCACAAGAGGTCGCTATTCACCTTCAGGTTAGGCAAAACTGTACAAACTAGAAATAGTAATGGTGTATTTTTGTAGGTACCAACTCCGGCATGGTTCGTTAGACAAAGCCTAAGGGGAAATTAATGGAGTTATTTTTTGAGGGGGATAAACGCCAAAAATAAGGTATGTGGTAAATACAGACATAGATCATATGTTTTGTTTTATGAGAATCTTCATCAGTTAATGTCAATTTGTGAATTTTGAAGCATTTATGTAATAAACACCACAGGCTTCATGATTCAGAAAGGTGTGTTAAACGCAGAAAATACGGTCTGAGGTTATCTCAAACCCTACTCTTTCCCATTCATTTTCTCTATTGGGATGGCTGAACGAGTCGGAGGTAACACATTTCCGGGTTTTAGGAATACAACAAAGATGTTCTACTATCTGTGACTACAAGCTGGCGAGCTCTATATTGAAGGGTTGGTTGTTTAGCAACAAAACCGACACTTTCGCAACTACAGTATGGGGCAAAACAGATGGGGTTGGCTTAGATTGTTGACAACATGTAAACTATATTTCTCTGCAATGTTTATTGAAAACAAATACATTTGCACAATGAGCACCTGTTGTCTCTCAAATACATTGTTACAGTTGTTGGTTAGCTAGCTAATGAATTTTAGCTATATTAGCAATCATTAGAAATCAGTAAAAACACCTCACAACAAGATATGGTATCAAGAACAAGATTAAACTAGTTAAAACGAGGCACTTACGAGGCAGTTTCTTGTCATTGTTGGTAGCTATCTGATCATCCAGAATCACAACAACTCACAGACCTCTGCCCCATTGAAGCATGCTCATAGTTTTCGTGATGTTGTCAGCTAACCCATCTATGGCACAGTCTATTCAGGCAAAAGGGACTTATACACTTACCTCGTTAAAAAAAAATTGTCCTCAAAAGATCTCACTTCACCTCAACTTCAGGACAGAAGATGACATATACAACACTAGCTATATTATTGGATACTAAACTCAGCAAAAAAGAAAACGTCCTCTCACTGTCAACTGCGTTTATTATCAGCAAACTTAACATGTGTAAATATTTGTATGAACATAACAAGATTCAACAACTGAGACATAAACTGAAACAAGTTCCACAGATGTGACTAACAGAAACGGAATAATGTGTATCTGAACAAAGGGGGGAGGAACCAGCTGCATTAAGTACTGCAGTGCATCTCCTCCTCATGGCCTGCACCAGATTTGCCAGTTCTTGCTGTGAGATGTTACCCCACTCTTCCACCAAGGCACCTGCAAGTTCCCGGACATTTCTGGGGGGAATGGCCCTAGCCCTCACCCTCCGATCCAACAGGTCCCAGTCGTGCTCAATGGGATTGAGATGCTGCCTCTTCGCTGGCCATGGCAGAACACTGACATTCCTGTCTTGCAGGAAATCACACACAGAAAGAGCAATATGGCTGGTGGCATTGTCATGCTGGAGGGTCATGTCAGGATGAGCCTGCAGGAAGTGTACCACATGAGGGAGGAGGATGTCTTCCCTGTAACGCATAGCGTTGAGATTGCCTGCAATGACAACAAGTTCAGTCGATGACGGACACCACCCCAGACCATGACGGACCCTCCACTTCCAAATCGATCCGCGAATCCGACCATCACCCCTGGTGAGACAAAACCGCGACTCGTCAGTGAAGAGCACTTTTTGCCAGTCCTGTCTGGTCCAGCGACGGTAGGTTTCTGCCCATAGACATCGTTGTTGCAGGTGATGTCTGGTGAGGACCTGCCTTACAAGCCCTCAGTCCAGCCTCTCTCAGCCTATTGTGGACAGTCTGAACACTGATGGAGGGATTGTGCGTTCCTGGTGTAACTCGGGCAGTTGTTGTTGCCATCCTGGACCTGTCCCGCAGGTGTGATGTTCATTAATTGTTTATGGTTCATTGAACAAGCATTGGAAACAGTGTTTAAACCCATTACAATGAAGATCTGGGAAGATATTTGGATTTTTACGAATGATCTTCGAAAGACAGTTTCTTTTGTTGCGGAGTTTATAATTGGATAAAATTGCAGAGGTGTGACTAAATGACAGCAAACATATTCAGGAGCAGAAAAATGTCTCAGGGTTGACAAACTGGTGTCGGAGTAATGCCCTGTGTACTTATGGAGAAAAGGCAATGTGTCATTCAGTACACAGATAAAGTTGCCTGACGACTCAAACAGAATTCTTCCGAATTGCAAATAGTCTGGGTAGCCATTTGATTAGATGTTCAGGAGTTTTATGGCTTGGGGGTAGAAGCTGTTAAGAAGCCTCTTGGACCTAGACTTGGCGCTCCGTGACCGCTTGCCATGCGGTAGCAGAGAGAACAGTCTATAACTAGGGTGGCTGGGGTCTTTGACAATTTTTAGGGCCTTCCTCTGACACCGCCTGGTATAGAGGTCCTGGATGGCAGGAAGCTTGGCCTCAGTGATGTACTGGGCCGTACGCACCACCCTCTGTAGTGCCTTGCGGTCAGAGGCCGAGCAGTTGCCATATGAGGCAGTGATGCAACCTGTCAGGATGCTCTCGATAGTGCGACTGTAGAACATTTTGAGGATCTGAGGACCCATGCCAAATCTTTTCAGTCTCCTAGGGGGGAAAAGGTGTTATCATGCCCTCTTCACGACTGTCTTGGTGTGCTTGGGCCATGTTAGTCTGTTGGTGATGTGGACAGCAAGGAACTTGAAGCTCTCAACCTGCTCCACTATAGCCCCTTCGATGAGAATAGGGGCGTGCTCAGTCCTCCTTTTCCTGTAGTCCACAATCATCTCCTTAGTCTTGATCACGTTGAGGGAGATGTTATTGTCCTGGCACCACACGGCCAGGTCTCTGACCTCCTCCCTATCGGCTCTCTTGTCGTTGTCAGTTATCAGACATACTGCTGTTGTGTCATCGGCCAATTTAATGATGCTGTTGGAGTCGTGCCTGGCCGTGCAGTCATGAGTGAACAGGGAGTACAGGAGGGGACTGAGCACACACCCCAGAGGGGCCCCTGTGTTGAGGATCAGCGTGGCGAATGGGTTGTCACCTAGCCTTACCACCTGTGGGCGGCCCATCAGAAAGTCCAGGATCCAGTTGCAGAGCGAGGTGTTTAGTCCCAGGGTTCTTAGCTTATTGATGATCTTTGAGGGCACCATGGTATTGAACGCTGAGCAGTACTCAATGAATAGCATTCTCACATAGGTGTTCCTTTTGTCCAGGTTTGAAAGGGCAGTATGGAGTGAAATAGAGATTGCATAATCTGTGGATCTGTTAGGGCGGTATGAAAATTGGAGTGGGTCTATGATTTCTGGGATAATGGTGTTGATGAGAGCCATGACCCACATTTCAAAGCACTTCATGGCTACAGATGTGAGTGCTACGGGTTGGTAGTCATTTAGACAGCTAACCTTAGTGTTCTTGGGCACAGGGTCTATGGTGGTCTGCTTAAAACATGTTGCCATTACAGACTCGGACAGGGAGAGGTTGAAAATGACAGTGAAGACACTTGCCAGTTGGTCAGTTCTTGCTCGCAGTACACGTCCTGGTAATCCGTCTGGCCGTGCGGCCTTGTGAATGTTGACCTGTTTAAAGGTCTTACTCACATCGGCTGCGGAGAGCGTGATCACACAGTCATCCGGAACAGCTGGTGCTCTCATGCATGTTTCAGTGTTATTTGCCTCGAAGCGAGCATAGAAGTAGTTTAGCTCGTCTGGTAGGCTCGTGTCGCTGGGCAGCTCTCAGCTGTGCTTCCCTTTGTAGTCTGTAATGGTGTGCAAGCCCTGCCACATCTGACGAGCGTCGGAACCAGTGTAGTACGATTCGATCTTAGTCCTGTACGCTTTGCCTGTTTGTTGGTTTGTCGGAGGGCATAGCGGGATTTCTTATAAGCTTCGAGTTAGAGAGGGGCAGCTCTAGCCTTTAGCTCAGTGCGGATGTTGCCTGTAATCCATGGCTTCTGGTTGGGGTATGTACGTGCGGTCACTGTGGGAACGACGTCAGCGATGCACTTATTGATGAAGCCAATGAAGAATCCCGGAACATATTCCAGTCTTGTGCTAGCAAAACAGTCCTGTAGCTTAGCATCTGCTTCATCTGACCACTTTTTTATTGATCTCATACTTGAGTAAACGTAAAGATGCCTTAATAGAAAATTTGTAAACGTGAAAGTCACCCAGTAAAATACTACTTGAGTAAAAGTCTAAAAGTATTTGGTTTTAAATATACTTAAGTATCAAAAGTAAATCTAGTTGCTAAAATATGTAAGTATTAAAAGTAAAAGTAACAATAATTTAAAATTCCTTATATTAAGCAAACCAGACAGCGCAATTGTATTTATATTTACGTATAGCCAGGGTCACACTCCAACATCATTTACAAACAAAGCATTTGTATTTAGTGAGTCCACCAGATCAGAGGCAGTAGAGATGACCAGGGATGTTCTCTTGAGAAGTGTGCAAATTGGACCATTTTCTGTCCTGCTAAGCATTCAAAATGTAACAAATTATTTTGGCTGTCAGGGAAAATGTATGGAGTAAAAAGTACCACATTTTCTTTAGGAATGTAGTGAAGTAAAAAAATTGTAAAAACTATGTAGTAAAGTACAGATACCCCCAAAAACGACTTAAGTATTTTTACACCACTGGCTACATACTTCAGTTTGAGACTGCCATCGTTGTGATGTCAAAATGAGGGGTATTGGACAAAATAAAGTAATTAACGATTGAATCATCTCTAACCAATCAGAGTATCAAAGACAATGACACATTTTCAAACTGTCGTTTTACCTGAGATGCGTGCAGTTCACTTGAATGTTTGCTACGTACCGAACGGTTTGTACTAAGCGAAATGTTCTCAAAACGTTATTGTAAATTCATGAACAGACTTTGAGGTACGTTTGCTCCCATTTGGTGGGTGTGACTTGCAGCAATGAGTGGCGTATTTAAAGGGCAGTAGCCATGCTGACAGAGTTCCCTAACCTCTAAGATTTTCAACTGATCGTTCAGTACAACACCATTTCCGTTCAATTGAATGTCCCAGAACGTACAAACATACTGAACGCAGCCCAAAGGGAAAGGGGATATATAGTCAGTTGCACAACGCATATAACACAACCCCTCTGAATTAGAGAGCTGTGGGGGGCTGCTTTAATCAACGTTCAATGGCGCAATTGTTGAGGAGGTTAACTGCCTTGCAGCGACTCAGATCCAGACTTAATGGTTGAGTCCGGAATGGCATTACATAAAATTAGTTAACTCCGCTCACCCGGGGCACCAGGTCATGAAAAACAAACTTGACCATTGTGGAGAGTAAACGAATGTCCATGGGCGTGGTGTAGCGATTGGCCGGAGAAATTAGTTTGTGTAGCCAGGCAACAGATAAGGGGCAAAAAATATAATCTTTCATAGGCAATAGAGGGACTCTATTGAGACATATATTTAGAGAGTTAGTCCAACTTTTTGAATTGTTTGTATTTTTCAAATTCTAGACATTCAGTTACATAGCATTGTATTCTCCGTGTAATAATAATGGGGAGCTAACATGGCTGCCATAGAATGTTGAAGTGTCATGTAAATGCTTCATAATGCAGAACCCGCACTGGTCCAACTCTCACGGCTCTGCAGGGACTACTACATTGTCAATCTGCAGAATTCTGAGAGGAATACCAGACTTTTTAATATTTTTTATTAGCCACATATTTAATCTCTCCGTTCTGCTATAGGCCACATATTAGTCTGTTTTCTTAAGAAAAGGTCCCTTAGGAAGGCAGAGAAATCCCAATTCTAGTATTAGTTAGTGCAGTAATAATAACATTGGTACATTGGCTTTTAAATCGTCTACAGGTTTGAAACCCTGTTAAATCTGACTTGCCAAGGAAACATACTTTGTTAAATACCCATAGCATCACATTTAAAAAAAAATAATCCTGCAATTCTCTTTATTTGATGAGATAAAAACCCATCACATCTGTTCATAAAAGTACATTTTTATGTGACCACATTAGAATTTGAGGCCGCATGAGAACTTGGTGTCAACTTCTGTCTTCAAATAGGGTAACATAGTAACTCATCTATGTTCTGTTAAACTGTGTTTGCATTGTTATGTAATGTGTTGATGTCCAGTAGGCATTTGCATGAGTTCATCTCATTTACAAGAGGAGGAGACCTTGCAGATTGAGCCCTCTGACTGTCTCTCGCTGTTTGCTCTCTTGTATTTGTGCAACACTTTTTTCACAGCGGATGGTTTTTCACTGCGGCATAATCTCTGAGACAAAGGCTTTTCCTGAAACATGAGGGCCTTGGGCCTGTCCTGTATTCATGCTGCTGTTACTGTACTTTGTGAAATACAACCAAATGTCCATGTAATATAGACGGGTCAGACATGGATTACAGCTCCATGTGGTTTTCTTGGCTGATTTGCACTGTGAAATGGTTTATCTTGTGATTTGGGCCTTGTTTCTTCCTCTGTCCACAGCGCTTCTTTCTCCAGCCTGCCTGTGTGGAACAAAAGATTAGCAGCCAGGAAATGCCCCAGCCAATCAGCTGCAGCCTTACATCATGCCAGTGAGAGCAGGCCACTCACAGCCTGGCTTCTATCCTAGCAGCCCATCGGCCAGCCTGGAGAGCCGTGGCTATGCTCTGAGCAGGGTGAGGACTTAGAGGGCTGTTTGTCCTCCATGTTTTAACAAGCATTGACATATAACACACTGAGTTTGTTAGCCATGCATCCACAGAGGTAAGCTTGATTTTTTATTATTTCACTTCCTCTTTGATAAGCTACCAGCTACTGTATATGTTATGTGCCTCAGGAATACAGGTTTGTCTCATGGAGAGAGAAGGGGGGAGAGAGCCTGCTAGTCCCTAGAACACAGGAGTGGAGCCTGGCAGGAGAGCAGAGCACAGCAGGCTGCCTCTCTGCTGACTGTATATGTCTCTGGTCACATAGGGGATCAGCCTGTCTTCAGTCCTTTGTACAGAATATACCATGGCAAGAGGAATATATCCCTTTTGCAATAAGGCACAGGATTGATCAGTTTGGCTAGGTTGTTGTTGGGTTGTAAGGGTTTATGACTGTGTCACAGGCCTGTACATTCAAAATGGAAGGTGTGGGGAGGGGAGAGGGCCGTAGCAGGGCGAGAGAACATTCATTAGGGGATCCCAGTGGATTTAACAGATGGTAAAGAGACAGCTCAGCAATGACAGCACAGCAAGAATGATTTAGGCCTCAGAGTGGAATTAGTGCATGGCACTACTTTTAATCTTACACCCTCCAAGCAGGAAGTAGTCAATCAAGATGAACTATGATGGCTGTAGAGTCGGGGTGTTTTTCCAGACTACGGTTTATAACAATGGATAGTATTCACATTCTTGTTTTAGCATGTTGAATCATTGAACACGTTTCGTCTGGGTTTAAACCAACATATATAGTACTGTTTTTCTTATCAACTAGCTGAAATAAAATGTCTCCGAATGTTAGATTATATGCCTCAACAGTTTAGTATCTGGTGAGAAAATCTGCCTAATGTTATTTTTCAGTTCACAGCTTTCTCTTTGCTTTGGAGTGGCATCCATTTCAGAGAGCTTCCCCTTTCTGTGCCTCGGGTCTAGACACTCTGGGTGTTTGTATGTGAAGCCTGATGAAGGGAAGCAAGGCTGCTTCAGACAGAGCCTTGGACAAAAGTATATAATTATCCCAAAAAGGATATCAGAATCTCTACGTCTCTAGTGGAACTCATAGAATTGGCACACATAGACGAATGCTGTATGTCGGCAGATGTTTTGACAACAACCATGCAAAATGCTTGTCTGGCATGTAACGTCAACTGCCTCAAATTGAATTGCCTGAAAAACAGCTTCTATTACCAGGCCATCAGACTGTTTAACAGCCATCACTAGCCATCTACCAGGTGATACACACTCACTCACACAAAACACACACCTCATACTCATAAACGCATGCAGCAAAGCCTACTCACACACACAGCCAATGCTGCTGTGCCATGTTATAGAGACTTTAAACCACTGGACACTTTCGGTTTCACACGAAACAAGAAAACCATGTCATGCTGGCACTCATTTTTAATTATTCACCATACCTGAGTAGTCTGACCTTTCCTAACGACCTTCACCTTGTTCAGATTCATTCTCCATGTTAAACCATCATTGTTTTTGTCCATTATGATCTTAATGGAAGCATTAGTATTTATTTAACTACAAATAGAGATCTGGTACTGGTAGAAAAAAAAAAGTAATAGCAATACCACTGTTGGTTAAAAGTATAGACACATTGTTAAGCTCCAAGCCCTTAAGGATTTATTTGACCAGAGGTAATGCCAGTAGGACAGAAGTATTGGACAGGGAAAAGGGTGTTGGCACTGGCTGCATGTTCTTCAGTCTAAACCACAGCCGTCCATTTTGATTCCTGAGGCCTGTGACATTTTCAGCCCTGTCTTTGTAAGGCCCTTCCTGCATTCCTGTGAGCCGTCTACTGGTAAGCTGTGTGTGCTTTCTACAGCAGCTCGCCTCAGCCAGAGCCGTGTGTGTGCAGTGTGCTCAGCAGGCAGGGAGGGAATGTCTTCAAAATGGACGCCATACACACTGCCTCAGAGCCGTGGAGGAAGAGGGAGGGAATCTGATACGCTCCCTCTAAGCCTGTGTAACTGCATCCCCCATGTTTTAGAAAATGCACACAGCCAGTGAGGGCTATATGGACTTTGAGGGACTTGGTTGCAGAGGTTTTGTGAGAGTGAGGAGAAATCCTCTCTGCATTGCAGCACTGTGTCTGAGGAAAGAGGGGAGAAGATAGCCTGTGTGGCACACTAAGCCGGGCGCCCAATCAGGCAACTCCTCCGTGTGGCGCACAAACCAATCAGAAGCCCACAGCTGAGGTTAAAGATTGACAATCGCAGAGAGAGCAGCAGGAAGAGCAAGGCCCTTCTGGAAAATTCTGCTTTGTCTCATCCCCCACCGGCCTCACTAATTGAAAAAAAAAAAAAGGCTGAAGAATTCTGTGCGTAAAGAGGAAAAAGGTATGCTGTCAATTTCCTACATTGAAGCATGGGTTTTGTGTCAAGAGAGGGTATGGGAGGGGTGATATCACTATATTCATGAAAATAATGTATTTTCTGCAATGCTTTAACAACAGGAAGGGGTGTTGTTGGAAGATTGGGAGGCATTGATTTATTGTGTTTATTGTGTGTATCACTGTTCTCTCCCTCTGCTCTCCTGGCCTGTGGAGGAGGGGATGTAGCTGAGGGAGAAAATCTCTGTCTTTGCTGACAGGTTATGTCAGAGGTGGAGGCCAGTAAAGCCAATGCTCTGTCACTGCAGATGTAGCTGTCATTTTCTACCCGAGATGGAGAGGAGAACTAAGACAGAGAGGGGGGATAGAGAGGTGGTGGAAAAGGGACTACATTTGCTGCTCTAACAAGGAGCTGCTATCTTTGTATCCTGCACTCTCGCATTTTAATTATGCTGCTCTCCCCAAGAGCTAAATAAAAAGCTTATGAAATGGAACCCATCTGAGCTGTGAGACAGTAGCTTGTGCCTTGGCGTCAAAGAAAATGGCTGAAATAAGGGGATCGACACATTTGGTGTCTGAATAACAAGGAGGTTGATGTTGAGCTGATACTGATTAAAACAGTGGCTTTCCCACAAGAAAGTACTGTTTAAATTCACGGAAGTGTGCATTTAAATGATGCACATGCATAGGGCTGGGGCTATGTTTGTGCAAGACAAAGAAACAGGAATGTTTGAGTCGCTTCTTTCTTGAGGGATATGATGCGCATGAGTGTGATGTTGCATTTTAGGGGGTTTTAGGACTGTGGATAGTTCCATTATAGAGGGCATTGTAGTCACCATGCAGTTGTAGAGCTCCATTGCACCTGCCTCAGTTCAGCCTTGACCCATATCTCTCAGAAGTCTCAGTCATGGGACCTGAGGGTGGTGGGCTCAGGATTCATGGGTGACAGGAAGGAGAAGATCTATTGAGTTTAATGCATGATTGTTTTTCAAGTCATGTTGAAACTAGGACACATTTAGCTGTTGGTTACAAACCAGTAAGTTACATACAGTCCCATCCATGCCCAGTAATTTACAGTAGATGAGATGTCTGTATAATTTGTTAATCTGAGAAATCCCCTTTTAGCCTCACAGCCTGGTCTCATAGACTAGACGTAACATAATAAACACAAACCTCTTGACACTCAAATTAGTATGATATGGTTACATAAGACAGAAGGTTACTTTAAGCTGCAATGTGTAACTTTTTGAGCAACCTGACCAAATTCACATAGAAAGGTGAGTTATAGATATGTCATTCTCATTGAAAGCAAATCTAAGAAGTGGTAGATCTGTTCTATGTATCCCATATCTATGCGTCCGGTGCTTAAGTTAAATTTTTGCATCTTTTGTACACCAGATTCAAACATTGGTTATGGAAAATGTATTTCACAGTGGTTTAGATGATACATTGATTCTGTATACGATACTTGCTATTTTTGTCACATAAACTGAAATTAGGCAAACTATTAGAATTTTAGCAACCAGGAAATGGTGCAGCGATTTCTGCATAGTGTGTTTTTAAGGCTGGTCAGAGTGGGTGGGTGTATAACGTGAATGTCTAGCAACCCAAAGGTTGCGTGTTCGAATCTTATCAGACAACATTACAATTTTAACTACTTTGCAACTACTTAGTATGTTAGCTAACCCTAACCTTAACCCCTAACCCAAGCCACCTAGCTAATGTTAGCCACAACTAACATATCATATGTTTTCAAATTCATAACATATTGTACGAATTGCAATTCGTAACATATTGGATGAATTATACTTCGTAACATATCATACAAAATGGATGAGTCTTGGGGTGGCAGGTAGCCTACTGGTTAGAGTGTTGGGACATTAATCGAAAGGTTTCTAGATCAAATCCCCAAACTGACACTGTAAACATCTGTCGTTCTTCCCCATAACAAGGCAGTTAACCCACTGTTCCTAGGCCGTCATTGTAAATAATAATTTGTTCTTAACTGACTTGCCTGGTTTAATAAAAAAATGGACATCCATAAATGAATACATACCATATGGAATGTAGCATATCATATATCAATTGGAGTGTCCCGGATTTATATTTACTATGTTACGTCTACCCCTGAGTCCAGGTTGGACATCAATGCATAAGTGTGAGTTCACAGGTAAATAGGATTCAACACAATTTTATGAAATACATGGCTTCACAAAAGCATGTCTAATCCCTGAGACATTGTTCCAATGAGACAATGACAGATCATTGGTACCTTTTTTTGACCAGAAGTTGTTTTGAAGATGGGGAGAAGTACAGTGCAATCGGAAAGTATTCAGACCCCTTTCCTTTTTCCACATTTTGTTACATTACAGCCTTATTCTAAAATTGATTAAATACACACAATACCCCATAATGACAAATCAAAAACAGTTAAAAACAAATAAAACCAAATACCTTATTTTTATAACTATTCAGATCCTTTCCTGTGAGACTCGAAATTGAGCTCCGGTGCATCCTGTTTCCATTGATCATCCTTGAGATGTTTCTACAACTTGATTGGAGTTCACCTGCGGTAAATTAAATTGATTGGACATGATTATACAGTGGGGCAAAAAAGTATTTAGTCAGCCACCAATTGTGCAAGTTCTCCCACTTAAAAAGATGAGAGGCCTGTAATTTTCATCATAGGTACACTTCATGTCGGACAAAATTAGATTTTTTTTTCTCCAGAAAATCACATTTGTAGTATTTTTAATTTATTTGCAAATTATGGTGGAAAATAAGTATTTGGTCAATAACAAAAGTTTCTCAATACATTGTTATATATCCTTTGTTGGCAATGACAGAGGTCAAACGTTTTCTGTAAGTCTTCACAAGGTTTTCACACACTGTTGCTGGTATTTTGGCCCATTCCTCCATGCAGATCTCCTCTAGAGCAGTGATGTTTTGGGGCTGTTGCTGGACAACACGGACTTTCAATTCCCTCCAAAGATTTTCTATGGGGTTGAGATCTGGAGACTGGCCACTCCTTCGTTGCCCGGGCGGTGTGTTTGGGATCATTGTCATGCTGAAAGATCCAGCCACGTTTCATCTTCAATGCCCTTGCTGATGGAAGGAGGTTTTCACTCAAAATCTCACGATACATGGCCCCATTCATTCTTTCCTTTACACGGATCAGTCGTCCTGGGCCCTTTGCAGAAAAACAGCCCCAAAGCATGAAGTTTCCACCCCCATGCTTCACAATAGGTATGGTGTTCTTTGGATGCAACTCAGCATTCTTTGTCCTCCAAACACGACGAGTTGAGTTTTTACCAAAAAGTTATATTTTGGTTTCATCTGACCATATGACATTCTCCCAATCGTCTTCTGGATCATCCAAATGCTCTCTAGCAAACTTCAGACAGGCCTGGACACGTCTGGCACCGCAGGATTTGAGTCCCTGGCGTGGTAGTGTGTTACTGATGGTAGGCTTTGTTACTTTGGTCCCAGCTCTCTGCAGGTCATTCACTAGGTCCCCCCGTGTGGTTCTGGGATTTTTGCTCACCATTCTTGTGATCATTTTGACCCCACGGGGTGAGATCTTGTGTGGAGCCCCAGATCGAGGGAGATTATCAGTGGTCTTGTATGTCTTCCATTTCCTAATAATTGCTCCCACAGTTGATTTCTTCAAACCAAGCTGCTTACCTATTGCAGATTCAGTCTTCCCAGCCTGGTGCAGGCCTACAATTTTGTTTCTGGTGTCCTTTGACAGCTCTTCAGTCTTGGTCATAGTGGAGTTTGGAGTGTGACTGTTTGAGGTTGTGGACAGGTGTCTTTTATACTGATAACAAGTTCAAACAGGTGCCATTAATACAGGCAACGAGTGGAGGACAGAGGAGCCTCTTAAAGAAGAAGTTACAGGTCTGTGAGAGCCAGAAATCTTGCTTGTTTGTAGGTGACCAAATACTTATTTTCCACCATAATTTGCAAATAAATTCATAAAAATGATTTTCAGGATTTTTTTTCTTCTCATTTTGTCTGTCATAGTTGAAGTGTATCTATGATGAAAATTACAGGCCTCTCTCATCTTGGGAGAACTTGCACAATTGGTGGCTGACTAAATACTTTTTTGCCCCACTGTACATAAAAGCAGAAATGTCACTGTGGGCTTCTTCACGAAACCCAAACCAAAAACCAATTTGAATGTGTCACTCAGTTATCTATAGAGCCCTATCATCGTGGAATGCTCTGCCACCAGAGGTTACTCTGGCAAAAAGCAAGTTTAGCTTTAAAAAACTGATTTAAAAAACAGATTGCGTCGCAGCACCTCTCTTCGTTTAAAAAATAAAATCAAATTTAACTGTACTGTATTTAAGAATATAAAAAGGTAGAGTTGAAGTCGGAAGTTTACATACACCTTAGCCAAATACATTTAAACTCAGTTTTTCACATTTCCTGACATTTAATCCTAGTACAAATTCCCCGTCTTAGGTCAGTTAGGATCACCACGTTATTTTAAGAATGTTTAATGATTTATTTCAGATTTAATTTCTTTCATCACATCATTTTGCAACCTTTCATCACAGTGGGTTAGACGTTTACACACACTCAATAAATATTTGGTAGCATTGCCTTTAAACTGTTTTACTTGGGTCAACCATTTTGGGTAGCCTTCCACAAGCTTCCCACAATAAGTTGGGTGAATTTTGGCCCATTCCTCCTGACAGAGCTGGTGTAAGTGAGTCAGGTTTGAAGGACTTCTTGCTCGCGCACGCTTTTTCAGTTCTGCCACACAAATTTTCTATAGGATTGAGGTCCGGGCTTTGTGATGGTCACTCCAGTACCTTGACTTTGTTGTCCTTAAGCCATTTTGCCACAACTTTGGAAGCATGCTTGGGGTCATTGTCCATTTGGAAGACCCATTTTTTCCTTCAAACATATTGATGGTCATTATGGCCAAACAGTTTTATTATGTTTTTTATTATGTTGTTATGTTTCATCAGACCAGAAGATATTTCTCCAAAAAGTACGATCTTTGTCCCCATGTGCAGTTGCAAACCGTAGTCTGGCTTTTTTATGGCGGTTTTGGAGCAGTGGCTTCTTCCTTGCTGAGTGGCCTTTCAGGTTATGTCGATATAGGACTCGTTTTACTGTGGATATAGATAATTTTGTAACGTGTTTCCTCCAGCATCGTCACAAAGTGCTTTGCTGTTGTTCTGGGATTGATTTGCACTTTCGCACCAAAGTACGTTCATCTCTAGGAGACAGAACGAGTCTTCTTCCTGAGCGGTATGATGGCTGCGTGGTCCCATGGTGTTTATACTTGCGTACTATTGTTTGTATAGATGAAAATGGTACCTTCAGGCGTTTGGAAATTGCTCCCAAGGATGAACCAGACTTGTGGAGGTCAACAATTTTTTTCTTGGCTGATTTCTTTTGATTTTCCCATGATGTCAAGCAAAGAGGCACTGAGTTTGAAGATAGGCGTTGAAATACATCCACAGGTACACCTCTAATTGACTCAAATTATGTCAATTAGCCTATCAGAAGCTTCTAAAGCCATGACATCATTTTCTGGAATTTTCCAAGCTGTTTAAAGGCACAGTCAACTTAGTGTATGTAAACTTCTGACCCACTGGAATTGTGACGCAGTGAATTATAAGTGAAATAATCTGTCTGTGAACAATTGCTGGAAAAAATACTTGTGTCATGCACAAAGTAGATGTCCTAAACGACTTGCAAAAACTATAGTTTGTTAACAAGACATTTGTGGAGTGGAAGAAAAAAAAGTTTTAATGACTCAAACCTAAGTGTATGTAAACTTCTGAATTCAACTGTATGTACATTTTATTGTTGTGTCTTGGTGTCTTTCCTATATATAACTCTTACTTTTATTTTGTGTAATATCTTATGTTGTTCTTGTCTAACTGTTCTGTACTCTGTCATGTATTTGTATGTTTTGTGTGGACCCCAGGAAGAGTAGCTGCTCAATGTGCAGTAGCTAATGGGGATCCTAATTAACTAAACATGTCATTTGACCTAGTCTAATCACATTCTGTCAGTTTGTGACTCGGGAACTCTTAACATTGGAACACTGCTTTACTAGACATTAAGGGCAGCGCTAATTCATACAGGGAACCCGAGTGTTGGCTTCTGCGATGCATTAGCTGATGCATCAACTGACGTTGCATCATATTCTACAAACACTTCCTACCTTTAATATGGTGGTCTATTTAGCTGATCGGTTTTACTCACTCATTCTCTGCTACCTGTACTTCTGTTGGTTTCTTGATAGTATGTGGTTGCATTTTCTAGCACCCACCCCATCCTCCACCTTTTTGGTTCTGTTTCCTTCTTGCAGTGGGATTGGTATAGCTTAACTTGTGCCATGCCTGTAATTATCATTATTATCTTAACATGACACACGTAGTGAGCTACCCCAAAGGATCAGAGCCTAACGCCAAGACTAATGTATTACATGTTGTAATCTTTTTCTAATAAATGGTTAAATGAATACGTGGCGTTTCCTGTTTTGAAATTGCTTTACTAAACATTTTCCTTCTCCCAATAAGAGAGGGACTTTTTCTGGCCAGAGCTGGCACCCAAATGAACAGCGTGTGTCTGTGTCCAGTCAAAATTGGTTGAGACAGAGTTTGCTTCTGGGCCAAATGGACTCTCGCTCTAAGAAACACCCCATTGTAGTGAGACTGAGAGAGTGAGTCTCACTGCCAAGTGAGTCTGTGTTAAAGCAGATCTTTACAGCCAGACGGGATTATGTCTTTCCCCTGAAAATGATACTAGATCCACACAAATAAGATTTGTAAGACTTCAGCAGATGCTCTTATACAGTGTGATTTTATGATTGGTACCAAGTGCACACTGAACATACTGTGGATGAAGCTATGTCTGGTGAAAGCATAGCGAGTCAAACTGTAGAACGCATTGGATGAAATGATCTATGTTGGGAGTCTTTTTCTGTAGGTGTTGTCATAACAGGGCATTAATAGTGCCTCTTTTCCCTGCGTCAGTGTGGCTGAGGAGGAGGTGAAGACTGAGTCAGATGCAGTAGAGGGGATGGAGATCTCTACACGATCCAAAGGTGAGAAAAAAACACAAAGCTGAGCTATACTATTACTTATGATTGCCTATGCCTGTGTGTAGTATGTGGTGAAAGGGTTTATTTTATTGCTCCCATGTTGAGTGTACTGTATGTGTGCATGCATGTGTGTGTGTGTCTGGTACAGAGCTGAACGATACAAGGTACAAGATGGAGGCTAATGTGCTGTTTCTGTTCATATCGCTGTCATGTCTTATCGCTATGGCAACTGGTTTTATCTTCTGTACTGTATGAAAACAATGAACATCTACTGTTCTATGGCTAGTACATGCACCTTCTTCTTAGAAATATTGCATCTGTCATGTCTGACCTTTGACCCCTCTCTGCAGTTTCAGTCCCTGGGTTAGTGGAGCGAGCGGCGCAGAAACGAAAGGTGCCCAGCCCCCCTCACTCATCCAACGGTCACTCCCCTGCTGAGACCTCCTCCAGCCCGGTCAAAAAGAAGAAGAAACCAGGAGCAGTCAGCAGCAGTAAAGACCAGGTGCGACCTCCCCCTCCACTCTCCTCTGTGCTCACACTGTGAGGCTGCTGGGTTTACACTGCAGTTACACTGCAATATATCCTACTAAATAAAACTAGTAAACTTTCGGTTCCAATTGAGTCTTTTGGTATGCCATGGGACTATTTGATGTGTGTGAGACCAAGGGTTTATATTTTCTTATAGTGTTACAGTAAGCCTATATGTCCTAATACAATTGTTATCTAAATGATTATTGTTTCGTTAATGTGTGTTTGCATGCTTCATTTTGCCTACTGAAATCAAGAAATTGATTGAGTTTTCGGATATTGCTCAAAGAAAAACTGATGCAATTAATGTTTAACACTTTTAATCAGCTTTATAAATGGTCAATTATAATAGCAACATTGGTTTATAAGCCATGGATCAAAGCTTGTCTCAATGCAAAACAGTAATGGGTGTGGACCAAAACACAGTTTCTCAGATCCAATCATTAAGTGATACTAAAGGCTAGTTTCTCAAACTGATCCTTTTCACTGTCTTGACCTTTGAAAGGGGATTTGCAATATAATCTACAGTGATTCTCTTCCAGTTTGATAACAGAAATGATCAATTAATACACTTTTGAATGCCTTATGTTGCAACACAGGGTTCTAAGCAATCTGTACTTTGGACCGTTACTATGTAACTTCTGTTGATTCTAAAAAATGTTTTGCATGTTTGTGCTGCTCATGTAATCTCACGCCTAAATTAAATGTTGAACCCCTCCAACTTTCTCCTTCTCTTGCCTACATTTCAGTCAGAACTAAGACATGGTCCCTTTTACTATGCGAAGCAGCCAACACTCACCACAGACCCTGTTGATGTTGTACCGCAGGACGGCAGGAATGACTTTTACTGCTGGCTGTGCCACCGCGAGGGCCAGGTGCTCTGCTGTGAGCTCTGCCCGAGGGTGTACCACGCCAAGTGCCTCAAACTGCCCGCAGAGCCCGAGGGTGACTGGTTCTGCCCTGAGTGTGAGGTACTCGCTTGTGGGTGGGACTGGAAACCAGTTGTCTACTAGGAAGACAACTTTAAAATGCGTGGGAGGTTTGAGGCTGGGGGTTGAGTCCTGACTATGATGAAAGACATCCCTATTTATTGGAAGTTACAGGGTTGAGCAAAATCTTGGAGCTAAAAGAAATTCTGATCGTGTTGGTTTATGATGTTGTCAAGGTTGTAAAATGAGGCTTGATACTGAGAATATCCTTTGAGATGGCAAAATACCTTTGAAGCTAACATCTTTCGCTCTACCTCTTTTCTTTCAGAAAATAACAGTTGCTGAGTGCATAGAGACTCAGAGTAAAGCAATGACGATGCTAACACTAGACCAGCTGTCTTACCTGCTAAAGTTTGCACTCCAGAAGATGAAACAGCCAGGTGTAAGTGCACTGACCTCCCTCCTCTACCTGGCTGATTAGTCCCAGTAACACTATAAACAAATATCAGGTCTGTTCAACTGGATATAGTACGTATTGCAATGGCTTGTGCTTCTGCTTTCACCCTCCCCACATTGTCATGGAACAACTCTATTTAATTTCTACCTGTTCTAACTGTTGTCATTGACTAATTGTTTTGACAGGAGATATATTGGACTATTGAAGAATAGAGATAGATGTATTAGTAATGCCAATGCGAGTGAACAGAGCTCTCGCACAAACACAATGGAATGGTCTTGCGCTTGTTGATATGGTCTGATTCTAAGACTGCTTAATGCTTACTCATGGTTTTATTTTCCATCAGTGATGATGTCCATTGCCCCTGCCCTAATACACGGAGAACTGCACCCAGCCAAATGATTTCCTATACTCAGAGTCTGAAGTATCTTTTGGTGTTCTGGTTACAAAGTGGTTAGGAAGCTCTCTAACAACACTAAACCACCCCAAGCCTGTTTTCGCCAGTCTTCTCCTCTACAATGGCATAAAGAGAAAAGGGACCATTGAACCAAGGGTGCAGTTTGTAAAGCGTGGTGTGGTGAGGATACAGTTGCCCCTCTTACTCTTTTTCAGGACCAACCACGCTCGTCATCTCACTCCCCCCATGCAGCCGCCACGCAGAGAAAGGCTTTTAATTGGGTAATCAATCAAACACACTAAAAAAAGACCCCCCATCATATTTTCCGTTCGTTTTTTCCCCCTCCTGTTTGGAGTGTTCTTTTTGTTTTGTGTGTCTGTTTTTAGTTGCTGTCGTCTGTCCTGGGGTGGGAGAGTCTGGGTGATAAGGTGTGTGTGTCTGTGTCTGTGTGTGTGTGAGGTCATGCAGTTTAATCCTAAATTGAGATGCGTGCAAGGCAGGCCATTTGAAATCTTGACCTAAATTTTGAATTGATGCCAATTTGATATATTTACATGAAAGTTGTAGCTGTGCTTGTGTCTCAAGTTAGGATTTGGCCTAAGTGAGGCCTGTATTTGGAATATGAAGGTTAATTCACTGTGCACGTCTCTTGTATATCTTCTCCAGACGGAACCCTTCCAGAAGCCAGTATCTCTGGAACAGCATCCGGACTACGCAGAGTATATTTTTCACGCCATGGACCTCTGTACATTAGAGAAGGTTAATGTTCTCTGCTTATTTCTTTGGGGTTAGAACTACAATCCCAAACCTCACCAGTTGTTGATCACTGACCTTTTCTAATAAATTTTTCCAGAATACAAAGAAGAAAATGTATGGCTGTACCGAAGCTTTCTTGGCAGATGTGAAATGGATTTTACACAACTGCATAATTTATAATGGAGGTCAGTGTCCGTGTTTAGATTGCACTGGTTTCAATAACTGGTTTGTGGTTATTTCTAATGCTGACCTTCTTATTCCAGGAAATCATAAGCTCACTGCCACAGCTAAGGTCATAGTGAAAATCTGTGAACATGAGGTGAGTATGGGAAGACGTTCAATAATTCTTTCAGGCCTTCAGAAGACACCTACAATTGTTACACCTACAATGATTCTTCTCTTTCAGATGAATGAGATTGAAGTCTGTCCGGAATGCTATCTGTCAGCTTGCCAAAAGAGAGACAACTGGTTCTGTGAGCCATGTGTGAGTTACTTAAACTCTCTTATTTACTTGTATCAAAGCTTGTGCTAAACGAGTCATACATTGGAATTGTAGTGCCTTGTGTATACTGAATGCTGCCTATATAATGGTCTCAGTATTATAACTAGTCTTCCTGCTTACTTTGCTCAGAGTGATCCTCACCCTCTCGTGTGGGCCAAGCTGAAAGGGTTTCCATTCTGGCCTGCCAAAGCACTGCGGGACAAAGACGGGCAGGTGGATGCTCGCTTCTTTGGGCAACACGACAGGTAATTCCCCTTTGGTACCTACCTATGTCAATTATACTCATCAGTGCATTTGCATTTCTCAACTCTCTGTCTCTAAACTCTGTCTCTAGCCATCTGTTTAGTTGTGTTATGTTTCTTCACCTTCCAGGGCGTGGGTCCCCTTAAACAACTGCTACCTCATGTCCAAGGAGATTCCCTTCTCTGTGAAGAAGACTAAGAGCATCTTCAACAGCGCCATGCAGGAAATGGAGGTCTATGTGGAGAACATGAGGAAGAAGTTTGGAGTGTTCACCTACGCCTCCTTCAGGACGCCCTATACCCCTGACAACCAGTACCAGATGCTGTTGGACCCCGCCAACCCCTCATCCGGCTCGGTCCGGCCGGAGAAGCATGAAAAGATCAAGTTCAACTTCGACATGACTGCATCTCCCAAGATGCCCTTGTCCAGGAGCGTGCTGTCAGGAGGGGGTGGGGGCATGGGCGGGGTTGGAGGGAGTACAGGCCGGAGGATCTCCCTGACAGATATGCCCCGCTCGCCCATGAGCACTAACTCCTCTGGTCACACAGGCTCTGATGGAGAGCAGGAGACACCAGACAAGGGCCAGGCTAGAGCCCCTGCTAGCCACTACAGTGCTGGGGAGGAGTCCATGGACTGCACAGGTAGGTACTGCACACTGCCTCTCTAACGGTCTGGAGAGTCCTGGGACTATGGAATATACTGTAACAGCAACCTAGACTCTGGTTTTTGTTTTAAAACAAGCTCTGTAAACGAAGGGCATGTTGAGTTCTTCTTCAATGCACAATTAGCATAAGTTATTTTAATAAAACCTACCTCTTAAATGCAGATCCAAGAAGAGCATGACATTGATAGATACTGTATATCTTAACTCTCCCCACAGCATCACCGGCTTCCACTCGACCTGATCCTGTCTCTGGTGCCAAGGACAGCCCTAAACCATTCCACACCCAGGGCCCTGCCCTGACTCTCGTTCCCAAGCAGGAGAAAGCAACACCCACAGGGAGCATCCTTAATCTCAACCTGGGTGAGCTGCCACACACCTGTCATCAAAACCTCAATCATCATCAAAGTTCAGCTATTTAGCACACCTGACCTGGGTAAGACTTCATGACAGCAAAACAATATCCATAAACCCTAGAAACCTTAACCACATGTAGAGGCAGTCCTACTTGATGATCTAGTGATTGTGGCTGATTTCAACCAGCTCATAACATTGTTTGTGGTTTCTTGTGCTGGCCTTTCAGACCGAAGCAAAGCCGAGATGGACCTAAAGGAGTTGAGTGAGACTGTGCAGCAGCAGCAGCAGCAGCAACAGCAGGGGGTGCCACCAGTCCTCACCTCACCCAAAAGACAGATCAGGAGCCGCTTCCAGCTCAACCTGGACAGAACCATCAAGAGCTGCAAGGCCCAGCTGGGTGAGTGACCTAACCGCACCGCTAGAAAATAACCGCTTATTAAGATACCTGGATAATTCAACTTTAAAAAAAAAACTTTATCAAAACAACCATGCAAACCACTGCTGAAACCTTTGATGTTATACATTTACCCCAATTTCCCCTCTCTGCTTACAGGTATAGATGAGATCTCTGAGGACGTGTATAAGGGAGTGGAACACAGCGACTCCGAGGACTCTGATAAATCAGATTCGAGTGACAGTGAGTACGCCAGCGACGAGGAACAGAAACCTAAAGGGGGCCAGCAGACTGAGGCCAATGACAAGGGTGAGAAGGACCCTTCCAAGAGGGGGTCCAAAGACCCCCTGCCCCCCATCCAAAACAAGGAGGGCAAAACAGAGGGGCCAGGGCCAGCAACTGCAACAGCAACCATGGGAGATGCAGGGGTACCATCTACCCTCTCTGAATCCTTGTCAAAAGAGAAGCAGGGTGTAACGTCAGACAAAGAGCCCCCAGAGAAAGCCAAAGCAGTCCCTGCATCCCTAGCCCCCAGAGAGAAGCCCCAGGTGAAGCAGGAGGCCAGGCAGACCTCTCTGGTGGATGACTCCGACTCTGAGAGGGAGCTGGTGATTGACCTGGGGGAGGACCAGGGGGGCAGAGACCGGAAGAGGACTAGGAAAGATGCACACGCCACCAAAGATCCACCAACCAATAAGACAGAGGGTGAGAGTCCTCCTATTCTCTACCACTATTTGACAAAAATAATAGTTGCTATTATTAATTCATTTCTTTCCATTCTAGGTAAAGCCCCCACCCTGTCAAGTGCCCTTACTCCATCTCAAAACAACACAGCCCCTTCCTTAACCCCCAGTGTGAAAGATTCATCACAGTCTCCACTAGCCATCCCTCTAAACATGGTGCCCTTCACTACTGCTGCTCCCACCACCATTGGCCCGACCACCCTGGCCAGTGCCACATCAACAGCCCCCATCACAGCCTCCTCCGCCACCACAGCAGTAAAGAAACAGCGCCCTCTGCTGCCCAGGGAGACTATCCCGGTGGTGCAGCGGGCAGTGGTGTGGAACCCCACCAACAAGTTCCAGACGTCCTCCCAGAAGTGGCACATGCAGAAGGTGCAGCGGCAGCAGCAGAATCCGCAGCCAGATACGCCTCAGCTGCAGACAGCATCACCTGACCAGCCACAGACACAAAAATTGCCCCAAACGCCGGCATCTGCAACATCTTCATCATCATTATCGCCAGAGCAACCTTCCCAAAGCACGCGGTACCAGACCAGGCAATCTGTCAAAGGTACACCACCGTATTAGTTGATAATTAAATTAGCACACGACAGAAAAAGGGGAGACAGCTAAAAAACTATTTGAGTGCAACCGCAGGCCTAAATACCATGACTGTGAAGTCAATAATTAGTTTTGATTGTTGTTGTTTACTGTAGCTGTCCAGCAGAAAGACCCCCCACTCAGTACGTCCACATCGGCTGTTACCCTGGTGACCAGTATCCCAGCCTCTGTGGCCATGATGGCAGCTCCCGGAGTAGGCAGTGGCCCCTCCACCTCCATGGCAGGGGACTTCCAGATCCCTACCGCATCAGCAGACGTAGCAGCTGACATCGCCAAGTACACTAATAAAGTGAGTATGCAAGACTTGGACTGATGGCCACAGAGTAAAAAAGCTGAAGGATGTACACTACACTCACTATCAGTATGTTACGATAGTTTGGGGCTTGGAGCAGAGCTTATTGAAGCATACAGACTTTTGGGGGACAATTTTACATGCACTACATGACCAAAAGTATGTGGACACCTGCTCGTCAAACATTTTATTTCATTAGTATGAAGTTGGTCCCCCCTTTGCTGCTATAAACAGCCTCCACTCTTCTGGGAAGGTTTTCCACTAGATGCTGGAACATTGCTGCGGGGACTTGCTTCACTTCAGCCACGAGTATTCATAAGATCAGGCACTGATGTTGGGAGATTAGGCCTGGCTCGCAGTCGGCATTCCAATTCATCCCAAAGGTGAATGGAGGTCAGGGCTCTGTGCAGGCCAGTCAAGTTCTTCCACATCGATATCAACAAACCATTTCTGTATGGACCTCGATTTGTGCACGGGGGCATTGTTATAATGAAACAGGAAAGGGCTTTCCCCAAACTGTTGCCACGAAGTTGGAAGCACATAATCATCGAGAATGTCATTGTATGCTGTAGTGTTAAGATTTCCATTTACTGGAACAGCACTTTGAGATATCAGCTGATGTACGAAGAGCTATATAAATACATTTGATTTGATTTGATTAGCCCGAACCGTGAAAAACAGCCCCAGACCATTATTCCTCCTACACCAAACTTTACAGTAGGGACTATGCATTGGGCCAGGTAGTGTTTTCCTGGCATCCGCCAAACTCAGATTCGTCCGTTGGACTGTCAGATGGTGAAGCGTGATTTATCACTCCAGAGAATGCATTTCCACTGCTCCAGAGTCCAATGGTGAGGAGCTTAACACCACTCCACCCGAAGCTTGGCATTGAGCATGGTGATCTTAGGCTTGTGTGTGGCTGCTCGCCCATGGAAACACATTTCATGAAGCTCTCAACGAGCAGTTCTTGTGCTGACGTTGCTTCCAAAGGCAGTTTGGAACTTGGTAGTGAGTGTTGCAACCGAGGACAGACAAGCTTCGTGCTTCAGCACTCGGCAGCCCCATTCTGTGAGCTTGTGCTGCCTACCACCTCGAGGCGGAGTCGTTGGTGCTCCTAGACGTTTCCACTTCAAAATAACAACACTTACAGTTGACCGGGGCAGCTCTAACAGGGCATACATGTGACAAACTGACTTTTTGGAAAGGTGGCATCCTATGACAGTGCCACATTGACAGTCACTGAGTTCTTCAGTAAGGCCATTCTACTGCCAATGTTTGTCTATGGAGATTGCATGGATGTGTGATTCTCAACCAATCAAATATGAGTTATTATTTAAGGAAGTTATTACTGGTCAGTGGTCTCTTGGGTACATTGGACATTTTTGCCTCATTTATCCTTTTTCCTCAGATAGTGGATGCAATCAAAGGGACGATGACTGAGCTGTACACCGAGCTTTCCAAAAGCACTTCAGGGAACACAATAGCAGAGGTATGTATCTATCTGCTGGTCGCTCTCAGAGGCACTGAATAACACCCTGCATATAATAGTTAGCTGTATGCCTCTGGGGAGTGAATGTATGTCCTTGTCTCTCCCACATAGATTAGACGATTGAGAATTGAAATAGAAAAACTGCAGTGGCTTCATCAACAGGAGCTGTCAGAAATGAAGCACAATCTAGGTAAGGACCTTTGCATTATTCAAGCTTCCACTGCAGATGACCCAGACAATTCTGGGTCAAAGGACTCTCAGTATAGACGGGTTGGTTATTTAGCAACAAAACCGACGTGTGCGCAACTATGGGCCAAAACAGACAGGGCTGGCTTAGATTGTTGACAACACGTAAACAATATTCACCTCCAATGTTTATTGAAATCATAAAAACAGTTGCACAAGAAGCACTTGTCTCTCAAATACATTGCTATTGTTGTAGCTAGATAGCATTTTTTTTGCCATATTAGCATTGACAACACGTAAACAATGTTTATTGAAATCATAAATGCATTTGCACAATAAGCACTTGTTGTTTCTCAAATGCATTGTTACAGTTGTTGGTTAGCTGGCTAGCAGATTTTGCCATATTAGCATTCACATGAAATCAGCGAAAACACCTCAAAACAAGACATGGAATCAATAACAAGATACAATGAGCTGAAACGAGCCACCTACAATTCCCCACATGGCAGCTGCTTGTTGCTAGCTATCTGACCATTCAGAATCATGATGCACATACATCATTTTCACAGTGGTGTAAAGTACTTAAGTAGTCCTTTAAAGTATTTTTACTTAAATAGTTGTTTGTGGTATCTATACTTTAGTATTTCTATTTTTTACAACTTTTACTGAACTACATTCCTGAAGAAAATAATGTACTTTCTACTCTATACATTTTCCCTGACACCCAAAAGTACTCGTTACATTTTGAATGCTTAGCTGAACAGTCTAGTTCACACACTTATCAAGAGAACATCACTGGTCATTCCTACTGCCTCTGATCTGGTGGACTCACTAAACACAAATGCTTCGTTTGTAAATAATGTCTGAGTGTTGGAGTGTGCCCCTGGCTAGCAGTACATTTTTTTTTTTAAACAAGAAAATTGTGCCTACTGGTTTGCTTAATATAAGGAATTTGAAATGATTCATACTTTTACTTTTGATACTTACAGTTGAATTCGGAAGTTTACATACACTTAGGTTGGAGTCATTAAAACCTGTTTTTCAACCACTAAACAAATGTATTGTTAACAAACTATAGTTTTGGCAAGTCGGTTAGGACATCTACTTTGTGCATGACAAGTCAATTTTCCAACAATTTTTTACAGACAGATTATTTCACTTATAATTCACTGTATCACAATTCCAGTGGGTCAGAAGTTTACATACACTAAGATGACTGTGCCTTTAAACAGCTTGGAATATTCCAGAAAATGATGTCATGGAAGCTTCTGATAGGCTTATTGACATAATTTGAGTCAACTGGAGGTGTACCTGTGGGTGTATTTTATGGCCTACCTTCAAACTCAGTGTCTCTTTGCTTGACATCATGGGAAAAATCAAAATAAATCAGCCAAGACCTCAGAATAAAAAAGTCTGGTTGAATTTCCAAACGCCTGAAGGTACCATGTTAATCTGTACAAACAATAGTCCACAAGTATAAATACCATGGGACCACGCAGCCGTCATACTGCTGAGGAAGGAGATGCGTTCTGTCTCCTAGAGATGAATGTACTTTGGTGCGAAAATTGCAAATCAATCGCAGAACAACAGCAAAGGAACTTGAAGATGCTGGAGGAAACAGGTACAAAAGTATCTATATCTACAGTAAAACGAGTCCTATATCGACATAACCTGAAAGGCCGCTCAACAAGGAAGAAGCCACTGCTCCAAAACCGCCATAAAAAAGCCAGACTACGGTTTGCAACTGCACATGGGGACAAAGATCGTAATTTTTGGAGAAATGTCCTCTGGTCTGATGAAACAAAAATAAAACTGTTTGGCCATAATGACCATCGTTGTGTTTGGAGGAAAATGGGGAGGCTTGCAAGCCGAAGAACACCATCCCAACCGTCAAGTACGGGGGTGGCAGCATCATATTGTGGGAGTGCTTTGCTGCACTTCACAAAATAGATGGCATCACGAGGCAGGAAAATTATGTGGACATATTGAAGCAACATCACAAGACATCAATCAGGAAGTTAAAGCTTGGTCACAAATGGGTCTTCCAAATGGACAATGACCCCAAGCCTACTTCCAAAGTTGAGGCAAAATGGCTTAAGGACAACAAACTCAAAGCCTACTTCCAAAGTTGAGGCAAAATGGCTTAAGGACAACAAACTCAAGGTATTGGAATGGTCATCACAAAGCCCTGACCTCAATCATATAGAACATTTGTGGGCAGAACTGAAAAAAGCCTGTGCGAGCAAGGAGGCCTACAAACCTGACTCAGTTACACTAGCTCTTTCAGGAGGAATGGGCCAACATTCACCCAACTTATTGTGGGAAGCTTGTGGAAGGCTACATGAAACATTTGATTCAAGTTAAACAATTTAAAGGCAATGATACCAAATATTTATTGAGTGTATGTAAACTTCTGACCCACTGGTAATGTGATGAAATAAATAAAAGCTGAAATAAATCACTCTACTATTATTCTGACATTTTACATTCTTAAAATAAAGTGGTGATCCTAACTGACCTAAGACGGGGAATTTTTACTCAGATTACATATCAAGAATTGTGAAAAACTGAGTTTAAATGCATTTGGCTAAGGTGTATGTAAACTTCTGACTTCAACTGTAAGTATATTTTAGCAATTACATTGACTTTTGATACTTAAGTATATTTAAAACCAAATACTTTTACTCAAGTAATATTTTACTGGGTGACTCACTTTTACTTGAGTCATTTTCTATGAATGTATCTTTACTTTTACTCAAGTATGACAGTTGGGTACTTTTTCCACAACTGCGATTTTCACGAGGTTGTCAGCCAACCCGTCTACAACAATGGATGTCATTGACTGAGGAGAATGAATCACATTATTCTATAGAAAAGGTTATGTTATTGTCTGCTGTTTGTACATTTGCAGAGTTAACCATGGCTGAGATGAGGCAGAGTCTGGAGCAGGAGAGGGAGCGTCTGATGGCGGAGGTAAAGAAGCAGACAGAAGTGGAGAAACAGCAGGTGGTGGATGAGACCAAAAAGAAACAGTGGTGTGCCAACTGCAGGAAGGAGGCCATCTTCTACTGCTGCTGGAACACCAGCTACTGTGACTACCCCTGCCAGCAAGCCCACTGGCCAGAACACATGAAGTCCTGCACACAATCAGGTAACACACACCAGCCATATTCAAAGCTGGATTTATACTAGTTAAAGAACATTGATTCCATCTGAATACAGGTACTAATTGTCTTACAACTGCATAGTTATATATTTCTGTTCTCCTTTTGTAGCGACAGCCTCACAGCAAGAGCCTGAGTCAGGGTCCACGGCAGATGGCTCAAACAAAGCCTCCGGACAGTCCAACAGTGGCCAAACTTCTCCCAGAGGAACGACAGCATCTGCCCCCACAGACAAAGACTCTAACATGGAGAAAAGCAAGGACAATGTCACTGTCAGTCTGTCCTAACACTGAGCCCTTGCCATGGCATTGAGTTCACACTTGAACCAGTAACATAAAATTCCCGACACCTTCTTAGCTACTGTACATGGACATGTTTCGTTAGCATTAGTCTTTTCAAGCTGCTGCTCTGAAGGTATCAAAATACATTTTTATTTTAAGTGATCATGACCAGAATTTCATTTTTCCCCAACGCTATAATCATCCTTCTCCATCTCAAATTCAGATGTACTTTATGCCCAAAGTACTATGGGACAAGTAACCACTAGAGAGCGCCACCTGTTCTCTTAAGCACTGTCACCTTGCATTACACACACTTTGCAAGCTCATAGAGAAGCAGCTTTTCATGGCCAAATTTGTGTGAGGCAGATGTACAGAAAGTGTATCTATTGTTATACGTAATATTAATAAAACTGTATTGGGAGTACATAATACGTTTTGGTACTGTGTGAAAGAATTGGACAGTTTGGTCAATGATCACCCAGATGACCAAATTTAATGTGAATGGACCAGAATGGAACATGGCTTCAGATTATTGTTGATACAAATTATTTTCAACCGCCTTCTTGTATGTTAATTTATTCATTATTTATGCTGAAATGTTGCCTACAGTTTTATTCAGGAGATAATGTTTGATGGACTGCCTGTTGAATTAAGATATGGTACAGAGATAGTTATATGAAGCTTTTCCATTTCAGAATGTTTCTTTCCTCCCTTAGGACTAACGCTCATCATAATGCAACCGACATTTGTCCTGTATTCATATTTCTGTGTTCATACTCTTTCATCTTGTATTGTTGTCACTGAGAAATAAACCATATTTATGGCAAACACAGGCCCTGAGAGGGAACAGAATACAAAACTAGTTTTTGAATGCCCTTGCATTTTCTACGTGTCTCCCACATGATGATACAAAAACATAAATGTATTTGGTTGAAAATGATCGGCTACGGTGAACTGACCACGTCTTTGTATGTCAGGTTTGAACACTCTACTACAATTTATTCACTCATCTGCAGGAAAACCCATTTGATTTTCAAAATTTTCTCCTACAGCACACTGTAATGGAGTCATCCCTCCCTGCCACGGTATAGAGAAGAGACTAATGGAACTCTGTTGTATTTCATGTTTGTTTACATTCTGTAAATAAATAAAGTGTGTTCTAAAACTGTCTGACCTTGACAAAATACCATTGTTCCCATCCTATCAGAATAAAGTCCTTGGGCTGAGAGCTATTCAACAAGTGGTAGCAGCATGGCTCTAATGTACCACCATTTCGGTTGCATTTGCCCTCAAATATGTTGCTATGTGACCTGGAATTTTGATTTGGAATCATCAGTGTGCCTACAAAGATATTCACCAACATGACATATGGCAATGCCCTGGCTTCCCTGTGGTTTGTTTTGGAATCCGACAGAATCTTTCCACTCCTGGCCTTCATTAGCGCTGTGGTAACAACTGAGCAATATAGCCACATACCTTCCAGCTCTCCTTTATCTGACAAATAGTCTGCAACATTCTGGAGGTGTAACGAGGTCCCTGTTCCAGGGATATCACTGGATAAGAAATCCAGGCTGCCAACGCTTTGCCATATATGGACATGTGTATGTGAAGTCCGAACTAAGTAGCTCTAGCACAGATAGAACAATGAGACAGATATTTCATCGGATGTATAAATGTGAAGCATCCGGTTGGCGTTTCAATTCACTATCAAATATGGTGGTGAGAGGAAGCCCAGTGCCGGCAGTGGGAGAAGATGCAGCGAGATGGATTATGGCCGACATTCTGCTAATTTTCTCATCGATAAAACACTTGATCAAAATACAGTTTCGTTTCTAAAACTAGAATCTGTTACGAACAGAGTGGATACATTTTTATAGACTTTACCATTTGCCAAAGTTTTTTTTTAAATGCAAGGGCGAATTTACTTCAGAGTAGGCGATCCCTATAGGAAAAATGCAAATATATGCTATAACGCACCAATAGGCGTGACGGTCTCATTTGCTTCCATTTGAAACGAAGGGCAGTGGTCTATCTTGGGTTAGTTATACAAATCTTCGGTTATATTTAATTGGTCCGGATTTGTTTGGGTTTTTTGAATCTAGTTTGCGATTTAGCCGTGAAGACATCATGGATTCATAACCCTGTACAATAGATTAAAAGTACGGTCCAAACACTTAAAATACACACCCTCGCTTTATACCATTGAGAGAATCCCCGTAGCAATCCCCTCAGCCCTCGTTTTCATTCGGCTTTGCAAGTGTACAATTATGTTCACTTCAGGGCCTGAAACGCCCCATAATACAATTCGCGACGACCGCTCATCCGCTAAGAAAAGTCCGCGAAAACTTAGAAACAACATCAATGGAGAAGTTATATGAGTTTCAGGCCCTGAAGTGAGCATAATTTATACAAGTGTAATTAAAACGAATGCAAATAAGTTCGAATTTGTGCTACTAATGCACAAACATGTCTCGTAAATATGTTTTTGTTTGGTTATCTTTTGGAATTTGTAGAAAAAAAGAAAAAAAAGGTCCTTCAGATGTTCCAGCTAGGCAGGCTAACGTTAGTTAGCGAATTAATTTGCTAGCTATCATACAATTGGCCTATATTAATAATTATATATTTAATATAAGTAGGTGTGCACTCATAATTGACTGTAGCGAATATAAAGCACCCACAAGCTACCCGTGGCTGAAAACATAATTATCGTGTGACGAATTTCCAGTCAAGGGTGGCCCATTTAAAAACGATTCCTTCCTCCCTTGCCAATTTTTTTTAAAACAACAAATCAATACAGAAAGTACATGAGGGAACACAAGTATATATAGATTATATACAATGTACAATCGAGCTAGGGGGTACAAGATCCTCCCTTGCCTCTTGCCCTGCAAGTGTATAATCGTCAAACGTCATGAAACGTCATCAGAAGTGTCCACTTAATTTGAGGGGATAGGGTGTGTCTTTTACGTGTTTGGACCTTAAAAGAAGACACAAGGATGAGGTTAATGGATCATCAACAATGAGTACAGACAGATATATAGCTAGATAATGTAGCTACTTAGCAACACAAATATTTCACGTTTTTATTTTTTTTGAATGTGATGCACACGAGTTATATTCACAAAACGATCAGCTGTGATTGTTTAGCTGCAAATAGCTAGCTGCTGTAGCTAGATGGGTGATGCGTATTTACGGTGTTAATAAACTGGGCAAAGAGTGTTAGAAGTGGTTTTATATTACATTCACCTGCACGTATACCTAGCTACCTGCCTGTAACTACACTGCTCAAAAAAATAAAGGGAACACTAAAATAACACATCCTAGATCTGAATGAATGAAATATTCTTATTAAATACTTTATTCTTTACATAGTTGAATGTGCTGACAAAAAAATCACACAAAAATTATCAATGGAAATCAAATTTATCAACCCATGGAGGCCTGGATTTGGAGTCCCACTCAAAATTAAAGTGGAAAACCACACTACAGGCTGATCCAACTTTGATGTCATGTCCTTAAACAAGTCAAAATGAGGCTCAGTAGTGTGTGAGGCCTCTACGTGCCTGTATGGCCTCCCTACAATGCCTAGGCATGCTCCTGATGAGGTGGCGGATGGTCTCCCGAGGGATCTCCTCCCAGACCTGGACTAAAGCATCCGCCAACTCCTGGACAGTCTGTGATGCAACGTGGCGTTGGTGGATGGAGCGAGACATGATGTCCCAGATGTGCTCAATTGGATTCAGGTCTGGGGAATGGACGGGCCAGTCCATAGCATCAATGCCTTCCTCTTGCAGGAACTGCTGACACACTCCAGCCACATGAGGTCTAGCATTGTCTTGCATTAGGAAGAACCTAGGGCCAACCGCAACAGCATATGGTCTCACAAGGGGTCTGAGGATCTCATCTCGGTACCTAATGGCAGTCAGGCTACCTCTGGCGAGCACATGGAGGGCTGTGCGGCCCCCCAAAGAAATGCCACCCCACATCATGACTGACCCACCGCCAAACCGGTCAAGATGGAGGATGTTGCAGGCAGCAGAACGTTCTCCACGGCGTCTCCAGACTGTCACGTCTGTCACATGTGCTCAGTGTGAACCTGCTTTCATCTGTGAAGAGCACAGGGCGCCAGTGGCGAATTTGCCACTCTTGGTGTTCTCTGGCAAATGAAAAATGTCCTGCACGGTGTTGGGCTGTAAGCACAACCCCCACCTGTGGACGTCGGGCCCTCATACCACCCTCATGGAGTCTGTTTCTGACCGTTTGAGCAGACACATGCACATTTGTGGCCTGCTGGAGGTCATTTTGCAGGGCTCTGGCAGTGCTCCTCCTTGCACAAAGGCGGAGGTAGCGGTCCTGCTGCTGGGTTGTTGCCCTCCTACGGCCTCCTCCACGTCTCCTGATGTACTGGCCTGTCTCCTGGTAGCGCCTCCATGCTCTGGACACTACGCTGACAGACACAGCAAACCTTCTTGCCACAGCTCGCATTGATGTGCCATCCTGGATGAGCTGCACTACCTGAGCCACTACCTGAGTCTCATGCTACCACTAGAGTGAAAGCACCGCCAGCATTCAAAAGTGACCAAAACATCAGCCAGGAAGCATAGGAACTGAGAAGTGGTCTGTGGTCCCCACCTGTAGAACCACTCCTTTATTGGGGGTTTCTTGCTAATTGCCTATAATTTCCACCTGTTGTCTATTCCATTTGCACAACAGCATGTGACATTTATTGTCAATCAGTGTTGCTTCCTAAGTGGACAGTTTGATTTCACAGAAGTGTGATTGACTTGGAGTTACATTGTGTTGTTTAAGTGTTCCCTTTATTTTTTGAGCAGTGTATATTGCAGATATAAGCAGTGTCACGATCAGAGCTCCAGCAAGCTCGTTTTGAGAACTTACTAACTAGCTTCTGTAAAATATATATATATATATATTTTAGAGGTCAAGATGGAGCTACCAGCATATTGCTTACACATATCCAATACTTCCAGATGTACACAACAAGTTTCTAGGGGCTATGGGTTTATTTGTGTTTCAGGGATTAATACCAATGGACCAAGACCCTGGGCTCTGAGTCCAGACCCAGATCAACACTGCATTCATGTGGTCTAATGGCCAACACCACAATAACAAGAGACTATCAGCGCTATTAGGTATAGTAGGGCTGCCTATACAAGGGTTAGTTGGGATCAGGCTTTCCGGGCATGGCATGTAGGGCATTGGTCACCAACCCTGTTCCTGGAACTCCACGGGGTGTGCAGGCTTCTGTCCCAGCTAACAGTATGATGACTAATACAAAAGAGGGTTTGTAAGTGTTGGGCTTGACTCCACGTGGTTGAATAGTGTCTAATGTCCTGTTGCAGGTAGGCAAGCTATATAATTACTCTACAACATAGCTACAGGTATAAGAGTAGTCATGGTAAGTTAACTAGGCCTACTTATTATAGGCAGGGTTGGATGATGATCACTTAGCACCCACAGGGCAGGTCATACGTTACCTTGGCTTTAAAGTAAAGTAGCCTTGGCTTGTGCGAGCTGGAACGACTCATAGGAGCAGGAGCCTATTTCCGGTTTCTGTAGTGTGAGGCATCTTGATGTACAAGTACACCCCCTGCACAGGATGCTAGTCTATCACAAGGTCTTGGCTTTAAGGAGATGGCAATATCTGCATCATTGTAAGTTAAGACTATTTCCTCAGTGTGTGTTAGAGTTAATAATTATTAAAACCTCAAATGTTTTTGTAAATATGTTTCATAATGTATCTGATCAATTACGCATGTATCTATTCATATTTCTCTCTCTAATTCAGGAGCCAAGGAGAGAGGATGCACAAGGAGAGGAGGGCTGTGGAGAGGAGGGCCGTGGAGAGAAAGATGCATGTTAAGTACAATTTCACCAATCTGAAATGGTGGCAAAATCTCACACAATACAATTAGATCTCCACTTCAAATTCAAAGCACAACATTGCCTTATAGTAAGTAGCCTTCACACTGGGCAATTTCACAAGACGATTGTATATTCTTGAGCCTCTTTCTTCTATCCCTTCCTTCTGTGTGTACGATAGCTGTAAATACATTGGGAGAAGATAAAGGCCATTCTGCTAATGTTGTTTACCCTGTCATATTGTGATAGCAAAGGAGCCTTGTCAGCCAGAGTGCGGATGACAAGCAATCTACAAAATTTATCAGGATGCTGTGGCTTGTGGCAAATTCATGGCTAAAATTACACAGTGACATATCTATTAGACATGACGAGTGCTTTGTCCTTATTTTTCAGTACAAATTCATTTAATTCATTCACATGGCAGAAGACAATTGAACTCTGATATGCATGCAAAGGAACATACACTATATATTCATAACTATTCGGATTCTGCTATTTCAGCCACACCCGTTGCTGACAGGTGTATAAAATCTAGCACACCGCCATGCAATCTCCATAGACAAACATTGACAGTAGAATGGCCTTACTGAAGAGCTCAGTGACTTTCAATGTAGCACCAAGTCAGTTTGTCAAATTTTTACCCTGTTAGAGCTGCCACTGTAAGTGCAGTTATTGTGCAGTGGGAAAGTCTAGGAGCACCAACAGCTCAGCCGCAAAGTGGTAGGCCACACAAGCTCACAGAACGAGACAGCTGAAGTGCGTAGCGTGTAAAAATCATCTGTCCTCGGTTGCAACACTACCAAGTTCCAAACTCTGGGGCATTGGAAACGCTTTCTCTGGAGTGATGAATTACGCTTCACCATCTGGCAGTCCAACGGACAAATCTGGGTTTGGCGGATGCCAGGAATACGCTACTGGCCCGAATGCATAGTGCCAACTGTAAAGTGTGGTGGAGGAGGAATAGTGGTCTGGGGCTGTTTTTCATGGTTTGGGCTAGGCCCCCTAGTTCCAGTGAAGGGAAATCTTAACGCTACAGCATACAAACATTCTAGATGATTCTGAGCTTCCAACTTTATGGCAACAGTTTGGCGAAGGCCCTTTCCTGTTACAGTATGACAATGCCTGCGTGCACAAATCGAGGTCCCTACAGAAATAGTTTGTCGAGATCGGTGTGGAAGGACTTGACTGGCCTTCACAGAGCCCTGACCTCAATCCCATCGAACATCTTTGGAATTAATTGGAATGCTGACTGCGAGCCAGGCCTAATCGCCCAACATCAGTGCCAGACCTCACTAATGCTCTTGTGGCTGAATGGAAGCAAGTCCCTGCAGCAATGTTCCAACATCTAGTGGAAAGCCTTCCCAGAAGAGTGGCTGCTGTTATAGCAGCAAAAGGGGGACTAATTCCTTATCAAAGCCCATGATTTTGGAATGAGATGTTCAACAAGCTTGTGTCCACATACTTTTGGCAATGTAGTGTGTTCAAATAGAATATAGCCTATATTTGTGACTTTATATTTATTTATTTTTATTTAACCCTTATTTTACCAGGTAAGTTGACTGAGAACACATTCTCATGTACAGCATCAACCTGGGGAATAGTTACAGGGGAGAGGAGGGGGGATGAATGAGCCAATTGTAAGCTGGGGATGATTAGATCAATGTATTTAGATCATATCAATAAAAGGACAGGATATCATGTGGTTCACTGAGCGGTGCCACGTACTGTGTGTTACCTAGATAACTGCATGGTGCAGGGAGAGTGAGGAGAGGTATGGCCATTCACCTCTTGTGAATGCCACTTAGCTTCGCAGATATTTTAGTAATCAAGTCTACATAACGTGTTAATAATTTGCCCAAATGGCATACTTTAAAACCAAATATTTCCTATAATTAATGTGTTTTTCTTTCTATGTGAACTTACTTTGTTTTGCAGTTTTTCTTCCTACAATGTTCTATCTGTTCATGTTATTTTGTTAATCCAGACATTGTTCATGATAAACAGGGTCTTTGAAGTAAAAATGTGACCCTTTTTGGTCATATAGAAAGGAATAGCATTCACAAATTTCATTTTTTCTCCAAATTAAGGCATGATCATTGTTGGGGGTTTATGGTGTAATAATGGACAAAATACTACAACATTTCTTTTTGATGCCCCTGGGCTTGTTGAGCTGTTCTTATTCCACAACCTTTTTTGCAAAATGTTTGCTTTCTACCCCAAACCATCTCACCAGGTACAGAATGCTTGTAATATTTTTGGACTTGCAAGAGGAAGAGCGACCTGATAAGGGTTTTCTGCAACCAGAAAAGACTGTGCTTATCTGCTATGATTGCCTCATCCAAGCTCAGCAATCTCTATAAAGTGTATCCACACCCCAGGCACATAACCCTACTGGAGCTGGAGTTGCAGTCAGGTTCAAAATGAATGATGAGCAAGAAATACTGTATAAAATAAATAATACAAGTAGTATACTTATGCTCCAAAGTATGGGGGAAATTATATTATTTTATATTAATACAATTGCTTAGAGAAAAATATTTTGTTTAACCAGGCACCCTTTTTCAATACCTCACTTTGCGACGCTAACGGAACTGAGCCTTTGGAGAACAAATTGGGAGGGATCTTAGACCATTCCTCCATACAGAATCTTTACAGATCCTTGATGCCCTTCGTTTGTGCTTATGGACTGCCCTCTTCACTTCAAACCACAGGTTTTCAATGGGGTTCAAGTCCAGAGACTGAGATGGCCTTTGCAACATATTGATTTTGTGGTCAATTAACAATTTCTTTGTGGATATTGATGTGTGCTTGGTGTTATTTTCATGCTGGAAGATCCACTTGCGGCCAGGTGTCAGCCTCCTGGCAGAGGCAACCAGGTTTTTGGCTAAAATGTCCTGGTGCTAGGTAAAGTTCATGATGCTGTTGAGCACATCTTTATCAAGGGTGCCAATAATTGGACCTGACTGTCCGCAGTGGTGGTAGGGCAGCATGCATCACATGTCTCCATGACCCTGTTGGCTGAACCCTAAATGCTAGTGAGGCCCTATGCTCCACTAGGAGCTAAAAGAGAAGTAAGTCATATCTCACCACCAACCAATACATGACTTTACAAATCTCCAGTTTATTGAAATTACAGCTTGAATACTTAATGTATTTTTTTCCCTTTGATGTCCCCGTACACGCTCAGGTTGTACAACTGATATACAAAGCATTTCACACAACAGTTGTGTAAATATTTTATTCCAGACAAATGTGTTAAATGCATTGTACAACCTGAGAAGGTATGTGGACAATATGTGTTTTTCAGGATGAAGTTGGCCTCCATCCAGCCCTCCTCAAGAGTAGGAGTGAGGAGAATGATATCAAATCAAGTGTTGGTGGCACCTTCATTGGGGAGGACGGGCTCATGGTAATGACGAGCGGAATCAGTAGAATGGTATCAAGTACATCTAACACCTGGTTTCCATTTGTTTGATGGCTTTCCAGTCGCTCTGTTCCAGACATTATGAGCTGTCCTCCCCTCAGCAGTCTCCACTGGTGTGTGTATGTGTTTCCAGGCATGTTATTTCAATATGATCCTATCAACAAATCTGAAGTCAGAGATGTCTTCTACATATAAAATCACATTACATTGATAGGACCAAGGGAAAGGTGGGTCCCCAAAAACCATGTTATAAACTGATTGACCTCATAAACCATATAAACAAGTATGTGTGTGTGCATGCGTAAGGTGTATGTGAGAACAGTTAATATACTGTATGAAAAAAGTAACCGATTAAATAAAAGCAATTTTATTAAACCCTTGACTAAGACTGTTGAATCCTTGATAACAAAATAGCATGAGAAAAATATATTGTTCCTTCATAGACCGATTGCTTTGTGAGGTTCAACCTCACTTTTCGTTGGTGTCTCAATATTCTCAGAATGGGGGACATTGGCGAATCTGAATAGATAAGGCCTGACAACATATTAACACTATATCCTTACCAAGGACCTCCTCCAGTATTACTGCCATTACCACAGCAGCCAGACTGCCAATGCAAAACTCCAAGCCAAGAATACTGTAAGTCAAACATGTTGAATAGCAGGTTTATTCATAGGTTATCATGTCATCATGTGACTCCCTAATCAAATTTATTTATAATCAATTCAATGTATTTATAAAGCCCTTTTTACATCAGCCGATGTCACAAAGTGCTATACAGAAACCCAGACTAAAACCCCAAACAGCAAGCAATGCATATGTAGGAGCACAGTGGCTAGGAAAAACTCCCTAGAAAGGCTGAAACCTAGGAAGAAACCAAGAGAGGACAATGATCAAAACATATTTTGGGGTGTAAACCAGAAATATTAATCACTGTTGATCCATACTGTTCTGATCTAATAAGATGGATGTAGGATCTTCAATTCCTTCCCCAGTCATGATGAACAGAAACATGCACAGTTGAAATTGGAAGTTTACATACACTTAGGTTGGAGTCATTAAAACTCATTTTTCAACCACTCCACATATTTCTTGTTAACAAAATATAGTTTGGGCAAGTCGGTTAAGACATTTACTTTAATTAATCACAATTCCAGTGGGTCGGAGGTTTACATGCATTAAGTTGGCTGCTTTAAACAGCTTGGAAAATTCCCCAAAATTATGTCATGGCTTCAGAAGCTTATGATAGGCTAATTGACATTATTTGAGTCAATTGGAGGTATACCTGTGGATGTATTTCAAGGTATACCTTCAAACATCATGGGAAAATCAAAAGAAATCAGCCAAGACCTCAGAAAAACCATTTTAAACCTCCACATGTCTGGGTCATCCTTGAGAGCAATTTCTAAAACGCCTGAAGGTACCACGTTGTAACGGATCTTGTCCTCCTCTTCTGAGGAGGAGTAGCCAGAAGGATCGGAGGACCACTGTGCAGCGTGGTAAGTGTCCATAATGTTTAATCAAACACAACAGAACACTGGAACAAAACAATAAATGTGAATAAACGAAACAGTCCCGTGTGGTAACAAACACTGACACGGAAGACAAACACCCACAACTCAAAAGTGAAACCAGGCTACCTAAGTATGCTTCTCAATCAGGGACAACGATTGACAGCTGCCTCTGATTGAGAACCATACTAGGCCGAACATAGAAATCCCAAATGATAGAAAAACGAACATAGATAACCCACTCAACTCATGCCCTGACCATACTAAAACAAATACATAAAGGAACTAAGGTCAGAACGTGACATACGTTCATCTGTACAAACAATAGTATGCAAGTATAAACACCATGGGACCACGCAACCGTCATACCGCTCAGGAAGGAGACTCGTTCTGTCTCCTAGAGATGAACGTACTTTGGTGTGAAAGTGCAAATCAATCCCAGAACAACAGCAAAGGACCTTGTGAAGATGCTGGAGGAAACGGGTACAAAAGTATCTATAGCCACAGTAAAACAAGTCCTATGTCGACATAACCTGAAAGGCCGCTCAGCAAGGAAAAAGCCACTGCTCCAAAACCGACATAAAAAGCCAGACTACGGTTTGCAACTGCACATGGGGACAAAGATCATACTTTTTTGGAGAAATGTCCTCTGGTCTAATGAAACAAAAATAGAACTGTTTGGCAATAATGACCAATGTTATGTTTGGAGGGAAAAGTGGGAGGCTTGCAAGCCGAAGAACACCATCCCAACCGCGAAGCACGGGGGTGGCAGCATCATGTTGTGGGGGTGCTTTGCTGCAGGAGGGACTGGTGCACTTCACAAAATACATGGCATCATGAGGAAGTAAAATTATTTGGATATATTGAAGCAACATCTCAAGACATCAGTTGATGTTAATCTTGGTCGCAAATGGGTCTTCCAAATGGACAATGACCCCAAGCATACTTCCAAAGTTGTGGCAAAATGGCTTAAGGACAACAAAGTCAAGGTATTTTTTTTTTACCTTTATTTAACTAGGCAAGTCAGTTAAGAACAAATTCTTATTTTCAATGACGGCCTAGGAACAGTGGGTTAACTGCCTGTTCAGGGGCAGAACGACAGATTTTGTACCTTGTCAGCTCGGGGGTTTGAACTTGCAAACTTCCGGTTACCAGTCCAACGCTCCAACCACTAGGCTATGCTGCCACCCCATTGGAGCGGCCATCAACAAAGCCCTGACCTCATTATTGTGGGAAGGTTGTGGAAGGCTACCCGAAACGTTTGACCCAAGTTAAACCATTTAAAGACAATGCTACTGTAAGAGTATAGCTACAGTCCCTCTCCTCGCCCCTACTTGGGCTCGAACCAGGGACCCTCTGCACACATCAACTGCCGCCTCCCAGAAAACATTGTTACCCATCGCTCCACAAAAGCTGCAGCCCTTGCAGAGCAAGGGGAACAACTACTTCAACGTCTGAGAGTGAGTGACGTCACCGATTGAAACTCTATTAGCGCGCACCCCGCTAACTAGCTAGCCATTTCACATCGGTTACACTACCAAATACTAATTGAGTGTAAGTAAACTTCTGACCCACTGGGAATGTGATGAAATAAATAAAAGCTGAAATAAATCACTCCACTATTATTCTGACATTTCACATTCTTAAAATAAAGTGGTGCTCCTAACTGACCTAAGACATGGACTTTTTACGAGGATTAACTGTCAGGAATTGTAAAAAACTGAATTTAAATGTATTTGGCTAAGGTGTATGTAAACTTCAGACTTCAGCTATAGCTGTGCACCTCAATGAAGACCACTACTGAATTGGGTAGGATATTTTTCACAGGTTAGGTTTAGGCATGTTATTTCATCTTTGA